>NW_026571404.1:19190124-19840124 GCF_026225935.1 Boleophthalmus pectinirostris
TCAAATTTGTTCTAGTTTTTAATACATAATTTACAAATTATAGTCATTAAGTATTTTCAGCATTCTTTTTAGTTAATTTGAGTTTATAATGACAAAATACAAATTACCTTTTTATTTTTTTGTTTGCATGTATACTTTATTAGGCAGGAAAGTGGGGGGGTGAAGAACAGGGAAAGACATAAAGCAAATTGCCTGAGCTGGTAAATGACATCACGTCATGTTGTTGATGTCGGAACAGAGCTCTCCATATGTGAAACCAACAACCACCAGATTATCATGCCACTAATTTATTTCCATATCTATTAATAACATCTCATATTGAAACTAGAGTACGGGTTTCACTGGCACAGTTTTAGTTTAGATGCAAATGTTGCCAATTTTCTTAGGGTTGTTTGTATATAAACTTGGGCAAGGTGCGCTGTGTAATTGACCTTTTATTAATATTAGATTATTTTTTATTTTTGCTCAGACCAGAGTTGCCTTTTCTCCACACAGTTGTGCATGACTCACCCATGTCCCTGCAGTGCCCTGATGGCTTCCATATTGGAGCTGTAGTGAGTTTGGACCTGTGCCCCCTCAAACCTGGTGCTCTGCCTCTGTTTGGGCGGATGGCAGTTAGCGCTCAGCCAGCCCCCACGGCAGCATGCAGGTGCACAGCATGAGCCTGACATGAGCCGAGAAAACATTTTCACATGACACTGGCTGCTGGTGGTTTGCGTTGCCATGGAGACGTTTCCTCTTTCCTGCATCGGGGGCTTGTGGGTAATCTGAGTCAAGGTTACTTCTCTCCTCCCTCCTTGTTCTCTCCACCCTCACTGGGCACAGTACACTTCTGCCATCAGATAAAGTGACAGTTAACACACTCCCGCACATTACACCAACAAATGAGTGCTTGCTGTGAGGGCTGAGACGTCACAGTTTCCTCCTTTTGTTCCTTTGCCGAGCAATTCAACAATCACAATTTTATTCTTTGTCACTTCTCTGTCCAGTAGAGACATTTAGAGCCTCCTTTGGCATAGTGGAAAATATTACTCATATTTAAATGTTATTCAAATTTAAAAAGTTGTACTTGACAGTTGTCACAATGAATCAAAGTTAAAGTTAAATTCAGCCTTGAGTTGTTACAGGGTATTAAAGGGTGAAGTGTATGTCACAGCATATTTGCGGTTGGTATGGGTCACTTATATTAGAATTCTCTGCTTGTGTAAACTTAATGGTGCAGTGTGTAACTTTTCTTGTGGAGGGTCCCTCATCTGCTTGCCACATGAAGATGTTCTTGCTTTTCCTAGAATATTCCACAGTATTAGGGCTGGGTATCATTAAGAAGTTGCCGATACGATACATATCTCGATACACAGGCCACGATACGATACATACCTCGATACAGTGCACTTTCCATTCAATATGATATATTTCATATCGATTCGATACGGTTCAATAAAAAATAAAGGCTAAATCGTGGCTGTGATACTAAAAGTCTTTATTAAACCATTTCTTGTGCAAAGTTAATCTGAAACACAAACATTTTAATCATCAAAACACTAAAAATGTCAAATGTGTTGCATAAATGAGCTTCCTTTCACTCCACAAGCAACAAAACTGTAGCTCTGTAACAAAATAATTTAGTAAAATACACCTAAAAATACTCTTTGTGATATATCGATACAGTAGACCACGATATCGATACTGTGTCATCACATTAAACGATACAATATATCGATATTCCGATATTTTTCCACACCCCTACACAGTATGGCTTTATTTTAAATATGTAAGAAAAAAATGGGAAAACGTGCATTCTTACAGTGAATGGAGTCGCCTCTTCACAGATCTGACCTGTAACTTGGCTAAACTTGTCACTTGTTTTTTTTAATCTGTAAATATAAATGTTTATGCCATACTGTGGAACAACAAAGCAATACCATCGCTAGGGACTTGTTGGACCCTCCACTGGAAAAACATAGCACCTTTAAGGCTTCATTAAGAACTTATAGATAGATATTATGATGGAATTCACTGCGGACATTACAGATATTAAAATTGGTCTATTAGGGCTGAACGATTGGTAATATGTTTGGAAATTAGAAATTATCTGAATGATGTGTTTCAGTATTTCAGAACATGTTTGAAGAGGTTGCAGTTGTTCAATCATTAAGATCAAGCATGAGTTTTTTTTTTTAACTGTGTTCATTACGGTGATATTTTAATCTTAATGAACTGCAAACATGTGTGACTGTTTTCCCTCCAGGCCAATGGGAAAGGCTCTTTGTGGTGTGTTGATCCAGAGTACCGCCCGAACCTGATCCAAGCCCTGAAGAAGCAGCACTTCCCAGCCGCACATGCCTTCTGCACACCTCCTGCCTCCCCACCCAGGTAAACATCCAGATGTTTTTTGCTATGGCAAAGTAACTTTACATTGTTTTAATATAGTAAACTAATGAGCAGTAAAGTATCTGGCACTGACTATGTTCATATGCACTACAAAAATCTGATCAAAATCAGATTTCTGGAGTTATCAGATAATTGAAATGTCACACTTTATCTGATATAAGTAATCTGGTTTCTTTTTGACTGTTCCTTTTGACAAGGAAAATTACGCAAAATATAAAATTTAAAGAGAGTTTAATTTAAAGAGTTTGAACAAGTTTTTCCAAATGCACCTGTTATTCTAAAAATCAATTAATTAGCAGACACATCCCAAAAGGTGTTTTGATTATCAGATTTTGTGTGCATCTAAACAAACTCAAAAAATCTGATCTAATTATCTGGTTATCGAATTATTCAATTTATCTGCTTTTTACTGACCATATGTGCCCACTGTTGGATGAAAGCCCTGTCTACTAGTGTCTATCTAATAAAAGCTCTTAGTTAGACATTGACCTTTTTATGAGGAAAAGAGTCATGTGCTACTCTGAATTAGTGTCAAGTTTCTTAGAGAGGCTGTGAGGGAGGCACTTGTCAAAACTAATATATTGTATGCTTTTGGACTCAAGACGTATGTGAACATTTTTAGAGAATCAGTGCTTGCCTATTTGTGCTCAGATGTGGGTTTTGTTTGTTTTTTTTATATAATTTTTGTCATTTTGAGGGAATTAATACCCAGCACATTAATTACAAAATAAACATAAGACATACAGTAACAAAATATAAGACACACAACAACATGTATTTACATTTTAGGGCTGTCAATCAAATTTGCATATTTTATGTTCCCTTATACATTTTGTTTTCTGGTTATTAATCTTTTTTTCCTTTTTCGGCAACCAAGTGGGTTGTTTACTATTAAGATACTTTCTAATGTGCAAGCTACTACTGCAGCTGTGGCTACAGTAGTAGCTTACCACCACTGAGTGTGGAGTGACTGAATAATGAACTGTAAAGCGCTTTGGGTATCTTGAAAGGTGCTATATAAATGCTATCAATCAATCAATCACTGATGTTATATTTAGTAAAAAATTTGATGATTTAGTTGATTCTGGGGAGATTATGATGGCACAAATATTTTTTCATTCATGTGAATTATGGTATTTCATATAATTTGTAGATTACAAATGTTGATATATATGACCTATATTTAATCTTAATCTCTCTCATGTAAAAAGATTGGAAAAGATTGGTTGATATAGTTTTTTTTAGAATGTGCAGGCTGACCGACTTTGTATTTTCTTTTCATTGAGAACAAGTTATTTGGCTGCAATAAATTACATAATAAATAAAAAACAACATACAATTATTAATAAGGAACTATGTTACTTGTTACTTTAGAAATATAGTAAGAAGTCAGACTGAGTTTTGTCTTAGAGGAGAGCTGGTGAATATATGTGTAGACAGAAAGATGGATGCTGATGATGGTTACCAGGTAACAGGCCAAGAGGCAGACGGAAGAGGACATGAAGTTAGTTGGTGTGAGAGAAAGATGCAGAGGATGGGGACAAATCAAAGCAGATGATTCACCGTGGCAACCCATGAAAGGAAGCGGCTAAACGCAGCAACAGCAGACCTCAATTTAACTCTAAATCCTTTTTCTCTTGTCTCTCTCAGTGCCTCCTCACCACCTCGTCATCTTCTTCTACAAAGCTGCTCATTTAAAGGTGAGAATGGACCATTACTTTTTGCTTCTCTACAAACTGGCTGTTTTATATTTTTGCTTTGTGTTTTTGTGAGTATTTGATTGTGTTGCCTGGTCATAATTCAGTACATTCAGCATCTTTGTGGCCTTGGTTTGGACGTTGCTTTATTTCAAGTCATCGATGCCTCATGTAGTAGACCATGACTGAGGGAGAGAGAGCAGCGTCCTCAGCCTCTGCCTCTCGGATTTGTAACCTTGACGACAGGCAGAGGTTTTTGCCGGAGCACTCAGTCTCACTGTAATCATTAATAATTTAGAGACCCAGAAGTGAAGCTATACCAGGCTCCTAGACACTTTGTCAGCTTCGAAGGCAGTGTATGCACTTTTAGCATTAGCGTTTTAGAAAATATAGGTGCAAAAATCTAGACACAATATCATAAAATAGTGTTTTTATTATTCACTTATGTGAACCCAAATGAAAATGATTATATAATGTATTATTGTTATCATTATTATTATTATTATATTTACTTATTTTTTATTTTTTTTTATTTGGTAATTTATTATTAACTAAGTTTAGTGGCTTATAACATATTTTAACAATTGATTGATTAGAATAAATTATTTAAATGATTCACTCACAGTCAGTAATATTTTATATATTTTAATGTTTTAATTTTAAATACCCACTGATCTTCCAAGAAAGTAACTTACTTACAACCAAAATATACCAAACATGCCTGTACACCTACTACTGAGCTAGATCTAAAATTGTTATAGAGTAATACGTTTTCACATTAGTTATCCCGGCCCCTCATTGACTGACCATGGTGCATGTTCTCTCCTCTTCCAGAGTCTGACATTGATGCTGCCACTGCCATGATGCTCTTAAACTCTGCCCCAGGGCACCACGTTGACCCATGTAAGGAACACCCCAGCAGTCATACGCTCACCTGTACTTTGTGTTCACTGTCCCATTGCTTAAATCTGCTTTTCTGTCTGTGCTCTGATTTATGATGTTTTATGTTTCCCAAAGGAGGATGGCTCTCTTGAATCAATAGCTTTCAAGAGCATTGCTTTTGACTTATTACTGCTGTACTAATATGGACTAGTTATAAATGTAACAAATCTTACTGAATCCAGTTTTAGTTTTTCAGTTTTGTATTGATGCACAAGTAATCTGACTCCTTTTTAAACATCTTAAAGTTTTGAGGAAGAATGAGGTGTGAACGGCATCTAACTAACCTCTTTTCTGTCTATTTAACCTTTTCATTTTCTTAACAAATAATATTACAGTGATTTCTTCCTGTTCCTGGATAGTTAGTCTAGCCAAGTCAGCCTAACCAACTAATATTACTAAAATCACATGCTTTTAAAGGCTTAGTAGACTTGTATGTACACTAGTTGTTTTTTTAGAACACTATTTGTGGGTTTTGGGCAAATGATTCCTTCCTCAGCTGAATATTCAAAAGATATATTATTTTGATTTGAATATCTTAATTGTGATGGAGGAGCGTTGCCATAGCTTTAAACCCATAAATAGTAAATGTGTAAGAGAGATATCCTTGTAGCTGTATTAATCTCACCTCTGTCACAGGTAACTCTGATGTCCCTCTGGACCTGTCCCGCCCAGACTCGGTGCTGGTGAGCAGTGACCCGAAGCAGGACCATAACTACAGCAGCATGGCCCTACAGCGCTGCTCGTCCCGCTCCTCCTCCTCCTCACTCTCCTCTCTAGATGAAGAGGGCTGTGAGCGTGCTCAGTCTGTCCGCGCCGGCAGCGAGGGTTTCCACAGCGAGGAGGACATGGACCTGTGGGACGAGAAGGGGATGCAGCTGCCCCCCTTGCGCCGCCCCGCCCCCATCAAGTGGCCCATCAGCAAACGGGCACGCCACGAGATCAAGGTGGAGCTGGACGAGGAGCTGAAGGAGGCCGCCGGATCGTTGCTACACTTGGCCGGGATCCGCAGCTGCACAGAGGGCTCCAAACGCAAGAGCACAAAACACCATCGAAAATGAAATTTTTTTTAACCTCCATCAGACTCCACCTCCTGTGTGACCCTTGACCTCTGCCCCCTGTCCCGGTGTGCCTCCTTCTCCTAATCCGATCGCTCACCTGACATTTTCAGCCTCTGTTTTGTTTGGGATAACCCTGTCCAACACCCACAAATGGCAATAGTTTCACAGTTCACACAGGAGAGCAAAGCCATATAGAGACTTTTGTAACTCGGGGCGAACTTCAATGGGGGGGTGAGTGTTACGGCACTGGAGATACCTATCCAAAATGACCTGCCTGCTTCTGACGGACTACTAGACTATGATGATTGAAAAGAAAATGGGACTTTTTCTAAAGCGTTGCATGCTTCCTCCTCAAAACCTGTATCCTCTTCCAAGTGAATCTATTTAAGAAGCGAATGAGTGCATGTTTGTAACAGACAAAACCTAACCTCCTGGGGTGAGCAGTTTCTCCTTTTTGTGCTAAAGATGCCACTGTTTTTTGAACATTTTGACCTTTGAATCCTCGTATGAGAGATGCAATAATTACTATCCACATCATTAACTTTTTCAAAATACTCTGGTGGCATATTGAGTTGAGAATTTTTGTTTAATTTAACTTGAAGAGAATGAATGGAGTAGTATTAATTATTGTTAGCGCATTTTATTCAGAATTATAACTGGTATTACTTTGCCACTGCCAAATTGATTTGCAAAGTCAGCTCTTCTACTCCTCTCAGTCTTATGTGACCATCCCAGTGCTCTTTAAATGAACGTCATTTAATTTATTTTTGCTCACCCACTTACAGTCTGTCATTAATCAGTGTGTTGTTGACATTTACTGTGCAAGCTCAAAGCATATACACATGTTTAGCCTTTGCAACATCTGTATACCGTGCCAGATGTTCAGACATAGGTGATCTATTCTCCGTGGATTTCTGTGCCAGCGTGTTGCATGTTAACCCAGGTTTAAATCTGAAATGCTTGTCAAGTAATCTGGCATTATATCTCCTTTTCACAGTAGTTTGATTGGACTAAACCATTTCTTATAAAAGAGTACAAGTAAGTGGCCACTAAGGCTAGTCTAAAATATACTAACTAACCTTTAAATTACTGAGCACAAACCCAGTAAGGTATTCCAAAATATGTGAAAGCAATGATTCATCAAACTCTAAAAGTTAACAAAATGGAAAATAACCCAAAACTTAGAAGTCCTTGGAAAGCGTAGATCTCTGCCAAAGTGCTTGTCCTATATCAGAATCATGAAGGAATAGTGACCTGACTGGAGAAAAAAAAAAAAAATAAAACAACCACAACAACAACAACTCTGAGCCACAAAGCTGTTATGAGTCGTTTAAACCAGTCTAGTGTTGCACAGTTTGGACAAACCAGCAGAGTTTGGCCTCTTCCTCCTTGAACAAAATAAGGAAGCCAGTGCTCTCTACACACACTGTGAAATGGAGTGTTTATTGTCAGCTGATTGCATGCAGTTCACTGAGGGGAAGTTGCGAGCCACTTTAGTAAATGCCACAATCCTCATTTTGAGTTGCTGACACAGTGTAGAATATGCCATGACACACACAACTGTACCACGAAATGCACACACTGCTTCTTCCCCTCGGGTCAAACTAGACACAAACCACAACAATGTTATAAGCATGAATGGTGCCATTTTTTTTCTTCTTGTGCCACTGTTCAAGGGTCATCGTCACTGTATTTCCCGCCATCACTGTGTTCTTGTGATTCAGGCAAACAATGGCCTAGTTTTTTTTATTATTATTTCAATTATTTAAACAGGAAATGGGAGAGATGGACTCTGTTCAGAGCTGTGACTTAACCAATTTTTTGTTGGTTTCTTTCTTTTGCTATAGATTTGGAGCTGTATGCTGCAGCTGTCGTTAATTCTGGCATACACTGGTTTTGTTTAGCTGTGAAAAGAACAAATTTATTGTTCGTTAATCATCATCTTATTTATGACATTAATTTATGGGGTTATTAAATGCAAACTTGTATCATTAAGGCTTACAATAAGGCACATACAATATTTCTCTCCCTGTTTTTATTTTCCAGCAATATGCCTTTTCCTTCACTATGATGGTAGTCATTGAGTATTTTGCCAATGTTATTTGTTTTTAATTTAACCATAACTGCCAGGTTTTTATGTTGTTTGTTTAGCTTTTTCTTGAACTTGATAGAAAACAGTTGATTAACACATTATCCTGAATCCTTTTGTTGCCAAATGGATATACAGCTGGGGTATCAAATTTTAAATGGATGCTTTCCCTGTGTACTGTAGACCTTTGTTAAAAGATAATTTAATCATTTTTACACTTGTTTTTGTAAGATTTGTGTTAGGTATTATGACTCTAGTCTAAAGATTAGCTCTACCTTTTATCGAAGAAAACTGCCACTAACGCATCCTGTTGGGTGTAGAAATATTGAAGCTAATAATTTGAAACTCGGTAAAAAGAAGGCTGCTGCTTTTTGTTACTATTAGTATAATTTTGAAAAACAGATAAGCTGTGCCCATTTTTGATAGTAGCACTTGCAAAAAAGGCTGTCAATTATTGGTGACCCTTAATCTGCAAATTTATCAAACAAAATGCAAACAACCACTTTGTTACTCAACAACATTCATTATTTTATTATGTAGTTCTGCAGTCACCATGGGTATGATGATTATGTACATTTTGTTGCATTTGACAAAGCTGCCAACCCAGTATCAGTCTGTGTTCGTTGTCTGCCATGTCTGTTGAATGACACAACCTTTTGGTTTTTGTATGCTAACCTCTGTTGATAAAATGTTTATAAGATTTATTTTCGCCAAAGATATGCAATTGCATTATATATGGTATTACAAAATATTAATAAAAACCTGTTCTTGTTACTTTGGTTGCTTTTGTGTTCTACAACCTCTGCATTTGAAATGTTATCACATATGCACTCTTTTGTTCAGAAATTGCAACATGATTTTCCACATAATATAGGATTTGTGTCACAGTTGATGAGTTACATTTTTGATCACTGTCTCCTCCCGCTGTGAAGGCCACCGGATTAACAGTGGCAGAGATTGGAGGATCTGGCTCCATGTGCCTGGATTCTCAGCTTTCACATTGTCGTGTTGCAGCTGGTCGATGTTTCTCAGCAAGTGCAGTAGTTCACTTGTGTTTTCTCGACACAAGCTGGGCCCAGCACGTGTGGTAGCTCACAGCCCTTTCTCTTTTGCATGTGGTTTGAATGCAGGGACATGGCCGGCTGCCAGGGCACACCTCACTTAAACGTAGATTCCTGAGATGTGCCAGTGATGGATGCAGCATCAGATGTCCTAACGACATGTTGGCTGTAAGTTAATTAGTCATGGAGGACTGGGCTGAACACTGTGTGACCCTGAACAAGGGCTCGTCTGACTGCCTCGGGCCCATTGGCACTGCTCTATTGTTCAATAGAGTCCTGTGTGGACAGAGGGGGGCTCTCCCCTCACTGCCTCGATTCAGCTGAAATCAGAGCAGCATCACCTCCCCCCATCTCCTCCCCCTCCCACGGCCCCACGCCACGCCGGCAGTTACCAGGCAACCAGACAATGCTGGAGCTGTGGCTGCAGTGAGTTTGTGTTCGCCTGTGTGCATTTAAGATGAGTAAAAGTGAGCCAGGCATCCATATGTCTTTGTTCTACCTCATTCACTCAGGCCTATATGATGCATATCTCTATGCCATCCTTAACTACTGTAACTAGATATTATTCTGATAACTGCTGCCCAGTGTGGATCATGGTGGATTATGATGCATTAATCTACGGATTGGAACTGTAATGGGTGCATTAACATGTCATTTCACTTCCTGGCTAAACAGGTCACATAAGCTGTTGGAGGGGGAAGTCACAGCTTGTGTGAAACTGGACAGAATTTTAATTTAGTTAATGATATATTTTCAACAGCCAGAGGCAAACAGCTGACAATAGCTATATACATAACAGCACATTTTGTATTGTCACTGACAAGTTTATTTTGACATTATTAACACATGCTAAAATGGAGGGCTATCCAGGCCATGCAACCTGAGTTATAGGGTCTACTCTTATCACTAATAGAAATTATTAGTTTCAACATTTGTGAATATATCCTTTGATATTTCATATATAAGTACAGTGTAATCAGTGGGAAATTCTACCAAACCAAGACATGGACTATTGTGAAACAATGCAGAGGCAAGTAGGCCTAGTGCCAACAATATTTTGTTTTTGAACATACATTGATAGAATACAATAATAAACAAGTATACGCTGGACTGATCATAGCCATAGTAAATATAACAACATAAAAATGTCTCACAATTTCATCATTAATGTAGCCAAATCTCCACACAGCAGAGGGCGCTCTCCGGAATCCACAACATCACTTTCCTCTCATGACCTCTCACCCTGGCGCTTCTGTCTGCAGCTCTGAGCTCTTTTGCGGCTAAATAATTGAATATATACCCGTTTGTCAGTGAAATATCGTTGCTGATTTGTTAATTTGGCGATACATTAAGTAATCGTTTACCACTTCACCTGACGCTTTATTTGACTCTTGTTGGGGTATGTTTTGACAGGTAGCGGTTCGCTGTTAGCTCGTATGCTCAGTCACGGCTAATAACGCTAATTAAATCGCTGTCATCTGAGAAAAACATCCGATTTTGTTTAAATCAGATGCCAGCCTTTGTTTCTTTCTTTCAAAGTTTTACCGACCCGTTTATTATGATGTGTCAACGGAAAATTGTAGTCATAAACGTATTGAGAAGTCTTGAATTGGCGAGTTATTGACAGTTAACCAACCCGGATAAAGCCAAGAACACTGCCCAATGCTGTGAAGAAGAACACTTGGCAACGTGCTTAACGTGGGAACTATTTGCTTGTCATTTCACTGCGACAAGTGCATCTGTTTTATCTATTATCTGGGATACTTTTTCAAGAAACAATGGCCAACGTCACAGACCTCCAAACTAAATACAGCAAACTGGCTCAGGAGTATTCAAAGGTACGTAGTTAAATATTTTCCATTTTATATAAAATACTGAGTATGCCCACAGTGACATCACAGAGTGCCCCTCTGGTGGTTCTTCTCTAACTTTATCCAATTGCTGCTGCTATATTTTATGAGCCATGTGAATCAGCTTTGTCAAAGACTCAAAGTGGTGAATTCATGA
This sequence comes from Boleophthalmus pectinirostris, assembly GCF_026225935.1. Taxonomy (NCBI): domain Eukaryota; kingdom Metazoa; phylum Chordata; class Actinopteri; order Gobiiformes; family Gobiidae; genus Boleophthalmus; species Boleophthalmus pectinirostris. The sequence goes on from NW_026571404.1 coordinate 19,201,370, forward strand.
ATGATTTACATTAAAGACCTCACAAATCTGTGTTGCAGTTTGTGGTGAGGCTGCATGTGTCAGCTGATGTTGTTCAGAGCTGCTTCCTGTTCTTTAGCTGAGCTCCAGAACTGACAGGAAGTGCTGACTCTGTAACTCTCTGTTCAGATAAACCCAAAAAGATCATGTACTGAAGTTTAATTATTTTATGTATTTTAAATAATAATAATAATAATAATAATAATAATAACAATAATAATAATACACTTCAGGACTGTTTAAATTGGTCAATCAAATCATCCAAAACATTTGCAAAACTTAATACATTAATTATTACTTACATACGGTCCCATATTAACAAATGAACACAAAACTGCTCTCTGGTCTTTTACAGGAGCATTTTAAAGGCAGGAGGAGTATAGGTTCACATGGCAAACAGCACAATGGGCAGGCTTAGAATTAAAAGTAATAAAGAAATTTATTTGCCATTTGTGCACACACACAAGTCCACACACATAGGGATTCTTGTGCAGAGCCTAGTGGATCAATTTATACTTAATATTGTGAACTATATTAATAGTTTGATTAGTCCTTAGTTGTTTTTGAATAATTATTAATCCTTGCTGCTGTGTTTTACTTTTTCAGCTTCGTGCTCAGAACCAAGTGCTCAAAAAGGGAGTTGTGGATGAACAGGCAAACTCGGCTTCATTAAAGGTAAAGTACCTTCCTTTTTATCAGTTGTTTTTTATTCTGTAGACAATGCAAAATGCTTTGTTAATGGTTTATATGGATTCTTATGGTTGTCTGTTTAGGAGCAACTGAAGCAGAGAGACCAAAGTTTACGAAAGCAGGAGCAGGAGATGGACAGCCTGAGCTTCAGGAATCAACAGTTGGCAAAAAGAGTGGAGCTACTTCAGGAGGAACTTGCTGCCAGTGAAGCAAAAGGCAAAAAGGGGAAGGTAAGAAGATATTTAGGCAACCCAACAGCAATGTGTTAAAACCTGTGAATGCATTAACTATGATTTAAGTATCTGACAAATGTCAATACAGATACTGATTTAAAATTTGTATCTGATAAAGTGTTAAAATCACAGTAAGACAGTTTTTTTGTCATGTTGTTATGGGATACTGCCTTTCGAAAAGATTCACATAATTTTCTTCTAGTTGTTATAAATTATGAATCTTGCAACTGATTTGTTTATTTTATTGTTTTTAATATAGAACAAAGGAGACTCTCCATCTCAGCATGGTTTGCAGACACAGAATGTGTTTGACGAGGACCTGCAGAAGAAGATCCAGGAGAATGAGAGACTCCATATACAAGTACATCCACTTTATATCACAACACTTCTGCACTTCTGCTTTTATTGTTTGTATATCACACAATATTTTCCTTTATTTTAGTTTTATGAAGCCGATGAGAAACACAGAAGGCAGGAGGCTGAGCTGAGGGCGCGACTGTCTGAGCTGGAGAGAGCCTCACAGGAACACCAGGCTGTTGTGGAGGGACTCACCACCAAATACATGGAAAACACAGAGAAACTGCAGAGTGACAAGGCACGATTAGAGGTAACCAGGACGCTGCTAAATATGAGTGGGATGGACCTTTGGTTCTGTACTAATAAGTTTGTGTTCTTTGTGGTAACAGCTAAAAGTACAAACATTGGAACGTGAAGCAAAAGAATGCAGGATGAGGACAGAAGAATGGTAATATAATTTAATGTGATTTCATTACAATAAAAACCCTATATATGATTTAATTTTATTGTATTTTATGTGCTATAGTGACATTTAATGTGTTGCCTTACTTTTATTAATATTCAATAGCATTGTTGTTTTGTGTGTTGTGTTGTTGTGTAGTATTTACCAGAGCGTTTTTTACTTGTTAATAAATTTTAACTTATTCTTTTTACAGTCAGCAGCAGTTGAGGAGATGTCAGACTGAACTTAACCGACAAGTGAAGCAGAGTAGCAGTGTTATCCAGGAGAAAGTGCCCTTCAATGACACCAGTAAGTATCAGACAAAATCACCTTACAATATATACTGAAGACCTTTTTGATATTGGTAGTAATCTTTCTGTTTAATCATTTAGAATATAATGACTACAACAGCCTAAATGTGCCTCCACACAATCGACGGCACCAGGTTGGTCATTACAAAGTATAATACAAATGAATGCACTTACTCAAATGTACCCTAATTGTTTGTGCTTATGCTGTTATGTTTTTGTGTTTGTTTTTTAGCTGAAGGCGCGGGACGTAGCGGGACAAGCCCTAAGCTTCATTCAGGACCTGGTGGCAGCTCTGTTAAACTTTCACACATATACAGAACAGCGGGTGCACATCTACCCTTTAGACTCCTCTATCGAGCCCATTTCACCTCTTAATCAGAAAGTAAGAACCGGTCATTACTTAATAGATATAAGACATACATTTTTCATTCTAACCCCTGCATGATTTGTTCAGTTTTCTCAGTACCTCCATGAAAATGCAGCCTATGTGCGCCCCCTGGAGGAGAGTTTTCTGCAGTTACATCAAAGTATAACAGAGGACACTGTCACAGTTCTGGTGAGACAAGATACATATATACATATCTGTATATGAGATGGATTTATTTCATAGTTTCAGTCGCCTTCTATAAATGCTGAGAGGTTGTATTTTTGTCATTGAAGGAAACTGTGGTTCAGCTGAAGCCCTTTGCAGACCATTTCTCCTCCTACACAAGTTTTTTACAGAAGATCCTCCCTTACCAGCTGAAAAGGTCAGTATTATGTGCACTGGTGCTAAGAGCCCTCGCTGTGAGGAGACGAGTTTGATTGATTTCTCCTTTTCTGATTTTAGCCTTGAAGAAGAGTGTGATGCTCCTCTTTGTACTGCTGCCCTTACAGTGAAAAACCAGGAGCTGCAGCAAGACATGAAGAAAGTTACTTCTATATTTGACAAAATACAGAACTATATTAAACTTCTGGCCTTACCAAGTATGTCATATTGTGTTTAGTATTTTAGATTTAGAATGTATTGAATGGATGTTAAAAAAAACAGCCACAGTAACATCAGTTGTTGCCCTGATCTCAGGTGTCGAGCAGGATGCCCTGCCACAGAGCAGCACCTCTGCTGTTTTCACTCAGCTGGCTGCCTTCCTCCATTGCGTTCATGATGCTGTTAAAGGTGAGTGAATCAAAACCTTTCTTTCTAGCCATTTATTCTGATGAATGTTGACTATTTAGCCAGTGTATATAATTTTGGGTTCAATAAGGCTTACTTTAAATCTTATGTTATGGGTTGCATTGTGTTCCAAGTTTGTTATTTTGTTTGTTCAGAGATGTCAAAGCATTACAACCAGAAGGCGGCCTTAGAACAGGAACTTCCCACAGTCACACAGAAACTCTGCACCACGACCGAGTGCCTGGTGGGCTCTTTGGGCTCGCTCACCATCGTCACTGGAAAGGTATGACCAGCAGGGGGCGATCAGCTTTTAGACTAGGATTTTTGTGACTGCTTTTTATATACTGTTTTTGTTTAATTACAAATAGCAGATGATTTTGACTGCCACTGAGAAACAAAAATGGTTGTTTCACTCTAAAGTGAGAGGCAGGACTCAGGTGGGCAGCATTAAAATATTCAAAGACACTTTCCAAATCACCATTTGTACAGCTGCTCCCCACTCACCACAAAAATAAACCATTCTCTTTTGTATTAAATAAAAATTGGATGTGCGTGCTGTGATTGCAGTGTTGAATAAGTGGGACACACTGCAGAGTTATATTTTAAGGCAGTTTGTTTCTGTTGGTGAAAAGTAATTAGACAGAATTCAGTGCTGGAGATATCTGTGTGCTGTAAACAGATGTCTAATTTATGTCTAAACAAAATGCTGATATTTAAAGTGACAGGGGCAGCAGAGAGGAGTTTTAATTGAAATTAAATTGTTGATTTTACAGATAGCCACGTTCTTTAGCAACAACCTGGACTTCTTCACATCTTCAGGATATGGCCCTAAAGGAAATGCTGTCACACTCAACCCGCTGCAGGCAGAGGCAATGCTAACTCACAAGAAGAAGGCAGCGGCATACATGGAGGCCATCAGAAAGGTTCAAACCTGCCATTCCGTGTGTAAAATAATGAGAGGTCTATTCTTTATAGTAAACTCTGGTTTGTTTTTACAGCCGCGGCCGCAGTCTGTTCCTTATAAAGAAGCTCTGTCAAACTTTCGGATCCTCACCAGCTCCACGGAGAGCAGAGAGGGACTGGCACAACAGGCAAGAGACTTTCTTCTCAAACGCATTCATGTTGTAGCTCCAGGGAAAGTGTCTGTGCTGTTTTTTTATATTCAAATACCCAAATGCAGAATGGCTAAGACTCGATTCAGTTGGGGACCCAACTTAAGAGTTTACAGTAAGACATGTATCACAATCAGTCAGTTGAATCAATTAAAATTTGAATGGTCACAATTATGTGGGCTGTGTAATGAACACAAAAAATTACAAACTATGTCTTCATGCAATATTTAGTTGTACAACACCTTAATATTCTCAAGGTTAGACCTACAACAGTAAATATTTCTGTCTTCTATCAAATGTTATGTGCAATTTTTCTGACAAACATTGCTACTTAGATTTGCGATTTATGTTTTAAACAGAATCCTGTTCAGAGTTCACATTTTTACACGTCCAAGAGAATTGACAAAAAGACTGAAATATGAAGTGACGAACTAATGCATTAATTTGTGCAGATATAAACTACAACTTTTGTAGTTTTTTATGCAAAATAAGATGGCATATTTGTGGGGAAATTATGAAACTTTAAAAAATTTAAGCCATTGTGTTTCCTAATTGCATCCATTAAAATTACACTTTTGATTTTGATTGTTCAATTCTGTTTTCATTGTTTTAAGAAATGTTGTTTTGTTAGCATACTTGTGTTTTAACATTCATCAGAAATTCCAATAACTCTGGTATCTTACCTTATTGGACAGGTGCAGCAGAGTCTGGAGAAAATTGCACGTCTTGAGCAGGAAAAGGAGCATTGGCTTCTAGAGGCTCAACTCGGCAAAGTGAGATTAGAAAAAGAAAATCAACGGATTGCAGAACTAGAGGCTCAACTGACAGCGGCGCTCGGTGGAAGTCTAAACTCACAAACAACTCCAAACCATCAAGAAGAGGAGACAAGGCAGAAGACGGCTGCAAAAGAAGCAACACTATGCACCAGCCTGGTATGGTAACTCAAGTGTAGTCCTGCTTAACTGTACTATGTCATCTATAATTAAACTGGATATTATTTAATGATTAACAGTGTAATGTATGCAGTCTCAAGAACATTTGCACTTTGTATATGAAGGAGAAATACACTTTGGCCACAGAGACTTATCCTTACCAGCAGTATTAACTGGGTGCAAACAAGGTTTACATTTCAATTAGATTACATTTTATTTCGTAAGATTAGAAAGTACTACCGGAAAAAGCCTGGTCCTGAAATTCACAGATTGATGTAACTTGATTATATAGTGCCTAATCATCTAATAGATTGTGAATTACACAAAGTAAACATATTTTTTAACATTTACCATCTGATAATACAAATAAAACTTTATAAAACAAACTACAATTAGGGTAATTGATAGTAATTATATAAATTTAGGAGTTTACTTACTTGTTTACTTTTTTTGTGTGTGTGTGATGAGTGATATATCTGTCACTGCTACACAGGGGGTGTTGGCATTCTTTAGTGCCCACGCTGAGCAGGGTTTTGCTTAATGGAACTTGGATGTTCATGAATGTGCTGAGGAGGCAGAACTGAATGAAAGGGCAAGTCAGGACAGAGTTAACACAGCACTGAGTCTGCAGCGTCAGTATGTTGTGTTTTGAAGTGGTCTAGTTGGTGATTTGTTACAGACATATCTAATAGTTGTTATCAGCTAAAACAATATCCACAACCAAAATTAATCAAATGTAAACTAATATTTTCTTGATTGTGTTCTTTGTGTTTTTTCTATCTTTTTGGTTTGGAATTATTCTTTAAGTAATCTGGAATGTATTGATTGCAAACATATCTATGTTGTAAGTACCTTGTGATGTCATGCTGTAATACAGCCAGAACTCCACTGTGTTTTTCAACTTATGCACTTCAGAATTTAGCCCTGGAATTTCCAATTTTTACTAAACAATATCTAAAAGGTAGCTGTTAACTTGAAAACTACCGCTTCCTGACATGAGTTGTAACAGAGCACTTTGACCTTTAGAGGTGTAGACAGATAATGCACTATTACTCATGTGTAAATGAAACAAAACACAACTCCAGGTATGTTTTTGAGGTTTCTAACATGGCTTAAAGCTCACATTAATTGATTTTTTTCTAGGATCATTAAACATTTTGTCTTTTTTGTGTGGCCCCTAGTATGTTTGACTGATCATTTGTCATTTTAAAGTAATTCATGTTGTAACACATTTTTTTTGTCTTCAGGTTGGCATGCTGTGCACAACACCTTCAGTAGAACATGTGAGTAATGGTATCCTGTTTTATGAATGGATGACAGTTAATTTAACAGCACAGCACTGAAACAACAAATGTGTTTGATATGTCTGCATGTGTGTGTCTGTGTGTGTATTTGGGTGCAGGTGGGGGATGAAGAGTCCAGGGAGCAGCTCATAAAGACTCACTACATGACCAGAGTCGGCGAGCTCACCACACAGCTCCAGATCTCTGACAGTAAAGCTGTGCACTTCCACTCAGAGGTGATCAACCAAGTTTATCAATGTCCCCTGTTTTATAGCCCAACATAATACTAACTCACTGTGTTGCTTATACCTAGGAAAAAATATCTTTAAAAATGTATGCCTATAAATGACTGAAAAAAGTTGAATTTGGATTGGAGAATTTAGTGAGGTGTCATTACCATGGAAATACAGTTAATATTTAATGTCATACTGTGGAAAATTGCTGCTAAAGGTAAAGCTAAATATCTCCATGGAGAGAAGCAGGTGGCCGACCCTCCTCCAGAAAAGATACATAGCGCACCTTTAAAGATAACCTTAGTACAGCTGTCTTTGTACGGTAGCTTTTATTTCACATCTGTTTGTTTCATTTTAGTGCCGTGCTTTAGCTAAGAGATTAGCTCTTGCAGAAAAGTCGCGAGAAACACTGACTGAAGAAGTGAAAATATCTAACCAAAACATCACGCGGCTACAGGTACAGTTGTTTTTACATGTTTTCTTGTGAACCATCTGCCTTATGCCTATAACTATACAACGTTACCGTATATATTTGCCCTATTTTAATGCAGGACGAGTTGACGACCACCAAGAGGAGCTATGAAGACCAACTGAGCATGATGAGCGACCACCTGTGCAGCATGAATGAGACCCTGAGCAAACAGAGGGAGGAGATTGACACGCTAAAACTGGGGAGCAAGGTATTTCACTGCCCGTTAAACTCAGCTGCTGTTTAAAGATTCAGTATTATGCATTTTTGGGGCTTTTTAAACATTATAGCCTTAGTATTTCCTGTAGTGTTGAAAGTGTGTAGTCTCTTTGTTGAGAAAATGACTGTAGTCATTTTTGTTGACTTATTTCTTTTAGTGGGATTACAAGGATTTAAAATGGAAGCTGGTGAATTTTGGCTGCTGTTTTAAAATACAAATATGATGCTTACTTGTAGTCTTCAAAAAGCATAGTTGTTAATGCATGAACTCCCATATCATGTAAATACTACTACATTTTTAAGTACTTTTTATCAGTACAAAGCCTTGCCCCCTTTTACTATAGCTGACTAATCAATGCATAGGACACATTTGTGCTACAAAATTGGTACTAAACAGGGTCAAAACATGGACTACATCAGAACTAAAACACTACTGGACATATACCTCCTATTCTTAGTTGTCAAAAAATGTGTATATTACAGTAGAGTAGAGGACTCTGCTTCTGCTCCAAGTCCTAATGCTGGCTTTAAGGGTGAAGTGAAAAAGTAAATATGGGGTCATTCTATAAAAGCTTAAACCCACTGACTATTTAAGTGTTCACACATCCTGCTTTACTAGTGAGAAATTAAAAGTGAATGGATGCCATTATCCAAGGTGTACTGTACCCGTAGTTGCCATAGTTGCTTAATATGACTCATGACCTCTCTTACTATAATGAAAAGAAGGACATATATTTGAATATAGAAAAGAGATTGATCTTATTTCAGCTTCCCAACCTCATTTCTGTAATTGTTCAGTCACCACCTGTCAGATCCTGTTAAATCACAGTCAAACTAAAGGGATAAAATATATGTTTTTAAAAACCCAAATCTAACATTGTTCATTACGGAGAGGAGCACAGCACAGTACAGCCATAGTGATACTGTGATGTTGGGTAGTAGGTAGTGAGCTCTGATGGCTAAAGCACCTGCCGAGCGTCTGAAAAAGCCATTATGTTGGTGGGGAGAAGAGGAGGGGTCGTCTAGAGCGCGTGTCCCTGCATGTGCCTGCTCTGATGAGGGCTTCTCAGATTCGGCAGGACGGGGCACGCCTGGTGAACGTGGTTATTTTCTCTTACGAATCAGTTTCAAGCCTCATCATGTTAACAATGTGCATTTCAAATACAATGCAAATGTCCATTCACATCAAGTCTTTACTGTATCCTACGAGCAATTATGGAAATGGCTGACTGTACAGGTTTGCTTTACAAATCTCTGAAAAAACATTAGCTAGCATCCTATTTTAGGTACAGACTTTTTTAACCATCTTACTCTGGTGCAATAGTCATATTTAAGGATTCAAATTAAAAATGAAACATGAAAGAAAAATGTTAAGAAAGATTTTCTTTAGTACAGCTTTTGCTAAGCTGTATTTATTTGTAATATGCCTCAGAAGTGACTATTTTTCCTCCTATTTTTGTTTATAAATAAATCTAAGTTACAATTTCACTTCTTCTTTCTTAGCATAGCTGAATATTTTGAACTTTAAAATGTACTTTTGTTTTGTTGTAGGCAAATTCCAAGAAGAACAAAGGTCGCTAGGACTGCCATCTATTCTCTGGGCATTTCATGGACTATTTTGGAACTGGATATCCTGCCATCTTGATTATGAAACAGGACTAAAGATAAAGAAAACAAGCACCGATCTCTACACCTGTCAAGCAGCAATAACTGTGTGGACTTTTGCTTTCTTTTACTGAATATGTTTTATCCATTCCCTTGGACATTGGACAAACCACCAGTTACAACTTTACAAACTGTATGATCTGAGAGTGCACACCCCAAGATGGATGAACTGAAAACTTGAAGACCAAACCTAATTAATTGGTGTGTGTTTTACTGTTTTTTTTATTTGTGTGAGACATTCTTATCATTGGGAGGCGCGTGCTGAGTCAATGTTGGTGTGCCCTCGTGTTCTGACTGTAACATCAGACATTTTCTCATGCGATGGTCATGGTCTGAAGAAATAATAATAATGTAAAAACCTATGTTCTAAGAGAAATAGCCCCTTGTAACACTTAAGCCTAAATTATTCATACCAATTGAAAAATAATGTAGAATACTGAATTTATGTTTATTTCTGTTCAACTGTGACACTAAGTGGTGGCAAACAGATGGTATAGGATTTACTGCAAAACGTATGCAAAAAACTGAGACTTACTGAGAATTCTATACCAGGTTATGAATAGTACTGGCTTAACTGTGTATGTCAAGCTGCTGCTCAGAAGGGCTTCTTACAGTGCACAAATGAAGTGCACATTCCTTTTAAAATACAACTGAAGTTGAGAAAGATTTCTGCCTCGAAGCACTGAGTTTACTAACGTGTCAGACGGACAAGTCGAAGCGCGTGAAGCCTCGTCTTTTCTGTGAACACAAAGTTTAGACGTTTTTATCACCAAAGTTCAAATATAGATGTGTGCACTCTAAAGCCCACTGTAGCTTCTAATAATTAATCATGTATAATAAATGGAGCAAAAAGGGTCAATAATGTGTAAATACACTAAAGTTTCAGAAAATCTATGACATTTCATCTGAGTTTACAATTTTTTTATGTTCTCTCTGTTAAATTAAACCTGTAAAAACATTCAAATTTTGCATTTTGATCTGTGTTTTTTTCCATTGATTTTTCATTTTGTCTTGCTGTAACTTGTCTATGAGTCACAACATAGCACCAGGAAGTCTATGGCTTGTATAGACACGAGGGCAAAGTCCAGTAAAGATTGTAACCAGATCTTAGCCCATTACACCTGCCAGCAAATCTTTTGTCACAAAAGATTTGCCACTAATCTCAAATCATAAAACAATATTTGTATTTTTTACAATGTAACCACTGGGAAAGCACATATAAACTCATGTGTGAAACAATAAAATGCTTACTCAATGTAAAAGAGCAGATCTCATAATTACTTCAGACTGATGATCATTGCTGTTTGTCTCCATTATTGTTCCTCTTTTTTGCAGGGTTCATCAAACTGGGATTTTAAAACTATAATTTAAAAGGGCAGTGTGGTAACACACCCAAACCACTGGGAAATTAGACAAGGCCGTGTAACTGGACATTTGAGAAGTAATGGAATTACTATTTGGTGTGGTCATCATTATTTTACAGGAAAGATATGTTTGCTTTTGTTTAATATGGCTTCAATGTTCAGTTTTAAAAACTAAAAAAAGTTATAGATAGTGCAAGCTACCTTACCTATACAAGATTCAAAATGCCTTAGGGAAGAGTTTGCCTTAAGATTTGCCTTAAGAAATTTAAGGCTGGCTGAAAGTTCACACTTCGGTTAAGGTTTGGGGAGATCTAGACCAAAAAGTAGACTACTCAACAAAATATTTGGTTACTAAAGGTGTTCAAAATAGGTCTTCAAAGTTGGTACCAGTCAGTAATTACAGCCTTAACACTTTTTTCAGCTATTAGGTCAACTGTTGGCCTTCTATTACCCACTGGAACTGCAATTAATATAACAATATAAAGCGTAAATAAGTTTATTGTGTACTTTTACTAATGATATCCATCTGCTTACGTACTATTATAACATGAAGACTGAGACTGTATGTGGTAGTGTGTTGACTTGGGTAATATTTTCTCCTACGCCCCTGAACGCAGCGCGGCTCTGGGACGGTTCATCCCCCCGTGTCCCGACCCGCTGGAGGACAGTCTGAACTCGGGAGGGGAAGCTACCACTGCGCCGCTGTTAAACTCCCAGGATTTACACTCTGCCATTTTGAGGAAAACCGGGTCGACGCCGCGAGTCCAAGCGCACCCAGAGCAGGGAGTCATGACCTAAGCCAACAGCGGGCCCCTGTTAGCTTGTAAGTACTTTTTCCTCTTTCCACGTAGCCTGAGTTGCTTTGGCATAACTATAGGCTCCTTGTTGGAAGCTGCGCAAACCACTGAAGTATGTTTTCGCTTCCTAAATGTTTGCGTTCTCAGTCTGTGATCGCTGTGGCCCGTGCGTAAAAGGCTAGTACAAACACTAGCTAGGAAAAGTTACGCACGGCGACAACTTTGCGCAGACTTCACAAATCAAAACAATAACTCTTCCTCCGGACCAATATGGGCCTCTCTGTTCGGGATACGGGCCGGGATTTGTTGATGTGAATGATGGAGGCGTGCGTGGATGTTTTCTTTCCCGTGGGAGTGAAAAGTGCAGTTGTTTACCCACACCGGCTTCTTCTAAATTTGACCGGCGAAGCGACCCCGAGGCGCACGCAATCCGCAATGAATCAGTTCAGTTAAACTGTTGTCCTAATTAAGATGGTAATTAACTGATAATAAACAAGCTCAAACCACCGAAGGCAATCTGGCTAAATGGTAACTTTATGGGATTTATGGGAAGTAGCCTACTGGAAGATTTATAGGCTGTTTTCATTTTCTGGGAAACATGTTTAGGCTACATTGGTCTCTTTGTTTCCCTTTTGACATAAACCTAATCAATGATTTCAAAAGAATATCATTAAGTTAAGAAAAGCTCTTTAGTATTGCATTGGTAAATTGCCCATAATTTCTTAGCAGCAATAACACGCTAGCTCTTCTTAAAGCATATTTATTTCTGTGAACCACAATACATTCAAATCATTTGGACATTCTGCAATTTTGGGCAGACATTAACATTGGGTGGTGCTTTAGTATGAGCCATGTAACCTACTTTCTTTGTTGTTACATCTTTATCAGATCTAGCCTACATTTTTATAGCCTACTCTATTAAATGGTTTATGCTTACGAAGTTGGCTTCTTCTAAATGTGACTCAATGTTTACACTAGGTTTAGACTTTGTCCTGTTATTATTTTATGTAATTAAATAATATTTTGTTAAAGGAATCTCCCTTTGACCAACTTCGATGCTTAACTTTTATCTGTATTGTATTGTAATGTTAAATAATGAACCCATACAAAATTCCAAGCCACTGGAAAGTTGCATTGTTACTAGAAAAGCAGGTTAGTCCTCATCATATATTATTGTAATGCAGAACAGTTGACACGAATAAACTTTTGAATGGCCAATTCACTGATTTCCTGTTTTAGGATAGGCTTGTATTAAGATGATAAAATGATCCTCACTATTGTCTTTTTCAGGAAACATTTAGGAAAAAACAGGAACTTTTATCAGGAAGCAGCTGCATGTGATGTTAAAGTTCAGTTTATTTTCTCTTTTTCAGCATTTTTATCACCACAAATGTTCCCCTCAGTCATCAACATGTGGCTAAACGCTGCTTTTGGTTTTCTAGCACCAGGATTTTAGACTAGAAGCATGTGATGATGATATGATTATTTTAATTAGAGACCTTTTAAAATAAAACATGACTTCAATGTTACTCATAAACTGACTGGAATTTATTATCTTATTGTCCATATTGTCTCAGGACTGTTCCTCATTTGTGGTTTTATTCTGTAACAACATTTTCACCAAACCACAAAGACAAGCACATGCACAAATCTATTAACATTACAATGCCATTGTATTTCTGACTTTTTATAATTCATTAATTCACTCAATTGTTAATTTCTTGCTCTCCTGCAGACATTTTCTGAGCTATTTCTGGAACTTCAACCTCTAGACAGCATACTATCAAGAAAAGAACTGTTGGTTAGGTCTTTTCCAATATATAGTCATATAGATATAGTACAAGCATCATTCACTCTGGGAACCAAAGCCACATTCTTTTTAAAGGGTAGCAAAACCAAATATGGGCATACCTTTTACATTCTTATTTTGTTCATTATTTGCAGCTAGTGTTAAGGTAGAATTTATTGTTCTATGATAATAATAATACTAATCATTACACCCATTAATGTAGCCACAGCTGACATGGAGTAGACTGACAGATGCCCCCCCCCCCAAAAGGGTGGCATAGGTCTGGTCAGGTGTACCTAGTTGGATGATATAGTGTGTGGGTTAGGGTTTGGAATGACTGACATGCTTTCTTTTTATTTCTTTTACTAGCAGAATTATGGATAAATCATAATATGCACTGATTACCTAAATATTTGTTGACAGTTTATCAAAAATCGAGCAAGCTGGAATTTCCTGTGTGACTGCCCCTTGTCCCAGAGGAATTTCTGGAATGTATGCTTTTGTCCTCTGCAGATTTAACTAAGTCCTTTTTACTGAGGAACCCTGGAAGAGGTGGACAACAATGCTTCTAGTGGGTCTAGCCTGGACTCCCCATTGAGATCTCCACCTTCCCTGTCTCCTGTCTTCACAGAATTTCCTCAGGATTTCCACCAAGCAGAAAGAAATGACTAGATATAGTTATTTGTACATGCCATTGCAAACACTCATTAGAAAGATGTCCTCCAATGTTTCTCAGGACATGTCAATCCAGCATAGCGCCCCCAATACTTGTGTTTATTTATAGCAGGGAGAGCTGCCACTGGATCTTTGGCTGTGATTTTGAAGTGTGGAGGGACGGATATAATTGCATCATGCTTCTTTCATATATTTCCCCCAAGTTTTTTTTTTTTTTTTTTTATAGTGGGATGAAGCTCTAAAGTGGCTTCTATGTGGCGTAGAGACCTAGAGTTTGCAGCCAACACTTCAAAGACAGTCTATGATTGACTCGTTCATAATTAATGGCAAGATTGTGTAAATCTCAAAGCCACTTCTTAAACTACATGCTACAGATATGAGTGGTCTTATTTAAATACTTTTCATTTTTTCCACCATCGTAAATCTATACCATACATAACGTTTTATTCAGAAGGATTTTAACTTTGTGCCCACTTTATGCTTGTGAACTATAAAAGCTACTCTGTCATAGTGTACTGCGTTCAAACTTCCATTTGTTAATGAGTGACTTTTTCTGTTTACCTAGTTTTGTGGACAATGAAATATATCACCTTTCCATAGGTTGAACAATGAATGCTGTTTTAGTGCAGTATATTTTGTGAAACAGATATTCCATTCAATTAATGATTACATAAAATGTGTAGTATACATATTTTCAGCAAAGAGACTCTAAAATATCTGTATTAAACAAGGATACAAGCATTCATTTCTAATACTGTCCTTTTCCCCTAACTCCAATCAATATCCAATCAAACAGGGTAATGCCCAGGATTGATTTATTGTATTGACAAATCCTGCTGACACACAAAGCACATTTTGGTAAACTAGAGCCTAAAACATGCACAATAGGAAAAACCTCCAGCGAGAGTTAATCCTGATCAAGTCCAGCTCAAAATTGGCTGATGTGCCTTGGTGCTGCACTACACTTGCCCCATCAGTGACAGTGATAGATGGGATGGGTCAAATGTAGAGCACACATTTCATAATAAAGTAAAGTAATCTCACTGAATGTACAAAATTATTAACACGACCACATGAGACAAGTTAGTTTTTTAAATTGCATTAAGCAGTTTTACTCCCTAATTACTCACCAAGCTACTTATTCATCAAATCATTTGGAGAGGTGTTATACTTAATGATAGGAGGCTGTCTAGCCATAATAAAAAATACGTTTTCTCTTAATTAATGGATTTTATTAAATTATAAAGACCTAAGCCAGCTTCTTATCTGTAACTCCAGCCCTCTGCTTCAGTGATAGCGAATGTATGTCTTGCTGCAGTTATCATATTAAATTGACCTTGGTGAATAATGTTATGAGGAAAACTCTGCAATGCTTCATTAAGATTCTATGGTAACATGTCTTAATAACTATGTTTATTTTTTGCAGATAAGACTGAAGGACACAAGGACATAGCATAAAGGGGCTGTTCGACCTTGGTTGGACCTGTCAGCATGTGCTCCACAAACCACTCAAACTGGGTGACGTTTGAAGATGACAGTGCCCCTTTCGCCTCACCTCAGAAACCCCTGCAAGCACAAAGCCTCCTCAAAGCATCAGTGCCACGTCCCAACGGACTCAAACTAAGACTTCCTCCCATTAGAGACAATTCCTGGAGCTTTAACAGCTCGCTGGACTCTCCTCAGTCCAGCCTCAGCAGCAGCTCTTTTGCACCATGTATCACTCCCCTTTGCACTCCAGTGAGCGGGCTCCCAAGCAGCGCATCCCCCTTTCACTCCAGCTCATGGGAAAGCAAAGACTTATTCTCCTCCAGCCCCTCTGCAGCCTCGGTTTCCTCTCCTGGGTCTGAGGCTCAAAGTTCAGATGGACCAAATCCCTTCCCTTCTTTCCAGGGAAACTCAGGGCACTATAACCCCTTTTGGCATGCATCCAGGCACAGTGCGGACGTGGACAGCTCCTCCTCAGACTCAGACACAGACTCTAATACTTTACCACGCTTTTTTATCCGGACCAAAGATGGCAGCGAACCCCCACGGGACCACCTCCAAAACTCTCTCTCCTACGTGTGCCACAAACTGGAAGGCCTGAAGGCAAAGGCAGACCAAGATGAGGAGAGAGGAGGAGGAGAGAGGCGGCTGAGCTGCAGAGATGAAGTTGTAAGTGATGGTTCATGTCAGTTTGTCCCTCGAGGCTTGTTTCGGAGCCAGAGGAGAGATGGTTGGTCTGTAATGCTCAGGATCCCAGAGAAGAAGAACCGCATGTCCTCACGGCAGTGGGGGCCCATCTATCTGCGGCTGCTGCCGGGGGGCGTTCTGCAAATGTACTATGAGAAAGGACTGGAGAAGCCCTATAAAGAGTTCCAGCTCCTCCCACAGTGCCGGCTGTCAGAGCTGAAGTTAGAAAGCTACGGAGAACCACGTAAAGTCCTGACTGTGAAGGTGGAGCACTTCTCCTACACAGAGAAGAAACGCTTCCATCCCAAACAGGAGGTCAGCCACGAGGCTGAGGTGGAGCAGCTGCTTAAACTGGGCTCCACATCTCACGATGACATGGAAGACTTGGTGGTCTCCATGGAGGAGGAAATATTTCAGCTCAGTGCTCCCCACCAGCCCAGGCGGCACTATGAGGAGCAGGAGCTGTCCCTGCAGATCACGGACCACATCTGGATACAACTGGACAAGTCTGGAGACGTGATGGAAAGGGCTGCTTTCACCCAGATCCATTGCCTCGCCTTTCTAAACGGATTATCTGAATGTTTTCTGGCTCTGAACGACCTGCTGCTACAGCAGCATAACCCCAGCTATGAGTCAGAGGAGGCCAGTGAGCTCTGGATGGAGATAGCTGACTGTCATTTTCACAAATGTGTGAATGAGACAGAATTTCACATGTCCCGGCTAGTTAAGTTCACCCCCCCTGACGCGTGCCGAGTGGAGCTGATGCGCTTTAAGACCATGAGTCTGGGTTGCACTGAAGCGCCCTTCTCAGTGAAAGCCGTGGTGACGGTGCAGGGGGCCTACGTGGAGCTGCAGGCCTTTTTAAACATGTCCCCAGCCTTCCTCAGCTCAGGCATGGGCCTATGTGACTCCTTCCCCCTGTGTGAAAATGTGCTGATCCGAGTGCCAGTGCCCGGAGACTGGGTCAAAGTCACTCAGACTGTGGCTTTACTGCGGCAGAGGTCCCTGAAGGCTCGCATGAACAGAAACACCTGTTTAGGAGCAGCAGGTACAGTGAACTCTCAGCCCGTCATGCAGGTCTCCATTGGAACCGTCAAATATGAGAATGTGTACTCTGCAGTCGTCTGGAGGATCGACAGACTACCCGCTAAAAATACAGGTATTTAACAAGATTGGATGTTAACATATTTATTTAATATAATGTTTTAGATTTTTCTATGAAATGCACAACAGCTCTGTACTCTTATGTGTAATAGCTTGTATAATTTTATTTTGACATGTGACATCTTTTGCAGTCCCTTAATTTGTAGCATGTGGTACACACAGTTTGCTTTCTCAAATTCATAATCATTCAACACTAGTTTGTTGAGAAGCAACTAACACATGAGAGTAGCTTGTCTGTATATGAAAAAGGATTCCCCACGTGTATATATGTTAATGTTTATAATGCAGTTATTGTTTCATATCTGAGGACTGTACTGTAGTCTATGCATGATCTCACTCTATCACAATTGTCCTTTCTTCTCTCTCTGCAGCAGTGGACCAACCCCATTCATTCTCCTGTAAGCTGGAGCTGGGGTCTGATCAGGAGATCCCTAATGACTGGTACCCTTTTGTCTCTATGGAATGTGAAATTATGGGGGCCGTAGTGTCACAAACCAGGGTCAAGTCTCTGGGCACTACCAACGACATCCAACCGCAGAAACACATCACCAGCTGGACTCGCTACCATGTTCAAGTAAGATGCAAGATATATAAAAATAGCTATTTAAATGGTTGCAATTAGTAAATCACAAAGACTGCCTTTATTTAAGTAGCATACATTCCACAGGAAAAAATTAATAAAAAATCTAGTTTGAATCTCTACAAAAATGTTGTTAAAGATGTGGGATTCTTGTATCAGTCTTCTCTCAGATGTTAATGCTCCTTCATAAAAACATAAATTCTAATCTAATAACAATGCTTCTCAGAAAAATCATAACTAGATATTTTCCCTCAGTCAGTTCAGTCCTCAGTAAGATCTTTGTCTGAAATATCAGCAATGTTGGAACAAAGTTATGTTTCTAAATAAACTTTTCTTTGTTGTCAAGGTGGAGGTGGAGAGAAAGTGGATTGAGACGGAGTCGGAGAGGCAGTCTGGCTGCATGACACAGTGATGATTAAAGAAAGTCTGTTCCCGTTGGATTTTCTACTCAACAAAAAGGAAGAACAAAAGGGAGGTGATGAGGGACTTGCTGCTTGCATCTGATAATTCATTATAACTATTCATAGCCCGCAAGTGTTGGAGATGTGATAGTTTTATGTCTTAACTAAACCAAGACTGAATTAGTCTAGACCTAATGAGCAGTTTAACATGTTCCTTTTGCCTAGCACTTTACATTTATAGTGTAATGACTGTAAGTCCAGTATATGGGTACTGTGTATAAGCTTTCCTTTGTCTGCACTGCACATTGACTGGCAGCCTTAAGAGATGTGGGCAGAACTTGCTCTTTAAGAAAAACAGCTGAAGTAATGAGTTGTGTTGTTAGCTTAAAGGTACATTATATTGACTGTTAAAGGCTGCTCACACACACAACATTAGTTCCACTTTATGTTGATTGTTATTAAGCTTAATTTATTGTTGAAATGTGTTTTTTTACTGTGTTAGTATTAGTACACTGAAATACCTAACACAATGTAAAACTGATTGAATGGTTTGGCCTTAATATGCTTAATCAAATAATAGTCGATTTTTCATGGAACCAACAACTTCAACAACAACACCAACTTCAGTGAATTTAATCATGCTCACTGAACTATTTATCTATACGGTCAGTGGTGCTGATATGATGTGCATTTCAACCCAGTTTTCAGTCTCAACAAAACTCATTACTTTTGCTGCTCATCTGGAACTGTGGCTTTAGAACATTGTTTTTACTCTGGAGGACTGTAAACTTTATTTAAATAGATCAAATCTCTATCTCTGTTTTGCCTATTGTACATGATGCAATAAATAATAAAAAAAAAATAATAATGGTAAAGCTTTATGGTGAAAAAGGTGAACTCAAGTGAAGATCTTGATGTATGCAGTAGCTGGCTAAGCCGGATATTATGTTATACAGTAAAACAACTTCAATCCAAGCTTTCTGTCCTGGTCATTCATTCTGAACATTTTTACAGTTGTCTGAAAAAAAAAAACACAAAAACTTTACATTTGCTGCTTCATGCTTTTGTAAACATTTTCCCATTTTCATCTTTTTAGGGAAGGGTCACACCTTAACTTTAGCTCCTTATTGCAGTGACATATGTAGTCTGTAGTCGATCTGTAGTCCTGGGGTAGAGGCAAAGTGGCAGCAGGTCACCTCAGTGTGGAAGTAACCAAGAGCATAAGATTTAATTTCATAATCACAGCAACAGTGACCAAGTGTCTGACAAATGTTATCTATATGTACTCTTTGTTAATGTTATACCTATTATAATTTTACTCCCCTAAAATGTACAATGGCTTAAATGGGTCTAACCTCTAGGCCTGTGGCCATTGTCCTCATGTGACCCTAATCGCCAAGCAGCAAAAGCAACAATGTATTGTAAACAGTACACAAACAATATACACGTAGTTATACTTTGTTTCAGTAACTAATAAAGTAATTTATTAAGTAACTGATTAGGGTTGATTGCTGATGGTCGCGCTGGTTGTCTTAGTTCCGCCTCCAGGTGGTGCTGTTGCGCTGATCCCCTCACGTGCGCACACTGCAGGTGATAGTCTGTGCTGCACATGGAGGAGCTTCGACGTGAACAGCTGTGATTGTGAATCATGTTAACAAACACGGGGCCAGTGGTGAGAAGTGTTAATCAACATCTATCATTCTAGTAACCAGCAACTGTAGATTCTATTATCTCACTTAATGCTAATGTATTCATGAGCAATATACATTTTTAACGCTAACTAATTAGGGCGACCAGTGACCAGCCCTGCTGCAGATGAAATAAAGTTGGCAAAGTAACTTGTTGTGCATTTGAATGCAAATTGAATATTAATGTTAAATGCAATATGACAGTATTTTTGCTTGTATGTTTCTAAACAAATACAAGGGCCTTACTGTGAGTGCTGTTGTGTCACCTGCAGGCTAAGCTGTACCTGTCCATCATTGACGATGTCATAGAGAGCATGAGGGAGCTCTTTCTGGACGAGGGCATTGAAGACCGTGTTTTGGATGATTTGAAGCATGTAAGTTTTTCACTGACTGTTAAGAGAATACTCCATACACAGTAGAGGGTCTGATGTCTGTGTTTGTGCAGCTCTGGGAGTCAAAGATGATGCAGTCTAAAGCAATGGAGGACTTCAGAAAAAACAACATCAACTCTTCCAACTTTGTACTGCAGCTCCCGGCCAGCTACACCCAGAATGAACAAGAGATTACTGGTAAATGAGAGATGAGGAAAATATGGTCGTCTAGGCTATTACAACTGTTGATGAATGGATGAACTAAAGCATATAAATTATTGCCCCACTATCAGACCAATAGAGAAATGCAATTAGGACCTGTCATATTAGTAATGTAAAAATAATAATGACTTCATGTTGCACTTTACCAATTTGACAGTCTGGTGAAAGCGCAACAGTAGTCTCTCCACACTGTTAAAAAGCAGCTTCCTACGGGCTTGTGGAAATGTGTTCCAACAGTCTCTCTAACCATCACAAAATTTGACCTTGAAACTCACACCCACACCACATTGACTGAGAGGAGATGGGTTACGTCTTGCATTAGGACAACAACAGTAGGCCAATGCATTTATGTTTATGTATACTCAATTCAAATTTGTCTTTTGTAGCTTCAGTTGTTATACCCTCAAGTCAGAAAGTCCAAACCTATCCAAAGAAGGTAATTGCTGTTTTGCCTAATCTTCACAACACACATTTTCTTTTGGCTAAAATGTAATGTATTTGAATGACAGACGACTTCAGAGACCGTTGCCACCTTTTCTCTTCCCGCTGGTCTAGCCTATCCTGTCCAAATTCCTGCTGGAGTAACACTGCAAACTGCTTCTGGTAAAAAAATTGTAAATAAATATATATGTGTGTGTATATATGTACATGTTTGTGTGTGTGTGTATATATATATATATATATATATATCATTATTATTATATTCCCAAATAATAATAACATTTTCTATGCATATTTAGGTCAGCTTTATAAAGTCAATGTTCCAGTTGTGGTTACACAGGCTCCAACAGGACAGCAGCCTCAACCCCGTCCTGCACCAAAAGTCCCTGCTCCTGCCCCTAAATCCCAAGCTGTCCGAGTAAATACTGCTACGGTCCATGAGGTGGCGCCATCCACAGTAACAAAGACTTCTACATCTAATCCCACACCAGTCCCTGTTCCACTCCAAACCAACCCAGCTCCAATTCAAGAGGTTATCCCACCTCAAGAACAAGAAGCACCAGGTATTATAAGTGTTGAGGCTGCAGATATCCCAGAATCCCCTTCTCCAGAGCCAGAGATCAAAGGTGAAGACGGTGACCAGCCTGTGAATCTGAGTATGAACGCACCACCCAGTGATTTACTAGACTTCCAGATGAGTGCAAACACCACGGATATCGATGACCTCCTCAAAGAAGTGATCGAGAAGGAGAGGGAGAAGGTCAGGAACTTGGATCCAACTAAAGATGATGTCCTGGGGGTGAGTTGCAGTATTTTAGATTTGTCAGCATTTTAAGTTTCCCTTTTAGATCAGTCACACATTGAATTAAAGTGTCTTACATAAACTACACACATGTAAATTGACATTTTTTGTTTTCCTCTAGTCTAGCTTCTCAAAAGAATGGCCTGCATCTCTTTGACATAAAAATCCACTATCTAACTTTTCTGATTGTTTTCACTGAGATGGTATTGTGGAACATTCTTGGCAAAGCAGTAGCATCTCCATGAAGACAAGCATGTGGCATACCCTTCACTAGAAAAGTTACATAGTGCCTCTTTATTCTCAAAAGAAACTGCTGTGAGATGTCTGGCTGATGTCATTCTCCCAAAACTCTCCTCAGCATCTTTAATTCCTTTTTAAAATGTCTTTAATTTTTCCAGGAATATTGAAGTTTGACAATTACATTAGCATTTTGTTATAATTTGGTATACAGTGTGGTAGTTATACTTTTATTTCTTTTACAAACGTACTAGTATATATTTGTGGCATTTGTGTTTAGCTGGACCTGGACTACAGCGCACTCTCAGACATTGTGCAGCTCGATGGTGCTGTTGACAACTCTGAGGACGAAGAAGTGGCTGCTCTGGAGGAGAATGACTTTTTGGGAATAATCAATGCAGAAGCTATAAAGGCCCTGCAGGAGGGAGACGCCAGCAGTGATGGCAACAGCCTCTCCTCCAGCGACAGCGAGGTGGAAGACGAACTGGCTCATGACGAGGATGAGGTAAGACTGAGAGGAATTTTAAAAAGTTTCAAAGAGTAAGCACAACTTCAAATGCACTTTGTCATGGGAAAATCTATTGTTTTTTTGTAGTTTGATGAGGAAGAAGAATATGTTTTGCGATTAAGTATCGATTGAGTATCTCTTCAATTAAATTTAGTTTTGATTATGATAAAAAACACCAACATTTCAAGTTAAATATTAAAGCCAATCACAGTAAAAATTTAGTGTTTATTTAGTCGTTTTCCACTGAAAGTTTATCAGAGCAATGTTTGTTCACCAAAATGGGTACAGTAAGCGAAGTGACCTTAATGATAATGTTATGCCTAACTCTGCCAAAAATGTAATGTTTGTTTATGTGCATTAATGGAATCAATTAACTGGGTAAATGAAAGGGGCACTGTGTACGGGTGGGGACTTTTTTTTACTAAAAAATCCTGGAAAAAACATGCAGTTTTACTACGAGTGAGGTCGCCTTTCCACACTTGTGACTTAGCTTGGTAGTGTACCTTGCTTTTCTCCATGGAGATAAGTTTAATGCCATACTGGAATAGTCTTGGCAAAGAAATGACCTCTCCATGGGAAAAATAAATCTTATTATATCCTGAATAACTTTAAATGACTTTATCCATGAATTGTGTCTTTTCTCTATGCTTTTAGGATCCCTTAAATTCAGGTGATGACGTGATTGAACAGGACATCCCAGACCTCTTTGACACCGATAATGTGATTGTTTGCCAGTATGACAAAGTAAGAATATAATTCACTTTTCTCTTGATGGTCTGGTCTGAGTACAGAATTTTTAAATTTCTCATTTGCTCTTTTCAGATCCACCGCAGTAAGAATCGATGGAAATTTCATTTGAAAGATGGCGTGATGACTTATGGAGGCATTGACTATGTGTTTTCAAAGGCAGTGGGAGAGGCAGAGTGGTAATGGCTCTGGTCTTTAGTCGATTGACCAAATCAGATGGAAGTGTCCATTTAGTGAAGGCACTGATTTAAAAGGTGAAACAATCCTTAAATGCTGGTGATTTATCTGCTCAAAGTAGCAATTTTCTGTTTAATTTTGTCAGTAATAATGTTAAACTTGACTGATGATAAAATGTATCTTAAGTTTGCAACACAGCTGATAGTGTGTTTTCATTTCTAAAGACTGTTTTGTCTTCTCATAACTAAAATCAAATATATGTATCTTTTGTTTAGCCTTGAAAACATTTGTACTAAATGTTTAAGTGACTCTTAACTGCTGTCTTTTGTCTGACCTTGTCCAGAAACAAATCATTCAATAGTATAAATCTTTAATACCACTTTTGATGTGTATCACATTCATACATTAAAATGACACATTTACCAAAATCATAGAAAAACAAGAATTCTGTAGAGCATCATATATGATCACTTTACACATACATTTGAATATACAACATGGATGCCAACACATTGCTGGAATAAAACTTAAACTTAAAATGTATATACAACTGCAGAAAAAATTCAGAGCCTCATAAGTACTATTTTAATACCAGATAATACAGAAAATGTCACTTTGTAGAAGGGTTGTTTCCGCTTTATTACTGCTTATAGATCCCTTTTTGTTCAACTGGCCAACTGAAAGACTCCAATTATTTCCAAGAAATAAACTTTTTAAAATCATTTATCCCCATATCTTTTGGCTCATACAATTGTAACCTATATAGCAGCACAAATATTAATAAAATATAAAAATTATATTACATTCAATAAATCATTTCTGGCTGCCCCACATTATCTTCAGCACCTGCAGGCCTACTCTTTAATGTTGGTTGGTCATGACTTCCCCAGCCTCATATATACATGATTTTCATAAAATGTCCCTTTAACATGTTTCAACATCTTGACTAATTACATGAAATGCAACATGAACAGTTTGGCTTCTCCTTTCTGAGTTCATAGTATTTCTACTGACAGTCATGTGGTGCCTTTGTTCAAAAAGCAATTCTTCATTTTCAAGCGATATGCGTAGAAGCTGAGCGAACGTGATTTGCTGTTGGCTGTTTTGTGTGCACTGGAGATGTGTGAGGGGATGGTTTGGGACCTGTAGTAGTCTGCTTTGGTCGGACAGCACCCACAACGCCCCAAAAGCACACACACATCTTTCCTGAAGGCCCGAGTGAAAATGGTGTAGAGGAAAGGATTGCACAGGGAGTTTATGGGATAGAATAGGATGAGTAGTATCTTTGAATGGGACACTGTGATTAGGGGCATTTTCAAAGCTGCAGAAATGGCAAAAAATGAAATTGGCGCCATACAGAGGAAGTCCGTGAAGATCAAGATGGCCATACGTTTCGCAATTTTCGTATCACCATTGCGCGTGGAGTGCTCTGGGTTGTGAACACTTATATAGATGCATACGTAACAATAGCACACTACAACGAAGGCTATGACATTCAAAATAAGAACTGCCACAACATAAACCTGCGATCCAAGCGTGTCAATGTCCATAGGTAGGCAGATGCTTACTTTGCCATAGCCACTGACGCCCACTAGAGGGAGTAGCGCTACGAAGAGGGAGAACACCCAACCTGCACCCATCATAGCTGCCACATGGTGCATCTTGAGTCGTTTATTCACATGCATGGCATTGGTGATGGTGTGCCAGCGCTCCAGGCTAATTACAGTTAGCGTGTATACCGACAGTTCACTGGCAAATACTGTCAAAAAGCCAGCAATGCCACATCCTGGCCCGGTCTGCCAATCAGTTGCATGGTTGTAGTATTCATGACGTGAGTGGATATCCATAAAGGCTATAAGCATCAAGTACAGCCCCATGCATAGATCTGCGAACGCAAGATTGCACATGAGGAATCTTGATATAGTTAGCTTGTGGTGGCTAACTAGCAGGATGAAGAGAACAGCCAGGTTTCCAGTGATGGCAAATATGGTGATGATCCAGGAGAGGCAGCGGAGGAAGGAGAATCCCAGCAGGTCCTCACAGGGGTTAAAAGCATCAGGTTTGGGTGTGCACTTGATGTAAGGGCTGTTCGAGCAGCCAAGCTCCAAGTCTGCATACTGAAAGTTTATGTAGTTTATACTGCTGACTCCATCTGCAGTGGGTTCTCTGAAGAAAGAAAAACAAAAGAGATGTTACATTGCTATTACTTAAGCACTATTATTTGGAAGAACTTAATCTTATGCATTTATACCCTTCAAAAGTTAATCTGTAGAGGACATCTGCAGCATTTTGTGATTCTGGAGAAAGGTAGGCCACCATGTTTCCATGTTGAAGTTATTGTCTTGGCTGGAACATTCTATAATGTGGCCTTATACTATTATTATCTATTTAACATTATTTATTATTCTATCTTAAATAACAAACAAACAAATAAAACAAAAAAAACATTATTTGGAACTTTTTAGGAAAAAAGCAGGTGGCAGACCCTCCCCCAGAAGATATGAATGGTGCAATATCAAACCATTAGCTTTGCTCCTGGTTACAACTTTTATTTTTTTAAATAATTGATTGGATTGGATTTGTAATCACAATTTCTAAAAAGTGACTCATTGCACTGACCTATTGGACCATATCTACATATAATGACTTAGAATCATAAGGGAAGATCAAATAACTTACATGTCCATTTCAATGAGATCACAGAGCTTGGTCAGGTTTTTGAAGAGGCTTTCTCTTTGAATAGAAAAAAACAAAATAAAAAAAACAAACAACAAATTCACTGATGCTGCACATTCATAGAGATTGGTGTGAATCAGTCAAATCTGGGGCGCATCATACCTGTGTTTGCGACGCCAGGTGTGGAAGGCACAGCAGTGGGAGGGGTAGGTGAGCTCGGCGGTCTGCAGGAGCTCGGACAGACCCTTTAAAGGTGGGAGAGTTTTAAGGGCGTAGGCTGAAGTGGCTCTGAGCTCTTTCATCTGCTTAAGGCCTCTGTGTGGGAGGGTGATCAAAGAAGTGGAGGACACATCACTGAAATAGAAGAGAAGTGAAAAGTGTAAGTGCCTAAAATGAGCAATTACTGCAATCTATCTGCAATCTATTTGTTTTTGTGATTTGTCTCCCTCTAGTGACCAGATTAGGGACTACAAAAAAGATTGATGAGACACCAAGTAGAACTTTTTGGGGTACACAAAACCTCTGCCAATCCCTGCATCTATGGGCCTCAAGTGGGCAACACCTTTGACAACAGTGACACAAACACATAACAACAAACACTCACCCTTCCTATCATGGATCAATTTGGTCCTATTTTAAACTATTTTCCTGGAGTTGTGTTTTGTTTCATTCACACATTTTAGCACACAAACCTTGCAAACTTAGGCTGAGTTCTCTCAAGCTGAAAACACTGTGGTAGTACAGGAACTGGTCCACTGTGTTTTTAAACTCCATACACCTTCACTAGAATAATTGGATTGGATAATTCCAGCCCTGGATTTGCTAGTCTCAAATTAACTAAAGGTAAAAACATCACAAGGTGGAAGTGAACATTCTGAACTTTGGAGATGTAAACAAACTAATAATAAAGGGTTACTCAAACATGGGTGAATGAAATAAAACACAACTCCAGGTATGTTTTTGAGTATAAAACAACATTATCACATGGATAAAAGCTCACAAGAGTCAATTTTGTGTAATATAAGCCCTTTAATACTGCACATTTATGCTTTATGCTAGCCACTTTGCCAATATACACTTTAGAGAAACTTACCATTTAAAAATGTTGTTTTGAACTGGGGGATTGGAATGCTGTGAGCCTCTAAAACTACACTGGTGTGCACTAGATTGTGATTTAAACTTTTACAGTCATAAATGCAGCGTTCCCACCACTGAAGAAACCGCCATTTGCCGTTTTAATTGCTGCTGGTTAGAAATGCTGTTTCAGATGAATTTTGCTTCTGGTTTGTGGCGCTCTGGAGTCTGAGCCAAGACTTCATTTACTGTGTTTTCATATTTAACACATCCAGGAGGAACGCAACAGTTAGTGGATGTAATTACTGACATTTACAAGTTTAGCTAAGGTCTAATATTTATCATCCAAATGGTAAAAAGCCTGTATTTTTTACATCAACTAGACTCCAGCAATGGTACCATGTAGAATATTTTTTATTATGTTGCTACATTCTGCTTGAAAGTATTTCCAAATGTTTGCACTTTTGGGACAACAGGGACAGGTGTTAATAAATACCTCCACCAAAAGAGTTCACACTTTTCCATTGTTATTATAAATGTCAGTCATGTGAGGTCACAATTTCAAAACTAAAAGAACTCTGGTCCAATCAAAGACCTTGCAAGAGGCGGTAACGTGGGGCTATTTGTTCACTAATCAGTATTCAGTGCCCCGTGTGGTTTGTTGGTTGTTTACACAGACAGCCTGTCACCTCTCAGTGTTTATACAATAGAATGATAAACACTGTTATGAATATTAATCTTACTGCAATGACCCAATTCAAAACTGTCGGCCTTAACTATGGTCTGAGCAAGTATAGATTTACAATGTGTTTTCTCATAAATACTTTCTGTTTCTTAAGACTGTCAGTTTGATCCAGGAACAAAATTGTATTCCTCCTTTTAAGAATAGAAATATAAGATTAAACAGTCCAAACACGTATTCACTAATGGTAATTATTGTATTATGATGAACTAAACTTCTTTTTATACGATTACTAGTATGAGAATGAATGAATGAGAATGTCCATGTCTGAACCTTAGCATCAAATATTGCCCAGGATCTACCCCTCCTAAGGCTCATAGTTGCAGTGAACCAAGTGAGAAAAGATGATTTAAAGTAATACAATTTAACTTACAGTGTAGTTGGTCCAGAGGCTCCTTCAAAAGCATCATGATCTATTTTAGCTAGAAACTTATTGTCTCTCAAAATCCTGCAAAATAGATAAAAACATTCTCCATTTTCACATCGTTCTCATGACTTATTACCCAAGTTTTGAATTTCTTAAATGACCCAAAACTTTTATTTCCCCTTTAGCTTGACACTGTGATAGATAAGCCATATTTAAATATTGTAAACAGCCCACGCATATCAGAGTTTCTTCAGAAAGTCAACAATATGGCACCAAATCTCTGTTTAGTCTTACATAATGTTGATATGAGGGTACAGTACAGTCAGTTTTTAAGATGAAAGAAAAACATATCTTAAATCGGCAAATGTAAAGAGTATAATATAGCCTAATGTGTTGGTTGTTTACAGTATGGACTTACAGTGAGTTGAGGTTTGTGCCGTTGAATGCGTAAGCTTGTATCTCCTTGAAGCCATTTTTAACCAGGTTCCTGTCAAGGATAAAATGTTTTGCATTTCAGTTCACTATCAAGAAAACCTGGCACAAAAGGTCAGAGAACTGAATTACATAACAAGAAAATGTGACCCAAGAATATGGAATGTAAATAGAAAATAGTTACAAAGATAAAACTACTGTATGAATCTCTATAACATCAACACATTTTAGGCAAGGTATTGTTAACTAACTGAGTATTGGCCATCAGAAAAGTTACTTAGTGGGTAAACTACTGCGATTGCATATATTGTGTCAATACAAAAAAAAAGTAGTAGTGCTGAGGTAGTTCTAACTCTTTTAATGAAGTTTAAGTTTCAGAAGTAGTGGTGATGAAAAATGTATTCTGATAGTAATTATAGCATTTGATTTGTAGTAAATTACACCAAATTACCCCCTAAAACCAACTTATATTAATCTAAAATGTACATCTAAAAATGTAAAGTAAAAATGTAGTAGTATATTTAACTACATATTCCTACACTTTGATGTATATAAATTATATATTATCATGTTACATTATTAGAGTAACCTAATTGTTGATGAAACACTTTTAAATGAGTTCAAACTGTGGATGCTTTATCAAACTCTGCTCATACCACTGATAACATTGTACAGTTGTGGCCTTACATGTCAACAGACTCCTTTGAGATTCCCTGGAAAGAATTGGCAGGAATGGTGTGGATCCAGATGTTGTCTGCCATGTCCCTAAACACACAAGATAACATAACATTAACCAGGCTGTATCACTTAGACTAAATTATACACATTACAGGCAAGAAATGAGTGGTTTCCACTGTCACCCAGAGGGAGAGGCAGGCTGACACTGATAGATAAAATGAAAACCAAGAGAGTAAAATAATACTCTAATCTTTCATGCTTGCATTATAAAAACAATGTTACTTACAAGATAAATCTAGGAGCCAGAGAGGAGACAGTGGTGAAGTCTGGGAAGTGAGTGAGCCCAGTGTTGGAGATGCTCCTGAATGAGAACAGCATATAGTTTCAGTTATTGCAGGACCATATGAAAAAATTATTAATCAAGCAAATTAAAGCTTTTACTTATACTGAAGGATAATAATTTTTTATTAAATCTTATTTTGTCTTATTTAAAACACATAAAATGGCATTCAATATACATTTTCTGATGATAGACAATACAAACCTAATTTCAAATTTCAATTTTAATTTCAAATACAGTCAAAATTCTTCCCCCAAATCATTCAAAACCACATGCTCTTACAGAGATTTGGCTGTACTTCTCTCCATTAAAAAGCCAAGCTGATTATTGATAATTAGAAAGTACTTGATTTTGATTAAAATTATATTAATTTCAGGGGATTAGTTCACATCCAGCTTCAAGTTACTTTCTCACAAGGGTAAAGAATACATTATTTGTTTGTTTACTGACCAACTGACCAACATGTATTGATATCAACTCTCAAAATTTCTTGTTCACACCCTACAAAATCATATCTATGAGAACTGTCAGATAACCAGTGTCAAGCTAAAATATTGTGCTGATAAGTTCATAGCTAAAGATGTAAACACATGATTATTTAAAGATATTTTAAATCATTCTTACAAATAATCCAGTCTTGGCAAGTCAGTGAACGCCCCTTCTTCAATGAACTGCAGACTATTGATATTGCTCACAAAGCTGCATAAATAAAAATGAGAAATTTATCAGTAATTATAATATTTCTGTCAACAAATAAACAAACAAACAAACAGTAAAAGGCTGATCATCCGTGCTGAATGCCAACACTGTGTCTTTGTAATCGAGGCAGTAATTCTTAAATCTCCTGGATAATGCAGAACATATAGCTGCAGCTGTTCAAATAACACTGGGTTTGTGTGAAGCGGCTTACATCTGAGACACAGTGTGGAGGGAGAGGAAGGCCTGTCTCTGGATCCGAGTGATGGAGTCGCTCTGGAAAATTGCACTGTGGGACAAGAAAGGAAAAATAAGTAAGTGAATAAACATGTTTAAAGTGAATTGCAGATTAAAGTGAATTTAATTACTTGTCTGTTTTTTTTTTTTCTTTTCAGTCAATACAATATCTGGTATTTGTTGTCGGAGCCAATACTCGGTAATTGCAGATGTATGTGTAACAGTAGATGCTGGCTCTTTTGTGAGAAGAAAATACAACAGTGAAGATTAGGTTAGATATGGTGTAAAAAGAGAAAATGATGTTTGTTATATGTCAAATTGTTATTGAGATAGGGCTGGGTGATATACCCAAAAAAATTCACAATTTCATGGGGCTTGACAACAACTTCAATTACAATTCCAGCAGTCTTCATATATTTATATCATGTCATTATGATTGGTTAATTGCATCTGTCACTCACTCAGAGCAGGGAGGCTGACCAATAGGATGAGAATCACAATCAGACAATATCACAAAAATTGTCTTGATGCTTTGCAGTAACATCACGCTGGGGGTGTTCTACATGTATCTGTACTGGAGGAATGTTCAGTAGTTACCACGGTGACATACTGCACATTAGCAATGCACATTAGCAAACAGAGGTAACTTTTTAACACTGCCAGAAAACTCATGAAAGAACACAAAAAGGTGTTTAATTTTCAACAAAAAAGGTGAGAGTAACTAATTGAAAAACTGTTGGCTAATCCTAGTTAACTTGTGACTGCAATTTTATGCGTGAGACTTATTTAAGCACACAAATCATCTCACCTGTTGTAACCAAGTTCAACCAAGTCAGCTCCTTCTGGTCAGATTGAGGTAAAATAAAGATCAGATTAAATCTAACTTGAGTAACAGAGCTTCTAACAGAGTAGTGCTTCCAGTTAGCATCACACCCCCAGGTAATGTTGATGTCTTCAGCTGCAAAGTATCAATTGTCATATAGATGAGACTGCAATTTGATTTTTATCACCACATCGCCCAGCCCTAGTTGAGATAATTTACCTGTAACCAAAAGATTAATCTCAGTTTTAGTATACCAAGTAAAAGGATAAAAAGTTGTTCCCTTTACCTATTTACTATTCCCTCATTTAGAACTAGGACAGTGTTGATTAATATTACACTAAACTCACCTGGGACACAATAAAAACAACAGCTACCATCGTATTACTCACAATCGCCGGACACCTACATTTCAGCCCATGTTTGGACCTATCCCAACTTACATCAAACATGCATCTAGGCCAACAAGAATGAGTGAAGAAAGCAGGAATAAACAACAGTCCAAAGTCACGGGTGCTTGCATGCGTCCTTGACAACGTTTTTTTCAGATAGCACCCTTCTCCAAACTCTTTTCTCTAATCGCTTCTTTCGCTTTAGCCTCGCTCTCCTAAGTAATCAGACAAGACTTTTTCTTAAGTTAAAGTCACCGTGCCATCATTCAAAAACACAAACAATTAAAGATCCCCCATCTGTGGAGTGTACTTATCTTTCTTGATTGCCAAACGCATTGTAATTACCACTAAATGCTCATGAAACACTTGTATGAAAATGAAACATGATTTACTGCAAACTACGTCAGCAAAGGGCGCACTCTACCTTGACATGTGTCGGTGAGAGAGAAGGTTTAAGATTAGGATTGTGAAATTAAAAAAAAAAAAAAAAAGAAAATTTATGACTGGACCATGAGTTGTGCATAACGGACATGTAAGTACTGTAAGTATCTAGAGCTGATAAGAGGTGGCCTTGTAAAGCCAAGTCCAATTTACTCAACATTTTAGCTAACAGCTGTCTTCTACTGCTATGAGGAAATCAAATTAATACACTTTAAACATGTTTTGAAAAGATGTGACTTTGAAGGAAGAAAACCCTTGAAGTTTTGACAATACTTTTGAAAATGTGTTATTACTAATTAGCTTCCTGTGTACATTTTGTGTGCAAATTACACCCACATATGATCTGAATAAGCATGTTTATAATTTGGAATATAGACAC
Source organism: Boleophthalmus pectinirostris (assembly GCF_026225935.1). Classification (NCBI taxonomy): domain Eukaryota; kingdom Metazoa; phylum Chordata; class Actinopteri; order Gobiiformes; family Gobiidae; genus Boleophthalmus; species Boleophthalmus pectinirostris. The sequence continues at coordinate 19,233,836 of NW_026571404.1, forward strand.
CATAGTTTTAAATGAATGAACATTATTTACCATGTAAGCCCTTATGTACAGTAATAGGCAAAAAGAAAAGTGAAACAACACATAGCCAACCTCATGTGTACAAACATTGCAGTTTTTAATTTCATCAAAATTTAGATGCATTCAAAATAAAGTCCTGTTTTGACCTGATCAATTCTTAGTTCGGCTCTTATTTTAGACCATATTTAGTAAAATTCTGGTTGAGATCAGGTTTGGTCCTTATTGTTGAGCCACATGGCCAATTCCAAAATACAGAGTTCTTCTGAGCCCTCAAGAAGCCACATTTTAATTATCAATATCAATTATGTGGGACTTTTCAAACAAATTGTGATGTGAGGCCAACACATAAAATACACAATTCAAACCATTCTGAAAACCTTGGGGCATTGCACACATAGGCTAAATTAAGTACTGAGATAAAATACACTCTGAATGCCAAACTGACCAGACTGAGCATTCCTAGTGGAACAGGTCAAATGTGTTTGAAAACACTGTCATGTATGTTGGCTATAACAAATTATACTAAATCTCAGTCTCCTAGTCTGCACTGTGCTACTGATTGTGATACTAACTGCTCCTAATAATAAATACTGCTATAACTATAACTATAACTATAACTATAACTATAACTATAACTAACCACACAAGGCCTGTATTGTTGGTGGTAGGTCTAACTAATGTAGAAAAAGAAAAGCTTTTTATGTTATAGCCTTCTGTCAATAACTCCCTGACTCCATAACGATTTAAAGCAGAATGAAGTCAATGAAAGCAAGCAACAATTTTGAGAATATAAACTGTCACTCATCTTTAGTTGAGCCTATTGCAGCCTGTAATAAACAATTAATAATAATTTATCTGGCAGCCAACCTAATTTTAATTTGTAGACCTTGGATTAGAACGGCACAGTCTACTTACATCATGGTAATGTTGACCAGGTCTCTGAAGGCGTACGTAGGGACCAGCTTCAGAGGCAAGTGGCTTAGTGTCCTGCACAAATCAAAATTGTTTTTAATTTTTGCAATTTTCAAATTAATCTTGACATAACGCTTTGAAATACATAAGCAATGTTCCTTAATGCAACACTAATATGGCACTCTTATTTTGTTCCTATTTGCTGCAGAGACCTAACAAGCTTCTGTAGGACGGGATTAGCTCCAGGAAGCATCAAGTCCTCCGCAGTCCCGCCGCTACAGGATTAGCTGGACTCGCTATGACTCACAATTTAATTCACTGAAATTAGCATGAGATCCGGGTACTTACAGCTTCTCAGTTTTGACGGCAGCCCGGGAGGAGAGCTGAGTGTTCCGATTGCACTGGAAGGTTCGCGCGCTGCAGCTGCAGATGTCGGGACATGGATAAGAGATGGACGCACCGCAGGGGACCGCGAGCAGAAGGACACTGGACAGCGCCGCTGAGAGCCACAAAGCTCCGGGAACCATGATGAGAGAGACCAGGCAATCTCCCTGGAACTAGCCAGAATAAAACTTAAACGTTTCCAAAGTAAACTGACTTTTGTCAACAAAGTTTGTGGTGTCAGAAAATGACGCACGTCGCGTTGTCCACCTTTTCTTTTCTTGAATCTGCCGCTAGTGTCTTCAGGGACAGTCTTAATCGTCTCTGTCAGAGGAGAAGTGCGCAAAGTAAAGACTCGAGAGTTTTTTGTGACAGTTGTCCAGGAGAGACATGACGTGAGGAGGGAGGAGAGGCGTCAAACAAACAAAACACTCACCATCTTCTTGGTACTTTTTACAAAACATTGTTATTGTCATGTTGGATGTTTTGGTCATCTTTGGTTTGGAATTGAATCGTGTTTGTAGTTAATTTCTTCTCATTAAAATTGGGCATATAGTCATTCTTTAACTCAACATTTTGAAAGCACAATTAATTCATAAAGTCTGAGTAGCGTGATAAAGAAAATCCACATATATACTAAATTATTTGAACTTTTTTTTTTTTTTTTTAAGTCAATTAGTTGTCTTACTACAATGCCTGTACACATACAAAGAGCATTTTGTATTCAGTTCAGTTATTGTGTTTTGTTTATTCTCTTGAATGTAAACGGGAATATAAATATTCCTACTCAGTTATGTAAGTAATTTAAGTATTATAGTAAGTAGTAAGTATTATAAAACAACAATACAGATGTTAATGTAGAGCAAAGCCCCTTCAAATAAATGGAGGCTACCCAATAAAAACAATATATGGGCAACATTTCTATATGACATAATTTACTGTAGTATTTAATTTATTGTAGAATTAATTCTTTAGATAATCTGAGCAAAAGACTCATCTAAAGTGTTTGCAGTGTTATCTGTCAGCAAAGTTCATAGTAATCGTCCAAACACATAACAAAATGAACATAAAATATTTTGACACATTTGTTTTATCTCTTTTATTATAAGATGTTAGCTACATGTAACCCCTTTGGGTCATTGGAGTAACAAAGGATTACACTTACCACGCACAACACAAACCACTGTGTGAAAGGAGTATTGTGGTTTAGCCTACAATGAATGGGAAACTTGACACTATTTCGTTCACATTGACCCAGCTGACACTTTCAATCATTAGGCTACACTGAAAAAAAAAGGTTGCTGGATTTGCGTAAAAAAGTTATGGACAGCGGTTGCACGCAATAAAATTGTGTTTAGGCTTTGAAACTTTTTTCGATCCTCTCTACACATATTTTTCTCGGAACATGAACATCACTTTTTCATGTTGATGAAATTTGAACAAATCATGCTGAATATGCATATTTATCTTATGTTACCTTATCATGAAATGTATAAGTATGTATAATGTAATTTAATTGATCTAATTCTGTAAAAGAATACAAAAACAGTCTTTAGTTTTCCACAGTTCTGTATTGTCTTAAACAGAATCAAACACAAAGAGACACACAGGGACAGAGACACACAGTTTGGAGCTGGACAGTGTGAAGATTTATTCCAGTGAAGAAGCTCTGGTCTCTGCCTGTGGACACAGGAATAACACATGATGATCACATTCTGATGATCTACTCTGTTGTACAAGTTTAAATACACTTATAGCTATTATTACTACAATAATGGACCAGAACAGAAGAACAAGAACATTAGAAGTGTATCTGCAGAAACAAAACTCACCATGTGCTGCTTTTCTTCCTCTAAACACAGTAACAGGGAGGGCATCTGGTATAAAGTCCCCCTAATGCCACATCACCTTGTACAAGTACGATAACAGTTTCAATAGGAAGTTCATTTTGAAAAATTTTAAAATAATTTTAGTTGGTTTACTTACTTTGTTCATCTGTAGTCTGTGTTTTGTTGGTTCTCAAACATCTTCCTTTTTTCTGAAACATCAACTATAACATTCATGAACTTCCCCACAGCTCCAGCAGAGCTCTGGACGTCACTCTGTGTTTGTAGACGACTCTGGAAGCAACACATTTAAATCTTAGTACAAGTGTCACACTCTTGTAGATGGACAGTCAAAAACAATTTGTTTCAAGCTGTCCTTACATTAACTCTAATTTCAAATAAAACAACACAAACATGTTTTAAGCAATGACGACATTCTAGGCCGGAGAAGCACATAATAAAATCTTTGAAAAGTCTTACCTCCAGATCAGCTCTCATGATCCTCCTGCTCCACACTGTGTCCTCTGCTCATCTAACTGTCCTGTGTCCTGTTACATTTGAATTTTCCCTCCAAAAGTTTTGGGGAGGAGAATTCCAGAGGGAGGAGCCTCACCAGAAATTATAATAAAGTCATGTTTCCTCAACCTGATTAAAACATGCAGGTCTCACATCGGCCACAATCAAGCGATGTTTGTAAGATTTAAACATGCTTGACAGAGAAACGTAAAAAAGTGATGTTATTGTTGTCAAATTTGTTTTTGCAATTTGAGCAACCCCTCTTGGACCATTTTTTCAGTGTACCAATGATTTCCACTGGGTTCGAGAGGGTCGTACAAACTGGCCCTTCTGTGTGACCATCTTTGCTCCAATTCCCCACATTTTGAAGCAGAAGTTACATGTCGCCTCCATATTTGTTTACACTTCCTCCTCTTCCCACAGTGACCCTGACCCTGTATGTTTCTCTCACATCCAGTTTGTTCCTCTTGTCAACCACCACCTCTGTTCCCACTCAAAGACCAACCAAACACACACATATTGTTGACCTGGGATCCACCTGTAACACGCAAGCTGCACACTGACAGTAATTTATGCACTGAGTCTTTTCTGACTCAGCCCTTGTCTTCATGTTAACTCCACGCTGCGCTGCGCGTCACATCACACCCCGAAGGTCACACAGCAGGAAGCCACAGCCAGAGAAATACAGCTTTTTACAATTAGGCTTACATCACATACACTTGTAATGGGAACATGGATTTCTTATAACTACACTGCTGTTGCTACCTGTTTGGTTTTCTGTTCTGATAATAATTCTTTCATTATTTTAGAGTTTGACAAAATGTATTGATTAACAGGGGATGCTACACAGGGGATGATGTGACTATAGCTTATTAGAAAATATTATGTAATGTGCACTTCAGAGTCATTCAGTATTCACACTCTACTAAAAATCTAAAAAAAAAAAAAAAAAAGCCTGCATTGTTAGCATTGCATTCATATACTATGCAAGGTGGATAAAGTGTCTTGCCTATGTGCACAACAATACTATGTACTAGAGCTTCTGCAGCCCCCTAAGATTTAGTTTACCTTGAAGTAGATGATGCCATTCACGCATAGTATGTTTATATTTGGTGAAGAAGAAATTATAGTCAACTTAATTTTAGTAACTTTTTCTCCTGTAACAAGCCATATAACAAGGAAGCAATTGCCACATAAGATGAATTGTTTTGTTTTATATGGTCAAGTCCCTCTGTCTGCAGATAGATCTTTTTAAAATGTCTTTCATAATGAAGATACTTTGAGCAGAGATGCAGAGATCACACCCCCAGTTATAATGAGGTGTATTTTAAGCACTTAGGGGCCATTTTTAGCCTGACACTGGGCCAGATGTGAAGCGTGTCACTCAGACCTCAGTGGAGTTGGAGTGTGAGGTACTTCTTTCTTCCTTTAATGATTAGAGCTGCTTTTTATGGAACTGTTTCTTCCTGGCTTCAGGTGGAGGCTTTTGACCTGTCAGGACCCTGCTGCTAATCAAGAAGAGCAACCAAGGCAAACCAGAACAACTTCCCCAATTGGTCAGATATTAAACATGAGGACATCACACATTTACAAGAACAATGACCCTACCTTAAGCACAATCATTTCTGGCCTGACCTTAATATAAACCCAAACCTTTACCTATTTAACCCATATCTAAGTTCATTTATTAAGTCATGGGTCATTAAGTCATGGTGATCGGTTCTTTATCTCCATATGGGAAACAGATGAACATGTACACATTTTAGTCCAGACAATTTAATAAATACATTGTGCATTTAGAAGAAAGTAAACATTTAGTATGAGGAAAAACTACAAGCAAAGTTGAGCAAGCTACAGCAAACATAATACAGTATGAAATAACTGAGTCAGAATATCTACCACTCATGGGCTGTTTCTGATCTGGGATCAGTTTGTAAAAAATTGGCCTCCCTGATTGAAAGTTGTCAGTTCAAGCACAATACATGTTACTGTTGTGTCCTTGGGCATGACACTTTCCACAAGCCTTCAGTATCTGCCTATACACTGTTTATTCCTAGAAGTAAAACAGCTTTAGGGGTAAAATGTTTGAATCATCTGACAGTGATCCTTATTGCACTGTGTGTAAAGCATTTGGTCATAATGTTGTCATAATGTCTCTGTCTGATTGGTCCATTTGTAAACAATGCAGCTTAAACAACAAAAGTTACACAGAAAACACCAAATAACACCAAAAAACAAATCCCACATCAATTTCTGGGAGTGAACCGGCTGTAGTCATTACAGCAACGAACTGAAGGCAGCAATTGGTGTCAAACACTGTTTACCTGCTCCTTCCACAAAGTGACATTTTCACCAGTGAGTGCAGCGTAGAACACACATCACGGTGGCATTTGAAGTAATTGGCATCAGGAGCATGAAGAGTATGTGAGCAGCTTTTGTTTTAGTCTGTAACTCTGTAACAGAGAGGCCACTGAAACTGAAAAAACAGCCAGCCACTTACTTAAAAATGATCCCATTTTAGATTTGGAAATCTGTAAATTAACACATCTTAACCTAACTGTGTGTTTGTAATCCTATAGTTCATAATGCATGTCTAATATATTTTGAATCACACATACATGCACACACACACACAGACACGCACACGCACACGCACATGAAGGGTTTCCCCTTATAGAAAAACTATTTTTCTGTAAGTTACTTTGGGTCTTTGTTGGTTGCAATATCCTGGAAGAGAAAAGTATGGTCATCTAAGTAAAGCTGGTAGTGTTTATAATAATGGCACTGGCAATGGTACAAGCAGAAGACATGTTGCAAACCATGATAACATATTAAGTTATTGTTAACTTATTGAAGGAAATATATTTGCTTTGACACTGATCTGGAAGACTTTTTGCATCCTCTTCATCTCTATTTCCTCAAGTGGCAACTTAAGATGCAATTTGTATAATAGCACTTGATATTATAATGGTTTTTAAATCACATTATAAGTTTATTTAGGCTCTTGTGAACTGTCAGCTTCCTCTTAATTTACTTGAGTATAGATTAGGTCACTTCTCACATCCTCAAGATTATTTTTATTGCTCTTGGAGCTGCCTTTAGCTGAGCAATACAAACCAAGTATCTTTTTAAGAAATAAGTCAAGAATCGCTTATGGCGTTACCACTCAACATTTCAAGGCTTCTCTATTCAAGGACACAAGCACACTCTCATATCACCAGAAAGTCCCGGCCAAGGAGACTGAATAGAGAGCCAAAATGGTGACACACAATCCTACATGGAGGTCTCCAGTACACCAATTTGCTTAGTTAATTTTAAGCGATTTGTATGTAAGAGTTGTAGATACTTGAGCAGGTTAAAATCATTTCCATATGCCCTCTAATCATTCTGCCTCGTCCCACTCAGGAGGGGCGCACTGAGGCCGGCATCTTAATGAATGTGAATAAACAAGCGTGCCGCAAACAGGGGAGTCATTATTATGAATTATTAGGTGGAATTTATGCCGTGTTGTTTTTAATGGCATATAACCTTGAGGCTGTCCGCACTTTGTAACGCACTCACACTCATAGACACACAGTTTGGAAACGGGGCAATGCTTCTGACAGCTTATCAGGGCAGGAATTCACGGGGCCTTGGACATTCAAAACTCATCACTCCAATATCATATTAAAAGAAGTAACCCTTTCAGGACTAGTCACAGAGATACAGCTAAACCATGTGGCACTAAAAAAGATGAGATCATTTGGATATGCTGCTGTCTCTTGTGACTGCTGAAAGTAAAGAAAAAAACTGACTGAAATTACAGCCTTGTTTCAGAAACCCATAAGATTTAACCTGTATCAAAAAGTGCATAATTAACGGCACTTTATTACAGCTTCATAGAAATGGTAATGCTTTCTCCAAAATAATCCACAGTATGGTAATAAATGTATATCTTCAGGACACAAGGTGATGCCACCAGGTCAAGTAACAGGTAAGATATGTGAAAAGGTATGAAATCATGTATTTTGATGTGATTGTCAACTGTTTATCAACACCTATAATTGAAGAGATGCAAAACAAGTTTAATGTTATACTGTGAAACATTTAAGGAAAAGCATCAAGGAAGCCCCTCTCCCTCTAAAAGAAAGTTACTCAGTAGACCTTTAAATAATTTTTTTTAGGGTTAGGCTAAAAAGTATATTCAGGGTTAGGGTAAAAAGTATATTCATCTTATACAGACACTGTGCCAAATTTATATTACATCACAGGAGTAAGTAAAAAATATTAAACATAAGTAAATAGTAAAAAAAAGTAACACACACACACAAAACACACCAACAAGTTACCCATCCTGACAATCTTTATAAGCCTACACCATGTGCCCAAATAAGAAGAAGAAAGTGAATATCTATGAAAAACAAAAAAATGGAGGAGAGAAAGGACCCCAGAAAAGACTTAATTGGGAATTGAAGGGAAGATAACTTGTAGTACTATTTGGAACAATGTATGTCACATTTGTGTAAACCTACCAAAAGGAGTCATGAAGAGTCAGAACATCCCCAAGTCACTTTGTAAGTGATGGAGGCTGTGGTGACTTCCATTTCAGCAATGGATCCATACTTTTATGACCCTCATTGCAGAAAGGGTTACAAACACAAGGGAGTTACGCTAGAAGTTGGAAAGGGAAGGTGGCCCAACAAAATCCCAAATAAGGCACTCTAAGGATTTGGGTGAACATAACCAAAATGCATGAATAAGATTTAAGCTGTCGAGATGTTGGGGTGTATTTTGGATAAGCGTGATGTTATAGTAAACACACTGAACAAGCTTAGACTGTATGAGACTCTTTTACTCCTAACAGTGCTTACCTTACCTGACCTTCTTTGTTTCAAGTGCAAATAAGGAATGTAGTCCATCTCCAATCTAGCAAATGTATTTTTTTGTTGAAATATTTGCATCTGTATAAACAAAACTCCATTGATGTTGTTTGTCCAGGCAGATGTGGCTGCAGTTCTGTGTTTCGATCAACAGGTGTCAGCGCGCTCTCTTTCATATGAGTGGGACCATGTTCAGGAGCCCCACTGTGAAAAGCCTGTTGGTCTTTGATCACAGATTCATTCTGATCCACAGCTGAAGAATAATCAGTGTTGTAAAAATGGGACATGGGCCTCTGCAGAGAAACTGGCTCCAATTACCATGTCCAGACCAGTGCAGATGTAGGCCACAGCTTTTTGTCTAACAACTCTGGTTTAGTCCATGAATTTGAATACAAGGATTTCAGAGAACGCTCATTTTAACATGAAGGGGTCCATCTTTAAAAATGAATTTATCAAGAGTGTGAGATGGTGGAAAGAGAAGACAAAAGAATCTTGTTGACCCTTTTCAAAACATCTTCATTATTTCCAAATTCTTAAAAGCCTTCAAGGTTTAAAATTAAGTTGGGTAATGTGAAGCAATTTAACACATTGAGTCTATAGCCTTTACATGGGTTTGAACTTCCTGTATATGGGTGATAGTTTGAGAACTTTAGATAATTAAAAACATATAATATATAATTTTGAATTGTGGATTGGTATGGCAGCAGTGCTTGATTTCCTTCTTTTCTTCCTTTATGGATGAGACTTTGTAATCAATCATTTACCAAGGCGTGGTCCAAGGTAGAGGACTTATTCAGCTATGTGCTGTATAAATCCTAGTGTCTCAAACCAGTACCATCCAGATGACTTCCTCTGAAAGTTCTACTTTCCTTTATAGATGATATAGAACATAAATAAACAACACTTTAAGCAATAATGCATGTTTCTAAATAAAAAAGCTTCAGAATTTTAGTGGGTATCTGTCTTTGATATTGTTTTCCAACAACTGAGTAATTATTATCTCCAAAACACAGTAGCTAAATGTGTTTACTACACTCCTAACTTGTTTCCTTCATGCATTTCCAGCTGATTTTTTGGCCTACAGTGACATCAAAGCTTCTTCTCAGAGCCAGTTGGAGCTGAACAGTAGCAGCGATGGATGGTTTAGTTGGCTGTATATTTTTGTGTGTGTCTGTTTGAGAACGAGGGAGTATTGGATCTGGGCCTGTATCTCAACACATACCTTTTTCCATTCCATTCCATTAAGATGCCAGGCACAAGGTAGTAGTTTGTAATAGATAGATGTTTATTGGGCTGATTTGGGGCTTGGGACATTAATTTAAATTTAAATTTTTTTTCTTTCGTTGACTCGTTTGACATAAGTCCCGCCTCCCTTACGTTCTGATTGGCTCTCAGTTTACGTGCGGTACTTGGAGTGAACACGTTTCAGGAGCATGATCAATTTGTGAGTTTTATTCGCCTTATTTCGTTAGCTGTACGAAATCAAAAATAACTTTGCAGGCGTGGCATCGATCATCATCCTTACATTTGAAATAAATGACAGCAGTAAAGGTAAAAGTAAAGGGTGGGAGAGACACGTTCAGGTAAATTTTGAATTAAAATGGGGAAATTGGCATAGAGGCTAATGGTGAAGCACAAACGTGTTGATTTTTACATTTTTTAAAGTTTACTTTTTATTACAGGCACACGGGGATTTTGCAGCTAACCTGAGGATGAGGAGCACCAACACTCCAGTCAACTGCAAGGTGCTGTAAGGTGATTATTATTATTATTATTATTATTATTATTTATTTATTTATTTTTATTTTTTTTTTAGCTTACTTACTTCTAGGGATGTAATGATATCCAAATCTCTCGGTACAGTATTACCACGATAAGCATCTCACAGTACGATATTTATTGCGATATTTTGGAGAGGCTAATCTAATTGTAGAGAGGACACTTTTTTTTTTTGCTTTGCTTTTATTTTGGTGCGAATTACTTCCGTCATAATCCCAAGAATTCAAGTAAAAAACATTTCTTCATGTTGTTGTTGCACTGAAATGAATCGTGGGATATGTAGTTCCCTATGTTTATAAGCTGTTGCTATAAAACCATGCATTTAAGCAAAGGAACTTACAATTTGATATATTGTGACAACCCACGATATTATTGTGAGACTTTTGATGATACGATATCACGATATTTTGATTATTGTTACATCCCTACTTGCTTCAAATGTAGAAAATTTTCTTTAGAGCTGTAAAAAGAGTTTGGAAATGAAAACTTTGGTTGTGGTGGAGGATGTAAATATTTAGTCAGAGGTTGGCAGTTTTAATGTTTAATGTCTGTTTGTTTGAAGGCTCTGAAATGAGGGCCTCATGTACAGAATCGAATGTCTACAGATAATAAGATTGATTAGCAGTTAAAAGATTTGTCTCTGCCTCCTGTAAGATCGATCTGATGTTAATGTAGCCTACAAATAATTTGCGTGGCAGACACTTCAACATAATAATCATTTTGTTTTCAAATCTGGACTTTTTTTTCTCTTAAAGACAGCTGGTGAGAAGACAGTGAAGCAGCTGGGACTCCTGGTGGCAACCAAATATGCTAATTACAGCTTGGAAGATTTGAAAGGCTATTATTTCAATATGATATGAACTGTTACGCAAAATTGATACTGATCCCAATGAGACATTAAACCACAAAACTGCATTTCGGACAAACTCAAGAGTGGTGTTTAAGTACTTGCTATATTTCAGACTAAAGTTGAATAATGCAAGGTGGACATTGTTGAATAGTGGTGGCTTTAAGTACATCTTCCGTTAAGATACAGTAATTTCACATCTTCAGTGATCAACTTGAGTCTTTCTAATCAAGAGGTCCACAGTCAATGCACTGTCAGTAAAAGTATCTTGTTTGAGACAGAGTTCAGGTTTTGGAGGAAGAAACATGGTTATGTTTTGGCCCATTAAATGTCTATATTGTTTATTTTCAGGCGAGTAATACTGAAAGGGATTTTTATTTAGTTTCAGTATCAGACAAAAAAAATCATGATACATTTTTTGTCATATCACCAAGCCCTTGTTAGTGTATTCTTTTAGGTGTACACTATCTATCTTAAGCCTATTTGTCTCCATCCACAACCAGAAAAAACGATGAATGTGTTGATATTGGATGCAGAGCGTGTCCAATATATTTCTGTGGCCCATTACATCAACACACTCCCAGTAATGTGACCTAAAAGACTGTCCATTCAGATAAAGTGTAATTAATTTCCATCTTCCATGCAGATATTGATCCTTTCCGCTTTAATAGTGGGAGCTAGAGTGTGATGAAGGCCTGATTTATGAACAGGCGGAGGCGCTGTGATTAAAAGATCATCACTTCAGCCCTGAAACTCGACCAGCCCTCTGATGTTATGTGTCACTCCTGTTTTGTGATGGCATTCATCCACTGCACTACACACTATTACAGTACTGTGTGTGGAGGGAGAGAGGGAGGTCAGGCTTAAGATGTAATCGCAAGTTTATGGACTGGCAGAAAGAAATTGGTGAGAAATATTGTGACAAAAAAGTAGAAACTGGAGTAAACACAATATTATTCTCACTTTAAATAATGGCCCATATTGCTTGGTCATATCAAAATAAGTTTAAAAGTTTGGACATTTATAGTTCAAATGAGGTCAGTGGTTTAATTTTCAGTGTTTTCAGTGTAGCTCCATTTTCAAAACTAGGAATTATTCAGAGGGGAATAGGATACATTTTCACATATCAAAAATGTTAGAAGTTAGATTAGTTAGCTATTCTTTTTATGGAAATGTGCTCTCTACATTTTACTTATCATTGTGTGCATATGGGGCAACCTCTCATGTGGAGCAGTTTTCTTTTAGGCTGACTAACAGCCTGTGTTGGGAAAGTTCATTTTCTACATGAAGTAGTTCAAAGTTCAGTTCGCAAATTTCAAAATGAACTAGTTCGTTCATAGTTCATAATTGTTTACAGTTAATAGTTCGTTCATAGTTCCAAAAAATGAACTGTTTTTTCAATACGTTGCTGCGAGCTATCATTTTCAATATCAGTGCCCATATAGAGTACTAGCACTAGTTAAACAGTCACCCACATAAAAGGTAAGGGGTGGACACAGACAAACCTTAGTAGCTCTTGCCAGACCAGAAAAATCTGAATCATTGTTAAATAAAAAGACATATTTCCAGTCGATAACATTCAAAAACCATTAACTTAAGGACTATCAGAGAAAACCAAGCTACCTTCAGTTTAGAGGATTCTTCTATTAAGGCGTTTATTTATTTGTCCTTGTCATACTTAACATTCAAATTGTACAAATGTTTTCAGTGTTCCAAAACCTTTTTCAGTCTGTTGCTTCCTCTCATTTACGTCTTTCACTGTCAGTGTGAAAATATTTGCATGTAAATGATTATTTGTAATATGACTGACACACTTGAGCAACTTGTGGAATGACTCAGACAAGGATATAAGCTGTCTCTACTCTGTACCCCTCTGGTTGTCCATGCAGCTGAGCCTTGCTGGTGGTCAGATAGATTTAAGCAGCTTGGGCTGTAATCGGCCAGCTGCAGACGAGGCGATACACCAAAACAAATGGAGGCCCGGCGGTCCCCTGTTCCTGATTCACAGTCTGCTGCTGTAGAGTCATCCATCCAGCAAATCTGTTCCCGTCCTAATTAAGTTGAAAAGGCGAGTGAGAGGGTCATTAAGCACTTATTTATTTGGCGGTGCAGCGGTTCAGAACGACAATCGTATTCTCTGCGCAGGTCATATAATTGGTTTGAGCGATGATAAGGCGCGGTGCCATGCAGAGTGATGGGCAAGGGCACTCGGGGGTGTGGTAAACAGTGTCCGCACAAACTTTGATCATTGGCTCCTCTGCGGGACAACAGCGCTGATAAATACCACACAAGCTAAACGCATTTTGGAGGGGAGGTAATACTTTATGACTGGAAATGAAAGGGAGGATGGTTGTCCTTTGAGAAGTGGCAGGAACAAGTGCGATTACATCACAAACAAGAAGAAAGAGGAGAGGATTCAATTTGGGAGGAAGTGTATCACAGGGAGGGAGAGGCCCTTGTGCTTGTCACAGATTGGGACAGTGGACCGTTAATCAGCGCTCACAGCCGGTGTCTACAGAGCTGGAGCTGCAGCCTGCTCTGAAATACAGTCAGTGTCAGAGGAAAGGTCAATGATGTTGTTAGGAAGGCCTGTGAGGACACTGAACAGGTGCTCCTTAGCTGACTGATATAAACTCTGAGACGCAGCCTTCTTCATGTTGGTCACAAAAGAGACTGGTGTCAGGGCAAAGTGAGGTTAAGGAATATCTGATTGATCCCCATGGGAAAATCTGACTCTGTTTTTCATATGTCACAACTGATTTAGCATATTAATTATGTTTTGGGTTAATAGTAATGTGTTGCATATTAGTTGTACATGTATTTTAAAAGATGATGCTAATGTTTTTGAAGACATAAAGGCTTTTTTTCACATTTGCCGTCATCCTTTTGGTGTGTTTGTTGACATCAATGAATTCCTTGTTTGGGTTGGTGATGGGCAAGACTACTGCTTTGGCGACCACCTGTGTCCAGTGTCCACCATACTAAAATGTTAAATACAACATTTATATGTTTATAAACCTTAAATGACCATTATCCTAAACATATACTGCTTTAAAAAAAAAAAAAAATCCTTTTGCCCCACTTTCGGATTGCTACACAAACCCTGTTGAGTCCCACTTATCAATAATAAAAAGTTTTGGATATTTGTGGGTTGACTTCATGATTACAGGTAGGTTGTAGTTTTGCTCTTGTTGTTGTTAGTACTTCCTATCATTTACATATTGGGGTGTTATGATTGACAGCTCCCTCTGCGCTGTGGGCATGAGGGGGTTAGCTTCAGATTGACTTACACAACCAATGCATGCTTATTGTTTCAGTATATTAATTTGCTCTCCATGCTCTTTGATAATTGACATCTACCTCCCATGAGTCCATACTTCTATTTAAATGTCTGCTGTTTCAGAAGTATTTTTTGCCAGTTAGAAAACCAAACTGAATAGATAGGCCAGGAAAGATGACAGTGTTGCGTCTTCAAAGTACAGACATCTCAAATCACACAGTAAATTATAGTGACTGGCTGCAGCAGAGATTGTGTCTATAGAGCAGCTCCAGCAGAGTGCAGTTGGTTGCATAGAAATTTCCCTCCTACACTGACGGTGGCTCTGAAGGCTGGTGCTCCCACAGCTGTCTCTGAAGGAAGACTTTTGGTTCACAACAAAAGGATGCACACTATCAAAGAAATGCACGGCCTTGAACTCCAGCTGGTTTTTGTCACATTAGGTTAAAATCATCATGAGCAAACACTGCATAGGACATTAAGCGAGAAACACAAAATAACAACTTGTTTTTATGTTTTTATCGAAATTGAGCAGATCTTATTAAAGAAAGATGCTATTGTTTTTAAAAGTATTGATGGTTTTCAGCAGCACAACTAAACTACAATGTACACCGATTTTGTTGTTTTTCACCAAGGGTCTGGTTGTGGTTATTTTTTAACAGTTTTTATGACCACAAACTAAACAAAAAATACAAATTCAATAAAAATAATAATAGTAAAAAAATGATAAAAATCTCCCAAAAAAATTAGATTTTCGCCCAACCCAACATTGAGCACAAACTGCAAAGAAGCACCATTATTACACAAACTTTGCATACAACTGGTGGAAAAAGATTCAAAAACTAGTATTAGACTACAGTATAACAAAGATTTGTTGTTAACAGACCTCTTATGCAAAATCAACTTTTCAGAGCTTTTAGCCATGTTTTGTTTCCCTTTCTCTTGAAGTTGTATTTGGAGTGATTTGTGCATGTTTAGCAACCTTTAATGACTCATTTTCAATATACCATATCAACTATAACTATATTCTAACTTTATAGTGGGCTCAAGCACAGTATGTATTCTTTAATATGCAGTAATTGTGGTATTGAAGTCAGTATAGAGTATCGAGTTTGAAATTTTAGTATTATGACAACATTAGAAAGGTCACTGAAATGACTGTCTATGAGGTGGGGATGAGAAGCTCCTCCAGATATTTTAGATCCAAAGCTATCGATCCTGTCTCTGTCCGGGTCGATGGATAAGACAGACTGAGCCCCTGCTGCCAGCACATATCTCTGTACCTCATATCAGTGCATCTTGTCTGCAGCCTCTCCTCTGACTCATGTCCCAAGAGCAGCTTTTGTAGGATCTCTGCTCCAATGACACAGCACAGCGTTCGCCTTAAGGAAACATATGCCAGATCAGAGGATAAATACATATAAATAAAAACACTTAAAAAAAAAAAACACTTAAGATATGATATGCCACTTGCCACCCACCAGACCAACCAGAACAGAGACAAAGAGCATCTCTTAACAATCTGTGTCCCAGTTTTTAACTTATAGCTAAAGTTTTTAACTTACAGCTCAAGTCCTGACTGGATATTGTACACTTTATAGCATGGTCCCAGGAAGTTTTAAGCTGAGTTTTCTGTTTTCTGTCAGAGAACCTTTTTCAAATGTATATATCAATACACATACTAGGCAGATAACTTGCATGATATGACCAGTATTGGAAAGTAACTGAATACAACAAATGGTGAAACAAATGTAAAGCTTGTTTTTAATTTTTTTTTAAGTCTTTACACTATAATTGAAATTCAAAATGCGTGAAAGGATCAAAAGTATTCAGAATACAATACTCTGATTGGACCATGTATAGAAATACATTACAAAATACAGGTTAATAAGATCAGTCTGAGGTTAATGCAGGTTTTCTGTATTCTGTGATTAAATACATTTTCAAAGTATTCTCCCCATCACTGGATTGTCATAATTTTAATAATAAGCAACACAACTTTTGAACAACAAAACTCAAACATTAACAAAAATGTTGACTTCTTTTTGCAACTTTCTTTCTACTTAGACTTGTGCATTGACCTATAAGTATGAAGATGCCCAGCTCTATCTCTTAAAGTGTTGAGCTGCCTTTAAAAGCCAGACGTACTTTTTGAATGGGCTTTTTACACATTGATTACATCACAGCTCCGCCATTATAACGCTACATTATAGCGACATCCCTTTTAAAAGTGCTAAAAGGTGTTCTCCTTTTAACTCATCCTGTGGGCCTGTGTGAATAATGGTACAGTATGGTATAAATCATATATTATAAAGCCTTAAATAGCTTTGTCTGTTTATAGACTGGCACACTGCACTTACTTTGCCTTGCTTGTGCAGTCTGGCATCAAATATTCATCCTGTTAGGCTAGCGCATATAGGCATTGCTTTTGCATGATCAATGGCAGGTATAGAAGCATCTTAAATGAAGCACGCTGTTATGTTGAGAGGTGGGGATTGATGTAGACAAAACACAGTTGGTTGTGAATGTGCAAGTTCAGTAAGCAGATGCTGTGCCTACCACGAAACGCTGGCAAATATCCAGATACGTCATAAGACGCAGGAGACCAGGTGGGCATTTCAGCAACCCCTTTGTGCATTGTTGCTTTCATCTTACTCAACTATATTATGTGTATAGACAGTTCAACAAACTACCTCAGGCTGAATCTCTTTCACTTTATTATCTCTTATTAGGGTCAATGGGTGTTATGCATGTAGCAGATTGTGTTTTATGTCATATGTGGAAGATGTTATGATGGCATTTGTTTTGGATAGAAATGGGATGTTTAATCACAAATTTGCGTTACGGAGTTGTGAGATTTAAAGTTGCACAATTTGGATTTTTTACAAGGAGATATTATTGCTTTTGCCTGAAGTGCTTCTTTGTATGGCATTGATCTGGTCTATCTTGCATTGCAACCTGACAAATGCCCAACATTATATAGTATAATTTAGCTTTTTTTTGCAATTAATGAAGAAAAATGTCATTATATATTCCTTTCATTACTGCTAGGAATACAGTTTGTGTTAGTTTAGTTATTTCCAATGTACTATTGTTTGTAGATAAATACGCTTTGCCTTTTTCAGTTGTAATGAAGATAAATGGCAAGTATTTCTCAAAAGTGCATTAATTAGGAGTTAAGCCAGGCATATCTTCTATATTCACTACCTAATTTTTTTCTACCTAATTTCTGTGAGTGCTTGTCCTCTAACTCTGTTTTTCCCATCTTGACCAGTAGATGACAGTAGTGGTCCTCAAAATGTGGGTGTTCCTCAATACAAGAACATCACATCATTGTAATCAAGCAGTTTTCTGGGTTCATTTTACATGCAATATTAATGTTTGGTCACATGATACACTGCAGGCAATTTTAGCGAATCTTATCAGGTGTATAGGGGGCCATTTTGTGTGGGTTGCATTATAATGATTAATAGAGTATGGTGGAAGTACAGCGCACAACTGCAGATGCAACATATATTAAATACTGGAGGCTAGGATGTGATGATGTCATACTCCTAAGTGAGTGCCAAGAGAGATTTTTCCCTATTTATTACATTACATTGCATTTTAATTTCAAATAATAAATTAAATTCTCTTTAATTCTCTAATTCTTTAATTTAAGTTTAATTCTCTCAGTGGTTGAATCTGCTCATTTGTTTTAATGACTTGACTACTTAACTTGCAAGATTACAACAGAAACCTACATGTTAACAAAAGTACTTTCACTTTGTGTGCCATCTTAAACCCATCAACTGTACGAAAAGAGATGGGAGAGTAAGAGGAGAGACACAAATTCCAAACAAATGAAGTACTACTCTGTATACCATATAATGCATAATGCCAGTGTTTTTATTTTTTTATTCCAGAGATGAAAGCAGAAACAATGCAAAGTAGCCCTAGACTTTTCTCTCCTCCCGTTGCCATGACGACCATCGCTCCACCTGAAATTGAAGGTAAGTCCCAGGAGGGGTCAGCGGGAGGCGGGACAACACACGGCACTGTCCTGATTTTACAGAGCGCCCAGTCCAACGGCGGCCTGCTTTGTGTGCACACGGATCCTCAAGTCACCCGCTGTAGAGCCGAGCATGGTTCAGTCTGGAAGGGATGCCAGTTTTAGCTAGAAACCACTAAATGAAAAATTCAATATACCTACCTGCTAGGAATTGTAATTGGGGCAATGTTTATTTATTAAGAACCTGTGGTGCTTGTTTTCTATTGGGCTGTCTCCTGGACGCCCCTCCTCATATGTATTCTCTTTGATATGGTTGAACTCAACTTGCCCCTGCCCATGTGAACATGTATTCACTTAATGTGCTGCTGCTGTGTGCTGTGCAAAATGTGTGAGGCAAAAATGTCATTGAATTTCTTACTTACTCGCGGGGAAATTTTCAGTTGAATTAAAACAGAAACTCATAAAGTCATGTTTGAATCGCAGGAAGCGGTCTGAAAAAGCCCTCGCCAGAAAAGGTTTTTTCATTTGGATTTGTTTGCTAGTGCCGATGGCCACAAAGGAAGCCTATTCTCAAAATGCTTTTTTGTTTTGTTGGAGTGAAAAAGCAAACCTCAGTGCACACAGCAGAGACAGAGGAGCCAGCCCTATGAGCCATGGGAAATGTAGCATTTAAGTAAGTAGTAAAAAGTATTGCCTTTATGTTTTTAATTAAAGATTTATAAACGCTACTAATAAAAAAGGTATTGTAGACATTGTCTATGACAGCAGATGGTGACTTTACAGCCCATTCAAAAGCCAAATTCACATAAAACTAATAGCAGTGTAATTCTTATTAATAGTGCTCTGCATGCAAAATGTGCTCTAATAATTTAAAACATAATTTGTCAGTTCAGGACTGGTCCTGTCTTGTAATGATTAAGATAAATCTGTGACAACATGGTCTCCAATTTTTTTGTACATTTTTATTTCTGTTAACTATTGTCTCACAAGAAATCACTTCAAATTAAGACAGTGAAATTAGTATCCTAGCTTGTAACTCAAAATGTACAGAATCCCTTAAAAACCCCTTTGGGATCTACATCGGAATCCATAGTAGCACATCGTGCTGTCTTGTTTTTATTGCTAACCTCTTCATTAAAAATAGTTAACAGAGCAGTTACAGTGAGTGGGCTTTTGGCCAATAAAATGGTAGTGCCAACTGGAGCACGTCCCTCATACTTACTTAAATTGTGATTTTGATGGAGCTTTAAAAAGAGCTTCCCTCATATCTGCTCCCAGAGACAGACTGTTCCGGGAATGATTGACAAGTGGGTCCCGCTGGCATGCACCACGTCTCCTCATGTTGGACTGAGGCTGGGACTTGGAAGCAGAGCACTGTCTGTGTCCAAAATGATGATCCTGGACAGAGCAGAGAGAGGGAATTAACAAGATAAGTGCATTAGATATTCATGTCTGAGATTTCAAAAATCATGGGCTCTTACAGGGTACAAGGAAAAGATCTGATTATTAAAATCACTTTATCTATTGAAATACTGCTTTAATTGTCCAAGAAGCTGTTTATGTTGGCGTTGGTTTTGTGTCTGAATGATGACCGAGCATACTCCAGTCACGAGGTATCAATTGGAAAGAACCAATAGTCAGTTTAATTTTACATTTGATTTTGTTTCTATTTTTAAGATTAAATTTTATTTGAAGGGGGGGAGGATGGATATTTATTACTTTGCCTGGAATGTTCTCTACAGTATGGCAATACTCTACATTTCTTCAATTGCAGGTGCTTTTTTTATTACAAAAAAAATACCTTGAAAAATCTTCACTCTTTTTATCAGCTGGGTCACCTCCCTACAGATCTTCCTTGTAACTTGGCTTTGTTGAGAATGGCATACTGAGGAACATTCCAGAAACTTGCATATTTCCAAGGATTGAGGATTTTGCCTCAAACAAATATATTTATATTTTTTTTATATATCTGTGAGAGAGTTGAAAGACCCATTGCATTGGTACAGATGTATATATTGATTATTGTGTTTAGTCCAAAACAAGTGATCATACTGAACCATTCATTCATTAGTACACAGTTATCTAAAAAACGGTCATCTAGTAATGCTTTTGGTGAAATTTTCTAGTCTTTATTGTGTTGTATTCTTGTAAGAGAATCACATTTAATCTTTATTAGCTACACATCATAAAATATTGTAATATCATGTAACTACTGTACATTTGTACTCCAGAGGTGGCCCTTCACGCTTTGGAAACCTCCTCATTTTAGCCATAGCAATTAATTCCCAGCCTGTACCTATCGTTATGAAGCTAAATTTTAATTACTCATTTCAGGGCAGTTATGGTTTGAGCCCCGGTGCACTAAAGATAACTCACAGCAGCTATAGTGGTGATTTTTGTGACAATCAGGCCATAATTATGTGGAAGGATGCAGCCAACCGCAACAGGGCACAATGTCATTAACTCACAGCCCACCTCAGAGTTCATGGGGCTTGAGGGCTGTCATTATTTTCTATTATTGTGAGAAAAACACAAATCCAAATGAATGCAGATAAAAAACCTAACTAAGCCTGATGCTATAGGCGTAGCCAGCTGTTTGACATTCAGCTGTTAAACCTGGCTGTATTAGAAGGAGTGGGGTCACATGGATGATATTACTTGAAGACCGACGTGGATTTTCATTATGTCTGCTAATGCGGAGACCTGACATTACTGATAAATCCCCAGATTCTCTCTAATGGCCGCTAAGGAAGAGGATATGGGCAGTTCATCGTTACTGTACCATGTCTGATGTGCAGGTATTTAAGAGCTTTGGCTTATTGTCACTTTTAAGTTTTATATTGACCAAATGTGTTTATCATGGATACGTATTGATTGATAACAACATCTGTTGTAATTGTGATACCCTTTCCACAACAGGCCACTGGATGTTGTTGCATGCAATTTAAGGTATGTCTTTATTCCCATAGTGGACATTTGTGAATTAATATAAGAAAATACTAACCATGTTTCCACTATGTTCTCCACACTGGGTTAAATGGCCTATATTATGGTGTCTTCTGATCTATGTTATACCATCATATTCCCATCAAACCAGAGTTGTGTTTTGTTTCATTCACACATGCTTAATATACAAAAGTCCCAACTAAACATATTTAGGCTCAAAACAAAATCACTCCAATTCCACCTTGTGATGCCATGCATAAATTAAAACTTCATACACCTTCACTAGAATTATTTGGACGATTTCAGTTGTGTACTTGCCAATCTCTGCTGAACAAAAGGTAAAAGGTAGCTCTTAACTTGAAAACTACTGCTTTATGTCATCACAAGGTGGAACAGAGCATTTTGAGATTTGTAAATGTAGACTAATAATAAATGGTTACTCAAGCATGTGTGACTGAAACAAAACACAACTCCAGGTATGTTGTGAGGAGGTCACAATATTGTAACAAGGTTTAAAGCTCACAAGAGTAAATTAGATTTAATGTAAGACCTTTAAAATTAAGATTAGGACTAATCATATGGCTATGAAATAGTAGAATGACAGATGTGCCTTGTTCTATGGTTAAGGTATAATTTATATTTATGTAATTGCACTTATTTACACATAGTTACACTTATTACCACAATATTACCATGCTCTCGTTGTATTTTTGAAAGCCATCTATATCAGTATGTCACAGCACTAATAATATTTTTTAGTGTATTCTTATTGACCACACAGCCCATTTCTACTTAGCATAATGTTCCATGCAGTTTGACAAAAGTCAGTAGTTATTATGCTCTTTAAACACTTTTCTGTCTTGAGACCTTGTGTTGCTTCTTTGAGAGGGGGCCATGTTTTCCAGTATTCATGACAGATGTTTTTGGAATTTGCCCTAAATATTTCATGGTCTGATGCTCTGACACAGAGGCTCTCCCCGTGTTCACCACAGCCTTATACTTCTGCTCTCCTTGAAACGTCAATGAGAAGCGATCTGAGATTTCGTTGATGTATCCTGAAAAGGGAGAAATCGAAACAGGGAGAGGCAGACTGATTGTCTTACCAATAAGTGCTGATACATATTTTGACCTAATGTTTTCAGACATCAAGGACAGTCCCAGTACTAAGGAGGTCTGTAAGGATAGATGCATGCTGAGATTTCTTCTTATCCATCTTTTTAAATAACCCCTGCTGAAATGAGAGATTTTTTTTCTCAATAGTAAAGCAGCAAATTAGTAAATGTTTCCCCGTAAAGTATTATTGTAAAAGCAGCACGTTGTTACAGACTCAAACTGCTGCACACTGTTTACATCTAACAATAAATTATTTTATATTAGGCATGCACCGATCCTATAATAGCATCAGTTATCAGCGCCAATCCTCTAAAATTTGCTAGATTGGATGTTGGCTTCCAAATATCGGTTCAGCTGATATGCTGTTTGGACATATACAGTAAGCTGCAGCAATAAGACTATTTACTGGTCATAGCTGGCCCAGAAAGTCTTGTAATGTTTGAACTTTTACACAATTATTTGAGGAATTAAAAGCAGCTACATATTTTATTTTGTCATATTTTATTTGTGTTTCAGTTGCTGTACTGGTATTGGTTGATATCAGTTATCAGCAGATCAAAATCTATATTGGAACTGAAAAAGCTGGCTCGTTGCATCCATACTATGCCATAAAACTGGAAATAAAAGCTGTTAGTAGAGCAAAGATTGACTGGTCTTTAGTGGTCCATCCCAGTTTCACTTCCGCGTATGAAAAAAGCTGTTCATTTGGCCATTTGAAAAAATATTGATCTTCTAAACTCGCAAATCCATCAGCTCCTAAATCACCTAATGCACCATTATGCTCCATTGTATTTGCAGTGCATTGCTGCTGTACCTTTCACTCTTTTCTCACCGCTGCTGCGTGTCCTTGTACTGTGCAGTTTTTCTGTACGTAGGGTTGACTTTCTGCATCACTCTTTGACTTTTTGTTCTAATGTTTTTGTTTGACTTTGACATTTTTGTATTTGGAGTTGATCTTTATGTGTTTCCTTTTAACTTTTATTTTGACAACACTCTTTATTATTACTGTGTGGCCATTTAAGGTGAGACAGTTGAAAGTGCAATTCTGTATCCTCTGTGACGAAATTGTGTTTCCCTATTTAAAAGCAAAAGTATACTTGAGTAAAAGAGTGCAGGCCATTTGATAAGTTGGTGTTTGTAAATTACTAAAACATGTTAAGTACTTGCTTAAAATGTCCTAATTAACAAAGTAATAACATTTCACACAGTGTAGACTAATTAATGTGTTAAACGTTATCTTGATGACAATTATTTTTCATGGCTCTATAAACCAGTCCAACACTGATTAAATTGGTTGCGGCTGTTCTTACTTTATGACTTTACTCCACACTGAGTGATTGTTGACAACCTGCTAATAATTTTTTGGCTGAGTGGAATGCTAAATACTACCATTATGCATATCCTTATACTCTGTTAGTAACAAGCTCTTGATAACTTGTAGACCTGTCATGATAAACGATTTTGAAGCTTAATATATTGCTACAGAAAAATAATGAAAATATTGAAACTGCTTTATGCCACTGACACATTAGCAGCAAAGAAGGATCATCTTTTTTACATATTGCATTAAAAATACCCCACCTTTCAACAAATTTTGCTGCACATTTTTGATTACTTTTTATGTGAAGCACTTTGTGACTATACAGTATGTCTGTGGAAAAAAAAAGTACATAAATAAAGTTTACTTACTTTTACACACTTACACTATTGCAAATAAAATGTACACACAAAAATATATTTTTCCACCTATAGTTTACTGAAAGATAAGTTGATTGAGATTAACAGGCTTAAAATAGCTTGTTTCTGAGGGAACAATATTTACTTTTGAGTCATTTGAGAACAAGCTTTATTGTTCCACATATTCACAACAGTATGTAACAGCCACTTGATTATCAGCCTTGCTTTAGCTTCTCTGCTCCTGTAGCTGCTTCTCCCTCAGTGCCCTGGTCAGACATGGATCAGAGAGCAGGTGCCCACCCTATGCCTGCCCTGTGCCCGCCTCAGCTGCTCCTCCTCTGCATCACTGACGTGTATCATAACAAGAGTGTGAGGCCTTCTATTACCCAGCCCTTTGGGGGTTTCTCACTTAAGCACCTCTTTCCTCTCTCTGCTCTTGACTCCACTTCATAAAGCAAAGGAGCTGAAAAGTCGGAAAACTCAGAAACTGCAGACCATGGGAGAACAAGATTAATACTAGAAATACTTTGTCATTTACTGACAAAATTATAGACCCTTTTAAAGAAATAAATTGTAAATTACAGAATGAAGGCAGAAGTTAAGTGTAGCATAATATGCTTTCAATGGAGAAATTGAGTCCCAGTCCTCGTCCCAGAATATCCCAAAATCAAAAACATTAAGATTGTTGGCACATGACAGTGCAATTCTCACAAATTATAGGCTTCTTTTTGTGAAAATCAAATATACACATTTGAGGCTGACAAATACTATTATTCCATCATCTGTAATAAAGGGGCAAACTAACACTTTTCTTGACTTTGAATTCAAAATTGTAGTTATTTTTTTTCTTAGGTTTGTATTACCACCTGTTTGTTTTGCCCCCATTGTTGTGAATTTTGAACATTCTGACGAGATAGCATTTTAAAGGGTCTATCTATGGATTTTGGATTAATACAAATCTAGCATTGTTGCTGTAGAAATCAACAATTTCTATAGCAACAATGCTCAGCATACCACCTATACACAGGAATTTGAAAGCCACATAGTAGCAGTTTCTATTAGAGCCTTGAGTCATGTTGATAGTAATAGGTTTGTACACAGGTGTGGAGAGGTCACTTCAATTTGTACAGTACGCTGTCAGATCATAAGGTTCACAGCATATTTGACCTGCCAACAGAACATGCTCTTATATTGTTATTGTTTTGTTCAGTTAATGGGGCATCTGTTTCCTAATGGGAAAAGTAAATGGACCATTTGAATGCTGACCCGTATTGGACCTGAGCCTGGAACTGACAAGACGATTCAGCTTAGAGGAAAATTCCGAACTGTACACAGATAAGGATTGGTTAAGTCTGTGCCAAAGAGCGAATCAGAAACTTTTGTTTGAAATACAAAAACACAAATCCTGCTGTGAATTTCTAACTGTGCAGTTGTCTGATAAATCTACAAATACAAACTCATCTTTGTTGGAGCTGAGGAATTTAGAAGAAGAAAATGGAGCATTAACCCTTAACCAATAATGGACCCATTATCAATTGAGGTAGACTGGCAATATTTTAAATAAGTAGAATAAACAATCAATTCCTTTTCTAGTAGTTCTTAGCAAATATATCCAATGATATTTGTTATCAAATTTTGTGATATGTGGCTGAAGTAAATCTATATCCGATTCATATTGAAACCAAACCATAATTATACCCAAAAATGTTGTAATTGCAGAATATTGTTAAAAAAACATGAGCTGCAAAAAACTAATGGCAGAATGCTGCATTTAAGTAATTAGTTTGTCTATGATGAGTCATAGAAATTATTAAGAAATTATTAATCCAGTCTTCTTCAAGTCTTGTCATATTGTAAGAAAAAAAAAAATCCTAACAGGCCTAGATGCATCTTGCATCTGTTTAAGGTATAAAGGAATAAGGTATAAGGATAAAAAACAAGCTTCTGTAATTTTATTTTGCCTCCAGTTGTCATGGATTTTGAACATTTTGATGAGATAACATTTTAAAGGGTCTATCTATGGATTTTGGATTGAAATCTAGCATTGTTGCCATAGAAATCAACAATTCACAACAAAATATGTTAAGGTCAGCATACCACCTGTAGACAGGAAATTGAAAGTGACATAACAGCAGTTTCAAGAAGAGGCATTACAAAGAACCTATAGGAACCCATACTTTCTGTGTAAGTTAAAAGGTTTTGAACATGTTTTGTTGAAGGTTGTTTGAATTGACAGCCTGCATTCGTAAAATAGACTTCAGTTTTAAATTGTGTGAAGTGCAGTGGAGAATCTGGACTCCAACTGCTTCCATGTGAATGCAGGTTATTTTCCACCTCATTAGGCATATTGATAACAGTAAACAAATGGTTGGTTTTTAGAGACTGCCAGATTGTATCCCGCTAAGCTTCAGAACTTTTCTTCAGTTTTTTATTTTTATTTGGAGAATGGTCAGCACAGTTGCCTCAGTATTGCACGTCCCTCCAATATCCAACATCCCAAACTATGTCCGAGCATCTGTCTGAACTCAACAGCTTGTCTATAATGCGAAGTTCAAATTACTGCTTAAGTGTTTTTGAGAATTTACTGGACAGTGCATTTGGTAGTATATGGTTCCCTGGGGAGCTTTCATTTGCAGACATTAGTGTCCAATGTTTGCCTTCTAAATTGTACCACTTCCTGTCTCCTCTGAGGAAAGGTGTTGGGTCAGCTCCTAATTTAGTGCAATAAATTTAGCCCCCTCTGGCTGCTGCACGGGGGGAAACTCTGTCACACCAAGATTGATTTTATCTCTTCAGGCCTGGAGTGTGTGTGTGTGAGTGGCTGGAAAACAAAAGTGGAAAGTGTACAGCCTCTGTGCCTCCTCCGGGATTGGAAAGGGCTCGTACCATCTGCTGAAAACAGTCAATACTTCCCAAAGCATCATGTTGGGTCTCCCTATATTCTTCCTGATTGACTCCAAAGGTCACAGGCGGCATCAGAAATAAGCAGCCAATCAACATGCATGCCTCCGCCGAATGCCAATATCTCATCAGCTCAGTTAGATGGGCATCATGCTGACATTATGGGCTCTAGCCGCTTGAGTAACCTGGGAAAACAAAAGGTTAAGGACGGGAACGAAACCTAGTAGGTGTGGGCTAAGGCTGAACACAGGGGATTACCTGGCAGTTTTCCCTTGTGTTCACTCCATATCTTTTGTATTTCTTCCTCAGATGAGTACATGACTAAAAATCGCGCTATAACTAGACCTCTGCTTGTGTAAATATTCTAAATTGTGAAAAGATGTTTGGTAATATCAAAATTTTTGAAGTTACTATGCACAATTTGGATATAAAGTATATCGTCTGTGATGAAAAGTGTACGTGTAAAGTTTTATAATACAAAATATGTATATGTTATAATATCCCTGTATTATACGATTAAAGACATTGTAAACAATGATCAAAGTGAGAATTTAAGAAATCATCAATCTCCTTCTAATGTTCTAAATGCATACTCATAATTGTGCTGCAGGTCTCAAAGTTGCCACATGTTCAGTCCCGAGAGCCCTGTACAGCACCATTGTGAAGACAGAAGTCAAAACTGAGTTTGTAAACTGTTTTGGTGCATTATATAGAGATAAATAAATGATGAAGCTATGAGATATTCTGCAGCACTGACCGCACACCAACTCCCATAGGTTGTTCTTCACTATATCTACACCGAAATACCCCACCTTTATATGTGAAACATATTTCTATTTCTACTAAATCCTTTAGCATTGACTAATGCCAGAATCATTATAATTATTGATCTGTCTAGTCCACATTCAGATGTAGTGGGTTGGAAATGCAGTTTATAAGACCTTCAATGAATAGACTGGGTCTTTCCCACAGAGTTGTCATTAAAATGCAACTATAAATAATAAAACGGCTTTTTAAAGTAAGTCTGGGACAGGGCAGTCAGGATGATCAAAGGAAGGATTTGTGTACACTCGTGCAATCATCCGATATCTTGTTTGTACATAACATATTTGAAAATAACACGAATGAATTCACAGAATGATGCTTATTAATAAATGCATTGGGCTTTATAAGATGTTTCAGAAAATGTGACAGTCATCGAGTGGCCAAGTAAGAAGCTTACATGTGAAAAATTGCAAAAAGTGACAATATATATTATACTGAAAGGGATATACTTCAGCTTAGTTAATTGGAAGCCATCACGATACAATAATGATGAAAAAAAAAAACAAAGAGAAAAATGCACAATGGTACAGATTCTGAGTCACTGATTTCAGTGATCAAGATAAGAATACATGCTCATGTTTAAAAGCAAAACAATATATTGTACAAACATAAAATGTGCCTTGCAACAATTTTGGATATTGTCAATCAGGAAGAAACCCAAAAGCAAAAAGAAGTGGAGAATCAATTTCACATGACACACTGCATGGATAATGGCGGGAGTCTGAGATTTGTCCAACCGAGCGTGAAGGGTGCAAGTATTAATAAACCTCCAGACACAGGAGTACAAATAAATAAATAAATACAAATATCTAAACAAAGCAGGGCAAGACACAAGCAAATTCAGACTATGATTTATAAGACCGAGTGCTTCTTAATGGCATGGGGTAAACAAGAGTGTCCCTATAGCCGACTCTGCATTTCATTGCTGTGTGATGAAGCTGTCATAGGCATAGCTCTCTGGTAATATCATCCCCGGGAGAATGCTTAGTTTTAATTTAGGTGTCACTGTAGAATGATTGACTTCCCTTGTTTGTGTGAGTGGGTTTGTGTGTGCGTTTGCAGGTGCCAGTATATTTCCCCAGTTTTGGACAGGAATGGTTGAATATCTGAACTTAAAATCATAGACTGCATATTGATATGGACAGAGCTAACTCGCTGCATTCCAAATAGGAAGTGAGCATGGGGGTGTTTCAGGTTCCATCAACTTTTCAATTAACATTGCCTTGGAAAATTGTGATTCTTCTCTTTGTAACTGCAGTGAGCCTTGTCATTTTGGTCTTAAAATTTTGTTTTAACCCTCTCTACACGATCCTGATGTTTTTATTTAGCTATTTTATACTTAAATAAATTCCTATTCCTAAAATGGACTTGGCTCCAAATTTACTCTTTTTACTGCTAGCGTTGTGAGCTTCATTTGACTGGAGCTGAACACTATGGGTGACGTCACACTCCCTTTGTCTTAAAATGAAAAGTATGGCTGCAAGATGAATCGCTGTCTAATTGGAATTGCAGTTTGAATGGATGCAATCAGCAAATAGCAAATGCTGTAATTTTTTACCATATCATGATTTTCCACAGTCTTTTTCTGCATAAAAATGTGTTAAAGCTGTAATTAATATATGTACATGTTCTTAAATAGATGTGTTTTTTTAGTTCATAAGCCTATTTCTGTCTTTTTATGAACCTTCCCAGATGCTTGTAAAATGTGAATCACAATGCACGTCAGAAAAATTATAACGTTTTTGAAGCATTTTTCAACCTTTGGAATTTTCTCAGTGTTTAGATTGTGTTGTTTCCATCAGACAGAATATTTTTGTTCAAATTTCTGCTTTTAAACATCAAACTGCCCATGTTCTTTCTGCTTGCCTGGATATTACTGAAATTTGACCTGGTCTGGAGTTTGGTAATTAGACAAGCACTTCTGTGTTATTGCATGAACCCATGTGAACCCGAGCTGCACTGATCAAATACACAGCGCAGTACACTGAAGTAGGTGCAATAGGCTGGATAGGTGTTCTACAAGTAAACTGCTCATAAGATGTGCCAAAACCCCATATTGAATGTAAAAGTGGCGTATTTTGAATGGTGGTTTATTTGAGCAGCAACAATTGTTCGTTAGAAGCTCTGTTACTCAAGTTAGACTAAATCCATGCTTTATTTTAACGCAATCTGACCAGAAAGGGCTGACTTGGTTGGAACTACAGCAGGTGACATGATTTGTGTGCTTAAAAATAATATCTCTCACACATAAAATTATAGTCACAAGCTAGTTAGCATAAAAACAGTTTTATAGTTAGTCTCTCTTCACGTCACCCACCGCTAAACAGGGCCATGAATGCTTGTATTGATCACAGACTCCTGAAAATTAGTAGTTAAAATCAATTTTTTTAAGACATTGCAAATTATCAATTGTTTTTTTGTAAATATCCATACATTGTGCTAGAATACAATCTGCAGAGACAAAATATCCCATCTCTCCTGGGTTTTTTACATTTAATATTTGAGTGTTTGTCAAAAAATGTAAATGCTTGCAAACACTGTAAGTTCTTTTTTTGCTTGAATCCCTGTCCCATCTCTGAACCGTCTAGAAAATGGGATGTCTGTCACAGTTTAGTGAAAAACAAATCTCAAATTGCTTATATTTATGTTAGTAATCAGTCGTAATTATCAGAGGTGCTTCATTTCCCTTCATCATAAACTGTAGTCTTCATATAAGCACCTCTTTTCATTAGCCTATATGATACTGTAAAGTGCAGTTTAGATATTAGAGGTCATGCCGTGATCTGAGGTCTATTGAAACATATTAACGCTTTATTCTGCTAGTGTCCTTCTGTATACAGCAAAAGGAGACGGCTTTTCTCTGCAAACCTTTTAATGCTGTTATTAAGGCCTCCCTGTAAGGCGTAAATATTGACTAGGAGCGTGGACTCCTTCACAGCCCGGTGCACTCTGGTGTCCCCGCCTCACCACTGCCATCAAATCAATCAACCTTTCTAATTAACTGCACCAAACAAGGCACCAAAAACACCCCCTTAGCACGTCTTTGCCCCAGCAGGATGTGCTGCTATTTTCTCCTCACATCAAAACCACTCAAATGTGATCAAATGATAAATGTGTTTGACTTCGTGTTTCACTTTCATTGTTAATGTTTTGGCAAGCCTAATATAAACTTGAAATATATGATCATTATTATGTTTTGACAGGTAATAATTAAAATAATAATAATTATTGTGTGATTGGTATAAATCGGTGTCATTTGATAAAGTGTCATATTTGCACAAAGACAGTGGGTTTCTCTATCCCTGAACATGGATACTATGTGTTTTTCCTTTACAGTGCAACTACATTGTACTTTATTTCGAAGCAGTGATAAAAGCTGTGCAGCTGCAGAGCCCAGCAGACCAGTTTCTTTGTCCTTTTCTTGTTATTTTCTCGAATGTTCACTTTTGCTGCTTATTTGAGAGCGCAGTTCCTCTAAGCACCACCCCGGGGCACTTGGAGTGGCGCCAGATGTGGTCCTTAAGCATCTTAGACCACTGCATCTTGTGTGTTTTTCTGCTTTCATTTGCAATCAGCCAGTATTTGAAACTAAAATTAGCTCTGCGTCCACTGCTTTCTCCTCCTCTGTTGTTTGTAGCCGTAATCGAGAATGCAAACCGCAATCAGATCGGCTGAATAAAGATGAGAGGCTGGAAAATGGAGGATATGAGTGTCATTTCAAAAGGCTTGGCACATGAAAAGTGAAGCGGAGAACAAGAATGTGGTTTGATCATTGTGTGAAGCGCTAATGGTCTGTTTTGGCAGACTGTTTGGCTAGCTGCAATTATTAAGAACTTAATATAGTGAGACATACTGAAACTGTTGTCTGAAAATTATTAATCATAAATAATGACTTTCCTAAAATACTACAAATGTTGAAAACAGTGAAGATTTATACCAGAGAATCAAGTCTGCTACTGTAACCAGTGACTGTTATGAGCCTGTTATGTAACCATCTGCTAATCCAATTAACAATGAAACGAGGGGTGTCCAAACTTTGTTCTTGGAGAGAAGATTTCAAAGTGCCTCAAGACATCATTGAGCCATTAAGTCAAGAAGGGAAAGGAAAATAAACCTGATGATGATTTTTCTGGTTTGAACGTAGAGTTGCAAGACAGTAGGGGTGGGCAATATGCCAGACTGTTTATATCAGTTTTCATAAAGCCTAGATCACAATTTAGATTTGATCTTGGTTCATGTTTGTTAAGTAGCTGTATACTTTACTTCTTCTGCTTCTTCCTAAAGTTTTATGTACACTAGTATTTTATATTGCCTTTAACTAAGAGTGAGCAAAAGCTATCTGCTGCTTTTTAGAGTTCATAATTCACCTGGTTAAATCACTTGTCACTCACTCTGAGCATGACAGAGGATGACCAGTGGGGGAGAAGATGTTTTTTTTTTTATATTTTCAGCAATGCCCTTTGCCTGGAAAATACAGAACGATATTTCTCTGTATTTTATTATTATTATTATTTTTTTTACAGAGGTTGATATTGTTCACATATACTTAACAAATAAACTGAGGTCAAATACATTTGATTTTATCAGAGTTTAGTGCCACTCGCCGATTCTTGTTTTTGTTTTTCAGCCCCATATGATATTTTTTCCAGATAGACCATGTGTGTCCCCGGCTGGCTAATTCACCTGTCAATCACACCCGTTTCCAAATGGGGAGATCCACCAATGATCAAACACACATCTTTGTAAAGGATTGAAGAAGTGTCTGTTCTGATTAAAAAACAAACAAACCAACCAACAAAAAACATAGCAACTTATTGTCCAAATTAAAAGCACTGCTGTACCTGAGTTTCATAGTCCTAAAAATGTGAAAAACTTATAGGTCATCTGTAGTATCATAATTATTCACCGTGGTAAATTATAAGCCCTTTTCCTAACTTGCAGATATCCTGACAATAAAACAATTTCAGTCTAAGAGCTGCTTTAATATTTACTGGGGCACAAAAATTTTGCTCCGCTACATATAAAAAGTCAAGTGCAGACTCCTTAGCCCTCAGTAATGCCAGATGTACACTTGCTGCAAGTACGGTTTGGGACTCACATGTGTCCCGTAAGACTTACAAAGTTTTTAAAATCAATGTGCCCTGTTACACTGACCTTGATGGAGTGTGTGAGTGTGATTCTGGGTGAGGTGCGTGTCTGAAAAGAGAATCTGAAAGGAGTCTGTTTTTTTCCTTTACACTATATTAAGTTCTATAATTGTTTTCATGTCATGAGATGTGTAAATACGCACTGCAGTTGTCATCGTTGGTGTAACAGGCAATCTGCAAATAACCTGCTTAAAGTGCACGCCGAACCTGACCTGAAGTTATTATAAACCACACATAATAGAGCATGTAAGAGTCTACCACTGCAACTCATGGCACTTTCTTTGCCATACTGTGATAGTGTTTTTCAAGTAGTTTTATTTTTCTATGCTTCCAGCTGAATTAGACACGTCAAATGAAGAAAGAACTCCTTTATGACTCATGGTGGATTTCCTCCCTCCTCTTTTGTTGAGTATCTGTCAGTCAAGTATTAAGATCCTGTTTGAATCCTGGTGATGGTCTGTGACAATCTTTTCCTCTCCTGCTTTTCTCCTCCTTGTTCCCATCACGACTGCGACTGTGCCAAATTATCCTCACCTGCCACAAATTCAATGGGGATTAATGGTAGCAATGCACCGTGCCAAGCAGAGTCACCGGGCCGCTATCCAACATGTTTAAGTTCCATTACCCGAGGCGATATTTTTAAAAGGCGAACTGTGAGGGGGGAGGTTTTTAACTGTGCGTTTGCTGATTCTCTCAGGGTCTTTGGAGCGTTCAAAACAGAAATCCTTTAATGTATCAACGAAAGCATTTTTAGTTCAAACGCACTCAGTCACTTGGGGTTTGGTTTTAAGATACTACTAAGACTACCTTTTGCTTGTTGATAATTTAGGTTATGTTGATTTAATTGATGCCAGGGCCAGGGCAGATGTTGATGAATAATATTTCTACAGGGAGCTTTCGCAGTGGAAGTGAAATATCTCGGAGCCAGGCACTAATTAAAAACATCAGGAAACAGGAGTCACGCATAAAGCACAATCTTCAGATGAATATTGCTTTTGTAACTCAAGTGTGTCCATGAGTGAATGCTTTGAATAGTGTTTAGAAGTGATAACTGCACAAACATGTTGTCTTATCACGCAGGGCTGCTGCTCTGTTGGTTACACATAATAATTATCAAACACCTATTTAATATTCTCAGTTTTTGGGATTGTCACAGCAATAATCTGGCTCCATGTAAAGCTATTTGCTTTGGCTTTGTATTTTTAGCAGCCAATTGTTCTAAAATTACCATTATATATCTCCCAGTAGGGTTGCAGATTGGCTGATATGGGTTTTTTCATGGCTGGTGCCGATTGTTTAGAATCCACAGCTGTGTGAAAAAATCTGCCAATATTTTTGGGTCGATTTTGATTATTTTCCCTAAATTATGTTATTTAAATGTACTAGAAACTCACCCACATCCCCCTTTTTAACCACAACCTGTAAGAGTGATATAGTTACGACCATCAGTCTATCTCTCCATGGACCACTATGTAACCTACCTGGATGAGTGGGAGACATGGTAGTATAAAAGAAAGTACAATTATGTAATATTAAAAATCACATTCTATTGTCTAAATAAAGAGTGTTTCTTATTCTCATTGTGGTATCAGTATCTTTGTTGAGTATCAAGTCTGTTCCATAGTATTGAAATTGAGTTTGAAATGTTTGTATCATGACAACACTATGTCCCAGGAACTTTGGACCTTCGGGGTAAAAATAGAAGCCTCAGTGGGACGGAGGAGAGTCCACTGATAGAAATCTCACTCCATGTCTCACTTGGCCACAGGACTGAACCCAGTCTCCTTGCTGGGAGACAAGTACCCACCTTATCAGAATTCTTCTTCAAAGTATTTTGCTTGGTGATTTGCTCCTGTAAGCTGTCTGCTTTAATAATGTGCATATTTTGGTACACATTTATTCAAACACAGTAACAAGCACATTTTCAATAATAATTTTCAAAACACTCAAACTTATTTATTTTGTTGTCAACATATTTTAGGTAACTTTTTGAGTTGTGTTCAGTTATTCTTTTTGTATGTGGAAAAATATATCTATATTAGGTTATAGTCACTATTGCAAAGGTTACTTAACTGTATATACAATGACAAATGTATGAGAATTCATTAAAGCAGCAGTAATTTTGAAATTGTTGGTGTTTAACATTCAGTGTATTGGTACATGGCAGATACTTGTGCTCTTCTAAAGCCTGACACAGTTTAAGAGTGAACATATGCATTATTCATTTTTAAAGCCACTTCCTCTGAGTGGATCATTTGGCCTGTGATCATGCCTTGCGGGGGAAGGCTGTTTATTTTATATTGAAATAATCTCTCGGTAGGAGAAAAGTTGCCCATGTGAGAAATCTGATTTTCTGGCTTTGCACCAGAATGCAGAGGAGGCGCGCAGAGCTACACAAGTGCACACAGGAGCTGTAAGAGGGTGCTTTCTTTTGTTACATGCCATCACACAAGACAAACAAGCCCCAGTGCAGTGGCTGACAGCTAATTGCTACCTCAAAAGCACTTTACAATCATTATCCTCACTACCTGATCTTTTGTTGGCACTTGTGCTGCGTCTGATCCTTAACTTGGAGGCTGCAGCTGGCGTTAAGTGTTTTGCTTAATAAGCTAATTTTACAGAGTCCTGTCCAGTGTGAACATTCAGCCTGAGGTAGTGCGCTTTGTGTGTCCACCATCCTGTATATGAGCATGTGTGCTTGGGTCTGGGGCTGTAAACAATATGCACTACATAGTTGCCATACCTAATGTGCTTGTTAGCCATCTTGGACTCCCCCGAGGCGCGTGTCCCGATCCCTGGGCTTATTCATGGTGCAGCCTTAACAAGCACTGTCGATGTGAGGCCATTGAGAGCTTGCAAGATTGCAGTCAATGGCAATTTCATGTGCCACACAGGGTGCAAATGAGCTCTGCAAATATTAGCTGGGCCCTCAATCTATGTCAACTGTGGCACAATGACCACAGGCTGTAGCTGCAGAGAGCTACATCTGAGGCATTTGAACTATTTCAAGGAAATGAAACAAGTCTCTGTGAATCACTGACATAGTAAAAACTATTATTTTAGTTAGTATATCCTCGCTATAATTATTAATGCTATGCTCTTTTTACTCATACTTTTATTATTGTGTTCACTATGTTCACATCATTTTTTGCGTTTTCCGTGTTGTTGCAAATGATATTGTTGGTTACCTCAATGGTGAGAGTGATCCTATAACATGCTTATTTTTTTATTTTAAGCTTTTGAATGGTTTTAGAGCCAATGATGATGGTATCTTAAATAACAAGTCCATGTAAACCCTCAACTCTGTAGGGTCACTAATTCACAAGTTGTCAAAGGTATAAATTATATTTTATTAGACCTAGCTGTTAGTCAAATTTTTTATTTTTTTTCATCTTGTTCCTTTTTCCTTGATATGAACATATTTGGCTTCTCCTCTTACCTGCTTTACAGAGATCTTTTTGCTAACAAACTCCTCTCAACTGTCCAGGATTTCATTCTTTCCTTGTAGATGCAATTTTAGGTTTGACATTTCTGTTTTATTGATGTTGCAAAATCAAGACCAGCATTTGCTTTCAGGAATTTTGACTTTAGTGAGATGAGAACAGGAAACCAGAGGCAAGTGAAACTTTAAAAAGCACCACGTGAATATTTTTGACTAAAAGTTTCTATCCTACTTCTATCCTCATTCCATTAGGATAAGAACATTAGCAGGTAAGAAGCTCTCGAGTGTCAGCTGAGAGTTGCCGCATGCCCAGAAATAACTTGTACCTTGTTCACTAATAAATTATAAATAAGGACATGGTTTGGGCTTGAAGCGCCCCCAAAAAGCTCCTGAATGGTCATGTGGAAATACTATGGTGAAAATCTGATGCTACACAACAGAATCCAAGGTTAATGTTAAAATAACAAATACAAATTCATAAATGTAATATTGAAGTTATAAATCATTGAATAACAATCTAATTAGTTAGAAATACTGAACTTGCTGTTCGGTTCATTAATTAGTTTGTTGTTTTATGTAGCTCCACTTCCCAATTCTTAGTTTACAAGTAGAATGACCTGCCAATTAATTATTTTAATTGAATATTTTTAAACTTTGAAAGTACATAATTTTCTTTTGGTTGCATAATAATTGTCTTACTGTGTGTAATGCAGTCTTTAGCCTAATATAGTCACACCCATAAGTTGGTTGCTGACTGATGACTAATAACACAAAAGCTGTTATTCACAGAAACAGAAAAAGATATCTTTCATTTTGTCCCACATTGTCCCTTCCCTAACGTATTGTTAAAATAATTTTAGTAACACTCAAATACCACATTGCACTGCTTTAAACGGTTGTGAAAAATCAGCAGGAGGAGGGGTTCAGGGGGAGCTCAGTTCTCAGTTCATGAATTAACCAACCCGTGGTAATGGAGTCTGAGGTCTCATTGCTATTTGTGATGGAGGCAGCCATGCATTCACTCTCTACTTATTAGGAGTGAATGGAGAGACAGCGTTCTTTTGATTAATACTCGTGCCTTTGTGAAACTGGCAGAGTGGGGATACAAGCAAAATGAAACCTGGGAAAAAAGAGAAGCTAGCAAAGATAAGATTACAATGAAAACAAATTTAAATCTATACCTGGGAACGGACGGACTCATGGCTGTAGGACAATCTGAGATTTAGCAGCTGCCCAGATTAACGCCACAATAGGCCCGGCACCGCAAAACAATGTGTGTGAATCATAATGCCGCTCCACTAAATATAACACGCTGGAAATGCATTACAGTTTTCACAGATAGTTTATAGGCCTATACACAAAATAGAATGGGAAGCTAATCCAAGCAGGAAGGCACGCACAAAGGACCACATGCACGGGAAATAGAATTCACACCATAACCGTACTAACCTTTGGCTTAAATACTGCTGCATCTTCTTTTTATAAACATAAATAGAGTAAAGTTGTACTGCAGGGATGCCCAAACTTTTTTTGGCGCATTTTAAAACTTTCAAAACTAGGGATAGGCATTCGATGAAATTTTCTTAATCGGTCTTCGAAAGAATTAACGATCGATTATCGATTAATCATTAACGTTTTTATATTAAAATGATCATCATTATTATTACTATCTGCACTACTAATCTGCATAAATAAATTCAACTTTACGACAAATAAACCATAACCACTCTAGAGCCACATCAGCCCGTTTATTATAATGTGTTTAATTCAGTTTTGCGCAACTCTCACAGAAACGAAACTTAAAACCGCATCGCTAATTTGCATAAACTAAGCGAAGATTAAAAAAAAAAAAAACAGCTCTTGTGTCGCTGATGTGGTCAATTTCTGTTGGATTAAAAGACATGACTCAGTGGAATACAGGTTAGTGTGACCAGATTTGCGTTTGTCAAAACCAGGACACCGTACGAGGGGTAGGAGATGGGGACTCGTCATCGACATTGCGCGAGTCTCACCTGGCAAAGCATTTTCCCACTGGACACCGAAACATATGTGCTGCTTTATACACTGTGCACGTGGCCTCACACTTGTCCCGACCGGAGCGGAAAGCGTGGAATTTCTTGTACAAGTCATCGTTAAATACGCATATGCACTTCGGTACGTTGCAGGCGGACTGACTGTTTGCTCGCTCCTTCTGAGTGCAGAGAGCTACTTGTACGGACCTCCGTTTGGTCACGCTACGCACAGCAACCTGCATTCGGTTTGTCGATTTAAAATGAACGTAATCGATGAAATTCTTAACGATCAATTATCGATTAATCGACTAATCATGCCCATCCCTATTCAAAACACAGGGCTACAGACCGGTGTCAATACAGGGAATCTTTTAGATGGATCAATTTAACACAGCTTTGACAGAGCCATTACAGCATTAATAAGCCTTGAACCATTAATTTTAGACCTGTCTCATAATGCAATGTCATTTGTTGTGGCTGTAGTGATATAAATACTTTGATTTTCTTTTTTTTTTTTTGTAAAAGTACTGCCTATAATCATTTGGGCAAATTCAGCAGAAGGCCTGAAGGCCAATAAAAATTAGACTGAGGTTTGCATTTGGCCCCCGGGCCATATTTTGCATACTCCTGCTGTACAATATGTAGTAAAATATTGATATTGCATAGAAATAGATTTTCTATAAATGGCTATTTGAGTCAATGTGTATATTTGACATGTCTATATTCACAAATGAACCATGACACTCTTTAAGTCAAATTGTTCTCTAGAATTCTCTAGAATTGTTCTCTAGAGACTATCTGCTTCAGTAGACAGAGAAATGATTTGCAAATGTCAAGACCTCCGTGGTAAAACTGTTTTGAATTGTTCTGTTAGAAATGGCTACGTGTCAGAACTATTGGAAAAGAGTCACCTTTGAAATGATGGAGAAGGTACCACACTGTCCTGGAGCCAGACGTCTTTATCTCCTGTGCACTTTGTCACTGCTGTAATAGGAAGCCCAGTTCAATTTAGCATTATGAAATGTATACTTGGAGGCAGGCTCATTGCCAAAAATTTGGGGACCAGATTAAGAACCTCATGCACATAGAACCCCTTGTAATATAAATTAATAAGAGGAAAATAAAAGAACAGGGTCCAATCCTTAATGGCCCTTAATACCCTATCTAATCCTGTACTTGAAGAATAAATTTGATATATTATAATGTACTGCTCAAAAAAAAAATAAAATCAGATCTCAATGTGAAAAAAATATGCTGGATATCTATACAAATATGCACAGGCCAATCTCTTAGGAACAAAAGGATGCCACCTCTTTTAATCCAAATGCAATTTTAAAGTTAAATAATGACATGGCAGGCCAGTCCATTTTGCCAAAATTAAATTTCTGCAACTCAAAATGCTTTTCAATAGCTTGTTCATAGCATAGCATGCTCCTAATGAGACGATGGATGGTCTGCAGGATGTCCTCCCAGATCAGTTTAAGGGCATCACTGAGCTCCTGTTGAGTCTGAGGAGCAACCTGGCACTGTCTGATTGACTCAAACATAATGTCCCAGCGGTATTGTATCGGGCTAAGTCAGGTGATTGTGAGGGCCATGCAACTGCGTCAATCCCTTCATCCTCCAGGTACTGCCTGCATACTCATGCCACATGAGGTCAGGCACTGTTATGCATCAGGAGGAATCCAGGACCTATTGCACCAGGATGGGGTTCAAGGATTTCATCCTGATACCTAATGGCAGTCAGACTGCTGTTTTGTAGTCAGTAGAGGTCTGTGCATCCCTCGATGAATATGCCCTCCAGACCATTACTGAACCACCACCACTGGTCATACTGACCAATGTTGCGGGCAGCATAGCTCCTTGTCTTTTCTAGACTCTTTCACGTCTATCACAGGTGCTCATTATGATCCAGGCCCACTACAGGACGTGGTGCCCTCAATCCTCAAGCCACCCTCATGAAGTCTGTTTCTGATTGTTTGGGCAGAGCTATTTACACCAGTAACCTGCTGAAGGTCATGTAGGGCACGGGCAGTACTCAACACAAAGAAGCAGATATGGGTCCTGCTGATGAGCTGAGGGCCTTCTACAGCCCTGTCCAGCTCTCCTAGAGTAACAACTTCTTTCCTGAAATCTCCTCCATGTTCTGGAGATTGTGCTGGGAGATGCATTAAATCTCCTTGCAATGGCACGTCCGGATGTGTGTTGGACAATCTGTGCAACTTCTGCAAGATTAAGGAATGGCCTCATACTCCCAATAGTGATAAGCACTCTAGCCAAAGCCAGCACTGGTGGAAAACCAGCCAAAAAAGACCAAGAGGGAGAAACTTGAAATGACTTCCACATGCAAAACCAGTCCTGTTTTAGGGGTTGTCTCATTGTTGCCACTCCAGTACACCTGTTGTTCATTGCTATTAAAAGGGAGCATCCTTTTGTCCCTCAGGCATTGCCTTATACATATTTGTGCAGATATCCAACATATTTTTTCACATTGAGATGTCATGTGTTTTCAAAGTATTCCTTTAATTTTAGTATTTTTTTCTGAGCTGTGTATATTACAGTATTTCAGTGATTTGTGTGAATAAATCTGATTACTTGTTTAAACCCTAAAGAGGGCTTTCCTTCTCTTTCATAGGCTGACTGAATAGACGGTGGTTAAGTTGTAACACAAAAGACTCAAGTTTCCTCCATCCAACTTAAACATGCATTATAGGCATATAGGCTAAAACATATATACACTTTTCTTTTGAACAAGTTTCAACAAAATTGGATTACAAAAGTGGAATACTTGCCTGCACCCCACAGAAATGCATGCAGTTTATAAACAGGCTTCACAAGTGTCTGCTTCTCTCTGAGGTGCCACTGCTCTGTGAAGCGCTCTCATCCTCATTTTGACGGATACTCGCGGGGCTATCTCCATGATGGATCCGACATGAAGTGGCATTT
Organism: Boleophthalmus pectinirostris; assembly: GCF_026225935.1. Taxonomy (NCBI): domain Eukaryota; kingdom Metazoa; phylum Chordata; class Actinopteri; order Gobiiformes; family Gobiidae; genus Boleophthalmus; species Boleophthalmus pectinirostris. The sequence goes on from NW_026571404.1 coordinate 19,275,251, forward strand.
CATTAGATTTCCCCCCAAACCTATTCATTTTATGCTGTCATAGTTGCTGTTGGCAGTCAATAAAATCAATGCCGTTGTCTTTTCTCCTGACCGATTTCCTGACGTCACGCCGGAGCTGGTGAAACGCTCTCTGACAGCCGAGTCATCATTTCATTCATCCTGAAGGCTGAGGAGGAAGCAAGCCTGCTCTGCAAAGCTCCGCTCCGCTGATTGAACTTTATTTTCTCCATTTTGCCACCAACACAATGCTATGGCGTGGCTCTCACCACACGTCCAAGTCAATATAAAACCCCTTACACATTAGGAGACAGGGGTTATGCGGGCTGTAATGAACATCTTGGCTGCGGTTCTACCAAAAAACAGCCTAAAAGTAAATAGAGAGATTGAGATTGAGCTTGGAGTTTCTCTGAAAAGCGGCCAATTCTCAGCTTGCATCTATCACACAACAGTTTGGTGGCTCACCTCCCCTCACCACCTGTCTCCTACACATCTCCAATTCAAACATTCATCTTTCATGTTCATCTCAGACGCTGCTGAAACGCAGACGCAGCTGAAAAAAAAAAAGATTGGATGTAAAGTTGTTGTGTTTCGTTCCTTTTTTCTTATTTTATTCAATTCCGACTGCACTTTCAACAAGCAATGCCTCACCTGCAAGATCGCATCACCATGGCAACGCTTAACTTTAAAAATAGACCTGGAGCAATGAAAGCTACGGGTAATATATGCCTCCTTGATGTGGTTCAAGGGAAGATGTATGGTGCGTTCAGGTGCTGCCTAAAAGCGGGTTATAGCGGCACCTTGGTTTTCAAAGCCCCATCGCAGCCAGAGTTCCCCACTTGACGTTCTGATTGACTGTCTGTGGAGGTCATGCTTTCATTATAGACAAGTTTTGCTGAGACTATAGTTGATTAGGTTAATCAAGCTTTATTCATTTATATTGGCCATTTTAGGGTGTGTTAGCCCCACAAACATAATAATGAATTATAAAATGAACAAATGTAATAATGCCCACAAACTTAATAACCACATTTCCCACAAACGTAATACCCATTACATTTGTGTAATGTAATACCTGTTTCATTTGTATAACATAATACCTGTTACCTATGTGGGTTTTATATTACGTTTGTGGGTTCAAACATGTTGTCCCACAAACCTAATAACTTCCCACAAACATTAATACAATATTTATAGGTGAATTATGAAGTAATTTATTTTATGGGTGCTTACCCACTGAACTATAAGTTCACAGTTATGGAACTCATTACCATTGGAGGTCATTACATGCACTGGACTAAAAACATTTGCATGCCTGACTAAAAAATGGCTTTTGGAAAATCAAACCTGTACCCATATGCGAGTGTGTCTTTGTGTGTATGTGTGTATGTGTGTATGTGTGTATGTGTGTGTGTGTGTGAAGTGCCTGAAATGAAGAGTCAGTGTTGAACAGTTTTATCATGTCTGGTTCAAATGCTGGACAACTTGTATTATGAATTAAATGTTGTGATAATATAAGGTGAGATGGTATTGGCCATGCGTCCATCTGTTTCTATCAGATTCTGTTAATTGTTACATCAACCTGCCCTGGGACTCTAGGTGGAAATGAGCTTTTCCTGCTATAACCTGGTACAATGCATCTTTCCTTTGGTCAGATTTATTGTACACTGTCCCTGTATAAATTTACAAAACAAACAACTCGGCTACTCAAGTGTTACTTTATGACCACCAACAGCTAAAATGATAAAAGACCGGAGATATATTCATTTAGAATAGCTTCAAAGGTATATTTATGCACTTTTATGGTTAATTGCAGTATTCACTTTACTTTATGTACGTGATACTCAACTACAATGTTTACAGATTCATTTTAGAATAGAAATCTCCTAGTGGGATATATTAAAAGCAGCTTGTTGTCCAACTCCAATTGATTTGAAGAAGCAGGAAAAAAATGTAGGTGTCATTTCCCCCCGAAGTATTTTCCAAAGAAGCAACAATGGTTCACCTACCATGCCCACTACCTGTGTTAAATCAAACAACTGCTGCTGTAGCAACAAAACAACTATGTATTTTGTATATTATTGAGATAATGATGGTTAACAATGTTGTGCACATTTTATAGTCTTTTAGGGAAATGTGTGCTACCATTCTTTAATCCTCATTTAGAAACCTGTTGGGAGTTTAATAACTGGAGGATTCATATTATGGCCTACAAATGGATTGATTCGTACTTTACTGGTCCCATAGGAAATTCAGGGACGTTAAATAGGCAAGTAGTAATCTAGTTTTCAGTATATAGAAGAATCTTGTAATTTGGGAAACATGTTTTGAAAGTTAAAAGATATAGTTATTCTTGCTGAGGCATCTTCTTGTAATTGTTTTTTCGTCAGTCCATGTTGCTGATGGACAGTGATGCTTCAAATCCACTTCAGTGTGACACTTCTGGCGTATTTACAGTAGGTGAGGATAACCCAGAGCAGGAGAAAAGTACATTTTTCACCGTGATGTCTCCACAGTACAGGACTCTGACAGCTGTGACAGACACCGCCTCTGTTAGGATTTACATATGCGCGTGTGAAGATACCTGACATGTTACCGGTGGGGTGTAATTCCACTTTGTTCAAGTGCCACAACTTCAAAAACACTACTCACTGCTGTCATACAACTTTAATTTACCATCAGGATGAAAAATGGTTTCACTGAATGAGATTATGGCATACTTTTCTGTGACCCATTCTCACACAAACCTTAGCAAAAAGCTCCAGACATTCATTTAGTTTGATGCTTTGGAGTTTGAGTAGAGGTATAAACAATCTGTGTTGAATAAAAATCTGTCAACTTTTCTTTATTTGACAGTTCTGTTTTGTGAGATAATTGAGTAACTTTGTTGGTGCTTAAAATGCAGTGAACATCAAACATTGATCATTATGTCAAATCGATTTGGTTTCTTTTGCTTTCAGCCTCAGAGCTGGTCCTGCAACTATGAGCTAAAGGATGGATTCACTTGGGTCAGCAGCACCATAGAGATGAGGCTGACACAGATATTCAGTCACAATGGCCAATTTCTTTAAAGACAGATGTGCTAAGTACTCCTCGTTTATCATAAGATACTACTAGACTATTGCTGATATATCCATGTAGCCATTGAATGAGTTTCTATTTGATTTGGACTTGGTGGACGATGTCAACTGAAGTAGGTGCTGGACAGCATAACACATAAAAATCGAATTGTGATCTTCTTATCCATGTGACAATAAACTTTCTTGGTGAAATCATATTCTGATACTCTACGTGAGTACTTGAAGGATTTAACTAATTACATGTTGTGTGATGTGGGTCCAAGAAATTGTCATTAAAGTTTAAATAAAGACACATTTACTTTGTGTGACGAAATTGATTTTTTACGCATGGCTTTTAGAAATGTATTTAATATGAAAAGTATATGTAATCCCCTTCTAGTTCCTTTTAAACACACTTTACTAGATTGTATATTTAATGTTTTACAGGTCTTTCTGATAATATGTGTAAACTATTTCTGGACAATCAGAAATGGACAGAACAAAAATTCCCAAAAAGTAAAGTTTGTTCTTGCGCGGTCAGTGTAAAGTTAAATGACTGTTGAGCAGAAAACCTAATTTGGGAACAGGCTGGGCATATGCTCACACATCTGGACTTGGGTCAAACATGCTGTGGGGCTTGTATAATATATTAGGGTCAACTCTATAGCCATGTTAATACAAGCCCTCACCCTGTTGTTTGGAAACCTCACCTGAATATATATGAGCATATATATAGGCAAAGTTTTCAGCTATTTTAGAGATGTTTACTTCAAAAAATAAGCCCATATTCAGACAAAGACTATGATTTATGGACATTAAAAACAGAGCTGACTGGGTAGATACTGTTATTATCATGGAGAATAATGGCTCTGCTCTCTGGTCCATGCTGAACATCACATCACCTCCACACTGAATACTGTTTGCATAGAACACATAGAATTTACTTGGGATGTCATTTGTCACTGTTGCCACACTTCACAATCAATACATGACCTATCAGACACAATACGCATTACTGATTTGATTACATGGGTATTCCTATAAAATGGGAGATCTATAGTCATTATAGTTAAGCCAGGCCATCATTTGTTGTATTTTGCACATCTTTAATTTATTTCACGGTCTTGATCTTGAATAGCAATCACATGCAACAGGGCGAATAAAAGTGTATGCCTATGGAGCATAACTAATTTAATAGAAAAATCTATTTATATCAATTCTCACATACCTTATTTCTATATGAAAACTGTATATTTGAACCTGTATTCTCCTGAAAAATAGTAGCAATTCAGAATATCTTACTTGCATTGGATGTTGTTTGTCCCACATGCCACATCCCTGTAGCTGATGAATGCAAGAGGACGTTGATTGATTGTGAGCGGGGTCGCCTCTCCATAGGTCTGACCAGTAACTTGGTCTGGTTTGGTCTCCATGAAGATAGAAAGGCTTAAACATTCCAGACAAAGCAATAACATCTCCAGAAAAGCATGTCACAGACCCTCCACTAGAAAAGTTACACAATGCACCTTTAAATATCGTTTTTGTGTTGTTATGTTTGTTTCATTGTTTCTGCTGACGAACTTTGAATTTCCTTCAGGGCCAATAAAGTATCTATCCATCTATGTTTGTTTATTTTCACTTCAAATTATTGCATATTCTTAACCCCTTCTTTCCCTCATGGGCATGCTGACAGGGATGACCAAAGCTCTGAACGTTGCTCTGTTTGGCAAGTCTAGACTAAAAGAATGCCAAGTTTCACATGGGCTGAAAAAGAATGTGTTACTTTTTAAGATAGGAGTGTTATATCTTTCTCCACCCACACATGCTTCACCTTTGTGGCTTCTATATCTGAAAAGAGTAACCTTTATCGTTGTTATTATTTAGTGTGACCTATCAAATATAAAACACCTATTTTCAGTATTAGGTTTCCATGGCTCACAGTAACAGTGTACTATATTCAGTTATGAACATTGCTCATCACTTCAGAGCTTGGTCTAATTATTATCACCCAAAGACACATAGTTCTGCTGTGTTGCCTAACTTTAAGAACTTTACCTCTGCTATCTAAAGCTCCACTCTGACTATCAATAAAAGTCCAGCGTGCCCTAAAACATCTGTCACAGTCAGCTAATGTGTTTAGCCACAGTGCTGCTCTGTCTCCTGAGTCCTCTGGGCACTAAGGCCACCACCAGGGTTTGACCTCCATCATCGCACTCCATCCATTCTTTGTGTGTCCGAAAGAGAGAGAGAAAGGAGAGAGGGAGGGAGGTGGAGATAAAAGCACTGCTAATGAATGTACTGCAGGGGCTGGACCGGACATGATCTCTTCAGTTTATAATACTTTCTTGCTTTTTCATTTTAATTCCCATAGTACTTTTTATCAACTGACTATTTTAAACAAAAGTAGCCAACATTAACAAAGCAAGCAAGTTTACACAGTGCAATTTACACTGTACAAAGAGCATGGTGATGATGAACAGTTGAACATGACATGATTCATGTGGGGCCAGCACCGACAGTTATATGAAGTAGAAATGGGCCATTTATGACAGAATTGGAATATTTGAATGGCTTGAATAGTATTGGACCCTCATTGATATTTGAATGAGCTGTGAAAAGAGGCCTTGGTGGCCGTCATTTATGCATATTAATTTCCACTCATGCCAGAAGTGGCACTAGGATAAAAATTTCTAAGCACCTACTTGGAAAAAGTTTAGGGCCTATCCAGTTCTGTTATGGTCCACCCCAAAATTTTACTTTTATTATCAGCTACAGATTTATAATTAATAATTAAATCACAAATATATATATATATATAGGCAAATATACTGGAGACCGACACCTTCAAAACTCTCCATATCGGTATTGGTATCAAACCCCCTACAAACCCGTATTGGTTGAGTCATATTCAAATGTTCATACTATGCATGTAATTGTGGATGATTATGTGCATAATTTGTTTGTATACTACGGCAAGATAAGATAAATTCCATAGATTTTGTTGAATCTTTTCACTTTAAACCTATGAAGTGACACAATGTTGGTTCATACTGTCAGGTTATTATCTGCAATTAGTGATTCATTTCTGTGATTTGTTAATTTATTATTTATTAACATATTGTTCATATTTTAGATGCTATACATTTTTCACATACATATAATGGCTGCTATATACAGCCCCTGGCGCCTGTTGCTTGAGTCTCCACATTTGTCTCAATGAGTCCTTTTAAGTACCTGCTGCTATGCTGTGTTCTTGCATCATTACAGGAAAATTACTGCTCTGCCTTTGTTCACTGTGAGATGGCACAGCTAATGTATGTGCATAAACAGCCTGAGGGTGCTTCCCACTTCAGTTCAACTGTATTTCTGTCAATCACATGCAATTGGATCATGCACTGTGTATGTAATTTTAGCATTGTTTTTAGCATGTTTATTACAGCGGTTGAACATATCTGTCTTAATTTCCCTTAATGTACATGACGTGGTAATTTGTCATCTCATCAAAACATCTATTATGTGTTTAGTATTTCATGATGTGTGTCTATACCTTAAAACATTTCACATGATGAATTGGCCTTACTACCACTCCAGATAAGATTAACAATACATTATAATTCATTATAATTCATTTCAATAGTTCATGTTTTTTCCCCCAAACAATTTCAACCATTTTCTTTGAAGGACCCATATTGTGTTATTTTCTGATCTATGTTATAATGTTGTTTGCTCATCAAAAACAAACCTGAAGTTGTGTTTTGTTTCAATCACTTGTTTAACACACACATCCTGCATACTTAGACTGAATTCTTCTCTCAAATTGAAAACACTCCACCTTGTGATCTCATGTGATAAAACAGAAAGCGCTCCACTGTGTTTTTAAACTTCATACACCCTCACTAGAACCATTTAGATAATTTCAGCCCTGGAATTGCCACTCTCTAAAGTACAAAAGGTAAAAGGAGCTGTTAACTTGAAATGATCAAATCAAATTACATTAAAAGGTGGAACAGTTCGAGCTTTAGAGATGTAGGCAGACTAATAATGCTAGATTTCTCAAACATGTGTGAATGAAATAAAACTCCAGGAATGTTTTTGAATAGCTAACAACATTATAACATTGCTCAAAGCTCTCAAGAATCCTTCTTTTGTAATAGGACATTTTAAGATCAAATTATTTTCACCTGCAAGTAATACCATCTTTTCAAAATGTTCTATTCATACAATATATTTATTATATTTCTTATATCATTGGCTATAGCTGGGTGATATGATATTATTTATTAGATATTGAAATCCCTGTAACACTATGCTACATTTTGTTATTGCTGGTCATGCTCTAAGTGAGTGACAAGTGGATTTAACCAGTCACAATCGAGAGTGAACATTCAGAAAAAAGCTTTATTACCTCTTAAAAAATGCATGAAGATACTGTTATTGGCTCTGTTTTCAGTACAGTCTACATAACAAACTCTGAATTATTGAATGAGTATAATTAAATGCTTAGTCAAATTTATAAAAAATATAACAAAAGGATAAAAAATATAACTTATTTCTGTTACTTCATTCAATCTATTCAGAAAACAATACATTAGCATCAGACCTCTCATCAGTATCTCCCCTGTCCCCCTAAAGGAGTATGAATATGTGGTCTGTAACTGGACCAGGGGCCAGTGGCTGCTCCATGCCTGGCTCCTCAACACATGTATTGTTTTAAAGCTCCTGTGCTGGCAGCAGCAAAACTCCCTGACGTCGTGGGGGATTGAACCCACCTCTACAGCATCAATCGCTCAACGCTTCCCTTTCAAGCCCTGCCATATCAGCACGGGCTTCCAAACATCACTAAACCATCCATGCACACATATCATTCTCTATACTCCGCGTGTTTGTCTTGGGGGATAATCGTCTTCCTGGCAACTTAAACAAGAGCAAATTCCCATGACAGATTATTCTTCTCAATCGGGTTGGTTACATATTTACACATTGGAAGGGTGAACAGGGCACACGCACGGTCGCATGCATGCAGTTGATTTAGTATTTACATGTGATAGCGACGGGCTTTGATTACAGTTTACGTCAGTTGGTCTCCGCCTCGTCAAAATGTTGCTTTATAAACAGATCATGTGGAAAACACCTTTATAACCGTGTCATGAAAATACAGTAAATGGTTCGGAAAATGAGCAGGTCCAGGAGTCGCCACAGATAGTAGTAGCAAGCATAGTGGAACAAATTACCCGGGAATAATTTGCTGTGGGGACATTTGTCTGAGAGCTGTTAACATAACTAGTATTACTGGTTATTGTTTTAGATATTCCACACTCTTTTTGAATTTTGAGTATCTCTATATCTATATATAAAGAGACTATATTATGCAAAGTTGACTCTTGTGAGCTTTTGGGCATGTTATAATGTTGTTACCTCATGAAAAACATACCTAGATTTGTGTTTTGTTTCATTCTTACACCTTTATTATTAGTCTGTCTACATCTCCAAAGCTCCAAGTGCTCTGTTCCACCATGGGATGTCATTTAGTAATAGTTTTCAAGTTAACAGCTACCTTTTACTGTTTGTTCAGTAGAGATATGCAATTCCAGTGCTGAAATCTTCCAAATGATTCTATTGAAGGTGCAGGGTTTTAAGGTTGAAGGTGTTTTAAACGTGTGAATGAAACAAAACACAACTCCAGGTATGTTTTTAGGGAGCCCGTCTGATGACGTACTAAATCGTGGCCTCAAATTATTATTTCGTTCCCACAATATGTAATTTGTTCCCAAGTTTTAGTTAATTCGTTCCCATTGTTCCGAAAGCCCAATAGTCCAACCATGCACACACAGTAGAGATGCTGGATGCGTTTTAACGTTGTGAAGATAAACCGTTCGGAGTGTGGGTGGAATTCTTGTTAATTTAGAGCCACACAGGGGCGTGGAGCCACAAACACTAGAACAAGAAAAGAGCCACACCAGGGGAGGGTGTTGTTCTGGGGTTTGTGGCTCCTCGCCCCGGCGTGGCTCTAAATGAACGAGAATTCCACTCAGACTCCAAACGGTTTATCCTCACAACGTTACAATGCCTCCAGCGTCTCTACTGTGTGTGCATGGTCGGACTATTGGGCTTTCGGAACAATGGGCTGACCTATAGTGATGTGTACGAACTGGCTAAAACATGGGAAAGATTTAGCTAAAATGTGGGAACGAATTAACTAAAATGTGGGAATGAATTTAATTAAAACGTGGGAACAAATTACATATTGTGGGAACAAAATAGGAATTTGGGGCTTTTTGGGGATTTAGTATCTTTTTTCACGTAGGTCATCAGCCGGGCTCCCTATGTTTTTGGTGAGCAAACAACAATGTAACATACAGTAGACCAGAAAATACCATTTAATACCCTTTAATAATTCTACTTTCTTTATGGCTTTTCAGTTTTTTTCCTTCATGAAAGTCACCTTAATAATCACCTGCCTTCCTCAATGGGATTATAATACACACTTTGTTCTTTTAATTTTTTGTCGTTTATGTCCTGCTTGGGGCAGTGTACCTGAGTTGCCCTTTCCTTACCACAAATAGTGTGCCCAAAAGTATCATGCGTAAAGACACAACAAAAGTATATTATGTTTCTCATGTGTTTCTGGGATCAATCTGCTGGCTCTCTGATTGGTGGGCAACACTCTTAATTACTCAAATTGCTTATATGTCTCTGTCTGTACACATTTTTTTAGAAGAGCAGTGTTGTCTTGTTTTAGGCCTGGTTCAGTCTGAGTACAGTCCTGGTCTAATCCTGGTGCTACTTCAAAAAGCAAGTACAATATAAAATGGTACACAGATAATTATTTCTTTTGTCAGTAGAGCCTCATGTAACATTATCACGAGAGATTTGGAAGGGGGAAAAATGATATTGGAGGCGATTTGCAAAATAGTGATCCCTGTCCACATGTGTTTTGGACATGTGCAGTATTTGACACACAGATGATGTTCTCGTGACTTGTGCACTAACTCTGGCTCTGAGATCAAAGGTGATGTTGACGATCAGGACAGTTCATTTCGGTGTGACAGAAGGGAGAGCGTCCAGGATGGCCATCGCTCAAACCCCCATCAAACTGTCACTGGGGCTTCTCGATCAATCACCCCAAGAGCTGGAGAAAACCGGTCAGTCGCAAAGCAGAAGGTAAACCATGATAAGGTGACACTTTCAACAACTACATAGCAAAAATTGCACCCAAAATATATTATATGCATTTTTTTTGCAATTAAGGTAAATACTTGTTTTTGTTTAAGTCACAAGGCACATACCAGGCAATGTTCATGTGGATGTTTGGTGGACTCATTGCATTGTTGTGTTCTTGAGCAAGACACTTTCTCATTGTCGGCTCCATTCACAGTTTGTGAGAGAAATGAATGTATTGCGGTTTGGCTGATGTACCACACAGTGCTTTTTCGGAAATGACAACAAAAAGTTTCCCGTGTCAATTTAATTTGTAATATTTTGCAGAGATTTGTATCTGCTACAGCTCATTTTGTGCTTTCGAATTACATTTTAGGGAAATTGATATCTGAGTAAATACTATGCTTAGTCATTTGAATTTTGAGCACTGAGCACAGTCTATTGTGCTACACTTTGCCTTATGCTGTATTAATCTTCTATAAGTGTGGGACTTTCAAATGAAATTCATGTAAGTAAATGGAACATGGGTGGTAGTGGAACTGCCTCTTTGTGAGCAAATTGGCATTCATTGTAAAATGACAGTAACAAGATAAATGTGCGGCTTTCTCATTACTTCAGGGCTTTTACTCTTATAAATATGCATGACCCTAAATGGTCGCAAACACTGTGGATTACAAAATGGAAATCCCACTTTCATGGTCTTTTGTAGCTTTTGGGAGGGTAATTTAACTCAGCGCAAGTCACATTTATTTGTAATTCAGAGCTTTGGTGCACAGATCTCTGACAGTGCAGTAATGGGAAGATGTTTGTTACGGGGAAATTTAAATAAAGGAGTTAAGTTGGGTCTTTATCTCTGAGAAACAATGCAACTATTTTGAATTTCTATGACAAAAACACATAAAATAAATGCACATTATGTTTTATGTGTGTGTCCATTTACAAAGTTAGATATACAACTGTCCTTGAAAGCCCGACCACATCCAAATATTTTATGTTTGCTCTTCTCAAACATGCCGTATGTGTTTGAGCCATGAAGCCAAGACATGATCATATCTATGTTTGTTTACTCTTCCCAAATGCTCAAATCAACACAAATCAACAAATCAAGACAAATGCAAACACCAGCATTTGATAGCATGCCACATCCCCTTGTACACTATAAAAAGTAATAGGCATACATGAACAATATGTAAATGAGGAGTAATCTGTAGTTAAAATGTGTAAGTAGTAGTAGTATTTCTCAACTGTTTGTGTGAATGGCATGCTGCTGTTTGTCCCGCTATCTCAACACGTACGACAGAGCCTGGGGGCAGCGCTGGTCCAAAGAAGGGACAGCTCTGACACGGCCGCTGGTGGTCAAACTGTAGAAACCTTTAAGCTCAGCAAAAGACAATATCAAATGTGACAAATGTGGAGGGTTGGGGTGAATCGAGAGTGGCTGAAAGGGCTTGTTTTTGGAGAAACAGAGAAAAATACCAAAAGAATGATCTGTGGGGATGCAATAATGAAAGGGCCCATATTATACTATTTTTGATCTATGTTATAATGTTTCCTCATCAAATGCATACCTGGAGTTGTGTTTTGTTTCGTTCACACATGTTTAACACACAAACCCAACATATTTAGGCTTAGTACTTCTCCCAAACAAAAAACACTCCACCTTGTGATGTCATGTGGCAATACAGGAAGTACTCCATTTTGTTTTTAAAATCCATGCACCTTTACTAGAATCATTTGGATATTTTCACCCCTGGAATTGCCAATCGTTACTCAACAAAAAGGTAAAAGTTAGCGGTTAACCTGAAAACTTCTGCCTTATGACAAGGTGGGACAGAGCATTTTGAGCTTTAGAGATGTTTAGAGATGCAGTCAAACTAATAATAAAGAGTTACTTAAAGGTTGTATGGAGGATTTTTTTTTGTTTTTTTTGTTTCAAGTTAAGTTAAGTTCAAGTCAATGATAGCATTATAGAGGTGCAGTAGCCTTGTAATTATGATGACCAAAAAAAAGAGAATAAAAATTCATCAACTCTGGACGTGGTGGGGCTAAACATTTGCCAATAGATAACGACATTGCCTCGTTATCTGTTAGCTGACAGGCTGTCAATCAATCTCCCTACGTTTCTAGCGTAACTGACTTGCCTGCGCGCCGCCGGTACGTGGTTTACGTACGCCTGTCACGCAGTCCACAGACGCAAGACGCACAGACGCTGTTTACTCCACCAACGCAACAGTTCTTAGCGGCTTTTTTTGACCTACATCTTCCTCGCAGTTAGCACAAAGTTTGTTGCAATGGCGACAAGAATCCAGGAGCAGTTAGCCGCAAAAGAAAGTCCGTTTTTGAGGTCGCTGAAAGAAGAAGACAAGGGGAAAAGCAGCGAAGCCAAACTAAGGTGATTCTTGTAGATTCATTCCAGCGATGGCGCAACTGAAGCAGACGAAGGGTCTAAAGACTGACGCACTGGTCGCCAAATTACTCCTCGACAGGTAACTTCTGCTTATTATGAAAACGTACTTTATTTCCAAGAGCTAGTCAAACGTTTTTCAGGACACGAAAGCGATATCCTATGTCTGAAAACGTAATTTTCAAGGCAAAGAAAGAGTCCGCTTGCTGCTGCGTGTTGTAGCTAGTTCATTCGCACTGAATCTCCGCGCACTCTTCTCTGCTCCCCTTTCCTGCTCCTGTCCCCGCTGCCCGTTCCGCTCTTACCCCTGCTCCTCACTTCTCCGGGCACGGAATCTCCGCGCACCGCCCCTCTCCTCTCTCTCTCTCTCTCCCTGCTCCGCTCTTCTCCCTGCTCCTCACTTCTCGTCCGCGAACGAAATGTCCGCACACCCGCTCCCCCCGCTCCTCACTTCTCCGCCTTGCCTAACCAACACTGTAGTTAGTCGTTTACAAGTCATGTGCAGCTCACCGGCTGTAAACAAACCTGTTTCTGGCGTAAAGAGGAGGCGGGAGAAGGCGTTTCTACGTAGGGAGCTGTAGGGGAGGGGGGGTGGTTTCACGCATGCGCAACATTTGAAAAAGGACAAACAGTCGCTGGATTTCTCGTTCCTTGGAAAATCCTCTATACAACCTTTAAACATGTGTGAATTAAACAAAATATCCAGATACATTTTTGATGAGGAAACAACATTATTACATGGCTTAAAGCCATTTTGTGTAATATAGGACATTAAGGAAGTTTTCTATAAAGACTTTTTTGTTTTCATTTTGTTTTACTTAAGTTATTGTTTATTCTAATTTTACATATCTCCAAAACAACAATTATGCTTTTTTCGATATATCTGCCACCTCTGATTCAGTATTGACAAATGTAAGACTTGTAACCCACAGTGTAGAGAACAATTTGTTTTCTGCAGTGTTCAGTCCATTTTGTAGCATGTCCATTTCTCTGAGTTTTTGGAGTGGAGCGTGACCGCTGCTGCTGTGGCCCTGCATACTGAGATCTGCCTCGGCTCCCCAAACAAAAGAGACCGTGCACTCAGAGCTACAGGCACTTCGCACTGGACAGTCGGATACAAAAACTCTAACCTCAAGCCTTCTCAGGGTCAGCGAGATAACGTCCATGAGGTGAGCATGCTAAAAATGTTCTTCTTCTGTCAGAGTGGGCAGCAATAGAAAACTTTATTTTAGTTTTAAGGCAATATACTTCTTATAAAGTTATGTTTAAAAAAATCTGTGCAAAACTTCAGTGCATTATTGGGAAAAAAAATAATATGACATTAAACATGTATGCATATTGTGATACTTTTAAATTATCTTTATTTAATCTAAATTATGGAGTTATACACTTAAATACTTATTGACTACTGCACTAAAGCTGAGTCTGTTGTGCTGAAAAACATAAATAATTTGTGTTCTGTGATTAAGGCCATTTTGGACGTGAAATTCCAATTCACTGGACAACAATAATTTAGGGGTACACCTATATTATATATATATATATATATGCTGTATATTGTGTTGTGAGATTCTTGATAAAATCCTAAAAAATATATACCTGTATTACAAATAATGTTTAAAAAAAAGTGGATTCATTGGATTCATAGATTTTCTTGTAACCCCCCCAAAAAAAAAAAACTTTGATAGAATTATTTTGCAGATATAATGTATATTTTAATTCTTTTGTAATATTAATATGCTTTATGCCGTTGAAGTTGAGATGTCTGACTCAGTCTACTTGAAAAGTAAATATTTGTTTAACATTCAGAAAAGTTATTAAAATCAAAAAGAAAACTTATCTCACTGGAAAAAAATAGTGTCTTATTTCAGAAAATGCAGAGTGAGTAAAAATATGCTAATGTCCTTCAGGGGTCCTGGTAGCAATTTATTTTTTCAACATTACTATATAAACTGGCCATAGATTATATTAATGCATTGAAATGAGATAAGTAATTGCTTCCACAATGGCTAAAGATGCTGACATAAACAAACTGGGATTTGCACTCCTTATAGAAATAACAGAATTTATCTGAGCTGGCCTACAGGTATTCTGGGTCAAGGTTTTGGCTGTGAAAACTGCTGTCAACAATCATGAATATAAAGTATGAGGTAGAATTGGGTCAACACACTATTGTTTTTCTAATATGCAGGTATTTATAGAAAAAGCATACTTAAAGCTACCAATACATTGTTGTGGGGGCAAGCGAGCTATCTGCGAAACATGAATCCGAATGCGGTTAGGAGTAAATTGTCATGCTAGCAAACACAATAAAGAGGAAATAGGTTGGACAATGCAGGAGCAGCATTAAGTGTCACCTCTCATGCGTTGTATTTCATATGTTTAACGGGATTGATGCAGCCAACAATAGTTCACTAAATCCAGTCGCTGCAGGCCATTGGCTGTAATTGCTTGTTGCAGTGATTTTCTGTCCACAATAACACCAAGCTATTGTGGAGCAAAGAATGGGAAACTGTAAAAGTAAAATATTAGTC
Source organism: Boleophthalmus pectinirostris (assembly GCF_026225935.1). Lineage (NCBI taxonomy): Eukaryota > Metazoa > Chordata > Actinopteri > Gobiiformes > Gobiidae > Boleophthalmus > Boleophthalmus pectinirostris. The sequence continues at coordinate 19,290,403 of NW_026571404.1, forward strand.
ATGATAATAAATATTACTCTGTTTGGTTATCATAAAAGGAAAATGTTACCAAGGCAAATTTTCTTCTCCAGAATGTAGTTGTTGAGTCATGCATGATACATTTCTTAGACATGCGGTAGATGCAGCATTATGTTGTTCCAATTTTCTTCCTGCTTTACAAGGAAGATAGTCTGGTTAGTATAAAATCAATGCTCAATCTGCAAACCACTTCAGTCTTAAATGCAAGGAAAAGAAAATAAAGAAAATGGATAGAAATGTACACTAGCCTTTGGTATTATGTATTTGGATTACATTACAACATTTCTTGCCTAAGATCTGCCTAAAAAATTGCAGCCAAAGACACTTTTTCTTAACCTGCTTTAAATTATTACTGAAAAAAGTTTAATATTAAAACAGTCATAGAATCTCATGGAATTATTTTTATTTGGAAGCAAACAAGTTGAAGCTACTATATTTTCCAGACTATTGAGCACACCTGAATGTAAGCCACAGGTGTCCACGTCTTCAAGAACGTTATCAAGTTCGGACTGTCTGCTTTTATCGTTTCTGAAAGCTCTTTTCGTCTTTTTACATTGAGTCAGTTCGTCACGCTGCCGTCGCCAACGACTCACCATCGACTCATTGCTGCTGAGCTCACGTGCAGCCGCTCTATTTCCTTCTTTCGACAGCCACATCAATTACCGTTAACTTAAAAACTGTATCATCTGCATTTCTTTGTGTGTTTTCCATGAGGAGGGTGTGTGTGTGAAGTGCAAAGAAGTAACTGTTCAAGACGCAATCAAATGAGCATCTTCCTCGGTGCATCACCCTCATCTCTCCCTGTGCTCTACTGCGCATGAATCCTGCAGGAGCTGCTGCCCTGTCTGTATCATGTCCGTGTCTTGTAGGATTTCAGTAAATTTCAGGCTCTCTCTGAGGGGCGGTGCTAGTTCTATCAATCAGGCATGAGTGGATGTCCGGCTACTGAAGTTTGAGACGTTTCTTCTTGTCATTTACGAATATGGGTAAAATGTATCCCCCTCACTAATGTTAATTTAGCATCATAACTTATTTTATCACACGACTATTTGAGCGCGCTGGTGTAGCGCTTCATGTTAACCCTAGATCCATGTGTGCACTCAGGCTGCGTGTATCTGCTGTGTTGTCAAACCATAGACAGTATACATGACTGGACAATGTGCCAAAAAACAAAGAATCCATCTATATATTAGCTGCATCATTTTATTAGCCACAGGGTTCAAAGTGTGAGAAAAAAGTAACGGCTTATAGTGCAGAATTTATGGTATTTAGCCTCTTCTCCTGAGGACTTCTGAGCCTGAAGACTTGTAGCTTTTTGTTCAAACACATCTGTAGAATCTGAGTACACTGATTCAGTGTTGCTGGCTCACCTCTGGGCTCCGCCGCCTTCTCCTGGCCCAGCGTGTGTAGAGGTCAGGGGTGAAGTGACCGAGTACCCGTTTCCAATGAGGAGCTCCTTGAGGTGCTCCCTGAGGTGCTCCCTGCCTGTAGTTGTGCTGCTCCTTCTCCCTCTGTGAATGCAGCGCCCCCTTCAGGCTGAGTGTGAGCTGCTGCAGACTCTGGCTTCTCTGCTGCTCCTCGTGCAGCTGAGCTCGGAGCTGTCAACATGCAGCTCTCTTCTTCTCCATCTTCTCATTTTCCAAACGCAGACGGCCTCTGAACAAGGCCTCGAGCTCAATCGTGTCTCTCTTCAGGAGACGAATATACTCCTCTTTAAAATATCACATTTGGTTTACTGAATCGGGTTTGTTGAACCTAAATTTAAACATATTAAACTGATTCTATATCTGCAAGTTTGGACTGTAACTGCTCACATGTGTCCTTTTCTTCCTTTAGTTGAAGATACTGCTTGTTGATTGTCTGTTCCAGCAAAGCCACATTGTGTTTGATTGTACCTGTGTCCTCCTAACACAATATTACTATATTAATATTAATACACTAAACATGTTTACATGTTTCTCTGCTGTTATTTACCTGTCTTGATTTTCTCTCCTGGAGCAGCTCAGTCTTTAGTCTAAACTTAATGTTGTTCTCTTCACACAGTTGGCTGCTCAGCTCCCTGAATCTCTCCTCCATAGACTCCAGTTTCTCTCTGCTCGTGAGCGCCATCTCCTGCAGCTCGCGCTCCTTCTCGCACAGCGCCCCCTGCGGGACTTGAATGCTCTTCTGCAGCTCCCTGACCTTCAGGTTGTGTTTGAAACTGGTCTCCCCCACCAGTTGCTCTTGGAGGTCCAGATTCTTTAGTCTCTCCTCAGTGAGAGTATGAAACAGCTCCTGAGTGATCTGATCTTGAGCCCAGAGTTGGACCTGGAGTTGTTGTTTTTCATTTTTGAGGTTTTGAATCTTTTGCTCATTGACTTGAGCAGATTCATTAAAATTGATCTCCAGTTCATTGTCCCTCTGGATGTAGAGCTGAACTAGTTCCTCAGTGATGGTCTTCTGGTCCTGGAGTAGTTTCTCGAGGTCCTGTGTCCTCCACCTCTCCTCTCTCAGTCTCTGCTGCAGCTGTTGGTTGGTGCAGCAGTACAACAGGCTCCTCTCAGGTTTGATCCTCTGGACCATCAGCTTGAGGCCCACTCCTTGTGACCAGTTGCAGCATGTCCGGCGCTTATTTCAGCTCTGCATTTGTGAGGTGTCTGGAAGACTTGTAGTAACAGCTGATCCCAGTGCTTTCTCGTGACAAAGTGACCAAACTGTGTTGTTTGTTCCGTATAATACTTCTGATATGAATTCCTCATAAACGTTGTCATGATGATTTTGACAGTTAAGTCAATGACAGATCAAATGAACATATATGAATATAACTTTTATCTGCGAATTCATTTTTTAATATCTACTAATTAATAATTAAGCATGATGTAAAAAAAAATTCATAATGAGCAAATAGTTAATTAAGGATAACTCAGGCTTAGTAAAAACTTCACACCCTGACTTTAACTCCTAACCCTAAACCCTTAATTACCCAGTTACTAAGCCTGAGTGATTATTTGTTGTTTGTTTTTTATAAACTACAACTAATTAAGATGTAGTTATTATAAAGTGGTGCCATTGTATTTAATTTCCATGGACTTAGATGTATTTTTTTGTACTTAAAGCAATTTGTCTAAAATGGCAGCAGTACTTTTTATAATTGCATCTTTGTGAATAAAAGTGTAGTGGTTGAGCCCTGGGTGATGGTTGAAGGTCTATTCAAAGCTTTGTAAATGCAATGTTAAATCTGGTCTCCAATAGGACAGCAGGAGGCACAGGGGAAATAAGAACAGTGTAAGAAGCATGGTCCACGCTTTAGAGCACAGATGTGGGGCCCGCTCCGAGGCAGCTGGACACATGTGGATTCTACTCCATATGAACTCTGATTTAAAAAGTACTGTAAACTCACTTGAGAACTTGGGGGTAACACTGGTTTTACCAGGCAAATTTTTGTTAGCAGTGTTATGCCACTATGTTTTACCTCTTGAAAGTTTGAAATTTGTGGTGATGAAATGTGTTAGGAATATGTTTGGATGACTGCTACCTGTTTAAAATGTGTTATTTCTGATGTTCCTGTTTGTAAGAAGCTAAAGATTGTGAACAGACACTTTAAATAGACTTGTGACAACTGCTGCGACAACACTGAGTTGGTCTTTTTCACCTCAATTCCTTTTTAAACATCATGTCTTTAGTTGAAAAGCTCAGTTGTTTGAGAGACTGCAAGAATTCAAAATTGAGTTAGTCAGAAATCTCAAAAACATAAAATCCAATATATAGTAAAAAAAAAAAAAAAAACTTAAAAAACTTAAATATTTCATATTTAATGGTGGTCTATGTTTAAACTAGCAGAAAAGCAGTGTATCATTATGTAGTTTTGAATTTGTTGTAAACTGAAGCAAACTGTGCTTGGTGTTAAAAAGCAATGGCACAGATGAAGACTGACTACACACATCTATTTAAAATATGCATCTATAATGAAGGTGCTGACAGCCCTAATGAATAAATAACCAAAAGGTGATGTATTATGTATGAAGCCTTTTCAGCATTTCAAAAATGGAGAAAATTATACTGGTTTGTATGTAAACTGTGCATTTGCAACTGGGGAGGTGCCATTGATCTTTTGCGGCTGCTACTTTCACAAATGAACTCGTCAATATGTCACTAATTGCATCATGGAAGACTAAGTTGAGCCTTGGCACACGCAGACAAACACTACAGCTCCGGGCCTGTCGCTAATGGTGACAAATTCATCTGATTTGCCTTTTTAAATGCATCATTGTTAAGATATTATATGTATTATTAAACACAGAATGTATGCAGCTCTGTGACCGGGAGCTGAACAGTTGTAGATCCATTCTCATTACATGCACAAGAAGTTATTTTTTATGTAGCCATGGAAACAATCTGGCCTTAACATCAAAATTCCCTAAACCACCACACAAGTAAAGAAGGGTACATTTTCAACACAGTGTGGTTCTCTCCCACTGTTCAACATAAATTCAAAGAACAATATGAGTCTAAAATATATGTATTCCTGTTACACCAGTATTGAGAAGAAAAACATTGTTAAGTGTACTTTATTTGGAAAGTTTAAGACACAACCGGAATATTTAATTTGTGCTGTAAATTGGGGCTCTAGGTAAATGGAAAATCCACGTTTCTCATGCAGCTGGATTGTCAGATATCGGAAATCAAATACTAAACAACACTAACAATACACAGTTGATCGACACCAGAGAACAAGAGAGACAAAGTCTTCCAAAAACATAAACAACTAGAAAAGCACTCAGAGAGCGCAGACCTCCGCCAAGGACTACCCCCATTTTTTTATATAAATTGCGATAAAATCAGTCTTCTGGATCAGATCTGGATCAGCCTTTGGAATATGAAAGAGGATCCCATTGTCCATCCCTGAGTCAAATTTCATGGGGTTTGGTCAATAATTAACCGAGATATTGAGAAACAACATTTTTGGCCCCATTTACCACAATGTTAACTAAAATTTCAAAGTGATCCAGAATCCAGGATTTCTTCCGGATCACCCCCAAAATGAAATTAGTTCTTCCTTTTCACATTTCCAACAAATCCTGAAAATTTCATCAAAATCGGTCCATAACTTTTTGAGTTATGTTGCTAACAGACAAACAAACAAACAAACAAACAAACAAACAGACAAACGCCGGCAAAAACATAACCTCCTTGGCGGAGGTAATGAAAACTTGTTTAGCCTCAGATATAATGAGTCTATGGACTTTTGCACAGACAAATGTTGTTTTTAGCTTAATTAATAGAGCAATTACGCCTGTATTACAAGAACAAGTGGTTAGTGATGGGACTAAGCCATTTTTATATTGCATATGACCAGTTTTCTCTTAAGCTTTATTCACAAGCTACACTTGAACTAGAATCACAAACTTTTCCCATCTTTTCCTGATTGAAGTTAAATTGATAACACAGAATTGCCATACATATTTATATTTTGCACATTTTGTGCAGGTCACTTGGCACAGCAAATCGTCCCTTTAATTTGCTAAAATAAATTCAAGTCACTTCTGGACTTGGCACCGTGTGCCAGTGTTGTAAATTACTTTTATTTTCGCACTTATACTTTGCGGTTCAATTTCCGTCTGTGACATAAATGTACTATTTAGAATCTGCCACAAACACACTTTGTTTAGTTGAAGCATCAAACTTTCAAACGCATGCTTTGTTTTGAGAAAAGAAACAAGGCCACTGTGTAAATTTTCCGTAGTGTTTGGTTGTGACTGTCAATAAGCTCCTTAGAAGTGTCTCTTGAGCTTGCTGACACAACATGCCACTTGTACATGCAGTACTTGTAACAGAGAAGGCAAACACATACTTGAAGTAAATATTTCATCTACAAGAGCATTGTTCAACCATATTCTGTAAAAATAAAGTCAAAATGTGGAAATCATGAGCTCCCCTAAGGATATGTCAATTGTTAATTTAAATTTCCATATGAAGAAAAAGTGAAGTCCCTCCCATGTTAAATCTCAGCTACAGTTGTGAGCTGCTATAACATCTGGCCCAGTGAAAAAAGTGAAGATCTGCCAGAGCTGGCCCAGATTCAAAGTCTCACTTGTGTGTGTGATGTGCTGTCATCTCTACCCCGTCCATATGCCGGGATTTTAATTTAAGTGCATTTTAATAAACTGCTATGGGGAATGATGCAAACCTCCCCAAGGTGTTAGGCATGTGGTCTCTGTTCATGAATATCACATTCATTTGATGTTTCTTACAACTTAAATATGCTACAGTTGTGCCTTTAGTTCGCTTTGAACAAATGGAGATGCAGCTCATACTTCGTGGTTTCTAACTGTGTAATATAGATAACAAGAAGTGTATTGTCATGGTAGTAAGCTAGTTTCAATAATTATGAGGTAGCAGAGTGCTTCTTGGTTAATAACGTCCCATCATGGCGTATTAGTAAAGTGTGTAGAAAGTCAAGATGGAGGCAGAGTTTGCTAAAGCAACCTCTTAAGCTAGAATGTAGTAACGTTTCCATTGTTCATTTCTCCTATAATAATAATGCATTAATCCTATATAGCGCTTTTCCAGATGCCGTGTCGTTTTCCAATTTTGTGCATTATACATTCTCTCCACACCACTTTTATTCTAGGCAATGTAGGTGACGTGCCTTGCCTAAGGATACAACTGCAATTTTGCCACTGGCGCCCCACTGTGGCACCTGATTTTCTCAGCGGGCTCCCATCCAAGTATTAATCAGGCCCAGCCTTGCTTAGCCTCTAAGATCTGACAAGATCAGGCTTTGACAAGGCGGTTTGGCCACATCATTTGGCCTATGCAGTTTGACTGCAGCACATTAACCAGTGTTTGAATGTTTCCCCATTACCCACATTTCACCTGTTTACTGCCCTGTTCAATAAACTCTATATGAATTTAAAAACAAGCAAAAAAGTCACTGTGCTGTCATGCTCTGTTACGGCCCCAGGCCTTAGGTTTAATTTGCTGTGTGATTTTTGCGAAGTTCTCCTAATTCCTGCTGCAGGAGTCCTGGTCTGTGATTGGTGGGGCAAGTCGACACCCACCTCACCTGCAGCCACCTCCCCCTATTTAAGGAGATTGCCAGCACCTGTTCGGGGCTGCTGGCCTTGGTGGCCAGTATGCCAGTAGGCCAGTTTGTGGGTTTATGTGGTTTAATTTGGGGAACTTGTGTTTTAGTTTAGTGTGTGTCCCTAAGTTTTACCACTCGTTTTTTGTAAGCCTGCGTGACCCCTTTTCTGGCACAAAACTCTGTTTATTCTGTTGTTCTGTTTCTTAGTTTAGGTTGCTTTCTGTATATTTTTAGTCTTGTGTTAATTTACCTTTACATTCCTGTTAATTAAACATTATTTAATTTATTCCATTTTACATCTTGGTTTTAATTTTGTTACTTCCCTCACCCCAAACGAGCTGGGTCGTAACATGCTCGCAAAAACTTAAACCCTCTGCAGTGCTGACAATTAACAGATTTCATTAGTGTTGACAATAGAAATGTCATTGGTGTCATGGTCCTAAATAAGCAAGAGTGACTCAAACAGCAGGAAGTGCGTCTCTGAGTGAAGTGCTGATAAGTGATTCACCCAGTCTGACTACAGCTGTGAATTAATGAGAGAAGACATGACAACACCAGAGCAAACATGGAACCATCTCAATCCTCTGTCACACCGCAGGATCATTTTAAGCACAGACTTCAAAACACAAGCTATATTAGTGTCAAGGTCTGTTTGAGCTTCTTAAATTAATGCAATTTGATAAGTCAGATGTATACAGTAAACAACAGAATAAAAATACTAACTCTAGTGACTGGAGGCAGTAAAAGATAATATTTATTCTTTATTGTGAGATGCGAAGGCCTAATTGGCAATACATTCACTTCTTGACTAAATTTTTTTTTTTTTAGAGTTTATTTTTGGCACTACTATGAGTTTGTTCTTTATTGACAAACCAAATTTTAACTTTTGGGGCTGTGAAGTAATTGAATTCAGTGTAAAACAAATACATTTTGCAGACAGTTATACTTGAACCGTGTGATATCATGTAAGCATAAGATGTATTTGTGTTTCACGGTACACTATGTAACCTTTCACCACCTGCTTGTCTCTGTGGAGATGTTATTCTGGAATGTTCCACAGTATGACATTAAACTCCTCCTGCTCCTTGAAGACATGCACCACTGGGCCAAGTTGCAGGTCAAGAATGCATGTTTTTTTGGTCTTTGTTTAACAATAAAACCTGTAATGGGTTCACTGCAAGGTATTTAAATGTATTGCCAAATTCCCGGCAAAACAGTTGCATCTCCATGGAGATAAACAGGCAGCCGACACTGCTCAAGAAATGTTACACAGTCCACCTTTAATACCGCCATGTATTAAACCTACCTCTGTACAGGGAGATCCCTAGTTTCTCATTAAAATTCCTCCTGTCCATTATGTCTTATTTTAACCTCAAAAGCATGTACTACATTGGGTCAAGGTCCAGTATAGTGTTCATATATTAATGCCAGGCGATTATTCAGATGTGCGACTGTCATCACACCTGTCATTTTTTTTCTGCTGAGAGAGTAGACCTCGGCGGACCCACTGCTGAATGATGTATCACCTGTCGACTTAAAAATCACCCACTCCTCCCCCTTCTTCACCCCCCTCTCTCTCCCCGCTCACCTTGGAGCAGCGGCGCAGAGGTGCACAGGTGTGGCAACTTATAAGAATGCTACATACAGCTCCCTTTCCTCCCCCTCCCTTCCCTGTATCTTCTGTCAGTGCAGCCGTCATTTCCACTGTGTCACATTTCATTAGAACTGGGAATCGCTGGAGTCGACAGGCAGGCAGCAGGTGGCCCGGGACGCTGTATGCTGTGTCCACTGTCCTCTCCCCGTCCCCCTGCGGGCCTTCCCAACGCTGAGATACCACTTTTTATGCTCCTCTTACCCAGCTTTGACCTGCCCTCTTCTTTTTTTTACTCCATAATGCACTCCCAAACTACATTATGTGCCAATGTCTTTTGTATCACCAGATTTCAGTGACGAGCATTGCAGATGACAGCGCCCACAGTTACCTAAGCATATCACATCTCAAGGCTAAAAGGAAGGGAACATCATTACCTAGCAACTTTGGATATTCACAGAGGTATGCGACTTGAGGCATACAAATGTGAAACACTGTAACATCACAGAAAAAGCACTGGTCCTATAGTATCTATGGACATATAATATAGATATAGAGCTCTTTAAATTCATTTACTTTGTTCTGAACAAACTCTTTGTCTAAAAACAAATACAAGGTCAGAAGATTTGGCTTAAGTTAGTATCTCACAAAAGACCATTTAGTGTCCTCACACACATATTTCTCAAAAGTGCCTTGCTCCATGGTTAGAACTGCTGCACATGTAGATGTAAATGCAACTGTAGGTGTAAATAAATAAAAAGGTGCATCATGTGATTTTTTTTTTCAGTTAGATGGTCAGGCATCTCTGTGGAGATGCCTGACCACAGAAGAGCATTAATCTTTTCCATCTTCATTTTGACCTCACCAGGCCTAGTTACAGGTGTGGAGAGGCAACCCCACTCACAGTAAAAATGCTAATTTTTCAAGGGATTTTTAGCAACAAAACACCTAATTGAATAAATGCAAGATGGGTACATTTAATGCATTGTTGTGGAACATTCCAGGCAAAGCAATAACATCTCCATAGAGACAACCAAATGGTATTCCCTCCACCAGAAAAGTTTCATAGTCCACCTTTAAGCAAAAGAAAGATGAACATTCAAGATGATTGTGGCTCCAAACACCCTGTGTATATGTGGACTGTGCTGCCCTGTTGCCATGGAGCCCAGTACAAACGTCCTCTATCTTTTCATGCAAAACATTTTGTATGAATAGTTCAGCATTTAAAACATTGACATTTGGCACTGAAATGCTAGCTTTACAAAAGTACTCGTGTCTCAGGGCACACTTATTAACCTTTTTTGTGTACCATACATAATTGTTTTGACTTTTATTCTCCTGGAGTATTCACATGTAAAATACAACATGATATGTATATGCTTCACTCATTTATTTGCTCCAGCTCAATTGTTCTGGGAATACAAGTGTTAATTATGTCACTATTGTCCAGAGTTTATCTTAGGTCTTCAGCTAACAGACGAGGACTTTGACCCTTGTGATGCTGAATAGAGAGATAGATTGAATGAATTGATGGACAAAAGGATGGCAATTATACACCACAGGACGCCAATGAAGCTCTGAAATACTGTCACAATATACTGCATGAATGGACTGCAGTTTAAACAATCTTATCAAATTCTACAGTATCTGTTTTTTGCAGGAGAAATGCAAAAGAAATGGTTTTGCCATTTAAAATCTTCATTACATATTGTGTTATAACACCAAAGTTTTAACGTAAATACAGTGGTTTAGAAATTATATTATTTTGAACCGAATGATGCATTTGCAAAACGTCTAATTGGTTTTAACAAGATCCTATAGGAAGAATGGTCTTACATGAGTGAAGTACTTATCATTAGTAACTCCATTATTTAGTTTGATCTGATAAACTCTAAAACTGAGCTGTGCTGTTGAGCTGCAAAAGAGAAAATCCAAACGCTAATAGCAGATTATACCTTTGTCTGTGTCCGATGTTAGCTCCATGTCTCCAGCAGAAACAAAGCTGTCATCGATTTGTACGTCTGTGCTACTGATTTCAGTTAGAAATCCATATGCCCAAGTTTCTCATTTCTCCAGTGAAAGTGAGCACTGTCTAATGGATGACATAGATTGATGGCAAAGATAGTTTAGTAGTTAAAGGAAGAAAAACTTCAGTCTATAAATATTTAAGTCTACAGAAAGGCCTTCAAATCTATCAAAATGTGTCACGCTGTATCTTACTTTGTTCAGTATTGTGCAGTTAGTTGATATTGAGTTTGTGAAAAAAGGAGAATGTTGCCAATGTTTTGTATTGGATAAAGCAAGTGGTCTATGAAATTACTTTTTTGCAAGTATTGTTGTTATTGTATAATACATTGGCAGACAGTTTTACCTAGCCCCACTCGCTAACATTTCTGTGTTAGCATAATTGTTATCTCTGTTCGTAGTGAATGAGAGTACATCATGGTTGGAACTTATGCAAATGTCTCACTGAAGCCAAATCGAAACTAGACATAAAAGGACCCAATCACTCACATTGGACAGAAAATTGGTTGATTCAAAATGAAAGTTAAATAATTTCCTGCAGTTTGAAAAACACACAAAAGTAGCAGTAGTTTTCAATTAAAAACACTGTTCTCATCAAAGACCATCTGTTATGCTACCAGGTCTAAACTCTAGTATTAAATCATTTAAACAGGGATATGCAGCTAATTTTATTTTATTATTTTTCTAACTGAGAAGTCAGTAGTCTATCTGTAATTTAGAATCTTGCTTGTTTGTTGTCAAGAAAAAAAATATATTAAATTGAAGATCATGATCAATCAATGCAAGGGAATTTTTTGCCATAATGTCCAGCCCTAATTTAAAGGGAGGTAAAATAAATGAATAAATACATTTTTATTTTTATTTTGCCTTTCTTTAACCAGGAGGTCCCATTGAGATTCAGAATGTCTTTCAAGAGAGACCTGGCCAAGGGAGCAGCCAACACAATGAATACAAAACAGTAAAATCACAAAATATCACATAAAACCATTTCCATCTCTCAAGAAAAACATACACATGTCTCGGTCACAACACTTTTAAAAAATAATTTTATTGAATGTATCAAGTGACTCCATAGATTCCAATTCAAGATCTTAATGTAAAGGATTTGTAGACCCTGGAGCTGTGTAGGAAAAATCAGTTTTTTCCAGCTCAGTGAAGCATCGAGTCTCAGTGAAAAGTACCTGAGAGGAGGAGTGAAGCCGGTAACTGCCTGATCTGACATTAAGGAGTTAACCAAGGTACAAGTACCTTGGAAGTAGACCTGTCACCATAATTACTATACTGTAATATAAAAGCTGGAAGAATATTTTTTATCATGCGCACATTTTCTTTGCACTAATGGGACATTTTTTGTTTTTTTCTAGCTATATGATTAGATTTGAGCTGTGTTGAGTTGCATGACTCATTACAGTTATAAACTAAAAACTGAAGTGTTTCGTTATGCAGTTAAATTTAGAATAATTTGTGATTTAAATCTGCTTTTGGCTTATTGTGTTAGTGGCATAAATTGGTTTAAGTATTATCGTTTATCGTCTATATTTAGTTCAGCAATATATCACACTTTGTTATCATGACAAGCCAACCTGGAAGTTTCAGCAGTATGACTTTGTAAATTGCAAATAGTTTTCTGCAAATTGTTAGCGATGTCCAGCCAACTAAACCATAATGAGTGAGGGCCCAGTCTTTGCAGAGTGGAAGAGGAAGCATGCAAATACAAGGTCTCTCCATAGTCCTGAACAGAAAGAAAAGTTGCTTCCACCAGTTTATTGTGAATAAAACAAAGCCATAACCTTTACTCTACATATTCATATCACACTCTACTACCTCCAAGACGTCCATTTACTCACATGGATGGGAGACGTAATATTTCCTGTTGACTATTGTGATTTTAATTTACACTGCCCATCTTATAGAATAAATAAACGGCTGGCCTCACAGAGCAAAGTTGGGGCGATAAAAATATTCATGCTTCAAACCTGATGGAGCTCCATGAATAATGCACTGCCTTTGGTCAGCGCTTATGTGTGTGATTGGAAAAAGCTGTTGTGGATTATGGCTTCATTTCAATTCATAAGAAAAAGCCTTTAAATTAGTTGAGAGGCCACTTCCAAGGTCTCCTCCTGCATCTCATTATTTACTACCAGCTCAGTTTATCTGTCAGGCCCATGCAGAGTTACGAGCTCGCCCCTCCACTATACAAAGCAGAGTGCGCACAACTGCAGCCAAATATCTTCCATCACGCATAAAAGTGATCACTCTTGCTCGTCCTAAAGCTTCATAAAAACAGTTACAACCTGGGCTAACTCGAGATGTTGAGAGGAAATATGCCTATAAAAAGTAATGCTTGTCAGGGGCTGTGTTATAAAGGCGGTGACAATAGAAGTTTAAATAAGAACACAGAGCAGTTTGCAGTTATGGCACTTTTCCTCCAGTCGGCCATTTTGTGGGTACGCCCTTCACAGACTGACCTGAAGTGACACCAGGGAATGCAGTGTCTCCAATAACAACTTTGTAATCACTTTTTTATTCAATGTGAAAAAATGCTTATGTTTAAAGGGCTCGTATTACACTATTATCATAACGATTCCTCATCCTTTCATGTTTCCTTGTTTTGTTTCATGCACATATGTTTAACACACAAACCCTGCATGTGAGAGAGAAGAACAAACTTGAACTCAAACGGAACACACCCTGTTCCACCTTGTGAGGTCATGTGATAATACAGGAAATGTTCCAGGGCTCCTGCTGGTTCCCAGAGTCAGGACTAAACACGGCGAGTCAGTGTTTCAGATTCATTTAGCTAAAACCTGGAACAGTCTTCCTGAAGATGTGAGACAGGCCTCTACTTTGATGCTCTTTAAATCCAGGCTCAGAACAATTTAGCTTTGCATATGACTGAAAGGTTTTCATTCCGCACTCTTCTCTCTAATTTAATGTCTCTTTCTCTTTTAAATTTTATAATGATTATTATGTATTTCTCATTCTGTAAAGCACTTTGAATTAGTTTGTGTATGAATTGTGCTATACAAATAATCTTGCCTTGCCTTGCCTCCACACTGTATTTAAATTCCATACACTTTCACTAGAATCATTTGGATAATTTCAGAATTTCCAGTCTCTACTGAACTAAAGGTGAAAGGTAGCTGTTAACTTGAAAACTACCACTTCATGACATCACAAGGTGAATTAGAGTGTTTTGAGCTTTGGAGATTACTCAAACATGTGTCAATGACACAAAACACAACTTCTGAGGATGCTCACAAGAGTCATTTTTATATAACGTGGGTCCTTTTATTCTTCCTTCTCATAATATTTTCTACCACATGCTGTCCTGTCACTATGTTTTTGTATTTGTTAATTACCACATGTTTCAAATTCAAAATTGGCAGTCAAAAATAAAATAAATGAATTAGGCATGTTATGATGGTGTAGGTAACATGGCAACTGTTTCATAAAAATAGAAGTTAAAATGTAAACATATGAGCAGAATTTTGACTCCTAAATTAAACTCCATAATGAATGATAATTAAACAGAAGAAACTGAGATTTGATACAGACACATGCACGCGGTTAACTTTATTGATATTTTTAAGATCATTTTACTCCTAATCCTTGGACACAGATATCTAAAACTGCTATGTGTATTCTTGAATGTGGTTTTCTAGTTGTACTTTCTTGATGTAATTTGACAAGGAGAGACTTCACCAAGAGATGACTCAGGTGGGATGAATAGCTTACTTGGACCTCTGCAGATTAAGATGAATGCAGTGAAGAGAGTGCATGACTGATGAATTGTAGCTTTGTGACTCATCTGAAAAAAAAACAGGGGAGATGGAGTGGAGCTTAACTGAATGGCTTTAAATTTGGTTTTAGCGGTAAGGGTACCAGGTTGTGATTGCAGCAAGGAGGAATAAAAGTGGAAATACTGGGCTTTTGGTCATTACAAAAAAATATGGAAGCTCTTAAAGATGGCCTTTCAAACTTTTTTAATATGTATGGTAGAGGACGTTGGTCTAAGAAGAAAAATGTCCAATAGTGGTGGTTGGTATTATTGGTAGATGCTATTTAGATCTTGCAGACTAGGGTTGTCAGAAATACCCAGATACTAATCAGTACTACGTACTGATAGTGATACCATTATCAGATATCAGCCTGATACCAGGGGCTTATATTTGTACTCGTCAATGTGATACTGGTACCAAGACCCGATACCACTATAACTGCGCTGCTTCTTAATTGACACTCACAGCTCGCCTCTGAGCAGAGAGGAGTTGACCATAAAGAGGCACATTAACTGTTCTGCACAATAAGCTCATCTTTAATCAGATGTGACTGTTACATGTACTCTGAAAATATAAAAAGTTTTTTATAGTTGAAAGGATGTCAACATAGTGCTTGTGTTTACATAGCATGCCAATGTGGCTAAGCGGTGCTAGTGATTCTTTGTTGTGCATGTGTTGTGATGTTTCGTAATTTACAAAAAATGTTTTAAAGTATTGCATGTCCGTATTGGTTAAGGTGTGACCATGGTAAGAGGAAGATAACACTCACTGTTATGGTTTCCAGTTTGCATGGAAGCATAGTTTGCAAAGACAAAGTAGTAAGTATTAAAGGTAATAGACCTCTTGAGAAAATAATATCTGGTATTGGTATTGGTATTAATCGGCAAATACTCATACTCATTTTAGAAAAGGTTTGGTATTGGTACTTCCCAAATCAGTAGTAAAACTAATATCTGCACTAAATACTCTCTGTATCAATAGTGATCCAAATCACATAGATAGGACTAAATTCAACCTTTCCTGAGTACTTTTACAATAGTTTATTAGAACTAGTATGAAACCACACATTATCTGAAGATTTATTAAAAATGTCCTACTGTTAAAAAAAATATTTTAATTGACATATCAAAATTGCAGTGTCTAGTCTTTTCCTTCATTCAAATTGGGTTAGAAATTTTACTATTGTGATCATGCTAAACACAAGTTCACTGCAGATAACCACTGCAGTCTACATATATGGCTGTTTCCTGGAGTGGAACATTTTGTCGGTATCCGCCCTTCAGATCTTGACCTTGCTGCTGTATGTTGAGGGTGGCTCCAGCTGTTGCCTTGGAGTTTATCTCAGGCCATAATTACCAATGACAGTGTCTCGGGGAGGAAGTCATCTCCTTGACAGATAGACAGGCGTCAGGAGCACGCAGACCACAGCCATTATAGCAGCAGCGTGAGGTGAGGTGCTGACAGACAAAGCCAGGGGAATACAGGACTCACTAAGGAGAAGTGTGTCGGTAAAACAAGCAAATGACCACTCGAGGGATCCTTGAAACATAAATGTTGTAGGTGTGGGTTGATCTGTGGACAGGCAGCTGCTGACTCATCACATCTGAGATTTCACTGAGCAGCCAAGGCAACGCGAAGGAGCCACAGAGTATCTCAATTACTTCAATCCTGTGCGTATATACCTCCCATACAGGGGCTTGTGTGGGAATGTAGGGCATTAGTGGTTAATGGTGGTCATAAGGAAGGATATGGAAACTGGATTTTCAGGATTGCAATCTTTACATTTTACTTTTTGCTCTCAATGGACAATTTTGTGCATTGCCAGTTGAAGGACTTAAACAAAATCACACTCCATGGCAGACTAATTTACTCCCCTTGTAAAACCTGAGGCAGAAGTTAAAAATGGATATATACAAAAGTTGAATACCAAGTATATCTTATCTTCTTGAATTAAAACTATTAAGGAAGAGAGAAATATTGCACATTTCAGATGTGACTTTTAACACTGTCTGCCCATTCACTCTTAACAGAAGTTGTTAAGAGTGATTTATGCATGTTTGCTTGGGGCATGAGGTGGAAAACTGACTAGATTACAATTAGGTTTTTTTTTTTTAGAAGAAATTTTGAGACATTAAATATGGATGCATCAGTTAAGCATTTTCAGTTCCGATACCGATTTGATACTGTAGCTTTAAATATTTAAGTGGGTAGTCTCATTATATCAGTTTATACAACCAACCAGAATATTGACTGAACTAATATTAAGAAACCGATCCAGCAAATATTTAAGCATCAGTGCTGATATCCTATACCCGTATCGGTGCATCCTTAATATTAAATGAAATTGAGAAATGCTAATTTAACAGATGTCTGCCATTGTGAGGACAGCAAAAAAAAAAAGGTTAATGGTTTCAGACATTAATGTATTTTTTGAGCAAGAAAATATTGAAGCAAAGTATTTTTTTTCTTCTGTTTTTGTTTTTACCTTTATTTGAACTACTGTGTGATCGTAAGTTAATATGTTTTCCCCACAGGCAAAGACCTACTACAAATGCATGTGGAGATTAAAACTGTAATGTTTCTCCAGGTATTATGTCTAATTTAATATCTTTCCTGGATGGAGGTGCTAGGTTCATCTTTTTCTTATGGGCTGATGAATCTGAGAGTGAATCGCACACAAACTTTTGCAAATATTGAGGGCTGGTGCTCCCTGTATAAATGTGTTAGACTGCTGCAGAGGAGTGTCTCTTATCCACTGTAAGCAGATTAGTAAAATGGTTGCATCAGCACAGAAAATATATTGAATAGATACAGATGTTGCTGCTCTCACCGGCTAATATCTCCTCGGGCTCCTACTCTGTACCTCTGATGGATGGATTAAACTGTCTGTAGTAAGAAATATGCCATATACCCAATGCACCGCTCTTAAACATTGTACCACATTTTGCACTTACCAGCGTTACCAATCTATGTCCCTGTGTACCAAGGAGCTATAGGCTGAACATTCATCAACCAGTTTAAAGAGCTGAAAATGCAGACTTGGGGGAAAAAGGGGATCCAGTGGCTACGCAAATCCATTATCTGAGTAACCAAGGTTTTACGCCGTCCTACAATGGTTTAAGATTTAGCACTTACACCTAAAATCAAACCTATTACAGATGTATGGCGTGGTCACTGAGCTGAGAACATATGAGGGATCTTTGCGAAACATATTTTTCCCATTTGTGGCATTTATTTTTGTCTTAAAAATATATGTACAAGCTATTCATTCCCACAAAAAATAACCACATATTTATTGCCCTGTATCAGCCATTCTTGGTCATTCTGACGGATGCTTTTAATCCAAAAACACAAATTTTGTCTTCTTTCGTACAATAACTTCTTGTAATCTTTTTAAAGACAATACAGCAGGAGATGTATTTACCTTGTTGACATTTCGGCTGCTAGTTGCAAGCTAAGGACAGCTCTGAAAATGACTTGCAGCTATCAACCAAAACATGTTAACAAGGTAAATGCATCTCCTACTGTAGTGAAAGAAACCAGGCAAATTATGTTGTTCCATTTTTCATCATTTTCAGATTTAGAATATAAAGATGCAGTGTTTTGCAACTTCTTACATTTGCACAATCTCTAAACTAATCTCAAATGTGTTTCTAAATGTCTTTAAATTGTAATGTTGACATAATTGTAACTAATATCGCCTCTAAAATGACTTATGATATCTGTCTTCCTAGACATTGCGGCAATACAACACCATCGCCTGCTCTGTGACAGGACTGCACATTATCATCTCAATAAAGCTCAACAATAGTATCTTGTTTTGACAGGAATATAGAGTAACAATACAAGAAAACAAACCCCTATAATACGGACAACAACAGAGAGGTGAGCCTGTGGAGGTCAGGAGGAAATAAACAAAGATACTGTGTGAGGATCAGGCCATATTAAAAAAGAGATACCACGTAATATTAACTTTATGAATAATCAGGGTTAAATGTTAATATCAAACACAATGTGTAATCCTAAACTTATAAACACACTGAGCTGTGGCAAGGAGATACAGGTATCTTTAATATTACAATGACAAAACATGTAATAAAGAAATCATATGAAGAGATGAACGATGTATTCAAAACCTGTTCTAAATAAAGATATATTGATATATTTATTTGGCTTCTCCCTTTCTTCAGGTGTGTCCATAATAAACAAGATGCAGTAACTTGACAGACTGCTATGCCCAATTTCTTCCTGATGCAACTAACTTTATTGTTTTATTACTAATTTAACATCTTGTCAAACCTACCATTATCATTTTAGCATTGCATTTCTCCCCCCTTCTCTTGTATAGTCTATTCAGTATATTTTACATTTACTTGAATTTTATTTGCGCACAAATCTAAATATCTGCCCTGTTTTCTGACCTCTTTTTGCTTCAGATGTTACTTGGAGTTGCAGTACCGTTCGATGTGCTTTTTGTTTTTGAAAGATATATCCCTTATATTATAATGTGTACATCTAATTTCCCTTCGTGGATCAATAAAATACATCTTAAAATGGACCATCATTTATTCATGTTATAGTTGTTTCCCCTCATTATTTACTAAACTGAAGTTGGGAAAAATATGTGCATGTTTGAGCAAGATGTCATTTTGCCCATCAACTCTTGTTGCGATGACGTTTATGGTGACGTCAACTCCCATTGGGCACCGCAGTTTTCTAACACTGAAATCTGCAAAATTGTTTCTTTTATTATGTCATTTTAGATAAATATTGCAATTTAAAATGTCCAAATTAGAACATAATGATCCACGGCTGTCATGGATTATAACAGACAAAAGCACAAAAGCACAATAGGTCTTCTTTTAGTCTAACCTTCAACCAACCATTTTGACGCCCGTGTCACCCAACTAAAAGAAGTCTAAGGCTTTTAAAAAGAAATGAAACTAGTCAACCAGTCAATTGCCATTTTTCTAACACTGTCTAAAATGTGTTACTTTCATATTTCAAGGACAGCATGTTACTCAATACCGCCATTTGCCCTCTGACAAATCTTTTCATTGCAATTTTAGAGTTTCACTTACTTTTCGCCTATTGGCTCATCCTGGACTGGTAACGTTAGCTTACATCACGCCGTCTGTCTCTTTGATCTGTGCAGTTTATTCATCGAAGCTTGTGTAACATTGCAGACATTATTTTACATGTAGTGAGGAGATGTTCCACTGGCGTCCTGGGACCTCGGCTGTCTGACGGATACACGCGCTTTGTCTCCGCTGTTTGTCTGAATCATATAAAACCGTCTCCCACAACAACCTCATTTCCGTGTTGTCAAGTGGCCATTAGTTCCGCGTGATTACACATGTCATGAGTTTGTGCATTAATTGAATGATTTATATGTCTTCAGTAGATCGGCAAAGTGGTTGCATCAGGCCAACGGAGAATGTAATGGGGGCTTTATTATAGCATACATAATCCTAATGGCAATAATAACAAATGAGAGAAGAGTGTGTTGCTACTTGGATGGCTAAATTATGTAAATGAGCCACAATTGCATGTACTTGTTAAATGTAGCGTGATCAATGTTTTTTCACCTGGATTAAAACTAGTTTGCATTGCATTAGTATAAAGTACAATGTAAAAACGTAGGCCATAGCGTCATTCATTGGGGTCCTAAATGTATAAAGTGGAATTTCCAAAAATTCAATAGGCTTGCAAAGAGATTATAAAACTAATATACTAAAGATAATATACTAGATACTCATTCGTAAACTTGAACTTTTCAGATATAGCAAGACCACATGACAGTAATGGTCACTAGACTAGTCAGTATAGACGACCATGGATTGTGACAATAGGAAAAACAACAGCGGACAGTGGCTTACCCAGCCAGCCAGAACCTCTCACTTTGAAAAAACTTAACAAAGATGAGCGGATCTGGAGCTGCATCCTGTCTTCCCAATTTCAGAAGGCATGATTGACTGGTGGGTTAACCAATCAGAGAGAAGCATGGTCCATTTGCATCAAAACAAACATGGCTGCTTACACATCAAAGAGAAAAAAGTATGTAAAGGACTGAGAAACCCTGCAGATTTTTACAGAATCAACAATCAAAACACCAAACTATTACTTATTTGTTGTAAAAGAAGTTATGTATTTTCTTCTGAATGTTGAAAGAATTTCTGAGGGGAGATGTCTTTCACATTTGAGGGACACGTGCTTCAGATTAGCAGCTGTGCTTGGACCGTCTCAAGTTTGGAGGTTTTTCATGCTCTATGGTTTGATTCCAGACCCTTCTGGATTGGCACAGAATGTAGAAGGGCCTGGTTGGTCTGGCAAAACAGTGACAGGTTTATAACTATACACAACTGACTACGAATGAACGTAGATAGAAGCGCTGTTTCACTCACTGTTAACTGTTATTATGATTACCTTAGCTTGACATCTTGACAAAAACGCACCATCATTATTATACATGAATGTCAATCGGATTATTATTTCTTACAGAAATACATTTTAATCTGAATTGCTCTGTGAATGAATGCATTATATAGTCTGGGGAAATAAAGTATTCTGTTTAAAAAATTGCATTATAAGAATTTTTTATTTTTTTCATTTAAGTATCAAGAGTTGAGCATTTCTTAACCAATTTTCTTTCCATGTAATTTCCCTTGTGGATCAGTAAAGTTTGGCTAAGTCTAAGTGCAAGTTTCGAAACAAGTATTGAAATCAAATTTCTTGGTATCATCACATCCCTACAGCTAAGCAGAGGCGAGGTCATGTGGTAAGAGAGGACTGAGACTAGACTAGAGAATAACAAATTTTATGTTTAAGTGAGTTTTACTGTTGAGATTACGAAACACTTCTACATTTGAAATTAACAGAAGATATTTGAAGATATCTGAAACCATACTGTCATCACTGCCTTAGCTGCAAACTATGGTATACATATTTTTGAGGCGACCTATAATAAAACCAAAACACCTGGAGGAATCTGAATATTGTGTTAACATGTGTGATAAAAGGGATGTTGTACCCATAATGCTGTATATAGTCTTAGATTAATGTAGACATAGTAGCAGGCCCTATCTTCAATCAGTTGGTAGAGGCTGTATTTGTATGCTGTTTGCAACTTTTTTTTTGGCATAATTTGGTTGATAAAGTTGATAGTCAGCTTGTTGCTTTTGGACAGCGAAACTTCACACAAATTCTGTGAAAAAAAAGAAAAAAGAAATTGAATAAGCAGGAAGTTCTTCATTTCTTTGCTGTCAGGCTAAAGTGACACATTGTAATTGGAGACCTATCTCTCTCCCTCCTGTACGGCGATATCTAGTTGTGCCTGGAGTGGGGCGTGACACTGCATAAAGAACAAGGCACAGGTGGTGAAGATTGGATTTTATGAACACACCGAGTTTATGCATCAATACTAAATGTCTCCTTAACATAAAAATGTGGTACAAGTTTATGTGTTCGTCCCCTGAGAGCTATAAGAGAGCTACATAGAGGAGACAAGAGTGATGTTCAATTGTCCACCTAATCCACGCATACAATAACATCTGATGTCTTTGGAGTACGGCCAGACACTTGTAAAACACCTACTGTACTTTATACTGGGATTCATAAAGCAGTTGTCAGCATTAGGCGCTTATAAGACCGACTTTATTGCACTGCTGGCTCAAGTCTTAAAAAACTGGCAGCATCACTTTTCAGGTCCTTTTCATTAGCATCCCATTTGTTATTCATTTATGTAACCTCAGTGCCACAGTGGAGCGCCTACTCTGTACTTTTCAAGGGGAAAAACAAATCAACACATTCTCTGGCTGTCAGGGATGAGAACATTTGTCTCTGGTGGGCTGTGTCTTTAGCGTGTGTCAAGATGGTGGATACAAAGACCTCTCAGAGACAATTGTGTTTAAGATTTGTCATTTTAATACCTGTGAAAGGTTTGTGAAGCCAAGTCCTATTTAAATCCTCACTTAATTATGCTATCTTTATGCAGCGACTGCCCTTTAAAACGAACAATGAAGGTTTTCTGACAAAATTATGTGCATAATGCATTTCACTGAAGTATTACAACACTGGGCAGGTTTAAGAGCTAAGATTAAAATTAACTAGTGTTTGCTTGTTGTGCTTGCAGAATCTGTCTGCCAAACTGTCTTAAAAGTGCCCTGTGTAATTAGTCCTTTGCTTTGCTAAGCATGTTCCAGAGTATTCCATTAAACTTAAATATATCCACAAAGAAAAACAGGTGACTCTAGACCAAGTTATAGGTAAGATCTGTGGATAGTGAGTCCTCTCACAGTAAGAAGGCATGTTTTTAAATCTATGTCTATAGACAATAAAAACATAAATTATGCAAGATAGAAAAGATTAATGCCAAAGTGTGGAACATTACAGGCAAAGCCATAAAGATTGTAGATGTAGCATGTGCTGCTGTTTTGTCACAGATTAATTTAAGATGTTATTAGCTGCTGTATACTGAGTGCACACACCCTTGTTAACTTTGAATCTGGCAACTTAAAGCTATCGTTTGTAAGTTGATGTGTTTTTTCACCAATAGATAGCAGATGTGAAACCTACTCCCCCTCCCACCTGGCCTGTGTTCAGGCCACCTGTGGTCTCTGGTCTTCTATCTGACAGTGTGCCAGCTTTGTCCTGAAAGAAGTCACATAGATAGCATCTAGTGATGAAGTGTGAGAATACAACAGGTTTGAGCCAGCCAATCTAATTACACATGGTAGCTTCAAAGCAAGGAAGGACTGGATTTGAGGATGTGAGGACAGATAAGATTTGATAAAATAAAATATCAACATATACTACATTTAATCAAGCCACATTCCATAGGATTCCCAGCTTACTCCTATTTACAATCTCAATACTGTGTGTATACTCTGATGTGCTAAAGAAGTGATTTAACAAGCACTTCACTTCAAGTATTGTTAAGAACTAAATATTGTCACATATTATGCATAAAGCCAAGCCTTAAAGCTCAATCTTATTTAATAATTGAACATGGATAAACCAAAGCAAACCATTTTTTTTGCTTAAGTAAAATGAAAATGTCACTTACCCGTTAGCTAATAATGGGGCTAATCTAACATTTGTCCCAGTGTTTAAGTTAGCTCTACTACATCAATATTTAGCACAAGAGGAGTGTTAGCAGTATGTCTTACTGCTGTGCAGTGCCCCTTGAACAAAAAGGCATAACCCCTAATTTATCTCTCTTCTCTGCAGTAACCGTCAAAGACTGGTTTTACAGGGCAGCTCTCCTCAGAGCAGAGTACATGTCCAGCCCCGTGTCCCTGGATGGACCATTCTGCTCACTGCATACTCAGAGGAAGAGGGGAAAAGATGTCATAGTTCAGAGTTTGGTTAAAACACTCCGGAGTTGGACTCTTTCTGACTCATAGAGCAAACTGCGGGTGGAAATCTGCACTGTTTCTGAAACTTAAAATCCACAGTGCTGGGTACAGCTACAAAGATTGCACACAGGGAAAAAGAACCAAATCTTTTAACACTTTAAAGATCACTTAAGTTGGCTTTGTGAAGACTAGCTGTGCACTGTGAAAGGAATACAATGGACTGTGTACAAGTGGTTGTTATTATTTTTAGCATTTATGGTTATGCAGGGACAGGAGGAGAAACTGTGTTAAGTTCACAAAATAAAATGTAAAAATTGTATAAAGGGTTTGATATGTAACAAGAATATTGCTGTCTTTGATGCTGCATCATTGCCAGGACCAACTTTGGTCAAAACATTATGGGGAAGCTATTGGATGAGGTCTCCTCTATAAATGTCAGTATATATGTAATTGCATTGAAGGTTTCTGCCTCATTTCCATAAGGGTGTTTTATGGTCCCAAATGGACCACTACCTTCCAAGGGTCTGATGCAATTAGAACCTGGGACCGACTCCCAGAGGCGGGGCTAGACACGCCGTAGGAAGACGTCATAGCAAGACCAGCAGCATGCCTGTAGCTTTGCACATATAGCCCAACATAAATAGTGTGAACCTTGTAAGGATGGACATTTCTTGGATAAATGATCATCAGTAACAGGGTTCAGGATGTCACATCCCACCATCTCGTACACCATCAGTAGAAATAAAAATACGCAGGAGGGCAGAATCTGTGAGACTTTTAAAACCAGACTGAAAAGTTTGTAACACATTGTGCTCATCTGAAAAATTTTAATTGAATGAAAATAAATTTCTCCAGTATTTTTTTGAAAGAAAAGGGAGCTTAGAAATATGTTTGAAATTAAACAGCACAGACGAGTCAAGGTCGGTTTCTTTTACAGGAGATGCACCACAGCCTGTTAAAAATGTTCAGGGACAGCACTGGTAGGAAAAAAAAACTTTATAATTTATATTTTTTGTTAATTGATTAATTCTATTATCTAAAACTAAAGAATAATGGATAATTTGTTTTAGTGGTTTTTCCTTGCTCCATTTACCTCTGAAGTAGAGTGTAACAGGAACGAACGAATGCTTAAAGGTGCACTCTGTATCTTTTCTGAGTTCGCCACATCCTTGTCTACATGGAGATGCTGGTTTTCATGGAGTTTTCCACAGTATGGCTTTAAACTCCTCTATCTCCATGGAGACAAGCATGCTGCTTTTTATTTTACTTTTACTTAATTTTTTTTTCTTTTGGAGTATATTGAAGTCCCTGTAATCAAACTAGATTCTTTCTATGGAGTGCTGGATCTTTCAGTGTGACGACCCACTTCAGACAAATCCAAGGTTGTGGTGGCTAAGCTATGTCAATGGATCAATACAGCGTCCGTAATCTCTCGCTCGTGTTTGGTAACTAAGTCTCCTCCAAAAGGAAGCAATGCCTTTGAACACGAGAAAGATGCTGCAATGTGGGATCAAGGACGAGGTGTGTTCTGCTGGGTATTTTCAGGTTGTTATCAGCGCAGTAGGGAATAGTGTTGGAGCGGGAGGAGAGAGAGACGAGCAGACAGAGGTGGACAAAATTTAGATCCAAAAGTGTGTCGGAAAATCTAAAAACAGACCAAAGAATCAAATGGAATAATGTTATATTGGATGTTTTTTTATTTGAACTGCAGTGTTTTTCTTGCTATTTAAATTTTGCGTAGTTAATCAACAAGCTGTAAACATTTTTATAATGTGCATATTTGGTTTATACAGTGTGAAAGTACTTTAATTAATGACAGCAGTGTGCCAGGCATTTGTGTATGGGAGTTTCTGTGCACTTAAGGTCATTGTAATTAAAACATTATTATGTGAATTAATTTTTACACTATTGATATATGTGGCCCCATAAGACTGGGTCAGAAATATATTTTTGATAAAATTTTTACAATATTCCACATATCTGTTGTTGCAGAATTTCTTGTCCAAAGGCATCACAATAATGACGGATGCTCTGTCAAAGAACTCTCTTTTCACACCACATGCTCGGGATGAACTTTGTAGAGATATATTTACCTCTGAGGTCAACTTTACTGCTTTTATCTTTTTAAAGAAAATTCCACCCTTTCAGTACATACGGTATATATGCAATGTTAACCCCGCTCAGCTCAATATGACAAGTGTGGCTTTTCTCCCACCCATTTCCCCTTTAAAAGTGCGGGGTCCTCTTGGGCTGTAAAGCAGTGATTTCCTCTGTTTCCAGTGGAGAGGTGAGTGCTTGGTGAGAGTGGCCTCCTCGGTACTGTACTGTTCCTGGAGTAATCACAAAGCCAATGGGTTTTGTAGCTGTGAGAAATAGGTAATACGTGCTGGAGTCACTGCGGCCTTGTGCTGTGCTGCTGGATTGGAGTGGAGCAGAAATGATTTGTGATGCTGCACTATGAGCTCCTCCACTGTGGACCGGACCTGACTCTGTACCCAGTGGGTTTACCACAGAAGACTGGTCAGTTTGACTTGGAGCAGAATGACAAAAATAAACAAATGCATTATACAGTTATACTTGGTCACATTGGCAAATTGGAACAAAAGTTGAACGGTAATGAATGCATAATTTTAGAATGTATATTTTACATAACATAAAGGTATTTTTTCCTGTTCACTGTGCCAGAGTCATACATGTTTGAAAGTTTACATGAATTACTAATTATGTTGTAATTGTTACCACAAACATTTTGTAGTCAATAGCCAGAAGTAGGGATGTCGCAATGTAAAATTTTGGTTTTGCGTTTATTGTGAGAATAATACACACACTTTTACAATTAGGCTTATTCACAATTAACACCATGACCAAACAGGATTGAAATCCTCAGTTCAATTCCCATTATCTAATGCATTACTCAAATATATGACCAGCTTAAAAATTAAAATAAAACTTTGAATGATGAAGTTACAAAATAGTTATGATTATTTTTTTAGTTCTTGTAATTATATTGTGACCTGAAAAATCAACAAACCAAATAATCTTGACATTAGTTAACAGGCAAAGAATACGACAAAATACAAAATGCTTTAGATTTGAAAAGGCGTCCTTACATAGAGAGGCCAGACAAAGAACTCTTCCTCACTCTTGTACTCAGACCTGTGGAGCTGGTGCTACACAATGGTTGAAAGAAGTGACCTCCTTTCCTGGCCTAGAAACATTATGATTCACAGCACTTCTCTGGGGACAAATAAATGTTAGAAATTCCTCAAAAGACGATAAATAAGCAAGAATAACAGGATGGATTAGCAGAAGACTGTCCCAATTTGTGAGCACTGTTTGGTTGATGAATGCATTTAGAAAGTGAATCCGTCTGCCTTCACTGTGAACAGGAATGTCATTCCTCTATCAATAACAACACAGTGATTAATAATATATTTAGACCACCTTGTTACCGTTTATTGTTTTGAAAATTCAGTATTCCCCAAAACTAAGTGTTTATTTAGTTTCAGTTTCATTTCTGATGTCGTTACAACACCACTGAAACTACTGCGAATTGCATCAGGTTTGTGAAGTTGTATCCTCTTTTATATTTATGAATAATGGCTATGCGGGAAGGATGCTGAGAACTTCTTGTTGGGCTCAGCCTGGTACAATAGACCCATCGATGTTCTCACCATGACAGCAGCTTCTTCCCACAAGATGTTATCAGCTTGAACAATGCACTTTGTAGAACCTTAATATTTTGGCCAATTAATCTTTGCATCTTGTTTATTTCACAGTGTCTGTAATGGTTGTCCATTTGTTCATGTGGTTGTTTTTTATTGTCTCATGGTGCACTTTTGCTGTTTTTCCAATGTGTTTTTTAATCTACAAATGGCAAATAAACTAACGTGACCTAGTGCTGAAACTAGATCTCCGTTTGAACAAGTATCATCACTGAAAGAAATCACATCAACAGGGCAACACTGGACCATTCCTAAATTGAATAATAATGAATAAGTTATGAAAAGTAAGCCAAAGCTGAAATAGATGTCACTAAAACTGTTCTAAACCAACACTGGAGCAGACTATCCAAGTTGAAGTGAAGATCTCAAACTCAACTCAGACTAAATCAGTCAGGACAATTCTGTAGGACAAACTATTCTAAACTAAACCAGCTAAACCAATGCAGTGGAATAAACCCAGATACTACAGTTAGGTCCTGCCCCACAGCTTGAGAAACACTCTGTTAACTTCATGTCTCTCTTGATGACATGTATCCCAGTTTTACATGTTGAATACATCTTGGCTTGGACCCAATTTGGCTCAGACTCATTATTAGTCCCTCGTTCCACTTTCTAATGACAGAAAAGAACATTTAGTCTGTGGTTGAAACAAATAAGCCTCTGAATTGTTGGCTGCATTTAAATTTATCAAAGAGCTAATGCAGCCTTTCAAGCCTGACCTTTTGTTACAATAACAATGGGAAACAATTAAGCAGATAAACCACGCAGCAATGCCAGACACCTTTTTTCATCTTTATCTCTACTTGCATGACTCTGGTATGTTGTTTTAATAGACAGGGGCATTAGTATTCACAGGTGTCAGGGCAGTACATTGTGTGACTGACGATATGGCTCCAAGCAATTCACAGTGTCACAATTATCTTGGACTGGCTGTTAAACATAAAAGAATAGACTCAAGCATAAAAGTGTGTTCTGATAAGGCAGGACACGTGGAAGGCTCGTTTGGCAGCTATTTTACATTTGAAAATAAAGCACAAAAGCAAATGTAGGCTACTTCTTATTCACGAAATTGGTTTGATTGCACATCCACCAAGTAATAGCTATCCATGGGTTTCAGGGTGATGAAAAATGTTGCCATAGCAATTAAAGGTCATATATTAAACAAAATTGGCTTGTGAGCTTTAAGCTATGTTATAATTTTGTTACCTCATCAAATACGTGGAGTTGTGTTTTGTTTCATTCAGACATATTAGATTTATCCTTTATTATTAATCTGTCTACATCTCTAAAGCTCAAAATGGCCCGTTTCACCTTGAGATGTCATCGATTAGTTTTTTATTTCGAGTTTGTGCCAAGGGAGAAACAATAATCATACACATACTACATTGTAAACAACAGAAAGCCAGAACTCATAAAGGAGTGGGAAGAAGAAAAAA
Source organism: Boleophthalmus pectinirostris (assembly GCF_026225935.1). Lineage (NCBI taxonomy): Eukaryota > Metazoa > Chordata > Actinopteri > Gobiiformes > Gobiidae > Boleophthalmus > Boleophthalmus pectinirostris. Next base: position 19,319,402 of record NW_026571404.1, read on the forward strand.
TATATATTAACATGACATAGTTTCAAAAATAATGTGGTTTCTTATGTACATTAATCACGGAACTTTACAAATATTTACATATAGTAAAATACATGTCATACTATGATCGTACGAACTAATAATAATAATAAAGAAGACACAGAAGTTTATCGTTTATAATCGGATCAAAATAAGCATGTCATGAAGTGGCAGTTTACCTTTTACCTCTTTTTAGTAGAGAGTGGCAATTCCGGGGCTGAAATCATAGAAATTATTCTAGAGAAGGTGTATGGAGTTTAAAAACACAGTGGAGCACTTCCTGTATTACCACATGACATCACAGGATTGAGTGTTTTTTTGTTATAGGGAAGGACTCACCCTAAATACGCAGGGTTTGTGTGTTAAACGTGTGTGAATGAAACAAAACACTACTCCAGGTATGTTTTTGATGAGGAAAAACATCATAACATAAATCAGAAAATAGCATAATATGGGCCATTTAACTGTTAAAAGCAAAATACTTTATCTTCTCAACGGTCAATGAACTCGAAATGTCTCCCATAAACAGAAGCTGAAACCAATGAATAATCAACGTTAATATATTATATAACACAAATGACTTTTAATATACTTTCCAAGCGTTAAGAAAGTCTAGATTACAACATAAACTTGAACTTGACTTGAACTTGCAATGTCTAAGGACCTAACACCTTATTGCTGGAGTTCGTCTTTTTGGCAGTGTGATGCAAAACTATAAGGAGTACAATCTATAGGGGGCATTGTCTTACAATGTGTCAGGAATAAAGATCTTATTGTCACAGTTTAGAAACTGCTTTCATAACCTGTAACTTGTATCCTATAGTGGAAGACTTAATACAACTTAATCACTGATCTTTCTCTTCTCTTCTCCCAGTCAGATTCTACTTTTTTTAATCTGTCATTCCATTTAAATTCTGTGTGGATTTGTAATAGTGCTGTTGTATTATTGATAGCACAGAAGTACTGATCAATGAGAGCACTGAGCTGCAAGAAAGGGGTCAGACAGAAGTGAAGTAAATAATGATAACAAAGTTTGAGCAAGTATGTTATTAGTTTTTGAATGTCTTACTTACCTCCCTAAAATCTTTTTTCATTGTGTATACTCTGAGGAGGATATTCAAACTGAAGCAGCAATAAGAATTCATGAGTTTATAATTATACCACTTTTCCGAGGAGAGTTTTTCTGTAACAATAATGCAAAAAACAAGTAGCATGCTAACAGTGCACCAATCCAGTTCATGGACAACAACACGCTCTCTAAATCAGAATTTAATGTGCCTGAAAACTGGAATCAAAACGAAAATCAGGGTTCCTGGAACTACATAATGACTGTCACTGGAATAGGAAAGGTCCTTAGTAGCCTAATACTGCATGTGAAACACTTTAGGATCAGAAACTACTTATTATTATTTAGTATTCATTTGCATTTGCTTGATCAAAGTACTACACAAGCCTGCTTGCCTGTAAAGTAAAAAAGGGAGAAGTTATAGTTACAGCATTTGGTCGTGACACAAAATATAAAGTAGTTTAGTCCACTTTATACATTTGTGCTTTTCTTTCTCTCCCACATAGTCTTATGATCTGGTGAGGTCTGTGTAGTATGCAAACAGCACAGAGTTAGCCCAAGATTCAAAACACATTCAGAATCTCATTTAGTTCCGAATATAAACTTTAGTTAAGTCTCTGCAGGCTCGACACAGCCTCTGCCTCTCTGTCTGCTCTGGCTCTGTCTCTAAGGGGGGGCTGTAGAACCACTGTAAGTTGCTATATACTTAATTCTTTTAAAAGTCCACTCAGTTGTGTACAGCGAAGAACAGCGGGCACTTGTGGAGGCTGAAAGATCTAAACATAGGCACACAATCAATGTTGATTGCTTCTTGCCTTCTGTATACCAAAGAACTATATGCTGAGAAGTGGAAAAGTAAGTTATGTCGTTATGTCCTGAAGTGAAACATATGGAAGTCAAGTAGTTTTAGTCCACTTTTCAGAGTCGTTTTTGAACTTACAAATAGAAAATAAACTCAGTTAAATGGTGATGCTGGTTTCATATGGCATAATCCCAGTATATTCAGGGAAGATAAGCAGCTGCTGCATATGGGAGTTTGAATAAAGCAATATAGCTCAGATAAGAACTGAAAAGACCGTAATGGTGGCATAATGCAGTGTTATTTTTAGTAAATATGTTTTGGTTTCTTTTCTTGTGCCACATAATCAGCACTATATTCATATTTTAGAGGAATGTTTGCTCAATTTCAATATAGTGTGTTTAGTGTTATTAAACTGAAAGATGATTTGATGATTTACTGTTACAAGTAAACAGATATAGACACACAAATATATTAGGTTTACTCTCTTAAAGACTTTGCCCCCAATTTCTTCTCAATTAAACAAAGATTATCTTGCCCTAGAGATATTGTATACGCAACTCTTGAGGTCAAAATAAATCTGCTGTGTTTTATTGTGCTCTGGTCTTAGAGTTGGGTAAAGTGTTTTTCAGTGAATAATTCTGACAGTGTGAATGCATAAGGTAAGTGAGGAATATGTTAAAAGCAGGAGGGGATTGAAATGCGTCTAAATTGGAAATGAGCAGACATTATTATGACTGTAATTGGTTGATTATATCGCTCATTAAAGGCGATGAATAATAAGTAGGCATATTAATTTGCATCTTAAATGATTCCTCAGTGTAAACAACATGAGAGAAAAGTGCCGTCCACATATTTAGAAATTTACAATTTATGTAACTAAAACCAACTTTTCTACCGTTGTGATTTAGTGTGAACATTGTGATTGTAAAACTCCGAATTAGCGGGCCTTGGATGAGCGTGGGCAGAAGGGCGGGTAATGACATGCACACCTGTGGACGTCCCTGCAGCAGACAATGTACCTCCTCTGTGCTGCACAAAGCCAAATCCATCTCCATTTCTCTGCCTTGATCCACCAACAAACCCTGTATTTATCCACAGCCTTTTGTACCGGATTGCGTAAGATCCTACAGGTGTTCTGTGATTGCAGCACACTGTACTTGTTTCAGAAGTTGAGTTCGGGGTTCGGAAATTTGTGGGTGTTTTCTAAAATGTTCGACAAAACAAAATTGTCCATTCACTGAAGAACACTGAAGAAAGCTCCAACAGAGAACAACCCGGGAGAGTGATTTACTTTGACTTCAGAAACACATCTTTTAAATCAACAGCAACAACAAAGGCCTATTCCAAAATACAACAGTAGATGAGACAATCCGCCAAATGTGGATTAAAGCAAGCCATGTTCCTTCCCTGCCACGTAACAGTGGGACTTATTTAAATGTCAAATTTCCACTGCAATTAAGTAGATAATAACAACAGTCAGTGATGTATTTTTTTTTATTTATTCATTTTATAATTTTTTTTATAGGGGATTAAGAGTTGAAAGTGCACTGCATAACTTTTCTGAAGTAGAGTCCGTCACCTGCTTTTCTCTATGGAAATGTCACCTGGAGTGGTCCACAGTATGGGGTTTCACTTATTTATCACTACAGAAACAGCAGGTGTCGGACTCTACTCCAAGTTACCAGTCAGATTTGTGGAGAGGCGAGCCCACTCACAGTATCAATGCAAGTTTTTAGGTCAATAAAAAACAATTTTATTGAGTAAATGCAAGATGGATATGTTTAATGCAATACTAGGACATTCCAAAGAAAACAACAACATCTCCATGGAGACAAACAGGTGATGGACCCTCTACCAGAAAAGTTACACAGTACACCTTTAAGTTATACCTTTCATCAAGTTAACTCTTTTCCTGTAAAGTGATTTATTACATTATATAGAGGCCCAATTTTGTTGTAACTAAGCATTTTTCAGTATTAATACTTTTTGAAACGAGCACATACTTTTTATACTAGTTTTAGAAATAATATTTAGTATACTTTTTGTTAGTTTAGTACTGATTAGCATTAATCTATCAATTTTTATGACTACTGTGTTTGTGACGTTTTGTGTTTGCAAGGAGCTGTAACTTCTGGCAAAAACAGGATGATGACATGTTAAATTACAGTCTGCAATAAGCCTGCCACCAAAAGGAGAGGTACACTACCCACTTGTAAACAGCATTAGTTTTCCACTGTTGTCACATAGTTAGCTTGTATTGGCAGCTGTTAACTCAGGGGTGATGTGAAGTAGTTTGTCAGACAGTGTGGGTGTGCTCTTGCAGGCTGCTCTTGTTCTTACACTTGCCAGATGTTCACATTTTTTAGTGAAAGATTTAAACCAAACGTGACAGAGAATTAATTGTTTTGCAAATATTCTTTCTTAAGTCTACTGTTGCTTGTTGTACAGATTAGCATATTCATATATTTTTACGTTTGAATATAAATTACCTATTTCAGAATTGTGTAGCTTTAAGTCTGATTCTGCAGTCTGACTAATAAAAGAAACCAAATCACCAAGCCAACCAAATAGTTTTATTCCACTATTCGGTCTTAGTGATTATGTAGGCTGCATGTTCTCCCCGGATGGCGATTGGCTGTTACAAGGTATTTTGAATTTCATACATCCATCTTTGAGGATAATTGGTAAATTAGTGGTACTTTGCCTCTAGGGGTACATTTAACCAGCCCTGAATAGGCAAAAATATTAAGAAATACTTGAATTATTATTATTATTATTTAAGGCATTTTGGGTTTATTGAACAGTAGGCAGTAGGTCTGTCATGATGACTATTTCTGAACTGCAATATATTGTCGAAGTAAATGTAGATAATAAACAATAATATTAAAACTAATTTATGCCACTGACACAATAACCCTAAACCACAAAAAAAAAAAAGAGTCTAAATGTACAATATTGTTAAAAAAAATTATGGGCTACAATAAATAAACAGCAGATCGAAACACTTATGTTCGTAGTTTGCATCTGTTATCAGTCATAGAATGTATTGATTCAAACTTTTACAGCTTAAATCTTGTATAAACAAAAAACAAAACAAAACAAAACTTTCCCAGTAGTGCAACAAAAACACAATAAATATTAACCCCCAAAATATTGTTTTAGCTTTTGTATATTGAACAATTAGTCAATATAGTAATTATTATGGCAGGCCTAGTAGACAGTGTGAAATGGAGGTGAAGAGACATTCAGAGACATTCAGGCATTCAATCTCACAATGTTTAGAAACAAAAACTAAATGATTACAGCGTTGTACTAGTTTTTCATATACTGTATATGCATGACACTATTTGGCAAAGCTGTGAACTGTACTTATTGAACATATCATTCACAGAAACACAGACAAACACTAGTGAAATATGAACACAATGCAAGCTCAATAAATTCAGATTTAACTGATTGAATTTCATTGACTTGTTACTCATCGGGCTGTGGCAGACAATTGCTCATACCAAACTTTATTATCACAACAATGAGTGCTTCATATTAACTCCAGTCTCATTTCTGAAATATAGCAGGGGCTCCTAATCCAATCACGCACCAGGGCTGCTGAGTTGCCGAATCTTAGATGTTAATCACCGAGACCTGATGCCGAATTCATCTGAACAATTCATTTTGTTTTACAGCGCCACAACGGAGTCAATTGGTTCCAAATCATAAAATCCTTCACCGCTGCAGTGATATAGATGCCTTGGCGAGAAGACATTGAATTTACTAGGCCTTGACTCTTGGTTTTTATTGGTTTCTGGCTGTGATCTACAAAGTGATCAATAGGCAGTAGTGGGTCTGACCTTGCAGCAGCTTCCACCTCCTTAAGGGCCACGGTAAAGGAGATGATGGTGGTGCTCAAGTCAAAGGTTAACAGGAAAACACAAACACAGCTGCAAATTATGGAGCGAGCTTGGGGCGCTAGTTGGAAAATGAATGCTCCGTTTGAAGAAAATGTGAGATATCATTTCTTACTGTAAGATTATAATACAGTGTGAACTTGGGAGTTAAGGTGCACTTTTAAATTGTCCTGGTTCCATTATAAAAGAAAATTGACAAAAGTTTGTAAGAGGGAGAAGGTCATGGCGGTAAGTGACCCCACTTAAAGTAACAATTCTTACCAATAAAAACATCTGTATTTTATTAAATGATTAGGTTAGTTTAATGTGATACTGTGGGACATTTCAGACAAACATTTACAGGGAGACGAGTAGGTTGCGGGTTCTCATCGTAAATTTCATAGTTAATTTAATTTGTAAATGTTGTACTGGAAGTTGAAGTCAAATCATGAATAAGAGCTAGAATGATAAAACTATTACTACTACTTTAATATTTAATGCTGTTTCTGCTGCTGCCTCTATCACTACCAATTAAATCAACTTTGTTACACAATATTTACCGTTTAGATTTTACCAATATGCTGGAGTATCAATCTCTGTTAGTCTCTGCACTCATTTACCAATGGCTAATTTCAATCCTCCAGCCTGGCCCTCATTATACAAATGACCCTAACCCAAAGGCTGCAAGTGTGTGAACATGCGTACACAGCAGCGCCTCTTCTCGTAATAGACTGCTCCGTGTTGATGTTGTGACTGTGTTTGCTCACAGCCTGTAATAACCTGTCCTTTTCCTCCAGTTTGTGCATTTGACTCATTTTGCAGTGAATGGAGGAAAGAGGGCTAAAGGCAAATGTTCAACATATACATGTGTATGTATATATATATATATATATATATATATATATATATATATATATATATATATATATATATGGAGGTGGCGCTACTGCAGAGCCAACACAATCACAATGAGATTACCGTAAGATTTAGGATTTAGTTAAGTTCAGAGGTTTTATTTGCTATTTCCATCTTGCATAGTTGCAATATGGAGCTCCACACTGACTGACAGTAAATTTCCCCTAATTCACTGAGCTATGTGGCCTATTACACCACATAACTAAGACCTATAATTTAATTAAAAAAAAAATCTGTTTCTGAAACTTTATAATTCTGTTTAATTTTTAAACAATTTTCAAACCTTTTTTTTTTTCTTTACCAAAAAGAAAATTGTTTTATGGACATAGCTGGTTAACCGCCATTGTGTCTTTAAAGTCTTAATATTAGACTTTTTCTGAAGGTCTGTGGAAACAATTAATTAGAAATTTTCTTCCAGAACCTCAGTGGGCTTTGACTGTAGAGTTCCACTGATAATTTAGTTAGCCAGGGTGTGTTATACTGCAGTGGTAACAACTATTCTACATTCTTCATACTGCATTGTAAAAATTACCTCTATACCAGGAGTCTTCAATGTTTTTTAGGCCAGGGACCCCCAAACTGATGGAGAGCTGCAGCAGGGACCTGCTACTATATATATGGCATACAATTGTGTTTTATATTAAATTGGGCCTAGTGTCATGTATAAACATACCTACTCTGTTATTGTACATTCAATGCTAGGGGGGTGTTCCACTGAAGTCGCTTAACAAGTTCATTCTTATCCTAAAATCCTGAACTGAAACAAGCATCTCCATCTACAGACTAAGCCTCATGTCCATGACAGAAGTCTCTGACCAAAGCTAACTCAGGCCTTATGTTTCAGCTACACTTTGTGTGCGCTCATGGTGACTTTGAGAAGGCCAGATCAATGGAGAAACGACTTCATGGAAAATGGGCTCAAAGTGTGACTTTAAAAAAATAATCGGATCAAACAAGAGAGGAGCCACAGCGCACACCTGCAGAGTTTGATATGGGCCATGGAACTTTTCCAGTCATTCTGATCTGTGGAGCGAGAGGAAAGACATGACTCCCCCTTCCTCTCCTGGTTGCTCCATGTACAGAGAGGAGGCTGGCTGCGGAGTGCGGAGCCTGGTTAATACTCCCAGGGAATGAAGTTGCCTCAACCCTTCCCGATGGTAGTAAAGCTGTAACGGAACTCTTAACATGTATCCTAGTAGAAATCCACACTGTAGTGTTTGTAGTTTGACAGGGAATGAGAGACGAGGGGATAAAGAGAAAGACAGACGTGAAGAAGGAGTGAACATCATCATCATCCTTCAAAAAAAAAAAAAAAAAAAAAAAAAAAAAAAAAAAAAAAAAAAAAAAAAAAAAAAAAAATATATATATATATATATATATATATAATATAAATATATATATATATATATATATATATATACCCAAAAATGTATTTTCAAATAAATTCTCACCAGGCGAGAATTTCTGATTGACCCGCCCCAAGAGAGTGGGAAGGGGAGACATTTTATTAAAAAAAAAAAAAAAAAAAAAAAACTTGCTCCCTGCTGTATGCAGTCAGTAGTGCATGCATGAAGGTGAGACACAGCTGTACACAAGCCAAGGGGTGGTTCAACTGGAGCATGCAACCTAGGTAAGGCTGTGAGGTACAGGTATCTTTAGGTACTGATTTTAAAAAGACCCCCCTTTTAGAAATACTATTAAACTACTCTCTGATATATGATAATGTTGTTTTCTTTCACATTAACACACAAACCCTGCATATTAAGTTGAGGTCTTCTCTCAAATGGAATACACTCCACCTTCTACCTTGTGATGTCATGTGGTAATACAAGAAGGGCTCCAATGTGTTTTTAAACTCTTTACACCTTCACTAGACTTATTTCGATAATTTCAGCCCAGGAATTGCCAATCTCTACTGAACAAAAGGTAAATGGTACCTCACAAGGTAGAACAGAGCGTTTAGAGTTTGGAAATGTAGACAGACTAATAATAAAGGATTACTCGAACATGTTTGAGTAACACAGAACACAATTTCAGGTATGTTTTTGATGAGCTAACAACATTCTAAAAAGGGTCAAACCTCACAAGGGTCAATTTTTGCATAATATCGGACCTTTAAGCTTTGATGAATTGGAGCAGTTTACATATGTTTGATGAGAAATGCCCTTCATAGTTTCTTATGACGTGTAAATAAATACCTCTCGAGCCCTTAGATCCTCCTCCTTCACACAGTGGACAGGTGCCCGCTTGTGCACTGCTATAAATCGCATTGCTGAAAGAACAAGTCAAGCCAACAAGGCCATCGTAACACCATCCTTTTCCTCGCAAGTCATCTCCACAATGGATGATCTTCAGAATATAGATATAAAGGTCTCAAGCACCTCCCAGTAAAGGACAACCAAGTAATATTCCTTGAAGCATGTGGCAGTGTAGCGTGACCACGACAAATGTAGCTATGCTTTTAAACAGTACTTTAGCAAGTTTTGATGCTGATGGAACAAAACTCCTCTGCGGTGCACTTTTCATAAAACACTCATATTATTGTTGAGCTGTCAGCACTAGTTACATTCCTCTATGCTCCACAAGCTGGTGATAGTGATAAAAAACAAAGAGGGGAAATGCCATGACAAGAGCCTGGAGTATTTAGTGTCAGAGCATCATGTCCATCAAACAGAGGCAGTGATCTAAGGCTCGTATTAAAGACATTAGCATTTTCAGACTGGAGTGAATGACTTTAAAGGACACATCGGCCATTGACAGATGTTTGCCATGGCTCCTCTGTTTCATATCTATCCAAGTGCTTTGATCAGAGTGTGGCTGCAGTAATGGAAATCAAGTTGTACAAGACATACTTAAACTCTGGTCTGCTGAGTAAGATCTGTTACATGTTAAATGTGTGGGGAAAATTGCTCACCTCACTTAAAGGCAAAAGTTTATTTAGCTGAGCTTGTACTTTATTGATGGAGAAAATATCCAGAAAAAATATTTGATGAGAAGGTTATATTAAGCAGCCTTTACTGTAATAATTATAATAAAATCTATATATACACTGCAACATGCTTGTTTCCAGGGGGATATTATGTTGCTTTGTCTGGAAAGTTCCATAGTATGGCCTTAAATTTGTCTTTCTTCCATTTAGTCAGTTACATGCATTAAAAAGAAATCTTACTATACTCGCTCCTCCATTGATCTGACCCTTAAAGGGACAGTGCGGAATTTTGGACATAGGACCTCGTTTCCTAGTGAGCCAGAGTGTTGGAGTCGTGTGGAGACACTTTTTTAAATATTCCATCCAGTCCTTTGAATTTGCAGAGGTCACTGGCGCTAGGCTAGTGCACGTCAATGGCCATAGTTAGCCTGCCACTAAAAATACTCTTTCACACTCCACAAAAACAATTATTATGCCAGAATATCGATGTGAATGTCTGTGTCGATAGAATAATTTAAGAAGTAAAACCAACCTTGCATTTGAAGGATTTATGTCTGAGCAGCAGCAGCGAGTTGTACTTCCCGATAGAAAGCTTAACAGCGGTGGACTGATATCATCTAGCGGCAACCGGCAAAGTAAAATTCCACTGCTGTTGAGTAAATAGTGCCTCAATATGTGACGATTCATTATTTCAGACTTTATTCTATCAACACAGACATTTACATCGACAGTCTGGTGTAATACTTGTTACGCTTTGGGTGCTTTGTGGAGTGGGTAAGACTGTTTTTAGTGGCAAGCTAACTATGGCCATTGACATGCGCTAGCCTAGCACCAACGACCTCTGCAAATATAAGGACTGGATGGAATATTTTAAAAAGTGTCTCCACACGTCTCCAACACTCTGGCTCACTAGGAAATGAGGTCCTATGTCCAAAATTCCAGATTGTTATTTTAACTGGACCTGGAGATGTCACCTGCTTGTCCCATGGCCATAGATACGTTTATTGCCCTTCTGTGGAACAACCTAGGCAAAGCAAGAACATCTCCATTAGGCCTGACATAATAGCAAAATTTGAAGTGTGACATATTGCTGAAATAAATATAGACAATAAATGATGATATTGAAACTAATATGCATGACACAATAACCCAAGAGCAGATTGAAACCACAAAAAATAGAATTAAATGTTAAATATGTTAAAAACAAAACAAAACAAAACAAAAAAACATCAGCTGCAATAAACATATAGCAGAATGAACACTTTAGTACTTAGTTTGCATCTGTAATGAGTCATAGTTATTAAAAAATATTAATCCAACCAAAAATAACCACACATTTTCCAGTAATGCAAAGAAAATGAACACATGATAAATACTGAGCCCCCAAAATATTGTTCCAGCTTTCATGTACCGAACAATAAGACAATATAGTAATTATCGTGACAGGCCTAATCTCCACGGAGACTCAGACAAGCAGGTGGTGAGTGTTTCAACAGAAAAGTTACATAATGCGTTCATTCCGACAACGACTTGGTGCAACACAAACATTTAGTCAACTCAATTTGGTTTTGTTTTTTTCTTTATGGAGACAAATTTGAGCCCACTTTCATGTGAGCTTTGTGTACGACATGTGCCATCACAATAGCTCCCTCTACTCCAGCGTGTGCTCAGAGTGGTCACCTGATCCAGTCTGTTCAGACCTCTCCCTGAGGATCAGTGTTCATCTGTCCCCTGAAGAACACTGCTTTATGCTCACAATCGATTCTGTATTGTATTCATAGGACACAGAGTGCACATATCAAAGCCTCAGCATGAGAGCAGACCATTTTCACAGTGGTCGGCAAACCAAATGTTCTTGGAGATTTTTGCAAGAAGAAAAATGCATCTCCGAAAAGTACAAGACAAAGAAATGAACCTGGAGACAATGACTGCTATTATACCTGGGATTACTATAACTATCAAAGACTGTGGTTTGACTCCAAGGCATGCAAGATGAAAACATTCATCAGAACCATAAAAAAGTGCTAAAATGGTAGAGTTTATGAGCTGCAAGGCAAAAAGATGAATTTGAACTGAGATTGGAGAGAGTTTTGACAAATGTAAGGAAAAGGCAGTAGTTCAAACAGCTGTTTTCATTGTTAAATGAAGCTTGGATGTGATGAATGTGCAGACTAGAGCTCACCCAGACTCCCAGTGAATGGTATTAAAATATGTGAATAAATTGGTGCAGTCTATTTAGAGTAGTTTCAGTAGCCACAAAACATCTCCTGTTATTCACTACTAAATAACACTGAACTGTGTAAACGTGAATACATTTATATATTTTTTTATATTTTATTGACAATGTAACAGCTGCAAAACTTATTTTCAAGCTATATTATATAATTGTGTACTCACCAGGACAGTTGTAGCTTTTATGATGTCACATTACATTCAACATAACTATAGTGTTCCTCTACCATCATCCATATTAAAGTATGTATAGTATACTGATAAGTTTCTCTCTTTATTTAAAATTTACAGTAGTTAAATAACTGCAAGGTAGGACTGCTTTATTAAAATAAAAATAATTGTGATTATTTTAGTCATAATTGAAATGTAATTCAAACGCTTATTTACACAGAGACAGTGCAGTGCATCAGTGTGCGTAAAATTAAGAGAAATGAAAATAAATTAAAGTGGGAGTCGCATCCAGCAGAAAAACAAGGCTGTTATGAATGTTTTACAAGTAGAAAGCTCCAACCTGCAGGCAACTTCTTCACTCACCAAACACATTCATGCTCATAGGACACAGAGTCAGTGGAATGGTTATTTTTTCTCAACTTTTACATTTTTGTCATTATTAATGGCTTACTAAACTTTTCACACCAAATACCGATGATATTTGGCCTTCTGAGTACCAGATCTAAAGCTGGACTACTGTATATCAGGCTATATTAGGACTAAGTAAGAAGCAGAATACTAACCCAAAAAGTGACAAAAACATGAATAGATTTGCCTCCAACTTAAAGAAATACTCAAACTACAGAAGACCCTGAATAGCTCCAGAGGCAGTTCACGTACCCTCAGTGCCTCATGTCCCACAGTTTGAGAAACATAGGGCTAAAATGTATACCTTAGTTCTATTAAAATGTATTAATAACAGTCTATAATCATGTCTCAGATCTAACTATAGTGCTTTTTCTCCTATTTTTGAAAATGTAATAAAAGATGGTGTAGCTGCACAGTACAATATTGCAGACATTCTTCCAGTGTTGATAAATCAAACCCAATACAGTTCACCCCTGCAGCGCGCAGGAGCCACACGCTGTGCAGTTGTTTGGAAAAACGGGTCATTGCCTTGATCACAAAAGCTCTTGCACTCAGTAATAGAGCATGATAAATTAAAGTGGCTTCTACACTTCTCTGGCCCGTTTTGGTGCTGGTGCTCTCTGGAAGAAAAGTCATGCCTATATCATTACAATAATCTGTATCTGGCGCATTGAGGACTGGGCACAGAGAAGCTTCATTACACCACATTTTCTCATATTGGATCACATTTCTGTCATGAGCGCCCGAGCAGTGAATCGGGAGAACGTGCAATATTCACAATTATAAATCCCAAACAGGTGCAGGAAGCTGTGATTTGTAATCTGAACAGTTTCCTGGCACATTATCTGTTTTTAATATTTTATAACCTCTTTTACCATTGAGCTAATTTCCAATGTTCATATTTCACCCATTAAATTGGAATTTAACAATATCTAGTCTAATAAGGAGTTAAGAATAGCACCATATTTCTTTTCATAATATATTCTTATAATCCCAAATTCAATCAAGACTCAGAACTCCTTTCCCCTTTGTCATACCAATACACAAATACACATACAAATGCATCTTAGACATAACAATTTGTGTTGTAGGTAAAATGCTCTGTTCACTGCTTCAGACATGTTGGTCTATAAAATGTCATCAAACACTTGAAATCAATATAATATGCATTCCCCCACCCCCATTGTAGACAGAGCTAACCTGCAGACAATTGTTCCTGTGTTATCCTGTGGGAGTTTTTGTTGATCCAGTCCACTGAAGATGTACTATTGATCTGGGGGCTGTCCCACTCTCCAGCTTGGACTTAAACATGGCTCACTGTCTTATCCATGGATTTCACAGTGATAAGAAATTCGTACCATTGCCATAGAATTTATTTAGAATCTATACAGATCTGTTGAATGGTGAGAAGTCATCGAAATGGTGCCTATAATTGAAAAGCTGAAACCTGTGAATAGCTTTGTTTGCTCTGCACTAAGATAACATTTGGCATCTTCTGAAAAATGTAGAAGTTAAAATTTCAGTGAAAGCGTAACCTGCTCAAAATATTACATTTGGGATAAACTGAACCTTTGGTGCTCTTAAAGAAAGTCTTAAGATATATGGGTAAAGTTTTAAAAGCCTCAAAGAACATTTCATAATTTACTACTTGATACCTGACGAAGGTTAGACAAAGGCAAGGAAAGGTCAAAGATACATAGAAGTGGACACAGAAGGAACAGGTAGCAAATGAATCCTTAAAATGTATTGTGTTTTATTACCTGTACCTCGTGGTCAGTATCTGCTGCTGTTATACATAGTGTTTAAAGGTGCATTGTGTAACTTTTCTGGTCAAGGTTTGGAGATGTTTTTGCTTTGACTGGAATGTTTCACAGTATGGCATTAAATCTTTCTTTCATCATCTGTGGAGAGGCAGCCCCACTCACAGAATACCTGTTTTTCTCTGTATTTTGAGCAATAAAAGTAAGGTAGATCTGTCTAATGCCATACTGTGGAACATTCCAAGCAGAGCAATGTCATATCCATAGAAACAAACAGGTGATGGATGCCTAGTCAAAAAGTTATAGAGCACTTTTAACTATGTACACAATGCTTATTTAACATTTCCAGACCAATAGTGAACCAAAAGAAATCAAATTCTTTATCGACATTTTCATTCCTGTTTTGCACCTTTCCTGGCATTTATCAATCCAAATCACCTGACTCTTTATCAGGGAAATTAACCTGTAGCCTTGTTACAGAATGAAGCAAAGGCTACAGATCTTCTAAATTAAATGTCTTTAATGCATCCTTTATACAACTGGACACATTTTAGAACAGTGCATTTTTAAAAATACATGAGATCTCTATCCAAGTACATTCACAAGGCCGTAATCAGGGATGTTAATAAGTGGGTGAACAAAGCGCCTCTGGCTTTTTGTTACACCTAGCCCCAGCAGTCTCTTGTGTGTTTGTCTAATCACTGCATATTTAACCAGCCTGCATCAGCGAACCCTCATTATACATGCTAAACTCGGTCTATTTTTAAGGCAAATCTCTGCTCTGGTCTCTAATTGCTTAAACAGTACCTGGCCTTTTCTAGCATGGATATTTGGAGCGAGAGCCTCTTACAAGCACTTAAGGTCCCAGCAGACAAAGGGAAAACCACTTAGGCTATTAAAGCTAAAGTGAGCATGTACGAAACAGATGAATAAGTTAGCACTACGACTTTGATGCCATCACAAGGACTCCTAAATGGTTCTGAGGTGAGAGAAAGAAGTGAATAATGTCAATTTGAGGTAGTAAAATATTAAAGAAGGTTACACAACTCCTAGAGCTGTGCTTTTCTAGGCACTGGCATTATAACTAGACTTTAACAGTTTTCTTTTCACAAGTCCAACTAATAAAGCTATATTATGCAAGAAATGCAATAGTTTATATATAAAGACTTGCAATATTGCTCAGATATACACAAATACAACAATGTTTGAAGATGAAATGAAAAAAAAAAAGTACCCCCTGACACATATTTTTTCAGATGATTATAACCTGAAACGATAATGTCATTGAGTTTTTTGAGTGTTCCTTGCTCTTGCAGTGAATTCAAAGGTCTGTTTTAATGCAGTACAATATCCAGTTCTGAAAAGAGTCTGTGGAAATTGTCAAAATATTTCTAAAAGCTTAACTTTTGAGATGGATTATCACAAGATTTGTGCTCTCAGACTCATCACAAAAGCATTCTGATTCTGAACTTCACAGTCAACCACAATGTGGTTATGAGCTAGAAATATTCACTTCCAAATTCTTGTCATCCTTTTTCAAGTTTAATTATTGCACACATCTAAAGCTTCAACTAACAATTATTTTGCTGAGTCATTAATGCACCAATGAGTCAATTAATAAAATTGTTGATTAGACTGTGATTTTTACAAAATTTGACCCAGATGAAACTTAAGTGATGCTGCTTGAGGAGTATATTCACAGACAAATGAGGTTTTTTTTATATATAAAAAACATGTGTGATTCTTTTTGGGTCATTTTGATGTTGATTATTCAGCTACTAAATTAGTTGATGCCTCATATGCATACAATGCAAATTGGAATCAGAAGAATTTGTATTGCCATTGTTGGAAATGAAGTCTATGGTAATCTCCATTGTCGTGGGGTTTGAGCTCCAGGTTGTTGTCTGCGATGGGCCCGATGAATGTGGTGTCATCCACATAGGTGATTAGTTTTACACAGTCGTGGCTGAAGAAGAGTAGGGGGAAAGTACAGAGCCCTGTGGAGATCCTGTGCTGATAGTCCGAGGGTCTGTCAGGAAGTCGGTGATCCACCTTCACAAGTTGGAGTCATGCATATTGAGCAGAGAGAACTTGTCCTGGACCAGAGCAGGGAGGATGGTGATGAACACAGAGCTGAAGTCCACAGGATAGGATCCTGGTGAAGGTTCATGGGGAGTTCTGGTGCTGCAGGATTAAATGGAGGAGCAGTCTGATACCATCATGTACAGATCTGTATAATCTGTTTAAACTCTGTAGACAATCTGCCTAATGTCCAGGAAGTGGAAGACTGAGAGGAGAAAAAGAGAATAGACCTACCAAAACTGGTATTCTATAGTTTGGAAGAATAGTGCAAATATTTTAAACTGGTGGAAATATAAACTGACACCGTACTGTTACTTTAAGTGTGTTATTTTACTCCCAGACATGTTAATGAAAATTTCAGCTTGCATTTTACTCCAATTTTTAATGCTACAAAGACCTTTGTAATGGACTTGAGTGCAGTCTCAATCTGAAGTATTAAAATATTCACTAGCGTATCATCACTCGTGGGTCGTGGCTTTTCTGGGCTTGACACTGCTCATCCCAGGGTTCTGTAACCATTTTGTATTAAAGCAGTTGTTCACCAAGCCTCAGGCCTCACGCCCAGGTCCCTCCAATAAACCTGTCACAAAGTTTCCCCTTGAAGCTGCCCTGGGACTTCCATCAGTGTTCCTGTAGTGAAAGTGCTCCTCTGTGCCAGACTCTGAAGTCAGAATCTGTGTTCACTTTATTTGTACCTCCACAAAAACAAATGTTAGGTTATAAAAAAAATCGTTGGAATATTAAAGGGAGTAATTGCTTTATCAAGGAACTAAATACGTTTGCTTTCGACAAACCAAATCCAAGCAGGTAGAGGAGGGAGAGGTTGTAAAAATAGAGCACAGACTATCTTTGCATCTAACGTAAGTCTTGTATTTCACTGGGGATGTTGAATAGCTCTGCTTGGAGATTCACTCAATCTTTTCTTTGCGAACGTGCTGCTGTGATTTATAAATATCATTGGGGATGTGGAGTCACTTTTCCTATTTCACAGTCTTTTCAGGAAGCAAGACCCTCTGATTCAGTTTTCATGCCTTTTTCTGCAGCAGGGCCAAAAGTACTGGGAGTAAGTTATGAATATTTCAAATATCAAGCACAAAGGAGTAAAATCCACCTAGTGTTTGCACATATGGCTAAAGGCAAAGTTTAAACTCGGAAAACCAACACCAGACTTGGATAGTACTTTGAGCTCTGGTGATTGGATAACCTACCTCTCGTGTTAACTCTTTAGTCTTTCTGGTTTTCCCAACCAGAATTCATGCAGGGATGTATTTCAAGGTTTTTCTGCTGCACTTATGATGCCAGTTTGTAACAAGCAAACTTTCAAATAACAAAATGGTAGTGGCGGTGTTTTCTTTAATCTATTTCTTTTGCACTTTTTGTCAGTTTTTCAAACTTTCGGCACACAAAATACAAACAGTGAAAGGCCCTTTGACATTTACATCTTTTTCAAATTTTTTTCTGTTTAATTAGACCTGACCAGATTTGATCAGAATAAATTTCTTTGGCTGATAAATCTTTTGTTGAATAAAATGATGACTCCTTTGATGACTCCAGTGTAAGCGCATTAGATCAGTATAGTAAGGAGTACATTTTGGGCTATTTTAAACCATATATTCCATTTTCTCTGACACAATACCAGTGGGCTTTGAGGGGCCTTTGGCTTTGTACCACCTGGAGCGCAGCAGATGACCCAGTGTGCAAGTGTGTCCCAACATTCTCTCCCTGAAGTCAAGCCTCTCTGAATAATGAGAGGCTCCATGCATTAATGCAGGAGCAGGCCCTAAAGGAAGCTCTGCTAGCAGGTGATTGTTGCAGCCTCAGTGGGACTGTCAGTAAACATGTGCCCCTGTAGCGCGGGGCATTTGAGCACCAACAACCTCCCCTGCCCACACAGCTCACTCCGCATCATGGGAAATTATGGATGGGTTTGTGCCTAACCCCAAAGCAGCACGTTAGCTTTTAGGCCACCTCTGGCTACAAATGATTTATGAGTACACATCAACATGAGCATTGCTTAGAATACAATGACATTTAAAAGATGGAGGAGATGAGCTGTGCTATGTGGGTAATTGAGCAGAGTATTTGTATGGGGGAATTAAAGATAGCCTGCTTAGACAGTGTCTGTGGGCCTGATGCCTCACAGCTCCTCGTGACTGACAGATGATAATCTCAGGGCGCTCAGTGTTCTTATTATGCTGCCTCTATCAATATTTCTGAGTGGACGTCTGGAATATCAACTGTTTCCGATGGGTCAAAATGTCTTCTCCACTGAGCAATACAAGCCTAGCTGAGCAAATAATTACAAGCAAATTGGCCAGCTGATGATCACAAAGTATGGCTTATTGACCGTTAATGGACAAGCTGCTGGTCACATAAGTGAGTGGACACTAAAGAGTTGTACACCAAATATTCTCATAGCTTTATAATGTAGAGCAAAGAGGTTACAGCTGTTAAAACAAGTGCAGCTGTCATTTCATAATCACAGTTATGTAATAGAGTATGTAGGATTTTAATTCATCTAGTATACACAAGAGAACAAGTTTCATGTTGTGAAATGGACTCGTTCTAGTTTTCACATTTTTAAGTCAGCAAAAATCTGATATGAATTTAAAAGGCCCAGAGTTTTGTGGTCTGTGTTTCCTCATCACAAAAATACCTGGAGTTGTTTTGTTTATCCACATATTTAACACACAAACCCTCCACATTTAGATCTTCTCTCAGAATGAAAACTCTCTGATCCACCTTGTGATGTCATGTGGTAATACAGGAAGTGCTCCACTTTTAAACTCCATACATCTTCACTAGGATGATTATTATCTGGATGATTTCAACTGTGGAATTGCCAATCTCTGCTGAAATGGACTTAGACTTAGACATAGACAACTATAGGTAAAGGGAGCTGTTAATTTGAAAATTACCACTACAAGGTGGAACAGACCATGTTAAGCATTGGAGATGTAAACACACTCAAACATGTGAGAAAGAAACAAAACAGAGCTCCAGGTCTGTTTTTGATAAGGTAACAGCATTATTTATGCATGGTTTAAAGCTCATACAAGTCAGTTCTGTATAATAAAGGACCTGTAAGGCCCATAGGTGATATAATGGACTTGTCCCCTATAAGCAGAGGAAGTGGATGGGGTAAATACTTTTTTTCCTCTCTATTATTGCACTATACATCTTGGCTTGTTTGGTTCCTTCAGCATGTACGTTTGGAAGCTTTCTTTATAAAATAATCTTAAATTGCTGCCAACATTGTTGCTCACAGGCAGGACTGTGAAAAGGTAACTCCTGTAATAGAAGGACAACTGCACTTCTGGTGGCTGTTGCTTTGGAAACAAACTGTCCCCCTGAGTTCAATATTTAAGTCTCGATGATAGCATTTTCACTTCTTCAAATGGACTTAAGAGCGATTTGTGGAAACTAAAGGAGGCACTGCAGACTGTAATGGTGCTGTGGCACTTCTTCTCCTTGTTGTAACATTTAAAATCATCTGGAGATTTGAAAATTTAGTTCACCTGCAAGATGCTGCAAAATGTGAACTGAAGTTATTATCACTGCAAAACTGTAAACGCAGGATCTATTCTACAGCCAGCGTCACCCAAAATCCAACAAAATATTCTTTAAATTTTAAGCATACACAACTTATTTGTTATTAGCAAACATAACTTTATTGTAGGGGCCAAAATTGTTAAGTAAACCACACAAATTATATATTAGAAATTGTATTGCAATCTCATCTTGTCTTGTGGACCCAGTCTCATGTCTGGTCGTGCCATGTGGAAATTGTATCTTATCCCACCCTTGAATTTACTTGCAATACTGTTTTTTTCTTGTTGGAAATTGAATATATAACTGGACATATGCTTTTCTCTGCTGTTGAACCATATGTGTATCACTGTTAAAAAAAAAACAAGGAACCAAGCACAGAGCAGTGAGCATGGGGGTAGGTGAAAACAAGATCATGAACACTCAAATGTTTTTTGTGAATCAGTCACAATATAACTTCAGCTGAGATGAGGAAAAACGATTATAACACAATTAAACACAATTAAAAGCTCTTTAAGTCTCTTTATAATATGTTTCCTTAAAGGTTTGATCACTTTTGCCTAGTGACTTCCAGTAATCCACCAAGACAGACACATGAATCCTGTTAAACCAGAGAAAAAGACCTTAATCCAAGTGGTGCCTTTTATGTCACACAAAGACAGTGAATATTTGTGCCTCACAATACACGTAATTATCCACAATAGTAGTCTTTTATAGTGACACCAAGTCGCTCTGCCTGTTTGTGCTTTCAACAACCATCTTCACTTCGCCTGAATCCATACAAAACCATTCATTTTTCCTGGATTGACAGATTAATAGTCTATGAAGTCTATTTAAAATGGCTACTGTACTTTTACATTATCATATCTCTATGGCTTCTCTTGAGAGATACCTAAAATCTAATATCAGCTCCAACCTAGTACATGCATTATTAGTCTAAGCTTCAAACTTGACACTTTATTATGTGGTTGCACAAACTAATGCAGGGTACATTAAAGATTCACAGCTATATTTCCACCATTTTGAGTAAAATCACCTTGTAAATTATGTATTAAAAGACCAAAATAGGTAAAATAAGAAAAGAAAATGCTACTGTAGAGAGATGTATAGAAGAAGTAATGTTTAATGCTTCATTGCAGTTGCAGACACAAAATGTCACTTAAGGTGTCAGATCCTTGGCTTGTTTCCTTGTCTCCTAGCAACTTCCTACCTTCCTTTCCATACGTTCTGCTTTGGCTTTATCTCCTGAATTACACCTGATAAAAAATACATCAAATGAAAAATACATCATCGAAATGTAACATATATAATTCATATAAATGGAGTCCGCTGCTCAGTTCCCAGTGGTTTTATGAGCTCAGAGCTACAGAAGATGTCCAGTGGATGGGTTCAACGTGAGTGCATATGTACATACTGTACATACTGTATCTTTCATTGTGTTTTATGTCAACATAAGGTAAACTTTACTGAGAGGACATTTGTCTTGGGATATAATGTCACTTAGGCTGAAAAAGAGACTTCTAGCCTCAATTACAGTCATCCAGAACACACAAAAACAGATTCGGAATCATGTATCTGCTTCCTGATATAACATGGTATTATCCTGCTTGTCATTATGGGAGATGAAAATAAATGCTTCACAAATACTGAGAACAGTTCTAGTTTTAGTCTCATTTTTAGTGCTTCACTCCTCAGTGCATGAATAGTGTCCTTGAACCCGCTGCTAGACTGTTGTACACTTAAAGAACACAACATATTGTGCTTGAGCCTGCTATAGTTATAATCTATGAGTCATATGTTTTGAATTCCAGCTAGAAGATACTGGATGCTACAGTCTTAACAATCACAACATGAGGAAAACCCTTGTGTACATTTGTTTTTAACATGTACATATTTGTATTGATTTGAGAGAAAATCTAGGATTGAATGTTGCTCCAAGAGTAGATAACAAGAGAACTGTCTCAAATACAGTCAGGATGAATGTGTATTACTATTTTCTTATATAAATTCAGTTTATTATATAACTGATGAATGAAATAGAATGCACTGCCCACATAACACTCTTTGGGCCTAGTTAACACTGCAGCTCCATCAGCTGAAAAACATACAAAGAAAGGAAAAATATGTTAGGTACAACATATGAGACAAACTGAAGCCCATTATAGTATTAACCAGAACCAGAACTTTCACAGAGGCATATCTTTTATTTGATACTTTTATGTAGCATTTGACTACAAGCTTATTCAACATTTCACTTTGCTTTACGGATATAAAACAAAGTATACTATTACATGTATTACATTTATGACTGCCTTAAGCATTACATTAGTGCAACATAAACATAATAATAAAACTCTTGTGTAAACACACACATTTTCTGCCTGTGCGCCACATTAATTCATATTACTGTAATGGCACTGTAGTAATAAAGAGTAGCATATGGTCTGGGCCCACTGTGTTGGACATTAAGCACTCGGGCACTTCGGTCCAGTTACATTCATTTTACAGGCCTGTACTTGATTTAATATGGACAACAAGAAGAGATGACTGTGTGGGTAATTAGTGGGGAGTCATCTGATGGCTTTTTAATTGCCCGGCATCGCACCACTTTGATGAGAGGCAATAAACGGGTGCCATGTTGTCCCCCATGCAAACACAGCTCTATGTTACAGTGTGGGCTGGGCAGGTGGAATGTAAATGTACACTTTTTATTATGGTTTTTATTTACAGCTACTTTTTACCTGTTGTGCCATTAGCATGCTAAGGTATGTGGCTGATGTATGTAAATTTTTATGAGAGGACTGCCACCTGCTTGTCTTGATGCAGGGTTTTTCATATATGGCAATAAACTTAACTGTTTTGCATTCATTCAAATTTGCATTGAAAAACATGCATTTTTACTGTGAGGCTCTTCACAAATCTGACATCTAACTTGGCCTGTTAGCATCACAGTTCATATTATGGAACATGGCACGGGTAAAGCAAAAACATCTCCATGGAAACAAGCAGAAAGGTAGTTTTCATAAGAGTAGGGCCTCTGTGAATGTGTTGATTGAATGAGTGACTGGTGATTATAGAGGTGCAGAGTTGCTTTCCTGGAATTTAGAATTCACACTTCTCCAAAACAAGATGTGAGTCTGGTCATTTCCCAGACTTCAGATGGGTGTGATTGATAAGTGGATTAGCCAATTATGGGCACAAATCTATCAAAACAAACATGGCTATCTCCGGGGACTGAAAAACATCAGTCACTGATCAGATTCCTACAGAGTCAATGAGCAAAGCACTAAACTATAAATATTAAACTGTTAAAGTGACCTGAGAGGGTTAGGCTCGAGATGCGACGGAGGGAGAGGTGACCTAGAAGGAAGTCATTCTGGACTTACAAGGGCAGAATACCAGAATATCTCTGTCAGTCATCCCCAGTTTAGCTGTGGGCCCAGGTTTAAGAGTAGGATATAGTGTATGTAAACTGCCCATAAAGTGATGAGTAAACCCAGTACAGTATTGTATTTGTTCTTAGTTGTTTTAATATTTCATGTTCACAAACATCATGTAGAATACACAGCAATAGTACATTCATGATTTCACCTTCATATTATCTTCTCTTGAATGTCAACAGTAAGAATGAGACAAAGGCCAGGTTGCAGCCTGAAGAGAAGTGTCCCTGGGGTTGCTGTTATTGTTTCTGTGCTGATGTGGAGCCTCAGTTGTCAGGTCTTATGACACCTCTTGCTCTCCTGTCCCGGTGAAAATGTAAAAACTCTGAGCTAAAACGCTGAAACTGCACTCCCCACCACCTTTCTGCTTTGCCACAAGCTTCTGCTGCAGCCTCACTAAATTGAACAGTGACCCCCAGACCCCACCCAAATAAATACTCGCACATATATACAGCAACTGCAGTATTGTCAAGTAACACAGGAAGCAATTTGTTGTTCGTCCACTGTGGTTGTCCAACATTGCAGGTCGAGTTCAGAGGTTTGTTGTTGATCTAAGCAATGGCAAAGGTCAAGTGGTGAGAATGATAACGTTTCATTGCTGTCAACTGATGTGGCAGTGGACTGGATGAATTCATAACTTCAAAATGGCAGAAGCTCCCACAGCTTATAACAGACTGATGTACCCAGAGACTCACTGTGCATGTGATGGATTTTATCACAGGATTTTTATATGTTGTCTCTGTGTTAATCTTGGTAATAAAGAAATGGCCTCTGATAATTGTGATAAACTGCAAACATTTTTATTGACACCATCTGGAACATAATGGTTCTTTCATATTTCACTGTTGCTAGTGGAAGCACATAGGTGAAGTTCCTTGACCAAAGACACAACAACAGCAGAATAACCCAGTGGAGTGAAAATTGAACCACATACAGTACACGATCATTTTTATTTGTTTATTATCATGATTATTTCAGAATTGGTCAGTCTAGTGCAGGCATGTCCAAACTATGGCCCGGGGGCCAAATGCGGCCCTCAGACAAATTTTTCTTGGCCCTCAGGCTTCCAGGTGAATTGGCCCAAATTACCTTGCATCAATTAAAAAAAAATTTTTACAGCAAGTTTTTTGAAAATCTACATTAATAAAGCTAATATTTAATATTTAGTGTGTGGCTTTAAGGATCTTAGCATGAATAAAGGACTGATGGCTCATTCTAACGTGTTAAACATGCACAGTACCAGTCTACGGCCCTCGATCGGCCCTCTGCCTCGTGTGTCTTTAGATATGTGGCCCTTGATGAAAAAAGTTTGGACACCCCTGGTCTAGTGGGAGTATAAGAATACCTCACTCACACAAGAAGTTGTTGTTTTTTTTAAATCAAATTCATTGTACTATCAAAAGAAAATGAGTTGTGGCTCACTGTATAAAATGGGACTTTTTCCAAAAAAATAAAAAATAAATAAAATAAAATACAAATGAGCTTGGTGTAGTCTCAAGATGATTTGGATATAATCATCCAAATCTTACCATTCTCAGTGCCTTTGAGGAAAGCTCTTATTAGCACAATCCTAATGACAGACAGGCTCAGTATCAGTTGTGGTGGCAATGAAAATGATGATGACGAAGAGCAGATTGATTTGTGCCACTGGCTGCAATCTTTGTTCACAGAATTAAAATGGTCTTTAAAATGAAATATATTTTCAGCTTCTTGGGATCCATCATAAAGCTCCAATCAATATTTAATATCCTCAGATCAATGGTTTCCATGAGGATTATTTTGCATGGGTTCTGTCAGGATTCCAAGATAATAATGTGCGCAGAGATTAAAAATGACCTTTATGGTAAACCCATTGTATTCCTGTCAAGAAAATATACCCTTCATTAAGATATATGTGGAAAATAACAACACATGTGTTCAATACTGAAGTAATCAATATGGGATGTAAATGGTTTGATTATTCTGAAATTCTTGCTTGGAATTTTTTTATTTTGTTTTCTCTGGGTCATTAGGCTTGATGGTGTCATCTAACTGTATCCCTGAGGATGAATGAGAAATATTACATAGTGCACCTTTAAATAATAATAGATTTCTTTTTTGTTGAACACTAATTCAAAAAATCTCAATAAAACTAAGCTCTCAACCTGGTGTTGCCTTGATGCTGAATAATATTCCAGCCTCTTGTTGTAACAGAAGTGGTAGATAATCACAAATCATCAAAAATGAAATCTGTGACATTGCTGCTTACAGCAGATATTGTCAACTCCAAAGTCACGCTGTATTCTTTATTACCTCTGTAGGGAAAGATGTAGATTGTGCTTATTTATTTTTTTTACTGACTCCTCATGAGCTGAAAACAGTTGCGGTGTTTTAATAGGATGCTCCTCTCCTCTGCATATCGAGTAAGCAGCACATGGAGCAGGCACATTGTCAACACAGGGCTGAGGCATCATAATTACAGCTCTATATCCCTCTGTTCATGACTGCCTCCCCAAGTGGTCCTCCAGCCCATTCCACTGCACACTTTGTACCCACAGCCACTGTTTCAGCAAAGTCCAAACACTGTGGTGTAAAAGTTTGACACGGTATAGTGGGTTTATTTATTTAGCAGAAAGTTTAACAGTGATGTATTCTGCTAATTATAACAGTGCATGGGTAAATTCAATAGGCCAGTGTGTTGTGTACATATTGCATGGCTTTACTCCTGGGGCATAAATGAAATATAAATATAAAAATAAAGAAGAAATAATAAGGAACTGTGTGAAAACATAAATATCAAACACTACCATACTGTTAAGGTTTGGAATTTCAATCATAAAAACATTTGTCTCTCTCTCTCTCTGGTACAAGATGAGGAAAAAAAGTGAAAGATAGACTTTTCTAAGGGACGGTCCAGGACCTTATTGTCTCCAGGGAATTAAACTAAACATCTTATCAACACAACACAACATCATCAGATCTGTGGAGAATAATACAAATAATTGAAAATAGACTTGTTTCATGCCACACACTGGAACATTCCAAGCGAAACAATAACAGTCATGACGGCATTCATGTGGAATAAGCCCTGACTATCACTACCACCAAAAGTGCAAGTTTAAGCACAAGTGGAAGTTCATACCCATTTAAGTCTAAATCTTAAATGATGCAATTATCAAAACAAAATCATTTGCCTTTTGATACAGAATTTACACTTGAAATCTTACATGCAACAACACTATGTACCTTATCAAACAGGTCTTTTTGCAATTTGTACATGAGCAAACTCTTAATAAAGAAACAACTTTAACTGAACAGTTATTCGGATGTATTTTCATGGAATTAGTTTCAGTGCAGCCTTCTCCAGTTCAAGTGTGTGCACTTCACTGGGGAGTTACAGCTCGAGTTAAGAACATTGAAGTCATGGCAACAGAAAGAAGGCCAATCTGTGGGGACAACTCAGCTCCATATAGATACAGAAATACTTTATGTTTATTTGATTATTATTTCTTATCCATTCTTGGTCCCTGTTTTGTTTTGACATGTGGCTTTGTGGACAGCGTATGCTCGCCTGGAGCCACAGGCTGTTATATTGAACAGTGCTCATCAGAATGACTGACAGGTGAGGGGGCGGGAGCTTGACCAACCGAGAGGGAGGAGGCCAACGCCGACAATACATCTCTTAGTGGAGATTTGCATACAAGACAGTACTCATGAGAGGAAAAACTGCCTTAGAGTAGGGGCTAAAAGTAGAAACAGATACAACTTTTAGACTTTTAGACATAATATATTATTATCATTTATATTATAAAAGTATAAACATTTCTAGAATTATGATCAACCAGAAAATTTAACTTCAGTCAGAAAGAACCTCTGGAAGTCTTCCCAACCTTTTTATACCTCCTATTAGTGGTGTACCAGTACATCAGTAAAATTCTCAACTCAATTTCAATACCAATGAAAATGAAAGCTTATTTTGTGGTAATATAAATTTGACCTCAAAAACAATAGCAGGTTCTGTAATGTTATCAAATGCTCCTATAACTATTCAGAGAAAGTTCAATTTCATCCTCTTTATGTGATTTATTTCAGTATCAATACTTGTTCAAAATAATAGCCTATCTAGTTTTGATACTAGTTTTAGTATTGATTTGTTTTGGGCATCTCTTTCAACCTGACGCTAGAGCTAGCTCCGCAAGCCACATCACACTCATCTTAACTCATTACAAGTTTAAACTTTTAATTATATTTCTGTGCATTTTACCACACCTAAACAGTATGTCTACATAAAAGTATGGAGTAGAGAGAAATGAGCAGTAGATTGGATTATATAGATTTTCACAATATAGTTTACCTGAATCTTTAATCTTTCTTACAGCTTTCAAGAAATTCCCTCTGAGTATAGCACACTGAAAAGGCACCGAAAAATCCACTTTTGCAACAATGGCAGTATCGCTACTACTGCTATTTTCCTGTCTAGTGCTTATTTTGTCATTCTCCTGCTTCTTCCTCTCGCCTCCACTGGCTCCAGGTAGCATTTAATGATTTACTCTAATAGTGTTTTTGTGCTGACAGGATCCTTTGTGTTGTCATACATACTGTGCTTAAATCAATAATTTGTAGAGCAGTTAAGTGCAGTGTTTCGAATGAGACTGCTGAAGACTCGCTGAATGCTAGATGGAGGAAAACATGTATTTGCTCCTTGTTGCCGGGTCAGTGAATGTTCTACAGCTGATGTGTGCTGACAATGTGAGAATTTAACTCCAAGTTCATTATGAGGCTAAGACAAAGGGTTAATGCACTCATTTTGCTTGTTTCCTGCTCCCAGAATTTGATGTTTGTTGTGGAGTCCAGTCCACTGAGTATGCCAGATGCCCTTCTCACCTTCCCTGTTGTCCTCCAGGTTTGGTGCGGTTGCCTCTTTACACCAAATTATTTAGTTCTTAAGTGCCAGAATGTTTACATAATCCAACTATATGGTATGCTTTTCTAGTTGAATAACTGAAATCTACATATATCTGCTGCTACTGTAAACATATTCATTTAATGGGTATTCAATATCTACCCAATGACTGTACATAATGGAAAGGCATTATGAGAAACAAGAGCAGTAACTTACATAAGCTAATGAAAATTGACCCTCAGCATTGAATCTTGCTGAACACAGTCTTATTCAAACTGTACAGCTAAACTTGGATGTGTGTGATTTTATTCTATTATAAGAAATCACTCTTTACCATAGATCTGATATACCTATCTGCATTTGCGATTTTCAAAGGTCATTGCAACATTTTCAGAAGGCTGTTTTTCACATGAAATAGAGGTCACACTCCAGTGCCTGTGTCAAAATAAAAGCAGACTTGCAGATGATATGAGACATGTGGATCCCAAAGCCAAAGTGTGTTGTAGAGACCTGAAAGTAGACTTCCAAAGTAAAGAGTGAGATTTGAATACCGATGTGGGCCCTGTTTGTGCTGTCTCCATGCCCTTACCGTGCCACTCATGTGAAGTAAACTTATAAAAGAGAGAACTGTCACCTTGATGTTTCCACTGCAGTTTTTCATAAGAGCTGCTCTCGGAGGACAAGTGCTAAGGAAAACATCATTATGTGTGGAGAAATGTGCCGCTAATAAACCCAAAATGGCAGAGAGGGGTGCAGTTGTCAGCCATGATAAATGGCACCCGTGGAAGGGGAGTGTTGGGTGCCCTTGCTGCGGTGACTCCTCTTCTCCAGGGGGCGCTGCGTCTGACACCGGGTGTCGCACCTTAACCTCTCTCCTGGACGTCGACAGCACTCAGGCCAGACATAGAAGACCAGGCACAAAACCTTTATTGTATATTTGTTAAATCTACTGAGGCAGGGCTGGTGTCTGAACCAGGTACATTTAACTTAAGAAAATGTTATAGAGCAGAAAGAGCTGTTTTTGTACCCAGCAGTGTATCAGGAGTACTACATAAAGTTGTGTAAGTTGTTTTTTGACCCCATAAAATAAGCAACATGTGTAGTACTAGTAGTAGTACTAGTAGTAGTACTAGTAGTAGTACTAGTAGCAGTAGCAGTAGTTGTTGTATTAGTTCTGTAGTAGTAGTAGTAGCAGCAGCAGCAGCAGTAGCAGTAGCAGTAATACAGTTGTTGTAGTTGTTGCTGCTGTTGTAGTAGTTGCAGTAGCAGTAGTAGAAGTAACTGTAGTTTGCTGTTATTGTTGTCGTAGTTGTTGCTGTAGTTGCAGTAGCAGTAGTAGAAGTAGCTGTAGTTTGTTGTTGTTGTTGTAGTTGTAGTAGTTGCAGTAGTAGCAGTAGCTGTAGTTTGTTGTTGTAGTTGTAGTAGTAGCAGTAGCTGTAGTTTGTTGTTGTTGTTGTAGTTGTAGTAGTTGTAGTAGTAGCAGTAGCTGTAGTTTGTTGTTGTTGTTGTAGTTGTAGTAGTTGTAGTACTTATTGTTGTAGTTTTTGTAGTAGTAGTAGTAGTTATGTTGATGGTTATGCATTCATATTCTGTATTAAACAAAGCCAAAAAGCTGGAAATTCAACTCTACCTACTTATTCCCCAGTGACTTATACATCACTATTATTATTATTATTAGCTTAACCTGGGCCGTCCTGTGAACTTCTCTAAGGCTATTGTTGATTTATAGTGGAACAGCATGGGGCTTTTAAGCAAATACAAAATAAATAAAATGGACAGTGTTGTAGTATGGCACACCGCTGTGAAATCAAATCCACACAACGTGCTTTGGGTTCGGCATCAGGCCATGAAAAGGAGAAAATGGATGATTATGGAGAAGGCGAATTACATTAGTGTGTCGAATTAAAGGGACGTCTGGAATATCCAGCTGAGAGGAGGGGGCGATGAAATGCTTAAGACCAGGACAAAGAACGTGTGTGGAATTGGAGGAGAGAGCAGAATTTAGTGTACAGTCTGTGCTCATGCTGTGAGTTTTATCTGTACCTAAGGAAAGCAAAAGTTACTGTGCTTCTGCATTGTTCTGTATAATGCCAGCACAGACAGAGGGTTGCTAGCTGAAAGTGAAGGCCTAAAACCCTTGAATTACAGCATGTCTTGTATAACTTTATTCACATGAGTAATACACAATGGCAATTATTTGTATAAATAAATAAATAAATACATGTTGTTGTTTTTAAAGAGCAATGGCCTCCTAGCAATGGTATCTCTGACTCATGAATATGATTGGATGAAGGTCTATATCTTATTAAAACAAATCAACCATGGTAAAATGGCTTCCTCTCATCATTAAGTCATCAAAGTTGTGTTTTGACTGATTCATGCATGTTTTTTAATATTTATTTTCCTGTATTTTAGACATTATTGTGCTGAATATTCCTGTTTTCACCTACCCCCTATCTCCTCCTGCTATACTCCATTCACTGTATTTGAAGGGTCTTCAATCTTTTGCATACTTACCTATCACCCAGTTGGTCCTGAACCCCATGTTGAGACCCAGTGTATTAGAAAACAGCATAAGAGCATTACAGCATTACAGTCTTATTTAATTTGTATAAACTGTGATCATGCTAATGACTAATCACAAGAGTTCATTTTTTTGTTTCTTGTTACTTTTGCCTCTCTTTTGCCAGAGAATAAAATGAAGAAAATGTGCTCTTAAGAAATGTAGTCACAAATCCAATTATCTTCTAAAAATGTAGATTAGATAAGAGCATTCAGGTCTTTTCAAGGCTTTGGGTGAAAAAGGATAAGTGAAGAGTGATACTAAAAAATCACCTTCACTTTCAGCTATTCATGGGTTTCAGTCACTTGACTCGGTTCTTGTTGTCGGCCATCTTGAGGACTTGAGGACTGTACATTGTAGCCTATGACTGCTGTTTCATTAAAAATAGTGCTTACAATTCCTTTGGTTGAGGGTTGCTTAATCTATTTTAATGCATGGACCAAAAATTGCACAGTGCCTTCTAACTAGGGATTTGGGGGTTTTCTCTTAACCAGATGACCTTTAATCAAATAGTTAGGCTGTGTTATTTGGACACTTACAATCCTTTAACTTTGACAATTGCCTGACACGGACACAACTGGTAACCACGCTGCTACTAGCGATTTACTGCATAGTCTACAGTGATGTGTTGGAGTCCACTGATCCATCCTGATGGTGTTAAACCATGTCTGGTGAGGAACAGTCTTTGGGGATGTTATTGAAAAATAATCCTTTCTTTTGAGACTTGTTGGCCCAACCCACAGTGCAGCAAGCAGACGGCATAGCTGATTTGGTCCTGTAGATGACGGTGCCAATAAATGTGTCACTTTGGACCCATGAATTGGTGGTTTTCAGATTCTACAATGTGATATTTACATTCTCTCAGATGGGAGCGAAGAGACAATTTTCCCTAATAATTACAAGACGTATCTCATAGATCAAATCATTTTTGTTGTGACTTGACACAGGAACTGGCTACTTCAAATATTTGCTAATTATTTTCAGCTGCCATAATCTGTATAAAATATTAGTGGTCTACAAAATGTTGTTTGTCATCTCAAATCATGAAATACACCTTTGTTATTATGTTATTTTAGTTGTTTTGTATTCTGCTTTTCCAGGGGAGAGAGTGGCTGCTGGAACAGAAGCACAGTGCCATTGACCCACTGAGAACAAATGAAGGTAAACAACATTAGAGTGGTATCGCTGTGGATACGTAATCTAATCACTATGTTCAAACTGTCTGGCTCCATCATGTGAAATCATAAACTCGCTCACTTCTGCTGATTACGGCTGATTCTGATCACCACAGACAGCTGGCTGCTCTGGAGAGGCAGAAAAAGAGCATAGAGGGGACTAGCGCAAAATGACTTGTAAACAGTTGTTAAAGGGACACTGTGTAACTTTTCTGTTGAAGGGTTTGTCACCACACTTGTCCCCATGGAGATTGCTTGGTCTGGAACATTCCACAGTATGCCACTAAAACATATGTATTTCCATGCAGACAGGCAAATGATGCCACCAGGAAAAGTTACTGGTCAAATCTGTTGAGAGGCAAGCCCACTCGCAGTGAGAATGCATGTAATCCAACATATGTTTAAGCAATAAAATAGCACCTGTAATTAAAGAATTAGAAATGATAAATTCAATGCCATATTGTGGCAGACAATCAAATCTCCATGGAGACGAGCATGTGATTAAAAGGTTTCATAGTGCATCTTTAATTTGAAGAAAAGGGGATACTTACAGAGAACAATAAACACTCAAGAATGATGAATGTAAGTTTTTCAAATGTTTCAAATGGTCGGAGAGGCAGCCCACAGATTACCTCAAGAGTTCACCTTAATGAAAGAAATAACAAAACTAAAGCAAAAGTGAATGTCATTGTTGTTATGAGCAAGCAAACGGTGAGCTAACTCTGAACTTGAAAGGCCATTAGCCAGAATCACTACAAAAAGTAAGGGCCCATCTAAAGTTCCCTTATGAGCATTTTAGTTGAAAAATACCACAAATGTAACCACCATCTGGAGCAATAATGGCTTCCTGTAGAACCTTGAAAAAGTCCTGCACTTCAAAAAATATGAAGTACATGCTGAAGATTCTTTTAAGAAAATAACATTCAAAAATAACATTTTAGTCTAAATCAACATTCTATTCAACATGAAGACTGACAAAAACCTGTGAAAAACATTGTTGATATCAAAAACTGCTTTTAGGTTTACAGCCAATATGATAGTTGCTTTTAAGTGATGGGGTTGGAAGGTGTAGATGGGACAATGAGGCAGAGAGTTGAGGTGTAAAATGCAGGAAAGTAAGAGTTAAAGTAGCTGATGCCACAAAAATTTCAAACTCAGTTTTGATACTAAGGAAACTGTTTGATATGTGACAACAATTTTGATATGCCATTTCCAGTGCAAACATAATGGAGGTTTCTCTACAGTAATATTACCGTGTGGTCTCATACAGGCTGTGCTGTAGATGAAGACCATTCTAAAGCTATTTGAGGAAAGGTTCAATTTCGTCCTTGTAATGTCATTATCTCAACATGAATGCTTATGTGAATAAGAGGGATAATTCTGTAATGTAATGTAAAAGGAAACAGGTTTTCTAGACCTTTAGAATTTAGTTATGTGGCATTTTAACTCGTCGTCACCTTGACTTATCCTTTTGGCACAAACTGAACCAGTGCTTTCTCCCACACAGTCACTATAGGGCCATATTGGGACAGCCAGAAGGTTGAATGTGACGTCTGTGCCAGACTAGGCCCAGATGTGCTATGCTTTTGTTGGTTGCACTAACAGTGGAGTCTTGGGGACATTTTTGGAATAATTGTGTGTAAGTATAGAGAGGTGATGCTGTCATAACCTTGTTCTTCACACTTTGAGTTTGATGCAAACAATGTTTTGTAGGTGCAATGTAAAGTTAGATTTTAAAAAGTGTTTAACCAGTTCTGATGTTATGGAACATGTGGATACTCAAACACCAAGTCATTCTTTTGTTTAATGCCATTCCTTTGTAATGTCATGTGGTAATACAGGAATGGCTCCACTGGGTTTTTAAACTCCATACACCTTCACTAGAATTTTTTGGATGATTTTAGTCCTGGAACTGCCAATCTCTACTGAACAAAAGGTAAAAGGAGCTGTTAACTTGAAAACTATCACTACATGTTATCACAAGGTGGAACAGAGCATTTTTGAGCTTTAGAGGTGTAGACAGACTAATAATGAATACCCAGACATGTGTGAATGAAACAAAACACAACTCCAGATTTTTGGTGAGGAAACAACATTATAACATGGCTTAAAGCTCACAAGAGTCAGTTTTGTGTAATACAGGACCTTTAGGCATAATATTGAGATCCATAGTTACCTGATGGCCATTTTGTCGTTCTATTAATTTTCTTTCACTTTATTTTGGAGGGCTTTCTTATGCACACTTTCTCCAGCACCCCAGGGTGATCCAAAGTCATACCCAGGCCAGCCAAGAGACATGTCCTTGTAGTCTAGTGTGTCCTTTCTTCTCCATGCTTCCTCTCATTGACCCAAAACACCTCCACAAGGTGTTGTGTGAGAGGCACCTAAATCAGATGCCCTACCTCAGCAGACTCCTCTCAAAGTGGAGAAGCATCAGGTTTGCTTCTAGCTTCTCACCCTAGGGTCAGCCAGCAGCCAGAGGAGGAAACTTATTCACAATCCATCAATGTGTCAAAGGAATCATCATCAGTGTGTCAAAAGCATTGGCTGTTTTGAGTGACTGTTCCACAAATGATCAATAATGTGTGTGTAGTGTTTGTGAGATAAGGGTTAGATAGACATAGCAATAGGCTGCGGCTCCTTTGGATCTCTTTGTAAAAACTCTGTTTTGTATTTAAATATTGAAATTTGTGTCCCACTCAACCTTGCCTAAATAATGTGAACACAATTTGACAAGGATTCTGATCAGAACAAGGGATTAGGATTATAATATATAAGTATGTTTTTGTGTCCTATTACACTAAAGTAGTGTTGTTGCAGTCCAGATGTGTCCACAACTCAACGATCGTGATGTGATTTTGAAAAAAAAAAGTCTTGACCCTGTCTGGGTCAGGGTCAGGCTGGAGGTGGACTGACTTTGCAAACTCAGCTCAGCTCTTATGGATGTGCGAGTGATAAATTGCACTGGTGTATGTAGGAGACAGGACTACACTGTTCATGTAGGAGACAGAACTACACTGTTCATGTAGGAGACAGAACTACACTGTGTATGTAGGAGACAGAACTACACTGTGTATGTAGGAGACAGAACTACACTGTGTATGTAGGAGACAGAACTACACTGTTCATGCAGGAGAGGAGACAGGAGTACACTGCATATGTAGGAAATGAGGCTACACTGTGTATGTAAAAGAGAGGACCACACTGTGTATGTAGGAGACAGGAGTACACTGTGTATGTAGAACTCTGCACATCTTACATAAACCCTGGCAGTTGAAGTCATTGATGTGAGATTAGAGGCTGCTGTGGTTGGTGCACATATCAAGAGTCAGACAGCTGTCAATACCATTTCCCCTGTGAGAAACTAATGACATTTTTCATAATAAATGTGTTGCAAGGTAATGTAATTTCACTATTCTGCAACCTCAGGCAGTCTCTAACTAATGCTTTAAATTGTACACCATATCTTTGTTTTATTATTTATTATACCTGAGGACAATGTAATTTGTACTGTATTTGCAAAGAGTCTTCAGATCATGTTTTTATTGACTCATCTAAACTCACTTTCCTTCAGGAACTATCTTTAATAAATCTTAGGGGTTACTTGTTTACATAGAAATAATGGGTTCTTCTTCTTAGCTTGTATTGGCTCTAACAGGCTCCTAAGTAATAGTTCCAGTCATATTGCAGAGAAAGGACCTCTTATATTCCATGTAAAAATATGCTTAAGTAAAAGAGTAAAAGAAGACGTGTTGTAACTGTACTAGCTTCGCTGTACTCAGTAAAGGCCACAGTGCAGACATATGACTAAACACATTTGAAATGATTTTAATTTATCATATACTTTTAAAAATATGCCTCTGTAATGGTGTAATGAACTAGTACGTGAGCATGTGTGCGTGGATGTGTCCTTGGGCAGTATGCAGCCAAGTGAAAAGCTGATTCTCCATATGGAAATCTGTAACATATCACACAGAGCACGTTATCACATTAAAAGCTGCTTGGGCAGCTGATGAAAAGCTGTGACAGTCGGCCGACTCTCTGGGGGAACCATCTGCTGCTGCAGCCTTCAATCCGGTTCATCCGCTACATCACACCTTTGTGCGCGTTTCCCATTTCTCTGTGTGGACTGCTCCGATCAGGAGGAGCTGTGAGGAGCTCTGTCAGTAGAGTCTGCCCTCAGCCACAGTGCAGGCCTGAGCCGAGCGGGCTCTTATCCATGGCTCTCATCTCTGTTCTGTAAAGACACTCCTTTGTCAAGTACCATGTATATCTGATCCTCTGAATATTACACCAGTCAGGTCTAACTAAGATCTAAGTAAAGAACTGGCTCATACTATTCATTTAGCCTAGTGAACTTTAGCTGATGGGTAGACAGATTATCTAAAAAAAAAAAAGAAAAAAAAAGTGACATCTTGAGTGTCTCTTATCTGTTTTATCCCCTCTTAATGTCGGCTACAAGCTTCTGCGTAAACCTCATTTGCATCTGCAGCAGTGCAGAGTGAATGGTGAGACTTCTTTCATGCCACATTCTGGGTGAGTTTTGTCTCATTATTCAGCATGTATTATTAATATGCATTTATGGATGTTATAATGATGCTAAGTTTTTTTTGTGCATAAAATGAACTAGTTTTTTGTTTATGACCCATGCTTAAACACTGAGCATCTTGCATATTTATAAGGAATAAACAACATTACACAATTTTCCAAATCCTGATGAATAATGGCCTCAAAGTTGTGTTTGCCTGAACTTGTTAAAGAGGTCACTAGCATTTAATTTGTTATTTATTTTATTCATTTATTTCCCCAAAAACTATTTTCGTATATTTTTATGTTTGGTACAAGAAGATTTACAATGAAAAAACAAGTAAAGAAAAAATGAGCAAACAAAGAGCCTTGATAATTGTCATTTATAGTTCATGATAATTTTCCTCATACTCATTCCAAGCACAGGTCTCTGGAAAGCAGAAGTGACTGACAGAATGACAGAACATACACAGAACAGTTGAAATGAACTCTTATTTGGAGCTGGCCTGGGTGTAGCCATTGCACATTACCACACATCCATTCATTCTCTCACTCATGTTGCACCAGGGGATACAGAGGAAGGCAGTGTTTTCTACCAGAATCCCTTTGAAAGACAGCCACACAACTTTGCCATACCTCTCCATTTTATCAGCATTTTGCAGTTTGTTTTGGCGGGAACTGGGTTGGCTACTGTTTTGTATAAAAATTATATAAGTAACACATGTAAAAATAGGAGGAAATACCCAACTGAAAAACCAAACTCTTTATGCAGATGTCTTCATAAAATTGTCTATGTCTAGCAACATTTAATAACACTTATGTTCTCTTTTTGTCCACGTTTTATCCATTTTATTCCAAAAGAAATGGTTCGAGGAGCAGTTATAGTTTTGCATCATCTATACAACAGGCTATAAAACACCACTTTGTCACAGTCCAGAAAGCACATATAGATTGGTGGTTGTACTGTATATAAACATATGTACTGGTTTAAGATAATTTTGCGTGCATGGCTGGCTCCTGTCCTCTCCTCTCCGGACTTATTGAAAGAACTCACCATTCGGAGTTCAAACGAAAAGGCATCCAGATTTCTTTACTGGCACAATGGACATTTTGTTCCTCTAAAATGTGGTCTTTTGAAAGAAACCGTAATCCTGTTCTTATCTTGGTACCACCACAGCAGCTCAGCCAAGTGTAAGTCTTTCCTGGCTGTATTTTTGCTGCTGATCCCACGGACATCCATAGATCTCCACTATCCGATATTTTTTTTAGTCCAACGCGGATTGGTGTAGTTATGCATGTAATATTTCTTTCGGCTAGAAAAATGTCTCAACAACACAAACACAGGCAATGTAAATGAAAACATTGAGTTGCTGAATCTCCCTTTTTTGTAAAGTGCATCTGTGCCCCCTTGTTTGTACCAAGAACAAAGGAGATAGATGATGCTGTTCGTGACGCCAAACTAAGCAACATATGGGATAATGTTGTTTGGTCTTCTGTTCACTTATAACCAGAGTTTTCAGACAGTCTCTTCAAGTCATTTCCCTTCATTTAGTTTCCAACACGTAGGAAATAAATGACTAAATAGTGTTTTTATCATCTTTGTTTATACTGTACACATGATTTGTCTTTTCAGTCAAGTCAATCCAGTATAGAAAGTTCCTCGTATCACACATAGTACTCCTTATCTTTATTTTTCTTGTTCTTGCCCGACGTTTTTGCGGTGTTGACAGGTTTTTCCTTGACGACAGTGCCGTTGGACTGCGCCGAGTTGCTGATGTAGTTTCGGCTCTCGTCCACGTGGTAAGAGCCTTCGTCCCTGTTGCGGTATTTGTACATGGCGTATAAAAGGATGAGGATGCAGAGGGCGGCAGCTGCTACGATGCCCACCACCATCCCTGTCGTGCTGCTCGACTCCCTGAAGACCTCCGCCGACCCGGGGAAACCTTTAGGACTGCCACCAGTGGGATTGGCTGTGGATAGAGACAGAAGAAGTAATTAGATGTAATGTTACTACATAGTTATTCAAATTCAAGTTTAGCTTCACCAAGTCTGCGTTATAAAGTGAATGCAATAATTTGTCAACTCTTAATACCCATATTACACGAGTTTATAATCTATGTTATAATATAATTTACTCATCAAAAAACATACCCAGAGTTGTGTTTTGTTTAATGGAAATGGAAAACACTCTGTCCCACCTAGTGTTCCACTGTGTTTTTAAACTCCATACAACACCACTAAAATCATTTGGATAATTTCAGCCGTGGACTTGTCAGTCTCTTCTGAACAAAAGGTAAAAGGTAGCCTTAAATTGAAAATTACAGCTTTTCTGTTTGAGAGAAGAAGTAAATATGCATGGTTTGTTTCAAACGTGTGACTGAAACAAACCACAACTTCAGTTATGTTTTGGATGAGGAAACATCATAACATAGATCAGAAAATAGTGTAATATGAGCCCTTTACATGAGGACAGAAGTTGTAGTAAAATTGTAAAATGTCTAACAATCTTTCATTTGCAATTGCAGTGTTGATTAACTATTGTAATCTGTTTCCCCTGTATTTACATTTTACAGTCTTTTTGTGTGTTCATATTAATACAAACAGATAAATAAAAGTTATGTTCTTTTCTCCCAGGCCCTCATGTGGATCAATATTACGGCTTAGGTTTAAAAAAATACCACAGTTAAGGATGCCATGAGGAGACTGCAGCTAAAGTCCATGTGTTTGATGGGTCTGGCCTGCCCATGCGGTGAGTCGGAAAGATCAGAGCCAGCAGCACTTTATCACACTTATAATTCAATGAAGCTTTTGATCAAAACAGATTATTGTGAATCACTTCCTGAATTTTAAATAGACTGTGTGAATGACTGCGGGCTGACAATACTAAATGCTTCATGAATAATACAGATTGAGAATTGAAAAACTTGTTCAAATTGTTTTTTGTAAAGATGATGCCTTCAGATTAGTTTAGAAAATACAAAGAATAAAAAGAAAATTGCATTCTCTTTCAAATTGACATATTTTTACTACAGTTAGAGCTGCTAAAATATATGCATTCCCAAAACATAAATATTTTGTTGAAATTTTAAATCTATTCTATGTGGTGTGGTATCTTTTCCTTAGTATTGAAATCATGCTTGAATGTTGTGACAACACATTTTTACAGTATTTCCTACACTACATTACATTTTAGTACCTGGTGTTATTTGTTGCATTTACAGTGAATGCATTTGGTATCAAGCTCTATTTTTGTGCTTCATTATTTTTCTGTTGTAAATTTGCTTAAACTTATCTCAATGAGTCATGCCCTGACCACAGTGGGATGCATGAACATATCAGAGCTGACATATCCACTGTACACTCAGCGCATCAGAGCTGGGTACTGTATGAAACACAAAAAACAGGATCCAAATAGGCTCCGGTTGAGTCAGCGCATTTGGCCAAAGGCTTCCCCCACTTCCTGTGTTTTAAATAGCTCCAATGAATGGAGAGTGTTCTCCGGATATTATTAGGCCTCCTGATATTATACAGTCCCCTTGGCTCATGATTTTGTAGCAGTCATCATTTCTGCCCAAGCTGTCTTTGTTTTGTTTGGTAAATTTAAACTCTCAGAAAAGCAAAAGCAAAACTCTCAAAAACTGTTTACCCGTTGAAAAACGTATTATAATATATCAAAATATTTAGCTAATTAAACATAAAGCTTTTAGCTCAACCTAAAAATGAAAAGATTAAATGTTTTTCTTTGATAAAATAATTACATGAAAAAGGTGACATAATATATTTATTTTTGGTAGATACTTCAGTTTTGGTGTCAATAAAAAAATTCAATCAAATGACTGTTCACCTACCACAAATTTGTAAAGTGCCTGGAAATGTGCTGTATAAATGTAATGATAGTCTTGGTCCTTTTATATGATCGATTAACTGTAAAACTGTGGTCTTTGGAAAGTTTTGAGAATTGTTAACACATTCAAATGAGTACACAAATATGAGTGATCCACACTTCCTGAATGACAGGACGTGTTGTGTCCAAATGACAAGTGTGAAATCTGTCACCCAAGAAGCCAGGCTTTTTTACTGGACAATTCTGAACCAGTTATTGTCTGTGTCTTTGTGCCTTTGTGCACCTAAGACCCATACAGCTGTTGATACTGCTTCATCCTGAATAAGATCAGCAATGGGAAAGATGAATAAATTAATGTGAATTACCACCTGTAAAATACACTGAAGTCACCTGCTAGCTACATAGTCAGAACCACTTATTGTACATAGTTTTGCAGCCTTAGTTGCACAGTGTTGATTTGACCATCTTTACACATTTTTGTAAGCATTTCTAATACTCTAGTGTAAATCTTGACACTCTGGGTATCTTGAAAGGCGCTATATAAATGCAATGATTAATTAAAAATTAATTAATACATGAATAATTAATTAATTAATCTCATTAATGGACAACTTTTGACTTTGTTTTGAGTTTGGTTCATGACATTGAATCTCAGCAGCTCCAGCTCTGCACAGACTTTTGGGACCCATGTACTTTGAACCAATTTGTTAGCGCTCACTTCCAGACTGACACTTTAATGAACACTCATTATACATGGACTGTGAGTGAGGCTTGAGAGACCTGAAGCCCAGACCAATGTTGTATAAATTAAGTTGACTACTTTCTTCAGTCAGGTCTGAACGTGTCACCTGTCACTTATTTTTAGTTTGAGGCATGTGCTCATAGACAATGTGATGGAAAAAAAAAGCCAAGGTTGCTTGATAAACTCTGTGAATATCAACTTGTCTGGAGCTAATTTGAATCAAAAATGCTTGTTTATTTTTTGTCAATAAATAATTGGTCAGTCATGCAAATTGTGGAACTATGCTAAGGTTAGGGCACCTCTATATTCTGTATAGAATTGTTTGCCAACAGCATCTATAAATTCTATTACATATGAACACCTTAAAAATCACTCCACAATTATTTTTCTTTAAAGGTGCACTGTGTAACTTTTCTGAAAAGGGCTGTCACCTGCTTGTCTCCATGGAAATGTTATTACTTGCATGGAATTGCACTTAACTGGTCAATCTTGCATTTATTAAATTATATGTGTTTTAATGGCTCAACAATACCTTAAAACCCTTTAGTGGGGTCCCTTCTCCACAGAGCTCACCCGTAACTTGTCCTGATGGCACCCCTTTCTTTTCTACATGGACATAAATGTGTTTGATGCCATACTGTGGAGCATTTCAGGCAAAACAATAACATCTCCATAAACATGAGCAACTGGCAAACCCTCCACCTGAAAAGTTACATAATGCACCTTTAATCTTGATCAAAGTTTCCCACATGAAGCGAGTACTCCCTAGCTTGTGTTTTGTTTCTGTAGTAGCTCTGTTGATATCAAAAGCCATCAAAAGCTCAGCTTGTAAGTGTATCCAGTTTAACCTCTGAGTCTTGTCTTAGGCGTGTGTAGTATTATGATGATGATACGAGAGCTGGTTCCAGTTGTGAGCGTCCTGTGTGCCGCGTGAAGGACAGCAGCATTAATAGGATGATACAGCACATCTTGTCCCACATGCTACTTCTGTGCTCACTCCCAAACGCCGAACAAGCACAAAAAGACCTGTGCTCTGTGAGGGTCTGTCCTTCAACATAAAATTAAGGC
Organism: Boleophthalmus pectinirostris; assembly: GCF_026225935.1. NCBI lineage: Eukaryota > Metazoa > Chordata > Actinopteri > Gobiiformes > Gobiidae > Boleophthalmus > Boleophthalmus pectinirostris. The sequence continues at coordinate 19,361,459 of NW_026571404.1, forward strand.
TCTAAACGCTTTCTCCATTTGCATGAGCATGGTATGATTATTAATCGTGAAATGTTATGACACACATTTTTGTTTAACTTTTCTCAGTATATCATGGTCAAAGTTTGAGTAGAACCAAGCAAACAGACTTTTACTTTATTGAATGGTAAATGGCCACACTGCAAAGAAATTGTCATCTTTGAGCATCCACAGTTTGTAATAAGGAACAGGAAGGACTGAGTAAATCCAAGTTGATGTATTAGAGTTAGAAGAATGTTATTAATATTTTCATATTCTGTGCTTTTATTATTCTTTGCAAGTATGTTTCAAGTTTGTGTTGAAATTTGCTATCTCTTGGAAAGGATTCCCTAGAAAAAGTGGTTTCAATTGGATTCTCCTAAATAAAGGTTAAAGTGTGTTGCTCAAGCACACAACAAAAGTATTAGCTGGGGAACATGAATATGTTGAACCTGGCCTCTCTAACCTACATGTGCTCCAGGTTTGCTAACATAGTGGCCTATAATAAATGTACTCAATCATCATTATACTAAGATGTTATATTCACCACTGAAAGATAATTACATAAGGTCTTCCCTGCCTGCCAAGTGGTCAAATAGCCAAGCCTAGTTGACCAGAGACATGTCTGTGTGTTTACCCTGATCAGAAGCCCCTTGTATGGGTCCAAAGCCAGCAGAGATCCAAGGACACACAGGGGCTGCACTGGGGATTGAGTGTGACTGAGCGTAGCAACAGATTAGCTTTGCCTGTGACAAGCCACTTATCCTGGGAGACAGGTGTGAAGAATGCTCTCGCCTTGTGGGCAGAAGCCACTGGTCTTACAATGCTCTAGTCCCAGCAGCAGCAGCAGCAGCAGCAGCAGCTACTGAAGGCCTTAAGAGTGAGTTACTCTCATATCCACGACCCTTGCTTTGTTTTGGGTCAAGAAGTGGGAGTGTAGGTGACACGGACAGTGAGTCATGTGCTAACGCTATTTACAGTACAGTACAGTCACAGATGTACTGTATAAAGATGTAAGGTGTGTCTGGGGCAATGATTTAACTGTTTGTGTGAAGAAAAATCTGGTTGTGGGTGGGTAGATATGAGGCAATGATTTTAATTGTAAAGCACTTTGGGCTACATGCTATAAAGTTTAATTTGATGTTTATATGAGTACAATATAAAACATATAGTACACATAACCAGTGGCTGGGCAAATCAAAATCACTTCACTTCAAAATCTCAGTGCAGCTCAACAGATTCTGTGTCAGGGCAGATTGAGAAGTGTAGCAGCCCTCAGGACAAAAGTGACCCTCCTCTGTGTCCTGCAGCCATCACAACAGTGTCCAAAGGGAGCCAGGTGAACTCTGGAGACACAACAGGAAAGCCTCTATTAAAGCTTCTCTCTGCTTTATTGTTTCTGTCAGTGATGAGATGGGCCATTCCCTCCATGTGTTTGCTCTGGAACATCTTCAGCTACATTTAGTGTAGAAAGTTCATTGCATTGTTGTGATAAGTCTGTAGCATTTCATAGCTAGCTGGCTAGCATAGCTATCTACAAGCAGGGTCGCCATGGATACAGAAAAACCAAACTGTTCAAATCACACAAATCAATAGTCCTTAACTTCTGTCCTGCACATCTCAGTTGGTCAAAATCCCCAAATATTAAGTAAAAAAAATGTAACATAAAAAGTGTGCCAGACAGTCAATGCAAGAGCAGCCAACCAACGCCATGGCAACCGTGGGATCATATATTGTTGTTTGCTTTGGAGATGAAATTCAGAATTATATAACTGCACATAACCCGGCTCATGCCTATTGATATGTGTGTCACAGATATTGTGAGAATTCATCTTGCTGCACAAGGTTAAACTGCATGAGCACTGCGCACAGAGATCAAGGCACCGTCTTGCAAATGTGCTGACAAAACTTCTAAGCCATTCAGGAGACAAGATTGTGTACCTTTTTATATTAATTTACTTGTGGATAGCGCTATTAGATTATGTATTTATGTAAAACTGAAATCTCTTGTGGCTGGTGGCTGAGGTCTAGCACACTCAGACAGTGTGAGTCATGTGGTCCCAGTGGCTCAGTGCACTGTTCATGTGAGCTGACACCTCCAGCTCTGGCCTTTGTTATTTTCCCTTTCCCTGGATCTGTTGATTAGCTCTCACCAGGCACCAGTCACACAGCCAGGCATGTCAGTGGGACACATTCAGTCAACTCCAAAATTCACTTTGACAACCAAAAGAAGTCAAAAAGTTAATTTGGTTAATGTGAAGTTGCACAATAATTTACGTGCGAGTGCTGGGGCAAACAGTGGGCAGTCTCTGGAATAAGTGGCCATTAGTTTGATGCATCATCACCTGCCTATATGATGTATTTTCTTACAATTTAAAATTCAAAATCCAACCCAGGTAACTAAAGTTGCATAGGGCAGATTGGCAGAGATCCAGCTGCATGCCAAGCCCACATTCACACTGGGGTAGCGTGGGTCATGTGTCTTGCCATTAACAATTTCATATTTATATAGGAAACGAGCACACCAGTCGATGTCACTGTCTGCTATACTGCATTGGTACAGTATAGTAAAAATGTAACTGTGATATAATAATTGCACCTTTCTGGTACAATTATCTGGTGTTTTTGAAAAAAGTATTCATTCAGTTCTATTCTCAATTACGACTCTTGTTATTTTGTCAAACCTGGATCAAGCCCCTCTACAATAAAACATGCAGAGGTAAGCAGAGTAGCCAAAAATTATATTGAAGTATTTTATTAAACTTTTTTACTTACATTTCATTACTCAAGTAGAAGTAATGAAGTAGTGGTCCAAGAAATAAAGGTGAAAGTAAAAACTAATTTGGGGAAACCAGTACTTAATTATAAGAGCTGTCTCGACATAACATCTGATTTCCAATTTGAAGTTTAAATAAAATAATAAATAATAAAACACAAATGTTAAAACCATTTCATATTATCAACATAAAGATTTTAATTTATACTTACTCACAAGGCTAATCAAAACATTTCCTCAAGTAAAAGTACTGATAAACTGTAAAATATTTTATTTTACGAGTAAGTGTATAGTATCCAAAAACTGCTACGTCAAATCTAGGATAAATGTACGTCTACTTCCTCTGCAGGTTAACTTGACATTGCAAAAATAAACTCTGTCATGACCCTTTGTCTTCATAATCGAGCAGCCCAAGCATATATTACAAAACAACACCATTTTGATTTTAACACATTATTGTGAACCCTGAACTTGTCTATTTACAGTTTTGTCTCCGGTAATGTGTTCTCTCAGAGGAGCCTCTCATAGGAGCCCAGCCAAAATGCCTCCTTGTGTCTGTTCATTAACACTCCATCACCTCTGAATGAAGGGACATAAACTGGGGATGAAATAGCGCCTGAAACAAGTGTTTAAAATGATGGCTGCTCTATACGCTCTACTCGAGTGCACCCATGGGTAAAATTAGACACCGGGAAAATGACCTTAAAGTGGCGCCTAGCTTCATGGCGGCGTAGCGGGGGGTGCACTTGTGAAGAGATAGAGGCATGAACCAAAGGGAGGGGGGAGACTTTTGAAGGATGAGTAAGAGCCATACCTGAGCAATTATGTCCTCAACATCATATAGCAGATTTAGAATACAATATCGCATCCAGGGCAGTTCAATGTCCTGGCCATTCTATCCGCAAGGAAGCAGTTATTGTTTCAACCATTTAGTCACAAATCATTTACGTTGGAATCATGATAGCGAAGGAAAACAGAAGAGGTATATTGCTACTGCATTGTTTTTGATCTATAAATGTGAGCAAAGGGACTGGAGCAGGCTAGAATTACGCATCGCTAACCGGAGAACCATTAAAGACGGAGATATTGGGGACAATGAGATGGGCCGTGCACAGAGGAGCATTTTTCTCCTAATTCCACCTGAACCATCTCTTCAGTATGGACAGCGTCTCTCAGCTCCCCTCAGATATTAGCTCTGCCGCAATGAAACTTGTCATTTAGAAGGTTGTAAAATGCTCGGCGCGATTGCCCTTCTTTTGTGCCATATACAGAGAAATGGGATCACAGATTCTCCCCCTGTCAGCCAGGATTTGAATAAATAGCGCTCTTCAAAGACTATTTTTCCTCATTTGCGAGCGAAAGGGTTCATTTGTTTTGTAATTTGTAACAGGGCGAAGCGCAGGTTGACAGGGCCAGGGATGAAGGGAAGCAGGGGGAAAGAGAGAGGCATTGTGGGTAACTTCAGGTGCGAGGTTCTTGTTAGGAGGTAATGGAGCAGGCCGGAGTACTTAGGAGATATTAAATGGACAGAGCGGGTTGCACCTCTCATTAGTTGCCGCTGGTAACGGGTCAAGAACCTGTATGGGGAGAGCATGAATGATGCACAGTGACAAGGGAGTGAGGAGAGGCAGCTTTTTTTGGAGCAGAGGTGAAAGGAGAGACGGAAACATAAGGTGCACAGCCAGGCTCTTCTTAAGGTGGTATGGATTACAGTGGTGTGATTTTTTTTTTTTTTTTTTTACTGTATTGATTCTTTCACAATTCATCTACACCCAGTCATTGTATATTGCCTTGAAGAGGTAACTAAAGGTGCTACTGAAAGTTCACACCTCACTGTGAGTGGTTATATCAATATGTCATTCACTCAGACATGACATAAGCTGACCAATGGGAGGAGATGGAGGAGAAAAGTGTATCCAAGCAAATGGCCAGATTCAACTTTGAAATGACAATATATGAATCACAAACCAGGCAAATCCATGTATCATTCGTTCATTCGTTTTTCAAAATAAAACCAAAAATAAGAACATGAAAAAACAACAATTTTCTTCATTATTTGCCTCCAAAACCAAAATGAAAAAAAAAGAAAAAAGTTTACCGTTTCTGTGACTTAAACTGCAATGCTGGACTTTTTCACCGCATACAGACTGAAGCAGGACAAAACAGGATTAAACCAGGTCTAAGCCAGGTCTAAACCAGGGGCAGTCCTGGTTTCAGTCCCAGTCTGGTCCCAGTCTCAGTCCTGGTCTGGTCCTGGTCTGGTCCTGGTCTGATCCCGGTCTCAGTTCCGATCCTGGTCTTGGTCTCAGTCCTGGTCTCAGTCCTGGTCTCAGGATTGAACCAGAACTGAACCAGGACTGAACCAGGACTAAACCAGAACTGAACCAGGAGTGTTGGAAATGGGAAACAAACGTTATCTGTTTTTTCCATTATTCATTTACACTGAAAAAAGGCAAATCGTTATCAGTTTTTTTCACTTTGGTTTTAGAGAAAAATAAAGAAGAAAATTGTTGTTTTTTTGTTTCCTTATTTTTGGTTTTATTTTGAAAAACAAATGACTGAATGATACACCGATTATGGCATATGAGCACAATTTTCATGTTATACCCCAGGAAAAGTACTGTTACTTTAAAAACACTTATTCCTGTTCACAACACTCTTGTTTCCTACAATCTCATGTACCTAGGAAGAGATGGGAACAATAACCAACTGCCTTTAAACCTCTTGTAAGGGCTGCACAGTATGAGGGGGAAAAAAGTGATGAATATGTTCTTGTACTTTGTGTATAGCATATAAAATGACTGTTATTATGTATACTTATATTTCAATGACTTTACTAGGGCTATATCTGGATGGAGGGGTAACTATGCTCTGAATCTACTTCTCTCAAAACTGTATTGTAGCTCATTGTTGTCCACTCTTGTTTTTCTATAGCGACCCAGGCCGACTCAGTGACACTTGACTGTTATTCAGGCAGATTAGTGTGATCCCGTCCCGTCTGCTGGATTCTCATCTCCACTTTTATAATCACGAGTGTCAGAGGCATCACTGAACTGCAGCTCAGACTGTAGACAGGTCAGTACATCAGCCCAAACACTTATTTCACTCTCCTCCTTATCTAATTACACACGTGTCCATGAGATGTGATGTGGCCCCCTGTATGTGAGATGTCTGCGTTCATGTGTGTGCTGCTCTGTGCTCTCTTGTGATGAACTGAGGCCTGAGTGAGCATGAAATCAACTCCTGGTACTGTCTCTTTAAAAGGTGTTTGATTTAGTTCACTGAGAGGCATGGTACTGTTTAAGCTTTGGCCTGCGGGGATCTGCTAAAAATGGAAAGATAAAAGAAAGAAGGCTAAGCTTAGTCGGCATGGAGAGCACAAGTTGGAAGTTCAGATGGAGAAAAAGGGTCATGGATCTGTTATAATGATTTCAGATCTGTTTTATTCTTTGTGCTTAATTTTCACAAAGGTAAGCGTAGTAGAAAGAATGTGGCTTGGGTGTACTGCCTGTGTCACTGCGGGGTCTAGCCAAGTACACAGCCTCTTTTAGCTGTTCAAAGACATGCATGAGTTAGTTTCTAAATTGCTCCTTATCTGCTATATAAAGTACAGTGTTGGTTTCGAAGAATTTGGGTATTAAACAAATCTTCAGTGGGTTGGATTCATGATGTAGAAATGGATGATGACATAATTTCATTTACAGTTTTTTTGGTAGAAATATCCAAAATCCTCAGTATTTGTTAAGGATTAGCTCCACATTAATCCATATTGATTTTATTGGTTTCATCTGACATAAATCACTTCTTTGGAGTTTAATAATGGCACCACTTTCTGAAGCTATTATTAAAAAAAATTGGTTTATTTATACTGATAGAGAAGACATTGATGTTTGTGCCACTTTTTGTTTCATGTGGATAGGCCCAGTAGAAATACAACCACAAACCAGGACAACAAATCTGCAATCTGAAGTGGAAAGAAGTGTAACTGAATAAAAAAACATCAAAACTTAACAGTTTAGCAACTCAAATATCTGCAAAAATAAATAAATATGATGTGATTTCAACCACTTAGTCACCGGCACTCTACAATCCTATCTTTTTCCACATAATTATCGTAAGTGACCTATGGCTGTCTGCCATTTTCTGTTTTTAGCAGAGCAAAATCTTTCATGCCCTACTTAGTCTCCACACAGACACATTGTGTTATCATCACTGTCAGCGTGCCATGTGATGTGTGCAGAGAAAATAAAAATAATTGAAAATAGAAATATGGAGGGATCAGTGAACAGAGCCAGTGACAGCGAGTGTGAAATCCTGTTTTCTCTAAGAACGCACTTTATTTAAAATCGGATGTTGTAGAAAAACCTTGATGAATAATCCTTGGTGAGTAAGCGCACAATGCCAATGCAGAGCTCCTTCTATTCTTTCATATTTTTGAGGAAAATAGTCAAGGTCAAAAGAATGTCGGAATTTTTGAACTGACAAGAACTCTCATTGATCACACTGAATTGAATCCGTCCGTCCGCTCACTGAATGACCACTATTCTTGAGTGGGAGAGTTCACCTGTAGTCCCAGATATTGGCCGTGCTGGTGCCTGGTCCCTTCCCCTGTGTTGAGAAAAGCAGCAAAAGGCTCAGTGACTTCCTGCTGCGTGTGATTGAATAACCTATTAAACGTGGGCTGTGACCTCTTAAGCCTGCGCGGAGCTCTTAATATTTCATTACTCTCACTTCTACTTTTAAAACAATAATTTGCTCTCATTTTTTATTCCCCTGGGTGCATTGCCATCGGGTTAAACACCACATGTATTTGCAGTGTGATTCATTGGTTTACTTTTTGTACTGTTTCCCCGCCCATAAATTAAGTCTATTAAAACCAAATGTCAAACACATTACTAGCTGCTAATGCCATCGCTTGAGGACAGAGGAGAAGAGGAGAGGAGAGAGGAAAACTGCAGATGATTAACCTTAACCTGCCTATGGGCTATCCACAATCACAGACCCAGGAATAAAGAAGGGGATAGAGAGATTATTTGCGAAATGTTAAGATGTTGTAGTTCTCAACTGGGACCGCTGTGCTGCTATACTGCCGCTGGTGCATTTGAGAAGCAAATCCCATACAAATCAGATTTCATATGACTGTGTGTTACATAATTAATGAGAGAGGAAAAATCAGTGTGTAAACATATAAAAAGACAAACATCCTGTCACAGCTTCCTGGGCTATGCAAGATGATATTACGGGTCGGTGCGCTGTGGGGTAGGGGAAAAACACGGATATATCAGATTCAAGCTGGTTTGAAAAACATGTGTGTTCATTTATCGTCCTCTGCTTATTCTTATCGGAGTTAAAGGGAATGGAGTGGATCCCAGCAGCTATGGACAATGTACAGTGTGGACAGTGTTAAGCAAGTTACATAAGCAAAATGCAATTTACATGAATCTGTCTCAGAAACGATGTTAGCTAGTCCTTCCTGTCAGTTTGTCTTGTCTCACCGTGTGCACTGGGAGTAGCTGAAGAATCTATGATGACAAAGTGTGGTTACAGCCTCCAATATATTTGCAAAATTGTATTCTTAGAAGGAAAAGGTCCTAAATACTCCATTAAGCACTGATTTTCACATTTCAAACAGTTCTTCTGCGTTCTTAGTAAATCTGATTATGACTTCATGTTTGAATTAAATGTTCTTATGCAACTTTTCAGACAGCTTAAGATCAGCAAATAGTGTTGTATTGCGAATTATGTTTTAATCAAGAATTTGAAGTGAAGTTCAATTAAGTTCATTTTGTTTTCTAGGAGATGTTATTGCTTTGCCCAGAATGTTCCAAAATGTGGCATCAGACTTATTTACTCCTACAGAGACAAACAGGTGACGCCACCAGGCCAAGTTACAGTTCAGACCTGTTATAAATGCAATGTATATTGCTACTCTACCTCTTATGACTTAGTAATAACAATAATCTTACATTTTTTTTATAGTCGCAATTTAACCCAACATGTGAAAGCAGGCAGTAGACCACCACATCAGTCCCATACCAATGACAGACTTCAAAGGCACTGGCTGTATGTAACCTTGATTGGGGTCAGTGTACACGAGCTGCCCCCCCCCCCACACGCCCACACGAGGCTCCAGAAATGAGGTCCAACTGACCCCATGCCGCGCCGCACCAACCTGTTCCATTAGCGTCAGCGCAGAAAGCCTCGGTGCTACTTGGTAATCAGCACCAGTCATATTTGAGTCTATTTCCACACACCAAAGCCATCACTTGTATTAACACTCGGCTGATTGGTCAACACTTGAAACTAAACTGGGGAATATTTTTCTAACTTTTTCTTGGGTTATGTGACCTTTGTTGTAGTTTGGTAATGTATTTTAATGTAAATTTATGATAAGAAACAACTATAGAAAGCGGTGGTAGGTTTTAATGAATTATTTATCAAGAGTGGTAATATTATATACGTCAAGGTGCTTCAATATGTATAGAGTCGAGACACTTTTATACTTTTCCCTATAGGTTAAAGGTCTCATATTACGCTAATTTCTGATCTATATTATAATCTTATTTCCTCATCAAAAACATACCCGGAGTTGTGTTTTGTTTCATTCACACATGTGTAACAAAAAAAAAAAGCATATTAAAGCTACATATTTGGGAGTTCTTCTTTCAAACAGAAACTCTATTCCACCTTGTGATATGTGGTGATACAGGAAGTGCTCCATTGTGTTTTTCAAGTTCATACACCGTCAATGGAATCATTTGGATAATTTAAGACCTAGAATTGTTAATTTCTACTGAACAAAAGGTAAAAGTTAGCTCTTAATTTGAAAACTACTGCTTCATGACATCACAAGGTGGAACAGAGCATTTTGAGCTTTGGAGATGTAGATAAACTAATAATGCTGGGTTACTCAAACATGTGTGAATGAAACAAAACAATTCCAGGTATGTTTTTGATGACGTAACAACCTTCTAATGTGACTAAAACCTCACAGCAGAGCCCTGCACCTGACGCAAAACAGTGCAGTGCAGGAGCAAACTAAACATGAGGTAAAAAGTAAAATAGTGATTAATGTATGCCTATCATGCATCATTTGTTCTGGATGTTTCATTTGACATAATAAAAACATTTTAAGCAGCCTAAATTTGCGGACGTGGTCTAATCTGGTGCATGTTTTAGACAATTCCTTTCCGCTTCTCCATGTTTGATATTGCAGATGCGGGAGGGAGCAGGAATGAAAATTACAATTCTTTGCGGGCACTGGCGAGAGCGGGAAAATTCTACTCCGCGCAGACCTCTACCTCACAGCAAACATAATTTGTGTATTAATTAAAGGACTTTTAACAATAGAAAACAATATGCCAACTATGTGAGTAGAGTTGTTTTGACACATAACTAAGATACTTTTCTATTCATTTATTGCCGTGTAAAAGTATAACTGACTTGTGGACCTTTTACTTGGACAAGTGTATGAGCTGTTGCATAAATCCCCACTATTTTATTTTAACATAATGTTTTAACACCAGCTTTTGTAAAAGGTGAATGAGTTCACACATTGTCACTTTAAGCTTCAACACTTCAAGTACTTATGCATCGCAAAGACAGATATATGAAAATACTCTCCTGTAATCATTGTCTTCAAAGCTATTTTTAATCAACAGAGGTTTTCTAGTGACTCCCTGCTCACTGTCAGCCTTGGCCCATTATATGTGTTACAGCATCAGGGGCCGTGTGCATCTCCAGTGGCGTCCAAAACCAAGGAGTGGATTCAATTTGCTGCAGTGTGATCTAATCTTAGTCCTATGGGGTGATAAGATGCTCTGGTAGTGCTGTTTTGCCCCATGCTTTCTGGAGCTAAGGGGAATAATGCAAAGCAATAAGTGAGTTTGACAGATAGACGTCACTCTGACTATGGTCCGGAGAGAGCGGAGGAGTGTACACGGGTTATCCAGGGATGACCTTGAGCTCATTTAAAAGTGACACCTCGTGGGATTATTTAGCTAGTGACATGATGGGTTAGAAGTTCAAGCTAAAACAGATATGGCTGTACAGTATACTACAAAGAAATGTTATTGTGAGCAAAGGCAAAGTGCACAGATGTGTTCAAATAATTATGCTCCTCCACCTGTTTCTGTTTGGTTTTTCATTTCAGGGTCATCATCCCAAAACATCTGCCTTAGTATGCAGCGTTAGTTTAAAATAGATTTGTTGGTTTAATAAAGAGTCTTTCCTAGTACAAACCTATTGATTGATACTTCAAGATGCACAAAGAAGAGTACATAAAAAGGCTTGGATGAATGGATTTCTCAAAGTCAAAAATATAAAAACATATAAAAAGAAAGGTTAGATAAGAGAACTGAATATTTGGCTTTTTATTTTTTTTTTACCCAGATTTCAATTGCGACGAATATGTTTTTAAAACTGTCGCTCTCTCTGTGTGCCCCTTTTAACCATTTTGCATAACATTTTTCACAAAAGTGAAATGTTAATTTGTGAGATTTACTACAGTGCATTAATACTGATATTGGTATCACTTGTTGACAGTGATACCAACAGCAGCAAAACAAATATAAGTTATTCATATCGTAACCTTGCTCTGGGTGGGTTGTCGTGAGGGTTGGGTTTACAGACTCAAGAGAATCCATCTTGTATGGCTCACAGCTAATCAGTTTGAACCCTCTTTTAATGTTTAAATTAGCCAAAACTTGTATTGTTTTATTGTACAAGCATGTTAACTCTGCTGAGAGTCCCTCCTCCTCCTGAACTAAATTGACGGGAGCCATTCCAGATTGATAATGGGTACAATTAAATTCAAAGTGCTACAAATATAAATCTGGTGTTAAATATGCTATGCCTGGATAATTGTAGTTCATAGATATTATATATGATTTTGAAATATGCAGTCCTTTCACAGTTTTACCGCAGCAGAGAACTTGATACATTCATATGAATAAAGACAAATGGGCAGTAATGTGAGAAAGTTCTATGGGGCGGTGGATCTATTTGGTGCTGTAGAAACGGCAAGTGTCAGAGCTGTGTGTGTGAACTGTTGTGAATGTAGATATTAATCAGTGTTTGGTGTTAGACAGCTGCCACCCTGGAGCCCACAGCCGGGTGTCATATCCCCGTCACAGAGCACCCATAGGAGCGGGATACTCCTCTCAGGGAAAGAGCCTCTCCGAGCAGCAGGCAGTTCACGGCTCATGTTTTGGCAGATGCCCTTGTCAAAAACATCTCCTAATGCAAGATGCTGGTGTTAGAGTCATATCCTGTGTGGGGTTTGACACAGGGAGCAGATGTGCAGGGGAAGCAGCTATTCTGATTCCATTGTGATGTACAGTATATGGCCTTATGAGAATGCTTCTATTGTAGGTACAAGGAAGGCATTGCTTTATATGCTTTTGTAAAGTTATATGGCAATTACATATCATGAAGATTATATTACAAAACACATACAGTCTGAAATCCAATTATTTATGTTTTGTTTCTAGTTTGTACTGGCTACAAAAATGCACACCAAAAATGTGATCATGATATGATTTCTGGAGTTATCAGATTATTGAAATGTCATGTAAACAGTGAGGTGAGTAATCTGATTTCTTTCAAATTGTTTTTGCAAAAATGTCTTTGTCAAAGCCTGTGCAGATGTGAACACACTAACTAGCAAATGTGGAAAAACAAAGATTAAAAGAGTTATTTAAAATGTATTGGATTTTTCATATAACTTTCTAATTTACTCTAAAACTTGATTAGTGCACACATGTTATTCTCATTTTCAGATTTTTACTGGCCATGTAAATGTACCCAGTGAGATTGATGCTGCTTTGGTGTTTGGTATTTATGCCTGATGTCTTTCTAAATACAACCCTGTTTTGTTGAGGTTTAGGACTAGCACAAATAATTACATACAACCCAGGATTCAGTGAAATAAACAGCTAGAAAATAAGGTAGTCCCATTCTACAGTATTGTGAATGTTATCAGTAAAAATGCCAGAACTTTGAAAAAAACAGTGGCTAACAGGAGCACATGTCGCAGTTTGATGTTGGAGGAACCGGAAGCAAAGGAAGTTGATAGTGTTAGCTGTGGGCCAGACATTAATTTAGCCTAGCTTTATGACCGCAGCCTGATCAATAGCCTGTCTGTATGGAGAGGGGCCCTGGGTCTCCACTTAATTGCTCTGTGCACTTCTCATCACTCCAGAACTCATTGGAAAGTCTTTCTATTCACAGTCCTGTGCGTTGGTAAAGGGTGAATGGACTCCCTTATAGGAGTAATAGAGTGGTACATACAGACAGACAAGTGGATTTGGTAAAGTTTTAGCTGACAATACTTTTTCATAGTGTTTCATAGTGATGTTATATTAGCACAGTTTCTATCGCGATTAACAATTTAAGATTTGTGACTACTTTTAAGGTGTTGTGAAATCATTTTGAGTATGAGTTTGTTGATCCTTTTTATGTATATTATGTGTAGTTATTTTTAAGTGTTATCCCCCCAAATATTTAATCTTTTGAATGGTGAAAAGTTCAGTAGTAAAGTAGTTTATGCAGTGCACAGAATTACCCTACAAGTACATTCCCGATGATTATCCTGTTTTATATTTTAGAGAGGTTTTTCTAAATGTGAAATGATTGCGCAAGTGTATTATGATATGCGTTGTTGTTGCCAATTCACAGCTCTAACTGGGACCATCATAAAACAAACATCCCAGGTTTATCTGAATATGTGACAAAGCGAGTTCCCCAAATCTAATTCAGGATTCAGTCTGCATTATTGTTATTCAAATGTGTGAGAGCTTTGCAGCAGTTCAAAGGGCTTTTGATGAACAAAAGCACCTGATATATGCTCCATAGCTCAGGCCTCAGAGGAGTGCCTCACACAGCCACTATTGTTTGCAAAAGAAGTTAATTAACAACATTAGGGACCAGTGCACTGCGGTGTACACACACTCACACGACGAGCCAGAGTCATGCTGATGTGATAATTACTGCTGAGTTTCAATCATCTCCCCACATGTGATTTATGAACGCAGTCACAATAAGAAATCGTGAAGCACCCGATGAATGCCTACACTTATGTTTAGACGTGCTTTTGACAAAAATAAGCTGCTTTTCCAAAAACTGAAAAAAATTCAAACAAAGATCTGACAATGCATTTGTATATAGGAAAATGCATCCAACTACAAATGTAAAAAAAATAAAACTATCTAAAGTTCAGCCACTTCATTTTACATAAAATCTATGGCTTTTTAAAAAGAGCATGTCCCTGGGGTAATTAATGATACTGGTCTAGTGGGTGAGCTTCTTTTAAAACGCTACAACTTAGACTTTTAAATTCTTAATGATCATTTTACATAAGTTCTTAGTGAACTGGCAGAAACTTTTATATAAAAAACAAATAAATGCAAATTTCTTCATGGTCTTATGCGTCAGATTTCCATTATTAGATCAACAGTGCAAATAAGGATACATGTGTATTTTGTGCTTCTTCAGATGTGCTCTAACAGTGTAGTTTCAACAGTGCAGAGTGTAGTGAGTGCGGTGCAGGTGGATAGGACATACAGAACAATGGGACAGAAAAGTAGAAGAAAAGGATGACTAACCTAACCCACCTGAGCTCGGCTCACACGGATCTATGTCCTCATCGTCACTGGGACACTCTGCGGATGCCACCAACAGGTCATCTGTTGTCTGCAACAAAACACAAACAAACATCAGGGACTCTGATTCAACAAGGCCCAAGTCCAGCTGAAGTGGTACTCATGGAGGTTTAAACAACACTCTATAGACTTCACTCGTTGTCCTCCTGAACCCAAGAGACAACCAAGTGTGATTTGTGGAGCTCTTTAGATGGCTGTGAGCATAACCAAAATATGTTCTCCAGGTTTATTTTGAAGACATACAGGTAATTGAATGTTAAATCACTGCTGTGTTGTGGAAAGTGGTTGAGATGATATTTGGGTCAGTGGTTCCAAAACCACATGTAAGTACACAGGTACACAAACTCCTCCTTGATTTTAGTACATTTAACTTATTTTTCTGTCTTTTGGAATAGTCCTTGTTCAGATTAATGCAACAATGGATTGAGGTTTCTTGTGTAAAATATATTATCCAAATTTACACAAACAAGACATTACTGGAATCTATATATATTTAAAAAAAAAAACATGTTTTTTGCATAAATTTAATAAGATGCAATGACAAGTCTTTGCAATCATAATGCAATTATGTGTGAGCATAAGATAAAATGTTTACATAATAACACTTGCTTTCTTCATGTTTCTCAAGGTTGACCATATTAGGAATTGTCTCCGGTGAGTTAGTTTCAAGAGAGGGGGGGGTTTATCGGTCAAACACAACAGCTGCGCCTCCACTGTCCAGGCAACACCATCTTTATAGGAACAAGATCCGATTATGGGAGAACGTATCGGGCGAAAGTTCACAGTGCAATCGTCAAGTCACATGCTCAATTTGTGGCTCAGCGTGTGGCCGAGCAGCGCCCTTCAAGGGGCTGTTTAGAACCATCACACCCCCTGACATTTAGAGGACAAGCAGCTAGAGAGGAAGAGCTACACATGGGGAACAGAGGCCAGTGTGCTCAGGGTCTCTCCAAGCTGTTAGTGCTATATGGTGCACATCAAGGCATTATTGTCAAATGAAATATGGTTACATCATTCTGTTACATTGTTATTAAATATTATTAATTATTAAAAAGTGCATAAACTTAATTTTGTTTCAGTTGGTAATTTGTGTGAAACATTTGACAATCACTTTTAAAAGACTGCTCTTACATAAAGCATCTTAAAATCTATGAATTGAATTGAAATCTGTTGCAGTGGTCAGATTATTTACATTGCGTGCATTTACAAGGCGTGTGGGTCTGGAACTGTATCTCACCTTCCTGATCTTCAATGTCCGTGATTGACAGTTGGATTAACCAATCAGAGAAACAAATAATCAGATGTCTTATAAGTAAAATAAAATAATAAAGACACAGAAGACACAAACCAGCAAAGCACAAAACTCATCAGTATCTGGGGTAAAAGAAGCAATATATATTTGAAGTGTACAATACTTTTCAGGAGGACATGTCTTTGGCCTTTGAGAAACCCACGCTACAAATTAGAGACTTTGTTTGTCTTGTCCTGACTGAGGATGAGGATTATTTGATGTACTTATTATACAAAGCAGAAGGGACTGGTTGGACAGGCAATGCAATCTGTAGTAGAAATGTTACAATAGTCTCTTAACGCAGCGCCAAACAGTTATTTGATCCTTTGTGTGCAAATGGGAAAGGGCAAACAGGGCGCTGAGAAACCCACTGTAAAACATTAGAGTGCGCTCTTCTGTATAGTCTTGCCTCGGGCCATTTGATCAGCTCTGCGTTAAAGGTCATTTCATTTAAGCACAGTCGCAATTTGGGCTCAAGTACAATTTCAGAGATGGGACCAGGCCTTAGCAGCCACTTAAAACTACAGCTACACATAACTATGCACACACAATTAGACATATCTGAATAATTTAATAGTACAAATAAACAATATTTTTATTTGGGTTCCTATACAATATTAATACAGATTCAATTTAGGCACAATGGTTAAACTTTCTTGGAGGATGGTAGGCCACTATCACAATATGCCATTAAACAGATTAAAGCTAAAACAAATACCTTAAAAAACATGCATTCTTATAGTGAGTGGGATTGCCTCTGCACAGATCTGACCTGCAATGACCTGCTGGCATCACCTGGTTGTCACATAGACTGTGTAAAGAAGTGGACTTAGGTAGTATGACGTCACCTATAGCCTTTGGCCCCAGTCAAATGAAGCTCATAGGGCTAGCAGTTATAGGAGCGAATATAGAGCTGAGTTCCATTTATTTACAGACAAAACAGTGAGACAAAAACACCAGGATCATGTAGAGAGGGTGAATACGGACATTTTAAGACGCAAATAACAAGGCTCACTACAGCAGTTATAGAGAAGAGTGACAGTTTTTCAATGTTAAGTCGATTGGAGCTAGAAATAATGGACCCAGAAGGACCCCCATGCACACTTCCTATTTGGAACATGGGGACCAGTGCAGTAGCATGTCCATTTACCGAAATATTGTGATATTGTATTGTCAAAAATCTCACAATAATATCGCGGACCATCAAAATATATCTAATTACAAATCTGTTTGCTTAAATTAAGAATTATGGTGCAGTAATGGCTTAAAAAAGACACAGGGAACTACATAGACCATGATCCTTTGCTCCATTTCAGTGCAGAATACAAGAAGAACTAACAGTTCTAAGCACTTTTAAGTCTTAGTTCTTTGGACTAAGCCTTGTCAAGGCATTTTAAGAGGAAAAAGTAGCATATTAACAGTTGTGTTAGCCTCCACAAAATATTACAATAAATATCGTACCGTGAGATGTATATCGTGAGAATATCGTAGCGAGAGATTTGGGTATTGTTACATCTCTAATCGTGAGCCTCACCCCCAATTCGTGAGCTTTCCCTCAATATCGCAATAAATATCGTACCGTGAGGTTCATACCGTGATGATATTGTATCATAAGACTTGGATATCATTATACCCTTACATTTATATATACAGTCTATGGCTTGTCAACATATGCTCAGTGTTTTACTGTGGAACCAGAACCAGAAAAGTTAGATCAATAAAATGTCTACAGTATTCATTTATTATAGACATACCCCTTGTACAGTGAATCATTATGTGGATTCACCCTTAACAAGCACAAATTAATAGGTACGGCCTAAGGTTAATTTAATTAGGGTGGTTATAGGTTAATGTATTTGTGGATTTCTTCCCTCACTGTGCGTCTAAACAAACGTGTAAGTTGGATTACCCTCAGCTCTTATAGGAAAATTAAAGTTGATGTCACTTGGCCTGCACATCCATTTGGCTGCTTATAATACAATTCTGCTGCAAGTGTAACATCATTTGGACATTCTGAACACGCGTTGTCTTTTACATAATAGACCTGGAAATGATAGATCAAAGCCATTAGAGGACTTTGTAGTGGTGGAGTACAGGGCTGTGTGCTTTTGGGTGCGTTTGTGTGTGGGGAGCTGCGGAGAGAGTCCAAATGTAGATTTAATTTGCCAAGCGCGGTTCTGATATACAGTGTCGACCGTCCAGATGGCAAAAGCGGGTGCATCCTGGAGTGCCACATCCATCACACGAGTGCTGTGATTTGTTTTTCCTGGCGGGAGATCTTGACACCACGGCACTCACGGGCAGAGCGACGCGAACCAAGGAATCAATATGCTCTCTCTCACCTCTCTCTCTCTTAAACTATACCTGTCTCGACCGACCACTCACTCACCCCCCTCGATCTCCGTCCTTCACTTTTATTTGCGAGTGCGGAGGAGGAGGAAGTGGCGAGATGTGCAGGTACCAGATGTAGGTTAAGTCCCCGAGGGTTAACGTGGCAGAGGTGTGTGCGGTGTGCCCATTCAAATCACAGAGCTACATGATTGAGACTGCAGTCAATGTCAGAGATGAATATATTTGGACTGGCCTCATTGGTAATTTGTGTCCAGAAGTTCAAATGAAAAAAGACAAAATAGGATGATGACAAAAAGGAACTATTGCTTAGTTGCTAAAAAAAAAAAAAAGGTGCACATCAACCAGCAGAGTAGTCAAAAAAAAAGGAGTTTTGTTACTTCAAAATCATCCAAAAAATTTATCCAAAACTGCAAACAAGATTGCAGTTGATATGGTGTTGTTTGGGTACTGAAATGATGTAACGATGTAAACAATATTTTTTCCTAAATGTGCAGTAACATTTGGAGTTGAGGGCACATCATCTGCCCGTTTCCATGGATACAATAGAGCTTAGTCTGAAATTGTTCCAAAGTATGGCATTTAATTCATCTTATATTTAACTTATAGTCACAAACTGTCACCACCAGACCAAGTTACTAAATAAGGCATGTTAGGGCATAAGTGTCTTATTTGAAAAAAGTCAGTAATTGGAAGTTGGCACCTTAAGCTGTAGTTGAGCCATTAACAGTTCCATTGTGTGAACTTGTCTGATATCCACTGATATTTTTGAACAGTAAAAAACAACAGAGTAAGTGTAAGTGTGTACTGTGGAACATGCCATATGATCTGAAGATAAACAGGTCATAAACATAATGAAAATCATGAAGATAAGCAGGTGGCAGACCCGTCCCCCACACAAAAGTTACATACTGCATCTTGATTGGGGTAGAAAAGACAATTATTTATTATTTGTTTGTATTGTTACTAGAGTGTGATACTCAAGTAAGTTTTGTGATAAACAATAAAAAAATAAAAAAAAATCAAATTGAATAAAAATATAACTGCTTACTTTTTTGAGACAACATGCTATGATGACAACAGCCAGTATCTATTTGGCGTGTGCTGCTCCACATTCAATCCCACTGTGACCTTTTGACCTGTAATGCTATTATATTTCTAATGAATGGATATTGCGGTGCGTTATGGTGCTATAAGCTCCAGAATCAACACTAAAATGAATTCACGTGTTGCTGAGTGCCTCCACCACCCAGGATTAGTGTGTAGGTCAACATTTTGATGTGGTCATGACCTGGTCCAATCCAATAACATTACCAATTCATGGGGTCTCTTCCAAATGTTGGCTTGCTCTTCAGCCGTGACAATTCAATGGGGGATCTGTGCTGGGCTTACCATACAATTTAGCCTCTGTGATGAGAGCTGACAGGTGTGTTGACCGAGAAAGGCCAGAGAGGACACCCAAATGTGCAGATGTTTGGTAAACACACACTGTCTGAAGACATCGATTTGAGCTCAGCTTAATGTGACTTTCAAAGGCTCTGAGTATCTGAGAAAATGTTTGAGTTCTACGCATCTGATTGGTCAAAAATGCAGTTTGTACCCAATGACAATTTGTCTGTTATTTGATTTCTACACAAGAGTTAACATTGTAATATGTATTTCTTTTTGGAGAAGAAACTTTTAGGAAAAAGAGAGAGAGACACAAAATGAACATTAGTGATAACTGATGGGCAACATGTTTCGATCCAGTACCAAATTATAATATTGCAAGTATTATTACGATACTGATACCGACTGTTGTATTAAAATTCATTAACTATAAATGGTTTTACGATGGTGTCATTATCTTTGCTCCATCCCAGCTTGAACTGATCTAGAAATATAATGTATGCTCAGATGATTGTCTTAAAAAAAAATCTGTGGAGAAATTTGATATATCAATATTTATCCACTCATCACTAAAGAAGCAATACTCAGGATTTAATAGTAAAGGTGCCAAAGCTATAAATTTAATTATAATTTTGTCCCTGGGGGTTAACATGGCAAAAGTATGTGCCCATTCGAATCACAAAGCTACAAGTTTGAGTCTGCACTTATTCAAAAATATTAAATTTCTTTTAACAGTCTTGAATTTCACTAAATGTCTCCATCTAATGTGACTTAAAACAGCCACCACACCACTCTTCTCAATGTTAAATCATTCTCGGTGTTTTTGCCTATAAATACTGTCTGTTTTTAGGGGTTCATTAGCCCGCTAGAGTTAGCGATGCAGCAGACATCTTGCCCACAGGAAAGATGCTCCGATAGAGAGGCGTATAAACATGATGTACCTGCAGTTCATTTTATGGAGGTACTTGGAAAATGCTAAGAGCAAAAGCTTGGGGCTCGCAAAGCATCATTAATCCAGTGGTAAAGTGCTGAAGCCATGGTGAACCTACAGCATAGCTCATTTATCTGCCCTGCTCTCAGCTCCATACAGCATACTGCAATGAGATGTACGGAGGAAAGAGAGGGAGACAGCTGGGGATAAAAAACCTAGTAAAATATACTGTGGAAGCATTCGGGCTGTTCTTCACAAAGTGCAGTGTTGTTTAAATACATCATAAATCTCTGGTGTTTTCTGAGACTATATGTCCAAGTATAAGCACTCCGCGTTTGCTGAAATTACAATAACATTTGCAATATAGTGCAGCTGTATCAGATAATGTTTAAAAAAAATACTAATCTTCTTTTGCCTTTAAGGATGCAACCCTCTTCAGGTATGCAGGCCTGTCTAAAATACACATTTGTCTTTTTTCTCCCCAACTAAAGCCAAACACTTTAATTAGCCTTAATACAATATTAATAAAGACTTAATAATAAAGTGTTTACTTCATTATCCACTTCAAATATAAGCAATATATTAAAAATGTAAAAAACGCTTTAAGATTTGAGACAATTTGTTTTATTTATTACAACATACTCCCCATTGAAAGGCCACATGCAGCCTGGTATTTGAATAACAATTGTGGTATATAGAATGAACCAGACCAGTATTATCCCCTCCTCCCCCTCTTCCTCCTTCCCCCTCCCTCTCTCCACCTCTCTCTAGTGTTCGATTTGTGACGATTGATAATGCTGCTCCTTAATGAGGGTCCAGGCCTGGTTGGGTCTGCATGCCTTCCTCATAGCGCCGTCTCAGCACTTTGATTCTACTGGTTATCCACTGCTCTGCAAACAAGCCCTCCTCCACTAACCACAAAGCTATATAGAGCTGAAATTGCTTTGTTGTCTAGACAAGAGGTAAAAAGAGAACTGAATATTTTACTTTAATAAACAAACTGTAATGAACAGCTATGCACTTTAGCTACTCAATGGCAAATAGAGGAAGTGTTGGAAATTATAAGTAAAAATGGATAAATAAAATTGTTAATATGTAAAAGTTAGAGGGTGCACTTTTCTGCTATTGCTGTGCATGCAACTTTCAATATTATAACAATCTATGTTGCATTTATACAAGTACAGGTGTTTTTGTTGTGCAAACCTTGAAAAACATTCTTACTGTAAGTGGCTTTACCTCTCCACAGAGCTGCTTGTCTCCATGGTAGGGATGTAGCAAAAAGCAAAATATTGTGATATTGTATTGTCAAAGTTCTCACAGTAATATTGTAGACCATCAAATATATTGAATATATCAAATAAAATTAAGAGTTATGGTGCAGCAATAGCTAAAAAAGACTGGGAGAACTACATAGACCATGATCCTTTGCTCTGTTCAGTGTAGACTACAAGACGAAATAACAGTTCTAAGCACTTTTAAGATTAGTTCTTTGGATTAAATCTTGTCAAGGCATTTTAAGAGGAAAAAAGTAGCATCTTAAGAGTTGTGTTAGCCTCCACAAATATTGAAATAAATATTGTAACGTGAGATGTATATCGTGAAAATATCGTACCAAGAGATTTGGATATGGTTACATCCCTATTTGTGAGCCTCTCCACTATATCGTGAGTTTTCCCTTGATATTGCAATAAATATGGTACCGTGAGGTTCATACTGTGACGATATTGTATCTTGAGACTTGGATATCATTACAGATTTAATGCCTGTGAGGCACTACAGGCAAAGCAATCATACATCCATGGAAACAAGCCAGTGGTGGACCCTCCACTAGAAAAGTTACTAATCATTACCAAATACCTGCATGTAAATGGAGCAAGTGTAAATTCAGCCTGGAAGACCTAACTTCACTCCTGTCTTATCCCCACCTCCTCCCCAGAAAACCCTTGGTCTCTCATTCTCTCATCGTCCCCTTCACTCTCCTCATCTTCTCTTAGGCCCCTTCACTCTACTCAGCTTCACCTCTACCACCTCCAGTGCCCAGGCCTGCCAGGATTGAAACTAACTCATTCAGTAAAGCTACTAATATTTCTCTTTGAGTCTGTGAGAGTATGTCCAGGTTGAATTACACTTGGGTTGATCAACAAAGAATCTAGTGCAAATCTACTACAACTACTGCAATATAACTTTAACATTTTGTTGTGCATGACATTCCTTAAAGCTGCTTTCCTACAACATAAGCACTTGTCCTCCCCCTTCCCCCCTCACTGTAAACTCCTCACACTGGCCTTATAGAGATTGTTTGGTGAGGAGCCGGCTGTGCTCTGGAGACACACACACCTTCCCTGTGATGCCCTGTCTCTATGGAGAAGCAGGCCGCTCGCTGTTGTCTCCCTGCTCTAATTTGATGAATGCTTCCTGGCACACAGCACACCTCTTTGGAGACGTGCTCAAAGTCGGGAGGACACTGAAGGCATGTGAAGGGTTTATCCCAAGCATGCCTCTGCTGTCCCGCTAATGTATTCCCCAGTGAATAACACAGGCTTTTTCTGGGCTCTCTCGGTTTTAGCCACGCACATAAGCCGTGTTTGGTCTACTGTACAAAACTAATTAGAATAAGATAAGCAACAGCCAGTGTGATAACAGTATAGAATATTAAGATGAAATGATTTACAATTTACAGTGATATTCTGAAAGTTAAGTCTGCATTGGCAATAGACTTTGTTTTACCCATTTGAATTCACTGTCAAACTAGCATGTATTCACACTAGTCCTAGACTGGCTGAATCCTTGTTTTAGTCCCACTTAAAGGTCCAATATGATGCAAAATTGATTCTCGTGAGCTTTTAGCCATGTTAGAATGCTGTTACCTTCTCAAAAACATGCCCAGAATTGTGTTTTGTTTCATTTACATATCTCCAAAGCTCAAATCAGCAGCTACTTTTTACCATTTTCTCACTAGAAATTGACATGATATTATCCAAAAGATCCTAGTGTAGGTGTGTAGAATTTAAAAACACAATGGAGCACTTCGTCTACATGACATTAGAAGGTGGAAGAGAGTGAAGAGAAGAACTCATCCTAAATAGGCACGATTTGTGTGTTAAATATTTGTGAATGAAACAAAATACAACTCCAGGTATGTTTGTGAAATGGAACCAACTTTATATGCTTATAGATCAGAAAATAGCATAATATGGATGCTTTGATCCCAATTTTGATGTGGAATGTGTGCACTTGTAAACACACACAATGTAACACACAGAGTCTACTAGGGCTGTAACAATAACTGAAATATTGTGATATCATATCGTCAAAAGTCTCACAATAATATTGTGGACTGTCACAATATATCGCATCACAAGTTCCTTTGCTTAAATGCTTGGTTTTATAGTAGCAACAGCTTATAGACATAGGAAACCACATATCCCATGATTCAATTCAGTGCAGACCACATGAAGAGATATGTTTTTTTACTTGAATTCTTGGGATTATGATGGAAATAATTCACACCAATATCTTGTCAAGGTATTTTAAAAGCAAAAAAGTGTCCCATCTATAATTATATTCACCTCTTCAAAATGTTACAATAAATATCGTAACGTGAGATGCATATTGTGATAATATTATACTGTGATATTTGGATATCATTATATCACTAGAGCTTACCTTTAAATATTTACAAAATGAAAACTAGTTTGCGCTTGGCATTATCTATAGAGGAATATTAAAACAGAAAACTATCTTTACTTTCACAAAGCATTAGAAAAACTGATAACTGGAGTACTTCTTAAAATCTCCAGCATTATTAAGCCCTGTGTCCCATTTCACCAGATTTGATTTCTGTTTTGATGACAGATCCCATGCTGTATTGTAGAACATATACAGATGAAGCTATTATTTCCATGACATTTGTTCACACATAGCTGGTATTACCTGGGGACATGTAGTCATTAGTGATAATTGTGGAGGTGTTCTCTTGTGGTAAGCTTTTATAAATGTGCCATCTTGTACAAATTATGTCAAATAGAGAGCTCTCTTTTCAGAACACACTTTCAGCTTCAGTTTAATGTCTTATTTGGCCTTTTACTATTGTGAATCATTTTTCTTTCTTGGAAATGTTTTACAAATGAGAACTGAGACTTATTACACAAGAAAAATATTCTGCTAGAAATATGACTTTATTGTCTACAAAAGTAAAATTAAGTTGTTAATTTCAAAGTAAAGATATCTACATACACGAGGCCAAGCCCAGCTAATGCAGAGAGTTGAAGTGAGAAGACAGTGCAGCAAAATAAAATCTAACTATTATGTAAAAAACTGCATACAGTCATCAAATTTTCTTTACTTTGAACAACTCCTCAAAGCAAAAACCCGCATAGAGAACTAGGGTGATGTCTCAGTGGCATTATTTCTGAGCCTGGCCCTGGTGCTGCTGTGGTGAGGCCTGTGTCTAGATAAGTCACAATGAGCTGCAAGTAATTGGGAGGAGTTTGTTGGTCCTGAGCCTAGACTGTGGTAGGAGCACATCATTAGCGTGTGGCAGAGGTAGAGCACAAAGAAGAAACACTCCTTACTTTTGTCCCTCTATGCTTGCTATACACCCCCAGGCCAAAATGCATTAAGCAGTTATTCTCAAACTTTTTCTCACAACTTGCCAAATTGTCTTTGCAACTTTTTAAACTGAAATGTAAGCAAGGACTAATTCGAAAAATTAATTAATTTCAGCCAATTCAATTCCAATCTAGAACAGAACTACACTTTTCTAAACATATGACTGTGCAGCATCATCACTAAAATAAACAGAAAGTTTATTTTAACATTACTTCCAAACTTATTCCTCATTTTCCTGACACATTCCTAATTATTCAAGTCACGCCACAACATGCTTTTTACTTCCTGGTTCAGCAGCAGACACAGACACAGAGTAGTTTCATTGTGACCCTGATTGTCCTTTCACAATATCTGTAAAACAACTTTTACTTTTAACTTTTTCCAAACTTGAGAACCGTTGGAAACAAGCTAACGTACCATCAGTAGTACCCAGCCCACAGCTTGAGAACCAACCACAACAACAAAATGGCGTCTATAGTCTCCTTTGAAACACTGTGTACACTCTTGTTTACCCTGCCCTCACATCCAGGCAGCAGCAGCATCTTATCACAACGCCTGATGACATCCAAGTATCTAAGTTAGCACCCTGGAACTAGGTCGATGTTGATGAATAATTTACTCCCAGATGCTCAATAGATTCCCACTGAATAATGAAACCGTGTGGGCTCCAAGACTGAGTTGAAATTGCGCGTATTGCCTGGCCTTCGCCCACTCTCTCCCCACCGCTGGCCTGCCAAGCCATCAACGTCATGCACTCACTCGGCACTTTAGCTGCAAGACAATGGAATAACATTATCGTCATGGCAGCTTTGGTAAGAATAGCAGTGTATTTTGTATATATCAGAGTAAGATGCTTATCGTGTTGAAAACATCTTGCGTCTGAGGGTTGCTCTGCCAAAGTGAAGACAAAAGATCCAGTGGTGAAACAAGACACTGGTGACAGGACAGTGGGGAGGCAGTGGTGATGGACGCTAAGCAGGGGAAGAGGGTGAAAATAGAGATATTTTCAGCTGTAATGGGAGCTCATGCAGTAAGACATGTTCTATTTATGAGGGAGGGAAGCAGACCAGGCTACAGTCTGTATCTACATTGTCTTTTAGCTGCACCTGTTTTTAAGTGAGCTATGTAAACAAAGAGAAGACACCGCATAAATAACAAGCAACAAGACAGCAAACAGAGGCTGACCAACAATGAGTGTGTGGGGGCATGTGTCTGTGTTTGAGCATACAGCTGTATCACTGCAGCTCTACAGATTTGCAAAACATTACATCATAGTTAAGAATAGGAACAGAGCCTATTGTAGCACATTGAGCCTCAGGTGGGGAACACTGGACAATGGTCTGTAAGGCATGGCTCATTTCTATGCCAGTATTTTTAAATAGTTTAGAAGATTTTAGCCCCGCTGTTCCTGATAGCACTTGTTTTGAACACCAGTGAAGAAACAGCTGTGTTCACCATCTACCTCATGAAACATGGTGCCTGTAGGGGGCGAGGCTCTTCTTTATTTAAAAGCAGGCAGCTGCTGTTGGTGCGACTGGACCTCAGGCTGAGTATCACAGTGTCATTAAAAACACAGAGCTCTGAGCCTCTCCATCTCACTCCCCTGGCACCGCGTGTTCCTGTCTGTACCATACATCTTCCTCTAGGCCGGAGCAGCTCTAACAAGGAGCAGGAGGCAGCAGTGAGGCAGAGTACACACCTGCTCCACCCAGGGCACTCACATCATGGAATCAGATGAGCAGCACAGGGACCATCACATCCACAGCATGGAGCAAGACACCCGCACCAGGAGAACCCACACCCCCAGCCATGTGTACAAGGAGGTCTGGACACTGTAGCTCCGCTTGTGTGTTACTGGGGCAGATGGAAGCCTCGGGTACTGTACAAGTGCAATAAGCATGTAGACCACCAGTGTGTGAAGTTTACTGCTCAAGACTGGTGGGCAAAGAAAGGAAGCAGTAGTAATAGTAAAGTTATAGATACTAGCGATTTTGTTATGAACATGAAAAATGCAATAGAGTTTTAAAATGATTTTAAAATTATGCCACTTTATATTGGGTTTGATTTAGTCTAAATTCTATCCTCTATCTCTTCTCTAAAAGTTTCCCCATGAACCATGCATGGTGATTTGGTATATTTGTGTCTGATGCCCTTCCTCCAAGAACCAGTCAGGATAACAATGGAGTGTGGTCGAAATGCCTTGTGTAGTGTCACAACAGTATGTACTGAAAGTGAGGTGTGAACTGCCAACCATTCAGCAGGTAGAGACTTAAACCACTGCAATACTGACCCAAGTCTGTGAATTAGACAGGTGAGTCAGAAAGGGCCTCCAGCTTAAAACATATGCTAAACAAATACATAAATCAATACTCGCTATAGGTAGCAGATGAGAGAAACATGAAAGGAGAATGAACATGACAGTCAGCTGTATGGTTCTAACAGAAACACAAGCTTCCACGGTGTACAGCATTATAGCACTGGGCCTGTGGGGGACATGCAGAGGTGCTAAGGTGCGGTGTACTGTGAGAAGTGGATGTTAGGTAATTACTTCAAAATGTACACAATGTGCCTATGCCCTCTTTACACTCCCCTTCACTCCCAGAAGCACAGAGCAACAACTGCTTTGAATATGGCTGCTTCAAGGCACGGCTGCACCACTTTGTAGATGTTCCTCATATCCCTCCCAGGACCGGCTTGGCTCACTTCTCTAGAAAACACATGGCCGTATAATACAGCTCACAGCAAACATGCACAGACAATATACAAGAGCGGCAGGCGCGGAGGTGAGTGGGCGCCAGTCTAGCTGCGTGGGCCCAGACATGATTTCCCCGACTGTGGCGTTTTTATTGCCATGCCAGTCACTGAGTCACAGCAGGAGACTGCTGGGTAATTCAGTCTAGTCCTGACCCAAGATGCTCCAGAGTTTGAACGACTTGTTATTTAGGTGTCTGATTAATGCAGTGCTCACACATTAGCAGTTACTATCAGATTGCAAAAGGTGAATAATCGTCCACTCACTGTATTGATACTTTGAAGTTGATGTCATCAACAGTCCTTGGAGGTGTGAAACTGTCACAAAATAATCTGACTAAAAATGATTTGATGATGATGATGATTTATCTGAACTACAACAGGTGAACTGATTTATGCTGTTAGCATTACAGTTTTTCATTTACTCACACTCACCATTTTTGCTGAAAATCTAACTCAACAGGACCATGATCACAGGCTCCTGAAAATGTATTGTTTAAATTCATATTGTCTTTTTTCTTGAGTTTTTAAACAATCTTTTCTAACAAAGTGTTTTCTAAAGTATGGATTATGCCACCCTGGTAACTCCTAAACATTCCACCATTAGAGATACATGTAGAACCCCCTCACTGCAAACTATCAGTTATTGCTGTATGGGCCAAAAGTGTTCTAAGGGGTAAAAAAAAATATACAAAATTTGGGAATATTTTAAAGTGGATTTCCTTTAGCTGGTTAGGACTATATTTTCTGGGTCACTCCCATAGACTGGATAAAGAAATGGACTAAGTGAGCATGACGTCACCCATAGCGTTCAGCACATAAACTGTATATATAAATGGACATAGCTAACATGCTAGCCACTGTGTTCCAAATAGGAAGTTCCCAAGCGGCTTTTCTGGCTCCTTCTGACTCTGGCTCCAATGGACTTACATTGGGATCTTGTGGCCCCTATCTCTGTAACTGCTGCAGGGAGTCTTGTCATTTTTGGTCTTAAAATGTTTGTATTAACCCGCTCTACATGATTCAGATTTATTTATTTTTTTTGCAATTTTGTCCGCCAAAAAAATCCTATTCAGACAGACAAAAAAGTGAAACAAAACAAAACAAAGCACCAGGATTATGTAGAGCAGGTTAATACGAACATTTTAAGACCAAAATGACGAGGCTCATAGCAGCAGTTTCAGAAAGAGGGACGACACTATTCAAATGTAAATCAATGGGAGCCAGGGTCAGTAGGAGCTGGAAGAGCAGCAATGGGAACTTCCTATTTGGAACACGGCGGCTAGTACGTTAGCTACGTCCATTTATATCTACAGTCTATGGTCACTCCTGAAACTGTTCTCATATATTGTGTTATATTTGTTTTTGCCAAAGATACTTGACATTTGTACATTTTTAAAAGCAAATTATTTTCTGAGGTGATTACAAATGTTAAAATATTTGAAATCATAGCCCTCAGTGACCATTTCCACTGATCAAGACTGTGTAGACAAATGCAATCTGAACACAAGCAATGTACTGTCTAGGCTATTAAAAAAAAAAAGAATTACATTAGGAAGGGGCATCTGGTTTAAAATCTAAACAATCCATGCATTCCACTAGTCATTTCATAACATAGATGCCACACTCCAGTAATTCATTAGAAGTAATTATCTAGATTTCTAATTAACCAGTGCCTTGAGAATATCTGTAGTCACCTTTAGCTGTGTCGTATCCGGTTAGCATCAGATTACACAAGAGCAGGCCGCCTTCTGTTACAACTACATGTCCTCAATGATAAAATCTTAATATGAATTTCATAAGACACTATCAGCTTCCATCTACCTCCTACACTCCCCCTCTCCGGTTGTTCATTACTAGCTGCCATGCCTATGCAGAAACACACTACTCCACATCGTTGCGTTACATGGTCGGATCTTTGTCCAGTTATCCTCTTTCACACTTCTCGGGATAAATGAAATCTGTCTGCATTGAAGCGTTTTCCCCCTCTGGATGCACTGATATTTTTGTTATCTTAAATCGAATCTGGAGCTGTGTGGCTTGGTAGTAATCTGGCCTGAGAGCGGAGAACTGCCCGAGAGGAATTTCATACACTAGGGAGAAGTATTGGAGAAGTGAGAGAGGAATAACAATTATAAGTGAACCTTGAACAACCCCAGTTCTGGAAAAAATATAATATGGGACACTATAAATGTAAATAAAAACACAGTGTGAAAGTAAATTTGTTTTTTTCAAGTCCAATTGTTATGCTTTTTTTTTTTTTCCTCACACTAGCTGAAATATTAAGTCAGTGTAAAATGCTCTTCCAGCTGTATTTTTGTTATTTTGGATCAACTTTCAGTTACTTGAAAGCTGAGATTTTGAGATAAGGTTTTAAATGAAATAAATAGGTAGAAGTAGACATCTGTTATGCTGTTGTCAATATTTGATCACTCAGCTCAATCGTGGCTCAAAAGGTAGAGTGCTCATCCTATAATTGGAAAATTGGCAGTTTGAATCCTGCTCTGCCCAAATCATATGCTTGTGTTTAGACAAAGCATTTCTAACCTGGCTTTGTATTAAATCTGCTCTATGTTACGTTTCAGGTGAGGGGCTGTCACGAAAAAAAGAAAAAACAAAACAAAACATGTAATTGAAAGACAGACCACTTTTATTAATTTACCTTCTACATTTCTGTTTATTAAATTACTACTTTCTTTATATATTATTTTCTTTCCATCTTGGACCTTGTTACTTCCCTAACCCTATTTGTGCAAGTTTAAAGCCATACTGTGGAACATTCAATCACATCTCTATGAGTCTGACCTTCTTTAAGTAAAGTTGCATAATGCATCTTAAAAAAAAAAAAAAAAAAAAAAAAAAAATATATATATACATATATATATATATATATATATATATATATATATACTGAAGCAATGCAATCCAGTTTCTACACAGCCTCCAACATTGTTCTAATTTGGCTTGTAATCAGAGCTTTGTAACTGAATTGTAAAAAGCAACACTTATATTGCCTACTGTTTGAAGTGACTCTTTTGACTGTATAATATTTCAGATCTCATGTTCTCTCTAAAAATAGGCAACAAATCTAAACAACAGCCTTTGTGTGTTTTTGAGGAACAAAGAGCAAAAGGGAAAGAGCTCTTCAGAGCGGCCACAAATCACTGTCTCCCTGACTTTACCTGTGTCTTGACATGCAGTCCCAGTCCCTCATCCGCAGACAGCAGCAAATTTGTCATCCTAATATAGATGCCAT
This sequence comes from Boleophthalmus pectinirostris, assembly GCF_026225935.1. Classification (NCBI taxonomy): domain Eukaryota; kingdom Metazoa; phylum Chordata; class Actinopteri; order Gobiiformes; family Gobiidae; genus Boleophthalmus; species Boleophthalmus pectinirostris. Next base: position 19,392,470 of record NW_026571404.1, read on the forward strand.
CACGCTGGAGATGAATGCACTGGGCCTATTCCCGAGTGTAACGTTTGCAAAAACATGACACGAGGAAAGAGGCGCAGCAGCTTTGCCCTACAACATCCGCGCGACCAGGCCAGTGCCGCTCCCAAAGAGTACGCTCATAATCAGATCAGTCTAGAGCAGGTCCACAAATGTCACACACTCCAACGTGAGAGCATTTTAAAGGTCCTATATTAAACTAAATGGATTCTTGTGAGCGTTTAGCCATGTTAGAATGCTGTTACCTCCTCAAAGACATACCTGGAGTTGTGTTTTGTTTCATTCAGACATGTTTGAATCATCCTTTATTTTTAATCTGTCTAAATCTGTTCCACCTTGTGATGCCATGTAGTAATAGTTTTCAGTGTTGTTTTTGAAAGTGTGTGGAGTTTAAAAACACTGTAGAGCGCTTCATGTATTTCAAAATGACATCACAAGGTGGAAGAGAGTGTTTTCTGTTTGAGCTATAGATTGATAGATAGATTTTTGCAGCACAGGCAGCCTTTTGGAATCTCGAAGTTGGGCCCAAGCCTGAATAAATAACAATGGCAGCAGACAGGGCATCCGGTGTAAAACATGCAGCATTTTTTGAGTATTGCAAACCAAAGAACTACACACAATTTAAAGCTGCACTGTGCAACTTTGCTGATTGTTTCTATGGAGATTGTTTTGCCTGGAATATTCTACACTGTATATCCATGGAGACAAGCATGAGACAGAGCCTGCAATTTTGTCACGCTGCAATTTATTATTTTTTTTCTAGCAGTACAAACACCTTTGATTGGATAAATACAAGATAGACTTAATACTGTACTGCAACAGTCCTATAAAGAACTGACATCTCCATGAAGAAAAGCAGGTACTGGAAACTCTACTCTAAGCCAACCAACTCACTTTGAATGAAGCTTTAGAGAAAGTAAAGTACACTGCCTAGTTTCAATACTTCTTTGTACAATCAGTGAAGTTCCAGTGTCTCTTACATGAAGATTAATGGAATCTTAATCAGAGTTTAAAAGCCCTTTGAGCCGAGAATTATTGGCCCAGACCTTGTTCTTCTCATCTGCTGCATATTTGTACTGCATTCAGGTGGGAACTGTCTGTAACAGGTTTACTAATACTCTGTTCATGTATAACAACAAATGTCCTGTGAAATGTCAATATGCCGAGCCAACATGTTGTAAATCTGTCAATGCTAGAAACGATTACATCATCCAAACAAGACAATCTGGACTGGCTTCTCATGCTGCCAGATAATAAAATGCTCACTCATCCAGTAACTTAATATTAGGGGCAACAGCAGAAAAGGCATTAAAAGGCCTGTGCTATGCAATCCAAAATCACAAACTGATTATTACGTTATAGTCCATGTGTTCCATCTGACACAACAATCCAAGCAACGTGATTGACAACTGAAGTGGTAAGACAAATCAAAACTAAAAAGTACTGTATGTTAAGCTGTTTGAATCCACTCGTACAGGGACTATAAAGAACTGAGTTCATGTTTTGAGGTCAAATACTCCAGGAATGAGACTACCTATTGCAATGAACAATTGAAGGAAAACCTTATAGAAATGTGTTCCAACCAAACTTCATGAATTGGCCATGACCCTGAGACTAAGCTGGATATTCTAAATTTAACTTTGCACAAAACGTTGAGGTGAGTCATTCAAAACACACATTTGTATTGTTAGAATCCATATAGACAGAAACTTAAATGTGCACTATGTAACTTCTGTGATGGAGTCTGCCACCTTATTGTTTCTTATTGCTTTAAGTTTATTGCTTTGTCTGAAATGTCTCACAGTATGGCAGTAAACTTCCATCCATTTATTGGATGTTTTAATTGCTAACCTAAACCTACCTACTCACTGGACCACCTCTAAAGAGATCTGACATGTAAATTGTCCTGACTGCTTGATTTCCTTGTCTCTATGGAGATGCATATGCAAAATAATGTGTTAAATAACTGAAATAATTAGCACTCATCTTTCTTTTCATTGAAATTCGATAATAGAACCAAGATCTGCATTTGAAAAAGTAAACGGCATAGTGCAGGGATATATGTTTTATGGTTAACAAGGACTAAAAATAAGTATCTTTAGATAGAGACCGCTTGTGGCTGAAATGACCTTTCAACACTTTTCCAAATCTATTCCATCTTTAGTGCCAGTATTAAACTGTCATAGGGAAGCAGTAATGTTAGCTGGCACTGGCACCAGGCTGCTCTCTCACCAGTGTACTGGGCTGGTCACATGTCATAGTGAGCACAGGCAGTGGTGAAGGGCAGCTCTATATCAGCCCCTGGTGAGCTGCACATGATGGATTTGTGGTGTCGTTAGTACTGAACATATGAAGCTCGGGGCCAGGTAGGGCTGTGGTGCTACCCACTCTGCCATCTGTCAGCTCAGGGTGGGTATGCAGCCTATGACCAGCCCTGGCACCACCACACACATCACATTACGCTACATGGGGAAGAAAAGTTGTAAAGTTGGCAAAGCACAAAAGGCAGCAAAATCCAACAATAAGTTGCCGATCTACAATTAGACTAATGCAAAATTAGACTATGGTGATGCCAAGGCCAAGATTTTGATAAATGGTTTGTAGAGATAATTTCATCACAGAAATCTAATTCAATGAAAGATCCATTACAGGCCCAATTATATTTCAGTGAGACATAAGTAGCTTCTATGATGTATTAATCCTTTCAAAATGGAAAATAAAATTTAGTAAGCAAGGATGAATCAGACAAAGATGCACTATGTAATTGTTGTAATAATGTTCCACAGTATGGCGTTTATGTTACTGAGCTTGTACTTTTGATGGAAAAACAAATCATGCATTTTTTTTCTGTCAGCAGGCATGCCTCTCCACAGTTCTGACTTGTAACTTGTCCTCACTTTGGCTTCATGTGGCATCACCTGCTTGTCTTTGTGGAAATAGATAAGTTTAATGCCACTATTAAACATTCCAGCCAAAGTATTAACATCTTCATAGAGATCCGAGTCTGATCTTTAAAGAAAAACAAACTCAATGCTGTTTTCTTGTTTTACTGATATCAAAATAATAAGAAATTGTCAGCTATACTCAGTTACAACAGTTTATAGTCACCATTATGAGACAGCAATAGAAATGCCACTATTTTTCCTCCAAGTTGTTTTGTGGACCTGGATACACAGGTATATTTTTAAAGGCGAGAAAAAGAATAAATATCATACAAGGCTGAAAATCAATAGTGCATCTGTCAGTGAGGCAAGTCATTTGAGCACCCTGCTCTGGTCCTAAAGCCTATAACACATTGATCCAGTCGTGGTCAACAGTATCAACAGCTGGCCAGAGGATGCAGGCTCAGGCATACTGGCTCTCTGTTTCGCTATATACTGTAGACAATCTTCAATATAGGATACTGGTGTGAATTCAATGTTTTGTAGTTTCAAACTGAATTTCTCTAAGTGTTCATGCCTTATATAATGTATAGGCTTTCAAATGCCATATTTTTAAATGTACATGTGTTGTTCCAGATCAAATGATGCATCACAAGGCATTCAACTGATCTGTCTCAAGGAACTTAATGGACCAAGTTAACAGTCAGTGAGTTATAAATTATGATTTTTTAAAATGTAAAAGTAGTGAATTTAAAGTAACACTGAGTCATTTTCTGAAGGTGGCACATCATCTGTCTGATTCCAAGGAAATGGAAAGTTAAAACGATACGAACATAAGAACATTTTCCATGAAGATAGATTTTATAACGATTGTGGAATATTATTGCCAAATTAACATGTCTAGGTTAAGTAAGAATTTGTCACTGCAATAAAAACATAAACATACATAAATAAATGTTGCACAGTGGGGCTTTAATTAGCAGTTAGAGAACAATTCTGCATAGTAAAAAAAGTTAAGGACGTCACAGACACATCTAGGCATTTTAATAGCAAATTTAAAAACTTGTGATCTAAAGCTGTTCTTAAACTAAGGCAAAGTATGATGTCAACGCGAGACAGTTTTGGAAAACGAGTGTTCCTTTTAAGCCTTAGGAGAGTTGGGCTTGTCAGATAAGTTTGGGGTCTGCATACTGATTTGTCCAGGATTAGCTCTAAATCTAGACTGGGAAGACTTATTGCAGCCTGATCTTGTAAAACAATAATCCCATGGCTTTATCAGGGCTATCTGAGTAGAGCCTAAAGGTAGTTGGAGATAGCGCAGGAAGACACAGCACACGGATGATTAAAACAGAAAAGATGTTGTGTTTATTGGCTGCTAAGATACAGAGGGCTTTTCCCCCAACAAGATTACACTGACAATAAGTTTATTATTTGGGAGATTCTTGCCAGTATCCAGGCATTTGCAATGAAGGTGTAGGAGAGCAGCGTGTCAAATCTTTCCTTTATCCATGTGAGTTATATAGAAATGGCAAGTTTGTGCCCCCAGACTCCAAACCAAGAAAAATACAAGCGTTACAAAGCTGCTGGACTGGAACAGGGCTGTGTGCTCTGGCTGTAAATGAAACGAACCGCTCACTGTGCATCCTCAGTGTTACTCAGTCAGGTTAAATGTGAGTGTTTTGGATATGCTTCAGTTCAGTTTATCTCACTATATCAATTTAAATATATCTGAACTACATAATTGTATATTAAAGGTATACTGTGCAACTTTTCTGGTGGAGGGTCCGCTGGCTACTGGTCACCATGGAGATGTTATTGCATGGCCTGGAATCTATAATTTATTCATTACAGGTCTCTTTATTGCTCAAAAAACAGAATTGAATAGGATTTGCGAATAGGAGAAACTTGCTCCCTCTTTGTAAATAGGTTTAATCTATACCATGGAAAAGCAATAACATTTCCATGGCGACAAGCAGGTGGCAAACGCTCCACAAGAAAAGTTACACAGTGCATCTTTAAATAACAGTCATACTTGTCATCTGAAAATTATAAACCTAAATGACTGGATAAAAAAAGTGTATAATACTCACATGGGTCTAAGCAGAATTTAAACTTGTTCAATGGATTAAAATTGGACTAAACCAGGACTACGATGGATCTAGCCAAGAATTCAACCAGGTTTAAACCATTAAACAACTAAACCAAAACCAACCAAGGTACAAACATGGTCCAGAAAACAGTCCTACATCAAATTGTACAACACATCCTCATTACAACATTATTACACACACAAAATAGCTTCATTTACCGGTTTTAACTTTTACAGTATAAACAATCTGAGTATTTATTTTTTACAAGAATTAAAGCAAGACTGCCCAAGGTTTTAGTTAGTTAATCCAGATAAGGACAAAACCAGCTTTAAACTGACTGTAGAAAAAAAACTTTGCAAGTGCTGCTGTGCAGTTTTACAGTGCAACAATATTGAGATAGGGATCTGCTGGACTGGAACAGGGCTTTGTGCAGTGGCTGTAAATGAAATGGGTTGGCCAATGTGTCCTCAATGTTCTTCAATCTCCCACAATAACAGTTACACCCCTCACCTATGGGTTAATTCACAAACACTACAAGGCCAATTGGCTCTTCGCTAACAATGATATTGCCTTGTGGCTATTTATCGTACTGAGAAACAGGCTGTTATCTGTATTTGTTAAAATTGCACCAAGCGGAGAGCTATAAAGATGAAACTGGTCCAAGCAAAGAGGTGATAAAAGAAACATGAGGGTCGCTAGGGGTCAAAAAGGACCAGTATGCGTAAGAATATCAGGTTGACCTCAGTGTAAGATAGGCTTATGAATATATTTACGAGACCAAGTGGGACATCTATAAAGCTGCACGCCTCGAAATGATCATTAGTTTGTAAAGACAATATTGAATGATTAATAAAAACAGAATAATCATGCATACTCTCATACATGCAGTTACTGGCAAATAGACCAGAGCCCAAGGATGATTAAAAATTAATTGAAATTTTTAGTTTTTTGTTTTTGTTGCTCCTTTATTTTTGTGTTTTTTATTTTAATGGTTTTATCTTATTATTTACAGACCCATACGCTGTTTTGATTTGAGTAACTTTATTGCTTTAAATGTGTATGACTGTACTGGGCTTAGCTTTATTTTATATTTGCATTTTATGTGTGTATTGTGCTGCACTTTGGAAATAGATTTGGTTTATTAAATATGCCATATAATTAAAGTGGATTGAATTTATTTCACAGAAAAGCTAAATGCCAACATAAAATGGCATTGAGAATGGTGAGAGACATTCAGCACAGACATCAAATTTGGTGTTTACAGTGTCTTTCGGATGCTTGTAGACTAGACTGACTACCCCTTATGTAGCAATATGTCTATTACCAGTGGTGATTTTAAAGTACTTTTATTATCAACATAATAAACGCATATTGACTGTAAATCCAAATACTACACTGACATTGTTGTTCCATTGCCCAGTGATGCAAAGTAAAAGTTTGTCTTGTCTTTCTGTTCTCATGTCTTTCAGGAGGCCAGTGTAACTTTAGAGGATGTTTTTGCAGAAACAACTGTTGGCGGATGGCACTCTCTCTCTCTCTCAATGTGCACAGTACGATTTATACAGCTTGTGTGTGTGAGTGTGTGTGCGCTGGGCCAGGCTGATAATCCAGAGTGGTGCAGGTGAGGATCCATCACTGTCAAAAGCCCTCAATGGTAGAACGAGATAGCAGCGGCCGCTCGTTTTTCTGAGCCAGAGGCGAGCAGCGGCACAGGGCCCTATCTCTTATCTCTGAGGGCTTTGATTAAGTATCATCAAGTATTAAATGCTGTCTTTAAAGCTGACATTTGGTCCCATAACGTGTTCAAATCTTTACTCAAGCTATAGGCCTTTATGGAATATTTTAGAGGGAGTTCAGTGCAATATTTGTCATAAATTGTCATGTTTAAATCTATTTCTTTTGTGTATGGAAACTGGGTCTATTCGCAACAATGTGCTTTGGACAGGAACAGCCAATTTCAAATTTAGTAGTAGTAGTGGACCACAGATTCAAAAACACTATATTTTAGACTCCCAAATGTGACAAAAGTGACAGAATAAAAAAAAAAAAAAAAATTACACCAATTAGTCCAGCAGTGGGTGAGTAATCCCTAAATACAATTGTTGAGCAGAAAATGGTGTGAGTGAGTGTTTGCAGCTAAACAGTGTATAGAGCAGTGCATCTATTGTTAATGGACGCACACAAAGGAAACTTTAATTGGATGCAACCAGGCACTGCTGCTAAGGGCTGCTATGTCAATAAAGCATAATAGTGTGGCCAAGTACCTGCTACAACTCAAGCCACAAAATACACTAGCTGAAAGTAAAACAAAAAAAGACTAAAATACGCAAAAAATTACTAACTATTAAAAACATTAATGAATTAATAATTGAATACAGCCATTTTACAAAATTAACTTGTGCATTGTGTAGCTTTTCTGCTGGAGGTCCATCAAATGTTTTTCTTCATGGAGATGTTATTGTTTTTTTCTGAAATGTTTCACAGTATGGCATTAAACCTTTATATATTCATGGGGACCAACTAGACCAACTTTCAGGTCAGATCTGTGGAGAGGCAACCCCGCTCACAGTCAGAATGCCTGTTTTGTAGGTATTTTTGAGCTATAAAACCACCTGTAATTGAATAAAATGTAAGGTAGCGCTGTTTAATGCCATACTGTGGAACATTCCAGCAATGACATCCATAGACACAAAAAAAAAGTAAGTGATGAACCCCCAACCAAAAAGTTACATAGTGCACCTTTAATAATTTAAAATAATTAATGCAAAAAAATGTGACATGATACATTTTTTGATATACAATGTCTAAAGTGAAAAGTCTCAAAAGTCACCAAACTCAAAAGACAAAACAGCCAGACTAATCTGTTGCTAGTAAAAATCTCAAATTAGTATTATGACATTCTGACTCGTCAACTTTTTACCCATGGTACATTTCTTCCATGATTAGACCAGAGCATTCAGATGATATTATCCCCGTTATTAAGGCATGAGTGGTGACCCAGTGGTCCGAGAAAATGACTGTCATGTAATGTTACCCAAAAGCTTAAGCTGTCCAATGCATCTGGTACGCCCAAAGTAACAGCGGTGCCCATTCCAATTAAATAAATACATTATAATATCCATAATAACTTTCTCTGTAGGGTATAAGTGGGCCACAGTCGGACATGCATTAAGTCTACACAGCCTCTTTATAGTGCTGGGGGTGTCCTCATTAAACTATATTATGTAATTTAAACTTGGTCATCTGGACCAGCAGCATAGCCAATTCTGAAGAGATATTTGGATCATTTCAATGGTCAACAGATTAAATAAGTTGGAACAAAGATTATAAAAGGGTACAGCTATATTCAACTATCAAGCCTTACTCATAGCAAGCTCTTAATGTGTGAATATATAGGATGCTGTTATAATACAGGAGTAGAAACGCCTACTTTCAAAAAGATAATTAAATTTTGCCCACGATTTGACCCATTTTTGAGTCAATACTGCAAACACCTTATTAGGAGAATGGCAAAGATGATATTCTCAAATGTCAAAATAGCAGTAATACTTGTGAATGCGGTTTTGAATATATGCAAAATGACCATTAAAAAAATACAATGTTAAAATGTGAAAAGAAGAGCTAAATGATTTTTAATATAATGTTATCGTCTTTCAAAAGACTGTAAGTGATATAGCAGCACTTTTGCATGTAGGTTTTTCAGGCCTTTCACATTTGTCTGATACCTGTCCTTCAACCATTACATAGCTCAGCAGCACAAAGAAACATCTCTGCCCATTTCTGTTTGATTGCCATGAACATCATTACTGAGATACTCGAAAAAAAATATGGAGACATACATTTTGGTCAATATCGTCCACTTCAATTCACAACTAAGCCACATGCCTATTCTTCCATTTCTTCTTATAAAAAGGCTTGCAGGAGGTTTTGGATCCATATTGCCTATTAGCTTGAATACCGCTCCTCTTGGATACTGCTACACTTGGATAGCCAGATCTATATATTTTTTTCTTTGACCATTTTCACCAGGCTGCAATTCACCAAGATATGCTGAGTGCCATTTCAATTCTACTGGGAGCTGCCATACTAAAAAATGTACCAGTCTCCGTAATGTGAGGCTCTTAGGACATAAAAGCAAGAGGCTGGATTGCATTGGCTATCAGGGGCAGATGGAACCGCTGAACAATGGTCAAATTGGTGGCTGTAGCAAGGATAAGGCACTGAATGGACTGTGCTTTTTATATTTGGGAGGTGTAGTGTCCCACGACAGTTCTGTCCTAAAGGGGGCGCTCATAGTGGGGAAAAAAATGTCATGTCTGATTGCACATGTTTTTGTGAGACCTATTCATCACTGCAGTTCATTGCAAAGTGTGGCGACCTTTCTCAGTGAGTGCACAGGATCTTTCATACATAGCTTCAGGTAAAACTTATTAAATATAGCCTGCGTTAAGAATAGGGGTCGGCAAAAATATTGAAATATCAATAAATCGTGATATTAAATTTGCCTATACAGTATTGTTATCATAAGATGCTGCATCTATATATCATCAAGAGTACTTTGTGGTTCTTTTAGCATTTTTTTTTTGTTTTGTTACTGCACTATAGTTTTGTAGCTTATTTAGTGGAAGGAAACTGTTTTGATTATTAAAATAAATGCAATTCATATTAACTCAACACAAACACGTGTTTAACAAATACATATTGTTGCTAAAATGTGTTTGGCTCTCAAAAACAGCAATACATCAGAGTATAAAGAGCAATATATCGATTATCACATATATTGCCATATCCTGATCATATCGTATCGTGAACCATGTATCGTGTATTACATTAAATCGTGAGGGACCCGACAATTCCCTAGCCAGGCTGGCGCCAATAGTGCCTCCGCTTAATTTCATTTCTCTCCAGCGACTAGGACAGGAAACAGAATACAGTAGACGGTTTACAAGAACTCCAGAAGTTGTAGACTGTGCACCGGCCAATCAGAGAAGAGCTGTGAAGCCATGTCTGGGTCCCTGGTACAGCACAACAGTAAACAAAGCGATCAAAATGGATGTAGACAAAGCCATACATTCTGTGTTAGCAACGATTCCCAAGATCGAGGATTTAAAGGCGGAACAAAGAGAATGTTTGGAGAAATTTATCAAGGGCAAAGATGTTATTGCCCTTCTTCCTTCAAAATTTGGGAAAAGTTTAATATCCCAGTTAGCCCCGTTAGCGGTGCATTACATACGTCACGACCAAATAGCAGCGACTGGTTAAATAAAAAATTACCCGCCTGCCGTCGAGCGAACGAATCCTAATGCTGAGAGGTCAGACAGTTTCCATGAAGTGTAACCAACTGATGAATCAAGCTAGATAGAATATAAAACTTCCAAGACCTTTTTTGTTGCTTGTACTACTTCTATTTAAAATGCTACAACCACTGCTGTGAGTATCCATGCAATATCTGTGATGACATTCACGCATCCCTATGTGGTTTAAAATTGTGCTAGAGGGCAGGCCACAATTCTTTGGTCGAATTTGCCTTTTAACTGTCAGATTGTAGATTTGTTGACCTGGTTTATTGTTAATATCCCTGTAATTACTGGGCCTATCCGCATGAAACACAAATAGGCGTAATATTCATTGTCTCTTCTGTCAGCATGAACAAAATAACTTCAAAAAGCGATGCGATAATACAACACTAAAGACGTGATTGTTGCCAGTTGAAAGGTCTTTAAGACATAAAATGAATATGCAAAGTTTATAAAGCCAATACCTAACTAGTGATTGAACTGAAACACTCCCTTGACTATCCCAAAGAGTAATACAGGCCCACGCCCCTCATCTGAAATGATGTCTTCATTAAATCCTAAAAAATAAATGTAGTCTATTCTGTTGCATTCACCAATCTAACTACTGCTTCTCAAATTAATACTTCAAAACTACATCAGTGATACTTCTACCTACTGCTGCGCCCGCTAATACTACCCCGCCTTTACAAATTAAAGCAGACAAAGACAAATGATTTTGTTCATATAAAAGACACAATTTAAACATTTAGTGAGCTCATTATCCTCTCCAATACCATTTAAAATACAATTGCTATAAACCATTCAAAAACGTCAACTCGAATGCAACACTGTGTGAAAGACATCTTGAAATACTTGTTCTTTTCTGTCAGTTCCTTGATTCCTGCGCTGATTTACCACTCTGCATGAAGCTGGGGTATAATTACACTGAATTGTCTGATATTTCTGCTGCATTACACGCTCCTGAAATGGTCTGGGAGTCACACAGCGCTCAGAGAAAACCATTCTGACAGATCAATATTTATTATTGTATGATTTGTCAGCATCTGCGCTCCCTCACGCCATCTTGACAACCACCATATAGATGTAATGATGTATGTAAGGTATTTTCCAAGTGTGGTTTTTCATTGGAAATTATATGAACAAGTAGTCATTTTTATCTAGCTGCATGAAGTTGTATTAGCACCTGATTGGAAAGTGCTATCACAAATGATGGCTACAATGTTCTGGGCTGAGTATATTCACTTGGATCAAAGTCAAGTGACCTGCTGTGAATCCAATTATGTAAAGACTGAAATAAAATAAAGGCTGAGTAACTGGACGCTATGTGAAGCAAATGACTGCAGTGGAGGTACAAAAAGAACCGAAGTTTCCGTGGGTTCTGAATGCATCTGGTATGAATGATTTTTACCATGACCTTTATGCTTCATGTATTTAGAATCTATTTCATCCCCTCAGAGGCATAGAGGTGCAGGCGTATTGAGAGCCATGTTGATCAAATGGACGTGTGAAAAGTCAAGTACAAGTGGCACATGCACATTTCAGTGATACTGTAATTGAGTTTCTCTTACACTGAGCATTAATCAAAAGTAACACAAAAGATTCATATATTTAACTCTACGATCATGACCTACTGTACATCAGTAATGATTTTGCATTTAAACTTTTGAGCAACATTTTACAATATCGACATGTGACCAACTTTTTCTAGAATTGTGCAAGACTTAAATGTATTTATACAAGAGGAATCAATAAGGCTTCTCATGAAATGATTTATCCATGCATTTTGGAGTGATGAAAATCCAGCACTGTTTCTAGCCATTAACAGTTATTTTAGGAAAGTCTTGACAAAGGAAGCTGAAACCCAAGATGAGGGGTAGTGAATTCTTCAGCACTGTGAACTACAACCAGTATTAGCATGGTGGGCAAAAGATATTAGCCAAGCTGGTGCCACCTAGTGCCTCTGCTCAGTTTCATTTCTCTACAGCCACTAGGTCAGGAATTGGAATACACTAGATGGTTTGCAAGAACCCTGGAAGTCGTAGATCGCGCATCGGCCAATCAGCGAAGAGCTGTGAAGCCATGACATCAAACTCAAGTGCCCATCTGGGTCCCTTTTGTAGTACAGCACAACAGTAAACAAAGTGGTCAGGATGGATGTAGACGAAGCCATACATTATGTGTTGGCAACGATTCCGGAGATCGAGGATTTAAAGCCGGAACAAAGAGAATGTTTGGTGAATTTTATGAAGGGGAAAGACGTTATTTCCCTTCTTCCTATAGGATTTGGTGCATTACATATGTCACGACCAAATAGCACCCTACCGTCGAGCGAACAAATCCTAATACTTTGTGGAAACTGGCTGATGAATCGGGCTAAAAACATATGGCCCTGAACTCCAGTTTGAGAAGCCATCCTTTACTAAAGAGACTGACAAAATCTACTTCTGGGATTGGTAAATGGTAAATAAAACAAGTGAGGGTATATGTACACTGTTAACTTTCCATTATTTATATCATCATAAATAACACAACCAAAACTCAATTCCTCCCTGTGAAAATGCCGAAGTTCTTCAACTGTGTGGTGCAAAAATACTAACACAAGTCTCTGTACCTGCTGTGGCTCCCGGGGCGTGGTCTGCTTGACTCTACGGCTAGATGCAGTCGTTGTGGTGATCTCCATGATGGATGTGGAGGTCTCGGAGCGGTTGGCCGTGGTGCTGGACTGAGGAGTGATGGAGGAGGGAGACTCTCCCACTAGCCGCACACTGCCCTGGATCTTAATGTTGGGGTCTCCTTCGGCGGCCATGTTGAAGACCTTCAGACCGTTGTAGTAGAGACCTGAGAGCTGGCCCTGGAAGGATCTGCTGCGGTCACGCTCCCAGCCTCCGATCTGAATAGTGGTCTGACTGTTGAAGATGGTAAGTTGGCGCCCTGTGGGAAAACAATGTTACATATATACAAAGGCGTTGAGCAAGTGGACTCAGCCACTTCTAGTCAACAGCAAAAAGACAGATTATTTGCCCAGTGGTTAATGAGTGCAATAAATTACAGGTTGTAGAGGCAGAACCTGGTAATTTATTGTCATTATTGTGATGGAAAGCTTAAGAAGTATCAACAGAAACAAAATCAGGATTAATGCAGTTTTGCTACAAGGGATAGTGCAAAAAGGCAATAGAACAAATAAAGTAAAGGGGGTTGTGTTGCAAAAAAGAAGAAAGAACAAACCACCATTGAAGTGAGAGTAAATTGGTAATTTGTTGAAACAAGAAATAAAACATGTTTAAAGACTCATAATATACAATGGCACTTAGAAATCAACAAAGAGAAGCATGCAAACATAGAAATAGGGATGGTTCGTCTAAGCAAGGCACAACAATATTTGATTTATTTAGCCAAAGCAACCGATGGACATAAGTGAGGTATGGTTGGGCACATGAGAAATGAGAGCTCCTTTTCAAAAACAAAACACAAATCCGAAGAGGGCTCCCATTTGAGTGAAGATATGGCCCGTTATTATTCAAACACAGCATGCACTCAGTTAAGTTTAAAACTTTGCTCTAGTCCTGCATAGATTTACATCATGTTAAAGGGACTCTGTAACTGAAGCCAATTCATATTGTGGTAGTTTATGTCTATTTAAGCAAACAAACACTTCTAAGTGTGTGAAACAACAGCTACTGAAGAAACTTTTACATTTATCATTTAATGTTTACTTCAAAAGACTACTGCAATTTAAATATATTTTATAAAGAATATACATATCTATTTTAATTATTACAGTCCCTTTAACCTTAAGTATTTAATCAGCTACAATTATCAAATCAATACATTATTATGAATAATATCAAAGACTACACTTAACTCTACAAATCATTTTGAGTTTATGTTTAACTGTACATTTATTTTATTTTTATTATTTACAAAATAAAGCTACAACTTGTTTATGTTCAAATTAATTTTATTAAAATTTTAATTAATGATTTTTACCTTTGTCGAGTAGCCATTCGTCAACTACTCGACCAAGTCGATATGGGATTCGCTGTCTAGCAATCGCCAGGCGTTCGTTATCATTGTTGCCTTTAAAGTTTAAAGAGACATTTCTTGGTTACAATCTGTAAGGTCAAAGGTTAAAGGTTATGCTACACAACTGCACATACTTTTAGTAGAGTTTATCTATTTAAAAACAATATTAACTAAAACATTATTTTACCAAACCTCAATCCTTTTATTTTATTTTATTCAACAAATTATGTCTATATTAATTGACAATAACTAGACTAAAGCCTTTCTTCTAAGTTAATCCTACTGTTATCAACAAACCAAAATCAAATTTAATGTCACCAATCTTCCCAAATAAATGTCCACCCCATTTGTTTTTACACTGTTTTTAAGTCTTTTTAACTTCTTCTAAGCTTTGCTATTCATTTAAATTTATTATTTTATTCTTTTAATAATTTGTGCAACAATTTATCATATTACAAATGCCCACCCCATTTTAACAGCCTATTGACAAGAGATACACACTACAGTATTTGCCATAAACAGTAGAACAGAGTATACATTCACAGTAAGAGAAAAGACAGGGTCAAAGTGCATCCAATCACTGTAAAGATCATTCATGTGGCATTGACCAAAGCTGTGGTTGGAAGAAATTAGGTCACCTTCATTTTTTTAAAATTCTTGTTCAATCTGTCAGAAAAATGTGTTCCTTGCTCGTAAATTGTCCCTGCATTGTGGATGGAATTTTCCGTGTTGATGACATAGGTGGAGGTATCCATTTTAGCACTCACTGCTGCTTCCTGCATTTTTGTACTTTTCTTTGTCAACCTTTCTTCTTTTCTCCTTCTTGACTGACGAAAACTATGAGAAATATTGACCACAGTACCAACCCAAGTAATAATTAGAAAAACATGAAAACCGTCCATCATATTCATTTTAATGGGCTCCAATCACCTCCACACACAGTACAGGATATAGTAGCTCTATCTCACACCGCTCTCCTCTGCCATTGTCTGCACAGATTGAATTCAGTCCCTCCATTCTTCCAGCAGATCGACAGTGTTTGTCCCATCAACTATATTAATTCAGTTGGGCGAGATAAAGGACCCGCTCACTAACCAGGATTTTGAGGTGAATAGCTTCCTTTTACGGAGAAGATTTGTCCATGAGAGAAGTGGTCTGATATAACGCATGCACTTGCTCGCTTGATGAAATGACCTTAGACGTGGCTTAATAAGACTTTTAATCGAAACGTTGAATTGCTGTAAAAGATATGGTGTTGAAAAAACAGGCAGAGGAGCTCATTGTGATGGAGCGACTATAAAAGTATGCGAAAAAAGATAGTTCAGAATATAGTTCCACTCTGCACTGCTATCTCTCAAACCCTGAATTTTGTCGGGAGACAAATATGCAGTTCCATTCTTTATACATTTTAATGTTTAAGGTCCTATATTACATAGAATAGATTCTGTGAGCTTCAAGCCTTGTTATAATGCTGTTACCTTATCAAAAAAATACCTGAAGTCACGTTTTGATTCTTCGCACATGTTTGAGTAATTATATTAGTATTAGTTATTATTATTATGATGTCATGAAGCAGTAGTTTTCAAGTTAACTGCCTTACCTTTTACCTTTTGTTTAATTGCAGAGCTGAAATCATCCAAATATTTCTAGTGAAAGTGTATGTAGTTTAAAAACACAGGAGGGCACTTCCTGTATTACCACATGACATCCCAAGGTGGAACAGAGTGTTTTCAGTTTAATAGAAGAATTCAGATTAAATATGCAGGGTGAAACAAAACACAACTTCAGGTATGTTTGTGATGAGGAAACAACATTATAACAGAGATCAGAAAATAGTGCAGTAAGGCTCTTTAAGGTATATTTTTTATTATAGGCACACACCATTGCAGTTCTGAAAAATGAGTAGTGCCAGTTTTGTAGATGCTTGTTGATCACAAAATGAAATCATCCCCATTTGAAAAAAGCGTTTTTGAAAACTGTTTTGTTTAGCTGTGCATATGGCTGAATGGTTTTTACTTCACACTCTTCTCTTCTAATGTAATGATGATTATTTGTGTTTTGATTTGTTTGCATTGTGATTTTTATGCCTTTCTTATTCTTTAAAGCACTTTCATTTACTTGCCTTGCTTTTCCTTTTGATTTTGTACCTCTACCTATTGCTGTCAATAACAGCATGATGCACACATTACAACAAAATTTCTTACATAATACACTGTAAAGAACATTTAGTGTTAACTTAGTTTTTGAGGTCTATCATATTCAGTGCATTCAAGACCAGCAGATGCATAACCTTTACAACTACAGTACACTCTAACATAATTGCTAAATACTAATACAATTCACGTTTACCTCACATTGGAGTTTCATTATTTGATATTCACAATGCCCTATAGTGTTTTCAACCATCACAAATAGAGCTGCACGGACCTTTAATGATGCCATCTTTGATCTATAATGAAAACGTACTTTGCACTTTAGAGAATAGGACTATTTGAATTACAATGTGTGTTTGAAACAATAGTTCTGTGAATGCTCTCACTGAGGCGGACTTTCTGAAGAATATATTACATTTAGCTTGCAGCTGGAAGTCACTAAACCTCTCTGAGCTCAGTGGAAGTAAGATATAGTGGCAATCTCCTCTTTGTGTTTATGTAACAGCACACGGCTTGTATTCAAAACATGTTATTACGAATACACCATGAAGCTTGATGGTTTCATATATAGCAGGTTGTACAGTGGCAGAGTGGTTAACAATTCCGCCATGGTTCCTAAAATTTGTCCTATCAAGCTCCAAAGTAACATAGATACTGCAGATGCAAGACTAATGGAAAAAGTAGGTATTTTTGTCTTGATATGAAAGAGTTACAGTCACGGGGGAGTGCTAGTTAAATCATTTTCTGTGACTGTGAACTCTTCGCAGAGGTCAGTGCCAAACTAGGCCCCAGGGAGCTGTTAGCCCCCAGCTGTTTGTAGGACAGTAAGGACGGTCCGTAAAAATATAAACAGGCTTTTTAAAAAATAGTGCCTGGCCGAATCATTTTAAGTGCTCCCAATGGTGAAAAGTAAGTACATATTTGCTCATGTGTATATACAGCATTAAAATCATCTGACCAGTTTTACATGTTCGTTTAGAGGTTTAAACTTATAGTAAAGTATGCAAAAGCTCATTTCAGTCAGAAGGTTGTAAAGGTGGACTAAGTAACTTTTTGGCCAGGGGTCCGTCATCTGTTTCTATGGTTATATCATTGCTCTGCTTGGAACGTCCAACAGTTCTACTACATTTATTCAATTACGGGTGTTTTTATTGCTCAAAAATACCCCCCAAAAATATATTATTTGCCAGTAACTTGTTTCTTGAGTATTTCTTTGAGTATTAGATTAAACAACATCCCCATTAATGATGTTGTTCAAGCTATTTTAACACAGGAGTCTTTTCATCTACCTCCAAATTACACATATTTATTATTTATCCATATTTATTCCTTTTGTTTTAGTTTCATGACATCTCCTCTTTGCTTAAATATCTCTGTTGTCAATAACTGGCATCAGAAACACTAACTCGAGTGCAGCCCAAGTCTCCATGTGTTTGTCTCAGCACCTCTCTGTACAGTCAGGTTAATTAGGTGTGAATATAATCAAGCCCTGATCGTGTATTGATCCTCTTTATGGGACAGTGGAGTTCTCAACAATAGCCTCCCCTGGGACCACACACGCCGTCCCATTCATTCTAGTGCTCACGGCGCTTACGACCGCCGCCGAGAGCTGATTGGTTTCCTTTATGGATGAGGGCGGGGCTAAGGCTTATCTCCGCTTCCAGACAGGGGCCATTCAGTGGGACTATCCCAAACTGACCCGCTCTGTCCTTGCTTGCTTGTTTCCTTTTTGTTAATAAAGTGCTCAGATAAGGTAGCGTGCTTTATCTAATTACAAGCCTTCGGACATCCGGCATATTGAATCAACATATATGCAAATGTCTCTAGTGTTTTAGGGAGTCGGGAGATTTGCGAGGTGGTTCCAAAACAAATAAGGCTATTATTTTTATTAATCAGTCCCTCTTCTCCTGCTTTGGCTTCTATAGAGACACTGCAACATTTTGAAAGCATGCTCAGTAATGGCTTCCCTGCACAATAGACTGAATAGGCTGGTGGACAGAGACAAAACAGCAGATTAGGTAGAGCTTTTATGGATAAACCAAGCTCTGAATTGTGACATAAAAGGTGAAAAAAGGTTGCGATCGACACTGAAGGAAGTCAAAGGGGATGCAATAGGGAATATAGGTCAGGAGAGAAGGAGGGACAGTTAGAGAGGCCCTACCTAAGTGCACTATGTTCTTATAATGGTTAAGAAAAATAAGGCCAGGGACATCTCCATTATCTATGTGTACGCTGCATGTACCACAGTGCTATAGAGCTCTGTAGCCTGCAGGTCTGGCACTGTTATTGTGGTAGCATTACTTCCATGGCTCAAGCTCAAGAGAAAGGACTTTTTTTTTTTACCTTTTGTGCTGCAGGAAACCAATGAGGAATGAGGATGAAAGAACAGGATTAAGTTATGAATATGAGCTTTCTTTTGGGAGGATAATATTTGCGCATAGTTTACCAGAACCAGCAGGTCACTATCAAGGGTACAGCCCCGAATACCCATGGTTGCTAGGTGGTTGCTAAGTCCAGATAGATTTTTGTACCTTTGACAATAGGTGTTTGACACCGTATTAGTTAGGACTTTTGTAGTGCTGGCCAGTGTCTAGAAGAATCATAGACTATATAAAGAAGTGGACTAAGGGAGTGTGAGTTCACCCATACAGTAATGTTCATCTCCAGTCAAATGAAGCTCATAAGGCAAGCAGATATAGGAGCAAATTTGGAGATAAAAAATTAGGAATACGAATTTATGTACAGACGAAATAGCGAAACGAAAACACCAGGATCATGAAGAGCGAGTTAATACAAAAAAGACCAAAATGATGAGGCTCATTGCCGCAATTACAGAGAAAGGGGTGACAATTTTTCAAAGTAGTCGATACTGGCAAAAGATTCCTTATGCTCATTTCCTATTGGGAACGTGGCAACTAGCGGGTTAACCATGTCGATTTATATACAGTCTATGGGAAGAATACTTTGAAAATGTTACAGAATACTGAATTACTGCATCAGAATGTATTTTATTCTGTTTTCTGTTATATGGTCCATTCAGAGTTTTGCATTGTGAATTCTTAGACAGTGGATTGCAGTACATTATATTGAAAATGGGGTTAAAACAGCTTTATGTTTCACTGTTTGTAATGCATTGATTTTTCACTAATTAGAGAGGAAAAAAAAAAATAATCATGCATCACAAGAGCTGTTTTTTTTTCTTACTAATTGCATGTGGTTTGATGGCTGAATTGTGTGATCAAGAACCACATGTATTCCTTTGATTTTAGTAAAGTAACTGGATTCTGAATATTCCCAATAAATGAAAAAGTAACTGTAGCAGAATACATTTGCACAATTAGTGCTCTGAATATGTATTTTCTGTAGTTACTTACCCACACTGACCCTATTTTAAGGTTCTGTATTAGGCAAAATCGATTCTTGTAAACGTTCAGCCATGTTATAATGCTGTTAATTCCATAAAAACATGCCTGAAGTTGTATTTTGTTTTTGTGTTGTTTTGTGCTTTAAATGCTCTGCTCCACCTTGTGATGCTAGTTTTCAAGTTAACAGCTAACTTTCACCTTCCCAGAGCTGAAATTGGCCAAATGATTCTAGTGAAGGCATATGGAGTTTTAAAACACAGTGGAGCACTTCTTGTACTATCACATGACATTACAAAGTAGAACAGAGTGTTTTCACTTTGAGAGAGGAACGCAGTCTAAATCTGCAGGGTGTGTGTTCTAAACACGTGTGAATGAAACAAAATAAAACTCCAGGTCTGTTTGTGATGAGGAAACAATATTATAACATAGATAGAGAATAGCGTGCCATGATCCCTTTAAAAGAAATGTCCCACGAGCTGCAAAAGGTTCCCCAGTGCAATCCGCCCATACACTGGTAATGAGAGATGCTAATGTTGTAATTGCACTAGTAATTGTCACTGTGTTTCAAATCAAGAGAGGGTTCAGAAGGTTCAGTCAGCAGTGGTATCTGTTGTCAAAATGTATCCCATACATTTACTACACAAATTATAATATTCGCTTTGGTGACCCCAGACTCAGACCGAAATTTACTGAGACAAGATCTTAAGAGAAGAGCTTTCTTGTAAAATAAAGTCTACACTGCGTTAGGGCTAAATAGCAGGGTAGCGAGTGTTTTGCATTGGAGATCCTAATAATGGTGCTAAAGACTTGGTAATGGTACATAAGTATGTGCTACGAGACTTTTTAATGAGATTACAAGGGCAGCGATATAGGCCCTGGTGAGGCAATTATTTCCTTACTTTGAGAAGAATGGCCCCCTCCCTCCCATATAATCTTCTCTTCTTCGCTGTCTCTCACCCTCTCCACTCATCATCGCGATCTGCGCCGTCTTCTCCTGTTCTAATCACTGTTGATCTGAGAGGGGCCTGAGAGCGACTGAGGGCTGCTATTATGAGTGCGCTAGAGGAGACACGGAGCCCAATCAAACCACAGGTGAATGCACGAGGAGGGCTGCATGTGCTGCTGTGTGAACTGCAATAATCCTGATTACATGTAATTAGCCTGCGTCGTGGTATTGACACTGATGCATGATGGGTGGATGGATTTAATTCTTTGCTAACACCTTAGGATACCTCATCATTCATTTAAGTGTTAATAAATATATTTTGGTTTAATTTATTTTTGCGTTTTCATTATCGGTGGTTAGTGCAATCTTCCGAATATTGTATAGAGAGTTGAGATTAGACTACCGCAAATTAAGCAGTAAGGAATATGAGGATACTGTTGAACTTGATATGGAGTGGGCGATCTGCCATAAAATTAATATAATCATTTTCTTGGACCCACACTACAATTTAGATTCATAGTATTTTTATATTGCCTTAAAGATGTAACTAAAGTCATCTGCATCTTGAAGCTCACATTTCATTGAAATTGGTTAAACCCACCTGCCACTCATTCAGAGCACTGCTGAGGTTGACCAGTAAGAAGTGTGAGTGGAAAAAGATAATTGATGAGAAAATTTGTGTAAGTTTTACCAAAATAGTAGCCAGGCTCCACTCTGTTTCATTTCTCTCCAGTGGGTAGGTCAGGAATAGGAATACACTAGACGGTTTGGACTTCCTTTTTCAAATATAAACTTCGCATTTTTTATTGCACCTCACAGAAACGACAGTGATTGTTGACAGACATGTTCACTCTCCTTTGTTTGCCGGCAATTACTTGGACACCACTGAGCATTGCGGTGTATTACATACGTCACGACCAAATAGCAGCAATTGGTTAAATAAAAAAAAGTACCCGCCTACCATTGAGCAAACGAATGCCAATGCTGCGAGGTCAGACTGTTTCCATGAAGTGAAACCAACACAGGAATGAGATCATGATTTTATGTTTTTTTTTTTAATCACCATATCATATTATTTACACAAAATGAACATTAGCAGTGTGGTATGTGTTGTGTTTATTTCTGCCCCATCCCTTTTGTAGAATGAATATCATATAAAATCTTTAAATACTGCTTTTTAATCCTAATCTGATCATAGACTATAAAAAGCATGTTTTTCTCTTGGGTGTTTATGGACTGGGGGTCTGTGATGGGAGCGTTTAACCCAGCTATGCTTCTTGCCTTGTCCACAACATGTCAGAGGCCATTAGCATCTTGTTGTCACCTGGGGCGAGCTGTGAGGTGGAGTCCTGTCATATAAAACCTCCTTTCATATGTCTGAGCGAGTGCACTGGTCACGGCTAAAAAAGCCACCAAATGTTATACTGAAGGACCAAACAGGTTCAGTTTGTCTCGAGGTGCTCCTGTTGTTCATTTTATGCTGAGATTATTATTATAACTATGTATTACCGCCAAATAATCAGGAATAACATTAAGATCGCTTGTTTTTATAGTGTCTTAGAGAAATTTCATTGTTGTGCTTTTTCTAAGTTTACTCACTGCTTGCTCAGTCCCTATATTCATCAGAGATATAATTCTCCCTACAATGGAAGTATAGACTGACTGGACTGTGCTAAACTGGAATGGACAACACACCTCTTCTCTTCAACTCTTGGGCTACTACAATTTATTTATACAACATATAGATTTTGATCACATGGTTCGGCCTTCTTCCTTTCCTAAATTTTCATTGACATCTGTGTTTTTGGAGGTCCCACCCCATAGTTTATCCTTGTAAAACTTGGACAAAACTTGTCCTGTCACCTGCTTGTCTTCATACAGTAGAAGAGGAATAGTAGGAATGTTTCGTAGTATGGAATCAAACACCTCCAAACAGACACAGGCCAAGTTACATATCATCTCTGTGGTATGGTAACCCTGCTTATATTGTATGCTTTAATGGTATTGTGAGTAATAAAAACACCATAATGAGAAAAAAATTAACATCTCATCATCAAGTTACACAATGCACCTTTAAATTCATATACTTGTGAGTTTTCATTTATGAACACATCAAAAATGAAAACTACATTTGGCAGGAGTCAAAACGTTACACCCAACTGATGTAATTGAAATAGACCTCTTTAAACCATCACAGCTTTGATCAACACCAGGAGCGTAGAAAGCATCATAGCGAGGTTATAGTACACATATCAGTATCTATTGAAACATACCATTCATTTCTTCTGTTTCCAGCAGCGCTTTACACAATGCAATGTACTTGGGTTTATAACAAGTGTAAACAAATTACTTAGACTTGCCGTTCACAGCATTGACCAGATTCACACCATAATATTGCATTTGTTACGTGCTGTAAAAATAAACTAAAGGACACAGTGAACATGTAAGTACTGTATCCAATGGTGATTAATATTGAGCTGGCCAAAAAAATGAACATGTCTTTTGTTATTGCAGGCTCTCCATCTGTTTTGCTTTGTTTCAATCAATCTCGAGTATTGACAGAGAAATAAATATTGAACTAGCACACAATTACTTGCCACAATAAAAGTGTAATTTGGCTGTAAATAGTCTATTGATTTGTTTCCAGTAAGCACATGCCGTAGGTGGGTTATTTATGTATATGGGAGGTATAATGCGGACATAGACATAGTGGGCGGATGCCATTTTTACACTTATTTGCCTGGATATTGAGATTTTAAAGCAGCAGCCATTACTTACATAGATTTGAGTGTACCAATATGGGAACGAGCTGTTTAGACAGAACTATGTATCAAATGTTTATTATGGTTTTACTTCTACTGCAATATACTCGCAATATATTTGATGCTTAAAAAACACCTCCCAACTACACCTAAGATATTTAGGTTTACTCATGTTTAAAACCAGGTTAAGATCTGATTTGGTGTTTTTTATAGTTTCATACACAGGGTATTTATTGGTGATTCAGATTTAGGAACTTTTAAATATTTAAATTTCATATTCGTTTATTTTAGACAAGATTATATAGGCCGACATAGAGCCTAGAATGTGTCCTGCACCAAACCCCCCTGAGCAATAGTGCAGTACAGAGTCATTTTAAATCTTAATGACAGTGCTTGAAAAGACCATTATCTTTAATATTAGTAATTGGTGTGAATAGTTTCAGAATTACAAGCATAGGTTATTTCTTGCAGCTGGAAACAGAGGAGACTATGTATTAAGTCATTAAGAAGAGCCCACCTCATTCACTAAAACAGATATGAATCATACGAGTCATGAGCAGATGTAGTAGGAGCTGGCTCACTCACCTGTGGGGTAGCGCTCTATGACTGGCAGGTCATCCACCTGCAGAGTGGCATTACCACCACTCCTGGTAAACTTCACTATATGGTACTTTCCATCATTTACAAACTTAGACGTCTCCTCTATGTTTATGTCGTCTGTGCCCACGTTAAATACAACGGCGATGTTCCCCCTTTCCTGAAACACAAGAAAACACAAAGGAAGAGACTTGAGTAATGACACACACAATTCAGCACAAAAGCTTTTTTCTTTGAGAGCACATCATTTTGTTGTTGATTACAGACTTTGCAGGAACAAACTAAACATATTGTGGGGAAAGGGTAAAAGTAGCAACAGCAATAACTACTTCTACCATATTTTCTGTAATGACAAATCTCCCATTTTGCATTTGATTATAGTTTTTCACATTTAACACAATCAGTCTCTATATTTGTACAGCATATTTGTGAGTCCTTTCTTTAGAACGGCTAATTAAATATTTAGAGAGTCCTTCTGGGAAGCATAGACATTCAAATCATATAGTCCCGGGTAGAAGGGGCTATAGAACTGCTTGGCCCTAATACAATAACCATAATTGAATTAAAGAAAGTTTGTTCATAAACTATGGGAGTAGGCAGTGCTTTTCTCTCCATTAGCGTCCTGTGCCTTTTATAGTGGACTGCCAGCTGTATGAAAAGAACCATATGGCCACTCGCTGCAGTCTGGACCCCTGCCACATTTCAGCATAATGTTTTAGTCCTGCTGGGAAAGGTGCATTTACAGCAATAGCGGATATTCATTTGGAACATGCTATTATTATGCTATTGACTGAAGCATTTGAGTGGCACTAGGCTGCCATCTGTACACATTATAAATTAGACTTTAGTGTCATTAGGTTGTATTATGAATCAAAATCCAATGGCACACTCCAGTAAGGGGGGTCTGATTGCCTGAATGACTACTGGTACTGGAGTAAATATATTTCAACCTGGATTTGGAGTGAGGTGAAGGCTGAGGAGCAGGTAAACTCTGGAGAAGCAGTGAAGGAGTGAAATTAGGTCTCTAGGCTGAATTTACGCTAGCTGCATTTATTGCAGATTAGTTAGAAAAGTATAGTGAAGTAAGCAATATGACTAGACATTTAGCTATGTGCATCACAATGCAAATTAATTCTAACATGTGGTGTAACATGTGAAGTGAATACATGAGAATTGTTGGCCCAAAGTACCCTCTTTAGCCTTGTATTCATTGGCTGCTGTGTGCTGCTGCCATCTGGCCACTTCTCTGAACACATACATCTACATCAGTGTGTTAAATTATCAATTAAACCCAAGCAGAGCTACCATGTGTGCTGGTTTAGGGTGTGCATTCAAAAATACTTTCAACACATTCTCGCTCCACCAATCTCAAGAAATATCTTCAGATTTGAGTGAGAGGAGCACATGACTGGTGTGTGTGAAACTGACTCATTAAAGGGCTGTGAAGACTGCATTCATTATACAGTGTCAAAAGATGGATCTGAGGAGGGAGGAAGAATTGGTCTGCTCACATCCAGAAGAGATGGATATCTACTGTACTAGTGTAGATTATAATGTAAGAAACTGAAAAAATCTGTAGAAATTCTTCAGTGGGCAAGTTTCTTCGAAGCAAAGATTGTCGATTGTGGATTTTCACTGGTGTTTTGATTGTGCCCCTATGTAAGTTTAGCCAAAGACAGAACTTTATTAGTCTCTCACAAGTTATTAAAATAGTAATATGCGTAACAAAGATAGGCAGGATAAACATAACAAAAAGAAAAACTCTTCAGTCTATCTGACTGAATAGTGAATAATGAACTATAAGGTTTGAGCATTTAAAAGGTCCTGTGTGCAATTTTTTCTCCAAATATTTGAGCAGAATTTGTCTCAGCCCAGTACAAATATATTGTATAAGCAGCTCTTGAGGTCAAAATAAGTCTGCTGTGTCTTTATCTTATTTTAAAGCTCTTTCTTGTCCAAGAATAAGAATGCTAGTTATGGTTAGCAATGACAGCGTACAGCAACATCTCTGCCTATACCTCCTACCTAGATTGTCCTGTTCTTGATAATCTGTTGTATTCCCTGAGTCGTCTCTCTGAGCTGCAGAGAGGGGAGCATCTGGTGGAGGCTCAGTTTACTGTAGCAGCGCTGTGCATGTCATTATCCAGTCAGCAGCAAGGCCAACTCTCCTCTGCATCTCCATCTAAGTCTCCGTACACACATATACGCACATACACACACACACACACACACACACACACACACAAACACACTGACAGCACACACATGGTGTAGGCATGCATTTATTCACATGCACAAGTCCACCCATTTATATGTGAAATATACAAGATTTTGGAATGTGTTTACATAATAATAATAATAATCCAGTTGTGCATAATGACCCTCAATGAAATGTAATGTATGAAGGGATTTTTCTTTTTCTCCAGCACTCGGACTTTTTCCACCAGCTGCAGGTTTGAGTGCGTCTCTCTCGTCCCCTGCCTTCTTTCGCATTTGTTTCTCATCAGAGACTTTTCTTCTCAAGGCTCTTTTTTCTGCTAAATTCTGTTTAAGCTGCTCCTCAGTTTGAAGCTCTTCAGGCTCTGCCCCATTTTCTGCACCAGATACTCGTGGCTGATGTAGATTGGAGCAGGGTCAGAGGTGCAGAGAGTAGCCTGTCTCTCGACTCGACTTTTCAATACATTTTTCAATAAAATGTCCATTTAATAAACACACAAAATAGTGAACAAGTCTGTAATATTTAGATGAAAAAAGAGAGTCTCCTTGAATAATCTATTTAATCTCACATACAAACAAACACATGCACACACACATTACACTGCTTTAAAGTGTGGAGGAAGAACTTTAGCATCCCCCAAGAGCCACCAGCTAAAGTGCAATTAAAACCATTTGTAATGTGTCACAGTGCATTACCAAAAGTGGGACAATTGTATGCTTTGTAATGTAATTTCAGCCAGTTATATAATACGATGGGTTAAAGCTACAACACAATTTACAGAGTGCTCAGAGGCATCAGCTCAAGCCAAAACAGTGAGGCACACTCTCGCTCTGCTCTTTAAAGGGCAGCATTAGTGAGAGCACAGAGCTGGTATTCATAACTAAAGGTGCATACAATCTATATGATGTACCACCGGGGATACTAATTAATTAAAGGTGAAACATCTTCATGGAGATGTTATCGCTTTGCCAGGAATGTCCACACTATGGCATTAAACTTATCTGCATCCATGGAGACTAGCAGGTGATGCCACCAATTTACAGGTATCTAAGGAAGTCAAAACACTGATGAGTGATTAAATCGTAATTAAATAGTATAATGTCTATATTTGTCAGCCCATATTACACTTTTTCATCATGTAAAACAAGCAACAAACAAGCAAAATGCCCTAACAACTTCATTTACTTCCTATTCAGTTTGGATATTGCTCAAATAAACAAATTTAACTACATCATTTTGAAACTGGTTGGGAAAATGGCAGACGACCAGGCTCTGCTCTTGTGGGGGCTGCTGAGAAGGAAGAGACTTTGGTGTTACAGTAAAACCTTGTGTAATCTCAGTCATTAGCAGAGATTTGCTCCTCTCTTCCACAACCCCAGACACACACACACACACACACACACACACATACTACCCACGTCACTGCCACACCACCCATGTTCACTGCATTCACAATTCACATGCGAGGAGCAGCTGGGATGGCTACACAGATTTTTTTTTCCCCCCAAGGACTATCAAAAACTCAGAACTTTCATCTTCTTCTCAAACTTTATTGTGTATTCCAATTGGTTATGCAAAAAAAAATCATTTGCAAGACCCAACCCAATTAAAACTACTTTTTAATAACCTCCTTGAATTGACTTCCAATGTTCCCCATGGTCTCATTAATACATTTACTGCATTTAGCGCAAACTGCCAACTCCAATTTACATAGCATAAAGAAAACAGGTCTTCTAAGCGCTACAATAAAGCAGGATGCACATGAAACGCTACCAGACAAGGACAAAAAGCTCACCATTAGATTACAATGGCTTATGTCAGATCTGAGATACGAGACATGCTCTGAAAACACAATTTCATATTTGACAAGCTTCACGTTTGTGTCTCACTAATACTGTTAGACTGTTATTGCAGCAAAGAGAGGCAGGCTGGTGTACGCTTTCAAACGCCAATTTTATTCCCCCCTAAATAATAATTCCTGAAATTCAATCTGAGCGCAGTTTCTTGGGCACTTCGAGGCATCTAATCCTGAAGTGTAATAGGAAGCGGGCTTATGTCAAGACAGTGATTGATAGCTGCTTATATAAATCAACTCTATTACAGCCTATAGGGTCTTTATACAGTTGACGACGTCTGTGGTGGTGGACCCCGCTGGGCTGCCTTTGGGGCTCTAATGTACACGCACATGAGCGGGGTTTGCCTGACACGCTGCATGCTGCTTTGATTAATTGCTCATCAAGCCGCAATAGAGTTTAATTAACTGATGAAGTTGATCCATTCTGCGCTAATCTTTTCACTTTTATGCGTCTCTTCTGAGCTGCAGCTGTGGGGAGGAGTCGACGCTGCCATGTGTCACTTTAAAACATCCCATCTTAGTGTTATGAAACCAGACGGATGCAACCGAAATCACATTTGTACAAATGATAATACATATGAAATTGCTGAGAAAAAAACTAAACAAAAAAACAACAACAACAACACAAGCAGTGGGCTTAAGTCTGTTCCCTCCTGACACAAACACTATGTAAGTTTCCATGTGGAGGTCTTAACGAAGATGTTATTGCTTTGCCTGTAATGTTGTGCTCTTAAACACATCTGTCTTACATTTATTCCATTACAAGTGGCATAGCAATAACATTTCCATACAGCACAGTGTTCAAACTATGGCATGGGGGCCAAATGCGACCATCAGAACAATTTGTTTTGTTGGCCCTCAAGCTCCTTGGTGAATTGACCAAATGATCACAGTACATTTTACTTGCCTGACCAGTCCCTTCTACATTCTGCTCGAATCCAGAAGGAACTGGAACCAGACAAATAGAGCGTGAAAAAATTACGTCAAATTTTTAGATGATCCAACCGCAGCTGCTAATTTGTATTTGTATGAATAATAATTTGGTGCTTTGATTGTTGATTCTGTTAAAATCTGCACTGTTCTCAGTCCTTTATGTAGATTTTCTCCTTTTTTATATGTAAGCTATAAGCTGTTTTTGACACAAACAAAGCATTGTGTCTGTCTGATTGGTTAATCCGCCTGTCAATCACACCCTTTGAAATCAGGGAGACAGGATATGGCTCTAGATACATTCGTCTTTGTAAAGTTTTGTCAAAGCAACATTTTAATGCAACTTGCAGTTTGTAAACGGCAAAAGTAATTCTATCAGTATAGCCACACTAATAAACATAATGTGAAGACGTTTTAGTTATGGTACCTCTGTTATGTAAAAGGCCCCAAGTGACTGATTCACAGTATTGACCCTCAGCCTCATAATGCTTGAATTTGTGGCATTGTGAAAAGTTTGGATACCCCTGTCACAGAGACAAGCAAGTAAAGGACCCTGCAACAGACTACACTCTTTTAAACAGACAACACTGCAATGCTGTTCAGCTTCTTACTGTTATGAAGAATATTTGAAAATAAAGTACCTGCTTTGCCACTGCTTATTGCCAAAAACGTACCGTATGACCCATTTTGGATATTATTAAAATGTGCGATAAAATAAAACTGTTATTGTTTATTTATCACAGCGCCCTTTACAATTCCTCTTGTCATTTCTCGACAGATTGAAAACTCCTCTCCCAGAAATCTTCTCTCATATCTCTTTTGTGTGTCACACCATTCCCCCACGTGTTAACAAACCCCGTCTAAACAAATCCGTGTTAAACGCTTCTCAGTCAGGAACACTCCCATGACATCTTCAAGTAAGAGAAGCCCGCTGACGCCTTCTGACAGCTGGGCCGTGCTAAATAATGAATCACAGATGAATAAGTGATGACTTTTAAGGATACAGTATGTTTCTTTAATATGCTCGAGGGTCAAACACAAAAACAGAAGCGCAGCCAAAAGCATCCTCATATTTGTAATGCTTTAATGGCTGATCTCTTCCAACGCCCACACACAGCCAAACAGGAGATGAACACAAGACATGAAAAGTGGGACTTGCAACAGTGTTTGCCTTGCCTCAACCAATTTAAAGAAGCACTGTGTAACTTGAAGGGTCCGCCACCTGCTTGTTCCCATGGAGATTAATTGTGATACCTGGAATGTTACACAGTATGGTTCTAAACGGATCGATCTCAATGGAGACAAGCAAGACCAAGTTACAGATCCAGGCCAAGTTACAGATCAGATGTGTAGAGAGGTGACCACACACACAATAATAATGCATGTTTTTTAAGGATTTTGCAATAAAACGCCTCTAACTGAATGTGCAAGATAGGTGCAATATACTTTATTATACCATACTTTAGAATATTCTAGGCAAAGCACAAACATCTCCATGGAGACCAGCAGGTGGCTGAAACTCCACCAGAAAAGTTACCTAGTACACCTTAAAAAAACAGAATCTAGGCCAGTCATAATACAGTCTTTGTTTACACTGTATGACACAATCATGTTGACAGCACTGTGCATCTGTCATGTTTCATGTGTCCCCATGCCAGCAGGGGGAGCCCCTCCCTGTGCTGGTGTCAGACGCGTGCTAAACTGCTGCTTTGTACAAGCTAAATGTCTTAATGCAGCTGGACCGGGCACGCGGCTGTACGCTTCACCTTATCTTTTAATTACCTCTGGCAGTCGGCGCCTTCTCCTTTTTAGCAAAGCCTGGTTTAATGAAATTACAGGCCTAATGGAATAATTATGAAAAAGAAAATGGAGTTTCTGCCTCGGTGGTGTTTGTTCCAGCACTGTACTGTATAATATGCACAATATTATTTACATTGGACTATATGGATTTCAAACAGGCAGTTCATTTTAGTTAAGTTCAGTCTTTATAATGATTTTATTCCAGGTATGCAAACTGATTTAGAACAGATTTTATAATGAATGACCTTCCTGACACTCTGACATGAAGATTCACCTAAACTGGACTTTTCATTAAAAACCATTACCTTTTTTCTTTTTTCTAAATCAGACCTAACAGACCATAAATTCAACTCAAAATTTTACATTAGACTAATAATGAAATGTAAAATAAAAAGTACAATATCGCCCATGGACTGCACTTTGGACATATTTTATCCACATTCAAAAGTTAATTACAGTTTTAATGGCTGATAATCAAATTTAAAATAGGCCGGTTAAGTGAGGAAAGAACTGGGAGATGGATTTATTGTTCACTTCTAGCATTTCCTTTGATCCCAGCATTTAATTATCTCTCTCATGCTCTTTTCCAGGCTAAATCTGTCACCTTATGGGAATGTATGAGCAAATGACTGAAATCCATATAAGATTAATTGCAGAATTATAACTAATATGGTTTAGGGCAATTGGATTCAACTAGATATGTGCTACTGAGCCTGCATTTGCTCAAAGGAAATATTTCAAAACTGTAAATCCAAATGAAGAAAAAAATAATCTTAAATTTTACCAAAAGAACTTCTAAAACATACATTACTGTGGCAGACTCTCTTAATTCATGATTGCCACTGGGTTGGTGAGGTAGAATTGCGTTTGCTCCAAGCTAAGCTAATTTCAAAATCAAGACCGCTAGCTAAAGTGCCTAATTATGTGTGAAGTTGGCTCGAGATTGTTTCCATTGCTCCAAGACTCTATCAAGTAGCTTTCTATAGGAGAGCTTCATCAAACAGCACGAGTTAATAAATCATCAGGGCAGCCACGGTCTCAGCTCTGGAGAAGGCCGCTAAAAGAACACATAGAGGAGATAGATGGTGTGGGAAAGAACAGATGTAATAAGATGGAATATGCTACCTATAGATACAATATACAGACATGTGAAAAAGATATGAAGACAGAAAAATATGTTATATATTCCAAATGAAAAACTCTATACTAGATCAAATGACTGTTACTAAAAGTACATTCTAATTAGTTTGACAAGTAAAACACTGGCCACTGGAGCTCATTATATTGTATATTTAATGGTCCCATATTACGCAAAATTGACTCTTGTGAGCTTTAAAGAGACAGTCCAGAATTTTGGACACAGGATCTCATTTCCTAGTGAGCTAGAGTGTTGGAAACGTGTGGAGACACTTTTTAAAATATTCCATCCAGTCCTTGTATTTGTAGAGGTCACTGGTGCTAGGCTAGTGCATGTCAATGGCCATAGTTATCCTGCCACTAAAAACAGTCTTACCCACTCCACAAAACACCCAAAGCTAATCTGTTATTATGCCAGACTGTCAATGTAAATATCCGTGTTGATAGAATAATGTTTGAAATAAAACTAACCTTGCATTGCATGAATCATCACATGTTGAGGAACTATTTTCTCAGCAGCGGAATTTGACTTTGCCGGTAAGATAGGTGCTAGGTGATATCAGTCCGCCGCTGCCAAGCTTTCTATCAGGAAGTACAACTCGCTGCTGCTGCTCAGACATAAATCCTTCAAATGCAAGGTTGGTTTCACTGTTAAAATTATTCTATCAACACAGACATTTGCATTGATTGTCTGGCATATTAACAGATTAGGTTTGGGTGTTTTGTGGAGTGGGTAAGATTGTCTTTAGTGGCAGGCTAACTATGGTCATTGACATGCACTAGCCTAGCACCAGTGACCTCTGCAAATACAAGGACTGGATGAAATATTTCAAAAAGTGTCTCCACACGTCTCCAACACTCTGGCTATCTAGGAAATGAGGTCCTATGTCCAAAATTCCAGACTGTCTCTTTAAGCCATTTTAGAATGTTGTTCCGTCTTCAAAAACATACCCAGAGTTGTGCTTTGTTTCATTCACACATGTTTGAGTAATCCTGCATTATTAGTTAGTCTAGACCCTGAAAGCTCAAAATGCTCTGTTCAACCTTGTAATGTCATGAAGAGCTAGTTTTCAAGTTAACAGTTACCGTACTTTTAATTCAGTAGAGATAGGGCAATCTAAGCCTGAAAGTATCCAAATGATTCTAGTGAAGGTGTATGGACTTTAAAAACACTTTAAAAGCATTTCCTCTATTACCACATGACATCACAAGGTGGAACTGAGTGTTTTCTGTTTGAGAGAAGAACACAAAGTAAGAAATCATGTATGAATGAAACAAAACACAACTCCAGATATGTTTGGATGAGGAAACAAGATTATAACATCAGAAAATAACGCAATGTGGACCCTTTGGTTTATTAATACTATATCAGTGGCATGAAGTCTTTTCAGTATTATAATTTGTTGTCATAAAAGAAATATGCCTATGATAGTAGAGAATTCATAAAAAGTAATGAATAGAAACTTAATGAAATGTTTTTCTTTGGTTCCAAGTCCTGAATCTACACGGGGATCTGGATTAACACCAAAAAGGCATAATTGCTTGGCTCACCACTCAGTTCATCAAAATTTGAATTCTACATCACAAACCATTCAACGCCTCAGTATTTTGTTGGGCTTGCTGTTGCACAGATAGCAGCTTCTCATTTTACCGCCGAACAAAACAAAACAAATATTGAAACTGCCTATCGCATCCATTCTATCTATAAAGCTGTGAGACAAACATATGTGCAAATGGTGAGATCTTAAAGCCTTTCAGAAGTGGAGAAAATGCTTAAGGATGTTGACGGTAACTGATCCAAAAATATCCAGGGTCCTTTGTATGCGCAGTGCTGCATCATCATAACCTGCACTGCTCTTCCCAAGGAGAAAGTCATTATAGGCACACACAGACAGCCAGCAGCCAGTTTACACTCTGAGGAACAATAAGAGGTATCTACTGAAGAACTGTGCTTTGATCATGTGATGTTATGATTAAACTGGAATTATCAAGACATTTGTTATGCAAAGTGAGAGATAAGCGATGAGATTAGGGCTGGGCAAAATGGCAAAAGAAAATGCCTCATATTGATCTCAATTTTCAAAAACAAAATAAAAACAGCTTTAACTATTGATCTCACAAACATAGCCAAGACTGAACCCTTCTCCAAACTATATACGTACTGACACAAGATTTAAAAAAAAAACTTCTCGATTATAAAGGCTATGTTTATATGATGATGGTCTGAACAGAAGACGCAAAAGTGGCGTCGCGTCTTCACTTTTGATTCCGCATTAAGACGAGTGTTTTTGGAAGGAAATCTGTGTGCATACAATGACGCAAAAGTGTGTGGAATTCGACGCTAGCTGGTGATGTATGTGACATAAACAGAGCAGATCTGACCAGAGTTTTGCGTCTTGGCAGCATAGACGGAAATGCTATGGTGGAGCGTATTCAGCTTTTTCACTCTGGAAGTTGGTTTCAGATTTTTTGCATTTTTAAGCCCCAAAAACGCTGTCACCGTCCAAACGAAAGGCACTTCCGATAAAATATTTTGTCTTTTTTTACCCGCAAGCGTTCTCATGTGAACAGGCCCAAAGTCTCCAGGGTGATCACTGACGATAAAAATTTGACTAAATGCCCAGCCCCAGATGAGATATTTTCCAAAATCAATCAATTCCATACACAAGGTCAGTTTCTACAGTTGGTAAATTAGGTTAGTAGTTTGACTTTTGCAACTGGCATTACTGCTGTTGTTTTCAAGCAAGACACTTTATGCCTACCTGTATTAATTAACTTGGCGAAACTGCATTTGTACACCTAGCACATGCATGTCTTTGGATAATAGGGAGCTGAAGATGCCAATGAATATACAGTAATTAAAGATTCAAGGATTTGTCATTGTGATGAGTAACAATGCAATTACATTTAGAGACAACAGTAGCATGGCTAAAGCAAACAGTGTTTATATATGATATATATGCTAGAGATACCAAGCTGAAGTTTTAACCCCGAACCTAATTGTCGGGAGGCAACAAACTAAACCACTGTGCCATCCTTAAGTCTCTATTGGTCGCTATCTCTATATCTGCATAATTTCACTAATCAGCTCCCTCCTCTCCGTACGTATAACCCCGCTGACTTCACCCTGAAACATCTCGACTCCTTCAGACTATGGTATTTGAACGGGGAGAATTTAAATATGTTGGAGTTGGGTCTGAGGGCTTAGCTGTCGCCTCATTAGCGTCTGAGCAGAGGAGCGGAGTTCACAAGTTTACAAGTGTCTGGGAGCATCCCTGAGTTCAAGTGGGGCAGCGGTGCAGCTCCGAAAGGCACAGTTAATCGTCTTTTGGCTAAAGTGACATTCGGTGTGCTCTTTCTCGCTCCTGTTTGCTCGTCCCTTGACATTTTTCATCAGGAGAGGTCATCACATATCTGGAGTTTAGTTCTGCTTCACTCACAGAAATCAATTGGGGTTTGAGGTGATTCCGTGTCTGTCTGTCAGCTGTGCCCTTGTCTCTCCTTCAGACTGTCCACTTCACAACAGACACAGGGCTGTTGTCCAGGTGTCATTTAGCACAGCTTTTTTCTAAGACTGCACAATATATTGCAAAAGTACTGATAGAAATAGTGATTGTTAAAGGTGCCTGATTTTTACTGTCTGAAAAATGTAAAAAACTGAACTAGTTAATTTTCAATGGCTTTCTTACCTTATAGATTCTGAACACCGCTTTCACAATTCTCAGAGACAAGAGTGGATGCAGTTTTGCCATGACAGTAAAGCAAAAAACAACTGGCATGCTAACATACACTTTCTGATTAACAGACAGTAAAATGCTTTAAGTTATTCCTCACTTACCTTGAGCATTCTGAACATCCTAATCATTCACGGCAATTGGTACATAAGCTCTTTTCACAATTCTCAGAGACAAGACTGGAGTTTTGCCGTGACAGCAGCTGACTTATTTTGTCCTCATGCAGGGGATGTCACAATAACCGAAATATCGTGATATTCGTATCATCAAAGTTCTCACAATAACATTGTGGACCATCACAATATATTGAATTACAAGTCTCTTTGCTTAAATTAAGAGTTATGGTGCAGCAATAGCTAAAAAAAAGACAGAGAGAACTACTATAGACAATGATCCTTTGCTCCATTTCAGTGCAGACTACCAGAAGAAATAACAGTTCTAAGCACTTTTAAGTCTTAGTTCTTTGGATTAATTCTTGTCAAGGCATTTTAAGATGAAAAAGTAGCATCTTAACCTTTTTTTTTAGCCTCCACAAAATATCACAATAATTATCGTACCGTGAGATGTATATCATGAAAATATCGTACTGAGAGATCTGGATATTGTTACATCCATTATCGTGAGCCTCCCCACCATATCGTGAGCTTTCCCATGATATGACAATAAATATCATACCGTGAGGTTCATACCGTGACGATATTGTATTGTGAGACTTGGATATCGTTACACCCCTACCTTTTACAGTATATCTGAACTGGGGGAAGACATATTTTGCTTGAATACATCGGGCCTTTAATGTATATTGCATACTGCTGTTTTGCCATTGCGTTTAAATTGTCCCTCAGAGATAAATAGAGTGATATAAAATTAAATTGAATGGCTATATGAAGCTGAAAGTGTTTATGCGGGCTATTGAGTGTCAATGATGAGTGAATAAATAATGGACTTAGGTACAGCCCTGGAAAACTGTTGTGAAGTGATATAAATCTGATATTATATTATTAGTAGTATCCTTGGGTTTCAAAAAAAAAAAGAAAGAAAGAAAATAAATTTGATATCTTTTGAATGGTGAAAAGTGTTCAAAATGTGCCTATAAACAGGAAGCCGAAAGTAGCATTATCAAAGCAATTTACAACATAACTTCCTCAATACAGACACAAATCTAATCCAATATTCAACAGATGGATACAAATGTTATGTGAGTGTGACAAATATCATGGCTCTCCTTTCATTTTATTCATAATGTCCCTATTCGCACAACATGATGGAACACAACATATTTCTTTAGATGCACAATGACCTCCAAATTGAATACAATCTGCATTAATGTATCCACTTTCTCTGAACCAGTGTCTGATAATCAAATTCTATTATTGCATTTTAAATATTCATTTGCTGAAAAATGTGTTTTGCACTGATTTAGCCAATATTGCTTGAAGTATGATGTTGTAGGTTGCTTTTTCTTTCCAATCCACTTCCTCCATGCAGTCTTGTAATTATATGGCAGGTCTGCTAATCTTGTAAAATTTACCTCACTTCTCTCACTTTGATATCAGGGGCTTATATTACGCAAAATTGACTCTTGGGAGCTTTAAGTCATGTTAGAATGTAGTAACCATCTCAAAAACAAACCTGGAGTTGTGTTTTGTTTCATTCATTGTTTGAGTAATCCTTTATTATTAGTCAGTTTACATCGCAAAAGCTCAAAATGCTCTGCTATAGCTTATGATGTCACGAAGCTGTAGTTTTAAAGTTAACAGCTACCTTTTACCTTTTGTTCAGGAGAGATTGGCAGTTCCAGGACTGTAATTATGTAAATGATTATAATGATGGTGTATGGAGTTAAAAAACTGGAGCACTTCCTGTATTACCACATGACATCACAAGGTGGAGCAGAGTGTTTTCTGTTTGAGAGCAGAACTCAGCCTAAAAATGCAGGGTTTGTGTGTCAAACATGTGTGAACGAAACAAAACAAATCTCCAGGTATGTTTTTGATGAGGAAACATTTTGTAGACCAGAAAATAGCGCAATATTGGCCTTTTAAACAGATTTAGTTTATTCATTCTGCAGCTTTATAATGGCGCGATTATTTGACAGTAAAAAAGACTAACTACAGAATTAAGGTGGGCTCATCTGACAGTCCAATAGGCAGGTAGAAGATTATAATGAACATGGAATGGGGCAGATGCGATGCTGGCATGTGACAGGTGTCTACCAGGATATTAGCTCTCATCTCTGTGTACTGTGGCAATCACACAGGCAGGGAAAATAAAGCAGAGTGAATATTGCAAGAGCAGGTTGTGTTCTGTCACTCCGTAGTACAACAGACGTTGTGAAGCTGACACAGAGATGGTATTAAAGAGTGATGATACAGCTTTGGTCTCAATGGTTCATGTGCCTGTTGGATATCTACTGGGTTTAAACTGTGAAATGTGGCCTAGAATGTGCACTAGTATTGGTTTTACAAAAAAGCATTACTCAAATAGAAATGGAACTCCACAGTTTTTCCCATAGACTTTCTGAAAAAAAGTTAATATTAAAAGTTTGAAAGCTTGCTCAGGGCTAATCAGCTACGTGGTAACTAATGACGACAAGGCCTATAATTTCATTTAAATTCACTTCTGAAACTTTATAAACTGCCAAGTTATTGAAACATTTGGGGAATCTTCCAATTTGAACTTTTAATATTTGAATTTTTTGAAAAGTCTGTGAGAAAAATGAAAGGAATATTAACTTTTGTACCATCACTGTTGAGCTCCATACGATATGCTTTTTTACATAGAATCAATAGATAATATAATAATATAGAGCAGAGGTACTGGTACCGGGCCGCGAAAATGCGAACCCCCCCATACGCTGCGTGGACCGTCTGACCATCCCCCCCTTCCTCCCATACGCTGCGTGGACCGTCCCCCACCTCCTGTATGCCGTGCCGCTAAACCAAAACTAAACCAAAACAAAACCAGGTCTAAAAGAGGACTAAATGAGGACTAAACCAGGACTAAATCAGGTCTAAACCAGGACTAAACCAGGTCTAAACCACAACTAAATCAATACTAAACCAGGTCTAAAAGAGGACTAATCCAGGACTGAACCAGGACTAAATCAGGTCTAAACCAGGACTAAACCAGGTCTAAACCACAACTAAACCAAAACTAAACCAGGTCTAAACCAGGTCTAAGCCAGGACTAAACCAGGTCTAAACCAGAACTAAACCAGGTCTAAAACAGGTCTAAACGAGGACTAAAACAGGTCTAAACCAGAACTAAACCAGGTCTAAACCAGGTCTAAAAACAGGTCTAAACCAGGCCTAAAACCAGGACTAAAACAGGATTTAGCCCGGACTTAACCATGCCACGCAGACCGCATCGCCCCTCCTCCCATACCCCCCAGACACCAGTACTACTTCTACTATAAGTAAACCTGCATCATCATAACATGTACTACAGTTAATCAAGATGAGTTTATCATTGATACAACTATGCGAACAAGACATTACTATTTATTTCTGTTTACCGTGTGCTTGTATGCGCATTCATAACAAATCATAAGTCTATTGTAGAAATTGCTATACTGGCAGATATAGGGAAATTGTTGTTGTCAAAACCATATTGTTATTATTAGATGCTGCGATTGCTCTTTCTATATATCCCATCATAATAAATGAATTATAATGTATTGTAATAACTGCACTGTTGCATTGTTGGTTGCGAACAGTGTAACAACATTGCTTGATAAATTATTTTACTTATTATTTAACTTTACTAGAGGGTCTACCACTTGCTTGAGTCCATGTAGAAGTTAATGTTTACTTCTACAGTATGGCATTTATTAAACTATCACCCTGGAGATGAGCAGGCCACGTTACCAGGCCAAGTTACAGGTCAGATCTGTGGAGATGTGGGGCCGTTCGCAGAAATAATGCATGGTTCTGCTGTAGTTCTGGCAAATAAAAACACCTGTAATTGAATAAATGCATGATATATTTGTTTAACGCCATACTGTGGAACATCCCAGGTAAAGCTATAACATCACCATGGAGACAAGCTATATATAATAAAACAAGTTGAATAAATAATAAATAATAACTAGCCAACACAGAAGAGAAATGGCCATTTATTTTTCTTGTCTCTTGTGTCTAATACTTCAGGGTGCTAACTATAGACTTTGTTGATCATTAGAATTATCATTAAAAATATCTAGCGAGGCGATGAGAAAGACATGACCCTAAATCAGCTCAGCCTACATGCACAGGACCCATGTTGCATTATGGGAGTCTAAAATAAGTCTGCGGTTGGATTCAGAGCTGTGGAAGTTGTCCAACTACCATTAACACATACGAAGGCTCTCTTAGATTTGGCACTGCAAGGGGAAAAAAAAGAGTCAGAAAAGAAAGATTTCATTAAAGCAACTTGACTTTCTTCATCATTAGCTCTGAAAGTTAATGTAGTGTTAATATATTTTGCTTACATTTAGTAAACATGATAAATATGATTGGAGAACTGTATGTCCAATTGACCAAAGTATTGAGATAAAACTGCTATAGGCTCCCGTATGTTTTAAGGATAAAGTCCTGTTGCCATGGTGATGAAAGCACAGTCAGAGTGCGGTCTACAGACATAAGCACAAGTTATTTTATATGTGAAGTTTGGTGTTTCTTTTGAACTGGTCACATCAGCATAGAAAGTACACACAATAAAAAGTCTTGAGTACTTTTCTTTCAAAGGACATAGTAATTGAGGGGTAACATTTGATGACCTTTTGAAGCTGAAATTATGGTGGGATGTCAAAAGGGTTGTGCTATTTTCTGATCTATGCTATAATGTTCCTCATTAAAAACATACCATACATAGTGTTGCGCTTTGTTTCATTCACACATCTTTAACACATAAACCCTG
This sequence comes from Boleophthalmus pectinirostris, assembly GCF_026225935.1. Classification (NCBI taxonomy): domain Eukaryota; kingdom Metazoa; phylum Chordata; class Actinopteri; order Gobiiformes; family Gobiidae; genus Boleophthalmus; species Boleophthalmus pectinirostris. The sequence continues at coordinate 19,433,173 of NW_026571404.1, forward strand.
CATATTTAAGCTGAGTTCTTATTTCAGAGTGAAAACACTCTGTTCCACCTTGTAAAGTGCGACATTGTGTTTTTAAACACACTTTCACAAGAATCATTTGGATGATTTCAGCCCTGGAATTGCCAATCTCTACTGAACTAAAGGCAAAAGGAGCTGTTAACTTGAAAACTACCATTACATGACATTATAAAGTGGAGTATTTTGAGTTTTGGAGATGCAGACAGACTAATAATGAAGGATTACTCAAACATGTATGACTGAAACAAAACATGATGCTGTTTTTGAGGAGGTAATGGCATTATAACATGGTTTAAAGCTCATAAGAGTCAATTTAGCGTAATATAGGACCTTTAAAAAATGACAACCTTTGTGATTTGCTTATTGTATCCATTCATATTATGATTTTGATCCGATTAATCTGGCAGCCCTAATAAAAATATAAATGCATTCACACCAGTGAGAGATAATACATGATGCACACTAAACTGCAATGGACTGAATGAGATGTTCTTTGCCAATGGCCGTTTTGTAACACAGTTAAAATGGGCTCTGTGGGCATATATTTCTCAAAGTCCAAAGTACTTGTTTCTAATACATCTACAAAAGTGGGGAACTGCCAGCCTTTAAAATTGCCACCATCAATCAAGAGGTTTTAGAGGATGCAACAAGCAATTTCATGGATGACTTTTTTCAACTTGTCCAACATTATTCCCCATCAGTCCTCGTATTACCCAGTCGCTTCTCTGATGATTCTAATGCCAGACAAAAACACTCACGGTGCACCCTGACGATTATTCACGCCCATTGACTTTTTGTCTTTAAATGTTAACATAGCTCAGACAGTTTTTTTTATTTCCGTTTGGAGGCTGGAGTGGTGCGTTTAAGATACAGAAGATATCAACGATGAGGTGTTAAGTTATGACTGTATTTAAAATCTCAGGGGAGCGATCCGTGCCCTTGATTTTACAAGCGATGAAGGACTACGCTTGTATTCACTTAGACTGTAATACCAGCGCCTATTGTAGCCACTTTCAGCCCTCATTTTGGTTTCGAACAATAGCAGATGGAGAGGCTTAGTGGGTGAGGAGTAGCATTATCGCTCGCTGTAGTTTTGATACAGAATACATCCACTGCGTTTGTCTACGAGCTTTGTGTCACTAGCGAATTGGGTGAAGTCATTTTACTGCTATCAATCAAAACACATGAGTGAATGCAATATGCTGCCCAGAGTAAGAGAGAGAAAATATTACTAGGAAATGCGCCAAGCATGTCTAAATAAGAGGAACGGACCCCATTATTTTGTCATGAAAATAAAAAAATATTTTCCTCGTCAAACGGCAAGCCACTATGAGAAAATATTGAAATAGACAACTAGGACAGCGTTGGCCTACTTCACACTTGTAAAAATAGGATTTGCAATAATCCTAAAGAAAACACGTTGAAATATAACATGGAAGACCCGTGAAAATGTGTTATTTCCAGCGTGATTAGGATATTTACTGAAACTTATTTTGTCTTGCTGTTTCAGATAGTCCTCAAATGCCCGTCTGGTCTCAGCTTTATTTTCCATTATACATCAATTACTCATTACATTATAACCACTTCCTTTTTATTCTACCTTGTTTGCAGTAAATTCCAGTGCACTGTTTTCAGACCATAATTAACTTAATTGTTTACAAATAATAAATACATTAATAAATAATGATAAAATAATTATAATACTGATTAATTATACCTGTTAATGGGCAACATGTTATGACTGATCTTTCCACTAAATGCACAAATTATGGGCAGGACTATAGATCTTATTCACAATGGCTGGAAGTGCCGCGATAATAGGTAAACATCACTTACGTTAACGCTTTTCTATGGCAAAATATCTGTGGAAATGTCTCATGTATTTTCCACCAGCTTCATAAATCTGCCCCACCAGCAAATCTTCATCCAACAAGGTCCATAAAGCACATATTCTGTCCATGAAGAATTTATCCACAATTATCAAAGTAAGAAAGACAAAACATAAAGGCTAACAACGACTAGCATTAGTGAAGTACTCCTGAGCAAAACTAATGTTATGGTCATGAATAAAACATAAGTAACATAAGTTCAAATGCTACAGAGGTTCACAGATTACATGTCTAGCATTTGAACTGCACAATTTTCTCTGTCTATGCTAAGATCTACATCATGAAATCTTTTTTTTTTTTTTTTTTTTAATTTGGTAACACTTTATAATAACTACACCTTATTTAGCCTTAATAAAGTATGAACAAAGACTTAATTAATAATGATTCATGCTTAGTAACTACTTAATTACTACCTGAATTAGCACTTAACTTGCACTTAATTCACCTGTGCTGTAAATAGTAACTCGATACTTCTTAATTACTCATGAACTAACCAGTTGTGTGTGCATTTGTAAATGTATATTTAAGTAAAAATTTGAGCATTTGTTAATGATTAGTAAGCCATGAGAGAATGATTTACTAGTAATGCATTATTGTTTCTCTGGAATTTGACCAACCTTAACCAATGCTTAATAAAGCATAATTAGCCTTCACGTTAGAAAAGCTCTCAAAAAGACTTAACTAACAGATAACAGCTGCCTGAATTATCATTGCATTGCATTATTAGTAAATCATTCTTTCATCGCTTACTAATCATTAATAAATGCTCAAATGTGTACTTAAATATGCATTTGTAAACATGCAAATGGTTAGTTCATGAGTAATTAAGAAGTATTGAGTTACTATTTACAGCACAGGCGAATTAAGTGCAAGTTAAGTGCTAATTCAGGTAGTAATTAAGTATTTACTAAGTGTGAATCATTATTAATTAAGTCTTTGTTCATGCTTTATTAAGGCTAAATAAGGTGTAGTTATTATAAAGTGTTACCTTTTATTTTAATTCTAGAATCAGTCTGATTTTAAAAAAGTTACCTATTAACAACTTATTAATGACTTATTACTTATATTTTATTCATGACCATAACATTAGTTTTGCTCAGGAGTAGTTCACTAATGCTAGTCGTTTTTAGCCTTTACGTTTTTGTCTTTCTGACCTTGTGGATAAATTCTTCCTGGACAGAATATATACATTGTGAACCTTGTGGGATGAAGATTTGGTGATGGGGCAGATTTATGAAGCTGGTGGAAAATACGCAAGACATTTCCACAGATATTTTGCCCTAGACAAGCATTGACGTAAGTGCCGTTTATCCTAAATTGCGGCATTTCTGGCCATTGTGAAAAAGGTCTATTGCAGTACAAACCTTTTGTATAGCCATGTTTTGAGTATGAAATACATTTGCGTTATTAACAGTTATGGTTTAAGACAACGTTGTTTCCTGTACAGTTGGCTGATCACTAAAGACAGCTCAACCTTCTTCACACTCTGTTGTTAATTACCCACTACTGTTAGCAACTAGATTTCTGTCAACCAATCTGTCAACCGACTTAACCAATGACATGCTGGACTTTACAAGACTTTTCCTCACAATTGGCATTGTTTTTTTTTTAGCTCCAAATATTTCAAATTGGGTGAAGACCAAAAATACTTTCAGAAATTTCATTCACTCTTCTGTGTCCTGACACGTTTTGGTATCGAAGGAAGTACGTGTTAGGGCCACAGTGCAAAGTGACAGGGGTACCTATTATTATCAAAATAACAATCTCAAAATATTTCTCTAATATAACACTGTATTTTTCAAATTTTCATTCATACAAACAGAGTTAACATTGCGGTGATGGAACATTTAATTACCAGTATCCGTATTGACATACTACATCTACATGTAAGATGATTTTGATAGCACAAACACGTCTATTGTCACTTCATTTTTAGGATATTGTCCAATTATTCTCACTTGTCATTTATCTTGGGAGCAGCGGGGAACACCTGCTCAGGATAAATGGGTGTTTTGGGTGAAAATGTGCCAATGTGCTTTACATGACAGTACTGCTGACAGGTGAGGGAGCAGGTGACGACAGGTAGACAGCGCCTGACAGAGATTTGGGTGTTAAGAGATCTCCACAGAGCTGACCATGCACTCCGGAGGATCTGATGGCACATTGTCTCTCCATTTTCATTCACACAAACCCGCACGCACCACAAATACGTTTTATAGACTGAGGGAGAATAGCAAAGTAGAAATAAAGGGGGTTGAGAATGTCTGAGCATCAGGCAGGGCTAATTGCAAACAAAAGAGATGAAAGAAGGCCACCAGTAGATGCAGCACTTTATGGAAGATCAAAGTTATGTTTGTGTTTACAGATAAGATTAGTCTGAAAGATGTCTGCAGTGGTATGGAAACATGTTTTTCTGTGTTTTCAAGTGGTTTCAAGTAAAAATACTCCAGTACAAGTTCGCAGAGAGGTTTCTGAAGTTGAAGTGTGGATGTTGAGTAAATGTAAGGAGTACTTCAAATCCATCATATTTATGAATTCACTATAAATATTTATCTTATAAACACCATTACCTTAATACTCGAGGGTAAATTGCTCATTAATAATTTATATTTTCATTATCTTCACTATCTTACTTTACCAAATCATACTTATTTTTTCTTCCAAATTAATGGAAACATTTCTAAAAGGGACATATTACCTCATTATTTGCTTACTCAGAGTTGCATTACAATGGATTCATGCATGTTTGAGTAATTCTGTATTGTCAAGGCTTCAGTGCTCAATTTTTATTTATTTATTTATTTTTTTAGTTTTTCCCTATTTCTGCCTGCTGCCCTCTACTTAAAAAATAAACACATGAATACAGTTAATACATTTAGCACTTTAGCAGTTTTAAATCAGGAAGTAAATGAACCTGTTTTACTATTATCCAGTTTGCAATTGACAAAATGTAAAATGATCTAGGCATGTTATAGTTCTAAATACCCTCCAAAAAGCAAGTAAAACTATAAAATAAATCTTACGAACTATACTCCAACTCAGCTTTAGGTACAAACTGTTCTTTCACAGTATTACCATAATTATTATAGTAGTATGTAGTAGTGTCAGTCCACTTTGTATAATGCTCAGAAGCACCGAGCGTCCATTTGGCACACAGCCCCTTGTATCCGCGGTGGCCTCTGGCTCGTCCGTCTTCGCTGCTGGTCATTTGAGATTCATCCATTGATTATGTTGCACTGTGTAACTGGGCACCATGTAGGCATTGAATAGTTAATTAGGCTCTGTATTGACAGGTTTTAATTGTTGAACTATAAGAAAGCCAATTACATTTGCTCTAATGAGAGGAAATTGATTGTGGCAGCACCCGGGTTGCATCAACAAGAAATGGATGGCAGGAGAGTGTGAGATCCTGTTAGTACTTGCATTTGTTTGGGAGACTTTTTCCTCACACATTTTAATGAGACAATTGCACATTATGAATAGCTTTGTTTACACTATAACGTTTGTCTTTCTGAAATTAATCGCCTGCCACTGTACAGATGAAAACAAGCTGAACAAATTAGGCCCGTCTTGAGTTTTTGGACGGCAGATTCTGATGGCAAAAACAGTGTTCTTATGAAACTGAATGCTCCAGCTGTTACCTGTGCTCCTTATACCGGCCTGATGGAAGGTCCAACGCGTTTGATTTGGCCTCATTCAGAGGTGGACTAAGGTTTGCGAAAAAGGCAATTTGCTGAAAGCGCTTTTCCCCCTCAGTTAACCTAATTTCTACAAGCAGGGTGATTTTTCAACCTGTCCACAATGAGAGCGCAGTACTGCATAGTGAAGTATGGTCTGTCTACCCTATAGGCAACCGTTCAACTCTACAGTCTATTGGTCTGTAGGGCTCCAGATTATAATGCCCAAGCAATGAGTCCTTACTATTACCTCTAAAGTCATGTCATTATATTAGTACAGCTATATTAAAATAAAGTGTAATGTTCTCTAACTATACTTTGCAATAATCACTGCCTCTATAGTGCATTGAACACTTATATTGATACTATACTACGCAGTATAATTTAGACTTCGACAAACTTTATTGATCCACAAGGGAAATTATTTGGACACAGTAGCTCACACATCACAATTAACGATGTAACAATAACCGAAACATCGTGATATAATATTGAAAAAGTTCTCACAATAATATTGTGGGCCATCACAATATATCGAATTACAATTACAAGTCTCTTTGCTTAAATTAAGATTTATGGTGCTAAATGGAATAGCTATGGACTTATGGAATAGCTAAAAAAAGACAGAGGAAACTACATAAACCATGATCCTTTGCTCCATTTCAATTCAAAGCACGTTTAAGTCTTAGTTCTTTGGATTAAGTCTTGTCAAGGCATTTTAAGAGGAAAAAGTAGCATATTAACAGTTTAGCCTCCACAAAATATCGTAATAAATGTCGTACGGTGAGATGTATATCGTGAAAATATCGTACCAAGAGATTCGGATATTCTTACATCCCTAATCGTGAGCCTCCCCACCAGCTTTTCCTACAAGCTTTCCTACAATATCACAATAAATACCGTACCGTGAGGCTCATACCATGACGTTATCGTACATTGAGACTTGGATACACCCCTACTCATAATATATTATAATAACAAAGAGCAACAGTATAAATGGTAATAATTAATTCTGAATATGTAGCATTTAATTAGGTGAAATGTTACTTATCATACTATAACCTTTAACTAAACTTTTATATTTTACAGGCATTTTTATTGTTGATGAATGCTTTGAAAACAAAGTTCTTACTATGAATGTGCTCACCTTTCCACAGATCAGACCTGTAACTTGTTTGTGTCCAACAGAAGAGTTCCATAGAGCATCTTAAACTCTTAAAACTGTTTGGAAACTCTCCCTATGCAGAACTTGAGAAAGTGTCATCGCTATGCTTATTGGTGTACACAAACTCGACTTGAGTCATATTTAAAAAGGCAATTTTGTGGAACAGTTCACATAAACAGCTCTATCACCATCTTGAATAGAGTGTTTAGCATTTACAGTATCTCATCAAATCATCTCTCCATTGACTGTCATAAGTGGAGCAGGAAACCTTACAATTTCCATCTCGGTTTCATCATGGCAAATATATAAACAGCTATTTCTCTGGTAAAACACGATGTGCGCGGTGTGAGGAAGGCTTGTGTTGGCCAAGTGAGCTGGAACTGATGGTGCACATAATTAATGCTCTGAAATAGACTGAGAATTAGTGCTGGGCTCCGATGTTAATTGACTATGATACTTGGGCTGGTGCCTCTCTGCCTTAGGCCTCTCTCTTCCCTTTGCTTTGCCCTGTCTTCGATTTTTGCAGCGTCCTATTTCTTCCACTGCTCCACTTTTTTTCCTCCTACTCAATTCCCCTCTCTCCTTTTCAATCTCATTTTCCATGTTTCTTCTCTCGTCCTGGGTCCTTGTCAGTTGTCTGTACCTTGAAGGATGTAGGACTTCAAAAACAGTGGCGCTGACATGTGACAGTTACCGAGTCCAACACTAACTTTGCCAGGATATACTGATACAATCATAGTGTCAATATGGATTCAACCCTATTTCAATTGCGAGACATGAGTATGCAAGCAGTGAAACAACTACGGATTCTGAATACAATATTGAGATTTTGAAATATTTGATAAAGAATGCATTTTTATAGCTTTATTGTAATGTTAAGGTTATCAAAAATGTAATACCCAATACCAAAACTATATTGTAAGGCTAGTATGAGGGCACACATTATTTTAAATACTATTATTTTGTTTTGAATATTATGTTCTATTGTGAAAAAATAAAACAAAAAATCATTGTAATTTTGTTTCATTGTCATTGTTAAAATCAAGTATAATGCGTTTTTTTCTTGAAATCGAAAACACTACTGTATATGAGAGAGTAGAATGGAAATATGTGGGCCCATTATGGTTTAAAAAAAACAACAACAAAAAGAACAATTTGTTTCAGAGTGGATTGTTTAGAACATTGCCAGTTGTTGTAATTAGTTAAAAGAAAAGTTTATATGTGTTGTGTAGAGGTTTGACATGCTTTGCTCAGTTAGGTCTGTCACAATAATAATAATAAGCTCTTTGTGTTGCATTTTTGTATGAAAAGCACTCTATAAATAAAGTTTGATTGATTGATTGAATAACAACTTTTATAGCTGATAAATGATAATACTGAAAACAATTTAAGACTCTGATACAACAACAAAAAGCAGAATTATACCTGACAAATATATGTTAAAAAAATATTACCAGTTCAAAACCATGCATATTTGTATCTGTGTCTGTATTGTTATACTGGTATTGAATTATATGTGCAGGTTTGAAATAAATATTGTAACTAACTAAATTATTCATCCTTCTACAGCTCAAATCTCACTGTGGTACAGAAAAAAATAACAAAATGTTCCTCACTAGTGCAATGAAGAAGTCCCCACAATAAATACTGACCCCCAAGAACTATATATACTGTTTCATTTAACATAATGAACGGTACGTCAGTACAGCAATTATCCAGACAGGTTTACTGTAACAGTGCCCTCGTATAGATAAAAATGATACTAGGTCACTTTTATCATGCACATGCTCACATATACATCAGGCACTGTGAGTGTTAATTGCTTTTGCCTGAGTCCCACCTGTTTTCACACTTTTACATGATTCACTAGCGTAAATAGATGACCTGCTCTGCTGTGGAGGAAGAATGCATTGATAAATATGCCACAAACAAGATCATAAATAAGACACACAGAACACTTTGCGCTCCTTAATGACACTGCACCATATGTGGCCATACTGTTACAGGTGTGTATGATTTTAATGGCTGAATTTATCAAAGCTCAAAGATTGGTGACCATGCCGGAGATGGTTTTCAATCTATTTAGACAGTAATTATGAGTAGACTTGCGGTTGTGCTTGTGTTATTGTTAGCCGAGTGCTTTTAGTATGATACACCCATTCAGCTCAATAATAACTGCAATTTCAGACAAAAAATCAAACCCAGCAGAGGCAGTGCAGTTTTGATAATGGAAAATCAGACAGCGCCAGTGCACCTCGGCCACCATTAATCACTAACCCAGTGGCTGGCTCACAGTGATGGAGAGCAGATAGAGTAGAAGATAGAGAGAAGAAAGGACTAGGGCGCATGAATGAATGAACTAGATCAAGGCAAGAGTGGAAAAGGATGGGCTTGTTTACTGGTGTGAGGAAGTACTAGAGGTCGAATAAGGAGTACAGAACATATCCATATAAAGTAGTACGATGGAAGAAAATCTGAAATGTGCCCAAAAATGCAGTTAAAATGTTATAACTGTAGGCTACAACTTACATTAACGAATATTGAATTAATAAATTAAACCCCGGGGGGTTTAAAGATGGCTGGTTTGCGTCAATGGGCCGAGCTCAGTGGTGCGTGTAGTCAGTTTGGCCTTTAGCCCCTAGCTCATAATTTAAAAATGCAGTAAATTGTAGTAAAATGTATATAAGGTAACTGATCAAAGAACTAACATTATGTGAGATATTATTTGCATACTCAAATAAGAAATAAGAAAATAAAAGTATGTAATTACAGGTTTCATATTTCCTTCCTCATTTAAAGCCATGCCAGGTCCAATACAAATCAAACATTATATCTCTTGAACGGAGTATGGTCCTCACAAAATCCTTCAACTCTGGATGGAATCATTTGTTTAAAACCCATGAATACCAGATTTACATTTGCAAACCATTTTTCATTTTCTCATAGCACTGTGAAAGTAATTCTTTATTCCAAAAATGGCATATTTGTCAGAAACCCCTTAAATTTCAGAATAGAAGGTCAACATTGACAGAAGTTAAAACATGGAGGAGCCCGAAGAATTAGGGCCCACCACATGGCCTAGTCTAAATGGAACAGGAGAGGTCTGACCCCATCGCCGCCTCGCAGATTACATCGTGTCCAGTTGTCTGTTTGTCCACACGCAGATAGCAATCACAGCCCTCCCAGTCTACCTCCCCCGCCTTCACAAGCCATTACACTGTATCTCTAAAGTGCAGATGCCAGCTATACACACATGTTGTCTTTGCAATGATCTGGTGGACATACAACTGTCATGGAGGTCTCACCTGTCACCGAGCATCAACATTACCTCCCCTGGTGTACTGCTAAACAAGCTGTATGCGTGGGTGGGACATGATGTGATGGAGGCAGGGTGGTGAGGAAGAGAGGGCTGTCAGGGTCTAAAGGGGGCGAGGAGACGGTGAGCTGGTGCAGGCTACAGAGGCATTTATCATCAGTGAAGGTAACTGGATTCTCGGGAAGGGGCTCAGGCGAAACATGAACAGCTGACACCATTCTCTTGCCTCTCACCTTCTGGACCAGGAAAACAAGGCGGACATGTTTTTATTCAAATGCACAAGGTGGTGAAAGCGATTGCCAACAGCTGTAGTTGACTTACCGAATGCTATCCAGATGAGTACTAGAGACTGTTTTGTTCTGTTAGATGATAGCAAAGCTTTACCAAAAATAGCTTTACAGGAGGTTGTTTTTATTGCGAGCAGTTTTTGTTGTGAGCAGGCTTGCATCTCCACAAACCTGACTCTTAGTAGGCCTTGAGGAATGCCTTTATTTGAGTGTCTATTGGATAAATGGATCAAAAATATGCTTGTGTAATATTAATAATAAAATATACAGATTTAGGATTTTAGTTAAAGATCTCACACTAACCAAACTTTACCCGTGTCAGCTTTAAGCCATGTTATAATAATGTTGCCTCCTCAAAAACATACCTGGAGTTGTGTTTTGTTTCATTTACACATTTGAGTAGCCCTTTATCATTAGTCTTTACATCTCCAAAGTCCAAAATGCTCTGTTCCACCTCTGTTAACAAGCTGTAGTTTTCATTCAAGTTAACAGCTACCTTTTACTTTTAGTTCAAGAAAGATTGGCAATTTCAGAGCTGAAATCTTCCAAATGATTCTAGTGAAGGTGTATGGAGTTTAAAAACACAACAGAGAACTTTCTGTATTACCACACAATATCACAAGGAGGAACAGAGTGTTTTCAGTCTGAGAGAAGAACTCAGACTCAGACTTTGTGTGTTAAACGAGTGAATGAAACAACATTATAACATAGATCAGAAAATGGTGTAATATTGGCTCTTTAACAATAAAAAACTATCTCCGGTACAGTGCTGAAGAATTCTTTATCACTACAATAATGTCTTTTTCTCTGCGAGGTATATGGCCATTGTCTTAGCTGAAGTTTGAAAATACATATGGACCACATGTGTAAACTTTCAACACATTAATCTAAACCTGGTATTCTCACATACATAGGTGGAGATGCTGAAGTTATGAAGTTATTAGAATTATCTATAAGTACAAAATACACTAACAGAGACGGTAAGACAGTGCCACTTTTCCCCTTTTCTATACGGTACTTAACAGCTGTTTGAAAGGCGGCGTACATCTGTGCCAGCCTGCAGCTAAACTAAACTCAATCCCACCTCCACATTTTCTGTCACGTAGCCCCCACATAGTCTTCTGGCCCTTTTTCTCTCCTGTCTATGTCCGGCAGCTCCTGGTTTCCATATCACTGTCTTATTGAAGCTCAAACAGTGCGTGTGTGGAGCGAAGCTGGGCCGGGTGGGGAGGAGGGCTGAGGATTATAAAGCCTGGCTCCCGTGGGTGCTCTCTCCAGGCTGTTCACCGCCGCTCGCCAGGGAGATTCACTACATACATTCTCTTTTATGGGCCTTTCCTTATTCATCATAACACAGCTTCAATTTTATTAACTTCTCCAGCCAAGCATACGTCCCTGCCTGTGCCATCAGTCTTACTCTGTCCCTTTCTATTTTTTGGTCTTGGGTTTATTTTCAGTCAATGCTCTGAGATGCATGCTACACCCTCTATACAAATGCATATTGTTATTCTTCTATGCATACAGATTTAGCAGTGGGAGAGAGGGCAGAAATGTGAGTTGGTTCTTGAGATACAAGGAGCTCAAATATGTCTCTATCTGCTGCCTGGATACTGCTTGTACATGCAACAGACTTGTCACATAAACAATGTATGATTTGTAGATACACAGCAGATAAGGCAATGTTTTCAGATGTTTTATGTCCTTATTTTCCTTGTATTTAAAGGTACATTATGCAATTTTTTTGATGATAGGGGCTTGCTTGTCTCAGGATGGCATCAGTATCGTGTTTGTTGAATTACATGTGTTTTAGAGAGCAAACTTGATTAACAATTTTACTGTAAGTGGTAGAGGTGTAACAATAACCGAAATATCATGATATAGTATCGTCAGAGTTCTCACAATAATATTTTGGACCATCACAATATATCGAATTACAAGTCTCTTTGCTTAAATTAATAATTATGGTGCAGCAGTTGCTAAAATAAAAAGACAAAGGGATCTACATAGACCATGATCCTTTGCTCCATTTTAGTGTAGACTTCAAGAAGAAATAACAGTTCTAAGCACTTTTAAATCTTAGTTCTTTGGATTAAGTCTTGTCGAGGCATTTTAAGAGGAAAAAGTTGCATATTAACAGTAAATATCACAATAAATACCGTACCGTAAGATGTATATCGTGAAAATTGTGTAAATATCATAAGAGATTTGCATATTGTTACATCCCTAATCATGAGCTTTCCCACAATATCGCAATAAATATCGTACCGTGAGGTTCATGCCGTAATGATATTGTATCGTAAGACTTGGATATCGTTACACCCCTAGTAAGTGGTGTTGCCTCTCCACAGATCTGACTAAATTGTCAACCAATATCTTGACCAATCACATAAAAAAAAAAACAAGAGTGTGGTCCATTTAGTCCCAGTAAGTAAACAGTTCTACAGACATAATAGTAACTAAGTCAAAACTTAAAATATAACAATAGCAAGATAGCAATTTCTGTCCTAGCCAATGCTCCTCATACCAAAAGATGGAAAGCAAAATCTGGCAGCATACAGACAACAAAAAAAAGCTACTTAATAATCTCCTTTTTACATTTTACATTTTCAAAGCAAGTGTTTTGGTATTTGTTACACGAAGCAAGTCAAACTCTTCGATAGTCTCCTTGAAAAAAGCCAGTGCGGATGATGCCACAAAAGGCACCAGAGTCTTTTCATGCTTGTCATCTTGTCTTTATGCACAAGTTTCCAATCTCCGGCGTGTACAAAGGAGCTAATATGCTATTTCACAGAGTTACACTGGAACAAGCCTCAGCCAAAGATTGGAGATACAGTCTATTTTTGGATCCGTTTTTAACCTTCCCTGAGGCTGTGGAGGAGCTGTACCAAACTCTGAAGAAAAGAGAGTTCTATGGTCACAATATCTCTGCCACTTGAAACAGGCACACCAGAGAGGAGCATGACAGGGACGCCACGAGGAAAGTGATTAGAGGAAAAACACCAGTCTGAAGCCTTCACAGGAATTACAACATGCATTCGCTAAAAAACAAGTTTGGTAAATCTGTTAAAGCAACATACTGTAATCTTAGTGAGAAAGAAAAGTATAATCTTAAAGCCTAACCCTAAATAACCAATCAATCATTCAATTATCCCTATTTTCTTATTATAGACTAGAGAGTTATGACTTTGCCAATGTTTATTTCAGTTTCTTTGTTCACTATAAACTTCACATAATGTCATAAACTGCCCAAAGGAAGTTTTTAATGCTTTGATATTTGATGGATATCCATTATTTTGAGAAATACCATTCTGTGGGATAAACAGAACTTTTTTATGTCTTTTCAGATAGTGGACAGTATGCCTGTAAGGGCCCCAGACTGGAACAAACTGCCCCTGATATGCGCACCATTACAGACTGTTTAAATCCAGGCTCAGAACTTATCTATTCAAACGGGCTTTTATCACTCAGTAATGCAGAGACATTTCAGTGCATAATTTGTTTTATTCCATTGTTTAATATTTTGCATGTTTTTATATTCTGTTAATTCTATTGGCAAATATGTTGGTCACCTTGTGTGTTGTAACATGCTCTATAAATAAAGATTAATTGATAAACATGAAGGGATTATATAACTGAAAAATTGTTTTTCAGAGTAAACTATATACTCAATATTGTAATTTTGCATGTCTCAAAAATAATAAGAAGAAACAAAAGAAATCCATACCATTTAATTTTACATACAACTCCCACTTATTTCTGTCTATTGGGTTTTAGATAGAAACAAAAAAAATTGTCTTGGGGTTCTGACTGTGACTGATGAGTGATTTTTTCATGTAAAGTCATCCTAATTCCCACAAGGACTCAGGAATGCTGGAACAACAATGAGCCTGCTGTCACCATCACATCAAACATACACAAACACCCCTATGCTCACTTATGCTACAGACAAACTCCGCCCCTCCTTCTTCATTAAGGTGCTGTCCCGCCCCTAATGAGAAAAGCCAAAACAAAGGAGGAAAGTGTCGCCTCTAGTTGTCCGAGCGCTGCCTTATGTTGCCACTCCTGTCCGCTATTCGATACTTAAGAGAGAGCCAATTTATTTTCCTACAAGGATGGACCACTTGTGACATTTGGCAACAGAGCATCAGACGCTTCTTCCAGACAGCACACACACGGGACGAGGGGAGAGGGAGAGGGGCTTGTAAACACAGGAGCTCAGAGGCAGGGGTGAGAGAGGCACCAAAAGCTCTTGAGACGACAGGCTGACCAACTCACATCTGGTGCTTTCATATTTTGTGCTAGGCCTTGAATAAACCTTTGGCAGTCATTTGATGTGTGGTGAAATCTTCTAGACTACCAAGCAACAACTGGATGGATTTGCGGTCACCAATATTACATCAATTTTACATCCAGCTGAGAGAAAAGCACAGTCTTCATCCCTGTCCACAAATGCACGAAGCTCTTACCTTTTGCACATTTGGCATAACTAAAGTAGTCCATATTGACACTAAAATAGGCTGAGGTACATCTATCGGCGTCGGCATGTTTGTTTTAGTTTTCTTCACCGTTGGCTTCCACAAATGCTGCTCTGTGATTGGTCTGCGGGTGTGTGCCAAGATGGATTGTTGTGAGTTTGTGAACTCACAAATATCTTGAGGGATATCCAAGAATCACCATTGCATTTTAGGGTAATTTCTAGTGAAACAGAATGCACCATTGTAAAAGCAGGACGTTCTTCAGGTCCTGTACAACCTTGGATTTGAAAATGCCTGCAGAGTCAGACATCAACTGTATCAGTAGTCTAAATAAACACTTTTATTGTGTTTCTTCTCCTGTGTAGTATTACTCTTGCTTGAATGGGCTGACAGTATTTACCGTGAAGCCAGGAATTGTTTCTCAATGCTAGTCAAAGAGATGGGCTCTTTTGCCAGAAGCTATTAGGGAATGATCTGTTTTTGTACCGTGAAAACATGTGCTTCAAGGATGCTGATTCAAATCACACAAGGCTGGCAATTCGCCGCAATATACAGACAAAAGGGGGCTCGTCTGCGTGGTAAAGATGAGACACAATTACGTTTCATTCATTTGGTTCATTGGAAGGAATTGTCAGGGAAATTACTACTTCAGTGGAAGCCATTTCAGTGTTCAAGGCAGAGGGACTATAAAGCAGGGCTGTGTAAACAAGTGGAAAACCTGCGCAGACTCTGCATTGATTTGACATTTTACAAAAGACAAATGGGATTAAAGGCATCATCACCTCATCATGTAACAAGCCCTGTCAAAAAATAAATCTAGAACTTTATTGATTTTATTTGACAGTGACATAGAAAACATGTGTATAACATCCATGCTGTATTCATTGTAGACATGAAGCAAATGGAAATGGGTTTCTTCTGCTGACCTCAACATGAGGTTCAGGGGTGTGAGGCAGAATAATAAAAGTGGATGTTACAGCCTTCTGCATAGGACTAGAATAACAGCTCTATTAGCTGAACTACCCAGGTGCATCACAAGCCTGCAGCTGGATATCCAAGCCGGGGGATCTGAGCCTGCATGCTTATTATGGTGACAGTAGGTCCAGGCCCACTGTAGCACACACACTGTGTGTGACGGCTCAATAGCCTCTGTCTGCATGTGCATGTGGCCATGATGTGTGAGCATGTAACGAGCCAGGCCATGATTGGGACATGCATGTGCTCATATTTCCATACTTAGCTATAGGGCATTGTCATGTGATGTAACCACTTTATTATGATAATGGAAATGTATTTTTTTTTCTCCAGCATGGGGCAGACTTAACATCACTGAAGCTTTAGAAGTAAAACTGGCAGCAAAGGATTTGTTCCTGTCTGCCTTTTATTTGGCCCATATACACAGATCTTATTTGTTGAGGTGCTAAATGGTATAATTAAGACCATAATTCACTACAGGCCATTACTGCCCGTGCTAATTAAGCTGAGTTGACAGAGGTAGGTGTGTGAGGGTGGCACTTAGAGCAGATATACAGCCCTCTGTGCATCACTCTGACAGACTGAGGCCAGGTACAGTCACTTATCTCATCTGGGCCTCGTACACAGAGCAGCTTCCTGCCAGTCCAGTCATCAGATTTTAAATGATAAATGATGACTAATAAAATTTTATTTCTCAGAAAAGCAAACTTCAGGAGAGCAAACACATATATCTCATATGTTAATAATAAATTTTCAGGGATAAATGCTCAAAAATTTAATTGTCATGTAATTTTCACATTAGCAACACAAATATATAACAAATATAGAATACCATTCAGGAACTGTTGAAGGTTTTACTCATAAAAGACCAGGTCGTGTTAAACCTTTACTGAAATCAAACACTGCTCCCTTAAATAACAGTGCAGTCATTTGATCTACTCTTTCAATAAAAACATGAAGTGCACAGGCTGAGGTTGCCGTCTGCTTGTGTAAAGCTTCTCCTAACAGCTCCTCTCACTTGTCTCCACTTCCTCACCCTCCACAAAGAGGTGTAGCACAGTCATTTTGTAAATCTGTTGGACAGATCAAAGTGCTCCCATGTTGTAATGACTGCTACCCACCACCCTCCCTCCCTCCTCTCCCCACGGAACAGCCGCCTCAGCAGAGTGCACTGAAGAAGAGCGCGCAGCCTGATTAATCGCCTAATACTGGAGATGCAGAGATGGTGAACACAAGAAAGATAGTTTGAAATCCAAAGTGAGGAAAGTGGGTGAGGAAATAGCTACATTATGCCCTTGCGGTGACTGTAACATGTCTTTAAGTCATTTTCTATTAAAAAGCTCTGAGCTGCTGTCTGAGGCTGGCAGATCGATGAAGCCTACTCAAGACATTCAAGAAGTATATGAAATAAACCTGAACATATGGTAAAAGCAGCAGTGCATTTAGAATTAAAAGAGGGACATGCCCATCACTTTGAAAAGGTACACACTGCAGAGAAAGTTATGCCATGAAAATACCTCAAGTACCTCAAGTTATTCACAAGTGAAATGTAGACATATTAGATTTCTATTTTATTCTAAATCAAAATAAAATTATGGCATTTTTACAGTTAGCATTACATTATCAGCAGATCTGGGTCTTAACAGTGTTTTAACTTACAGCATGTGTGAGACGTGCTGACGTGCTCTGGTAAGAATGCCAGATAGAAAGACAACTTTATCCAACTAAAACATGTAAATTTTCCAGGTCATGGAAATAACAAGGCAATAAAGACACCTTGAACCTTTTAATCCTCTGGGGATCAAAATGGCTGACAGAGCGGTGAGCTTCTTTGGAAAGATTCAGTGACAATCAGAGCATCTGCAATAGCTTTCTGTCCGTCCTCTCCACACTTCAGTGATATCAGCCCGCAGGCAATAAATATGCAAATAGATACACAACATAAGGGCTTCCACAACATCACACAATGAAACATGGATAATGCTATATGAACAGAGGCGTATGAAAAATAGCTGCTCCCAAACCACGCTGATACATTAAGCGAATCACTCCTCCTCCACTTATATTAATAAAAATGATTACATTGGACACATGGAAAATAGGCATTAAGCTTGTTTATACAGCAGACATTACCATAACCATTTTTCTTGCTTTATAGGATATCGGCTATTATTATGCCAGGGGGTTGAACGTCTGCTGTCTCGTCTGCTGGCTCCCTGTGGTCTAGTGATAGTGACAACAAGAAGGATGGGAGAGGAGGAGATTAAAGACGGGAGCAGATATCAGGTGAGCCCTTTTAATAGGAGCCCTGGCAAGAAGCACGCAACAGGATTTTTTTGTACAAGCTGATGAGTTTTATTTGTTTATTTTTATTTTTTACAAACTTTTTAAGGAGTAAGGATTGGAACTAATTAGCAAGATAGAAAAACATATTCAGAGTAAACTTTAAGCTACTTTGTCAATGTAAATAATTTGGATATATTTGTGTACAGTAGCATAGTTATTGTGGAAATGTGTCTTAAATCTTTGCCCAATTACTGACCATTCAGAAAAAAATAAGTCTGAACAAGTTTTGGATTTGCAGGATACTGCTAACAAACAAGCAATTAGTGCCAAAAAATAAGACTCGGCGTGACAGGCATAAATATGAAGTAAGTTGAAGTAAGGTAAAATCTTTGAATAATTTTTAAATTTAAAAGTCATTTTTCTTGTAGGCTTCAAAAAGGTCAGATCTGTTATGAGTATGTATGAGACCACCTGAATCAGCAAAAGAGTGAGTTCCTATCAAATCCATATAAGGATAAAAATATTCCAAACATAACGGCATGATCAGAAATCCCTCTTGAATTGCATGATAGACTTTGACTGGCTTTGACTTACAATGGTCTGTGTTGAAAAGTGCTGAAGGCTCCATCAGCCTGACGGATGGTGTGGCTGCAGTGAGTGAGTGCCGCCCCTCTGTTTGTCTATGACAGCGTCTGTCTTCATTGAGCTCTCTTAAATTTGCTTGGAGAACCAATTGGAAATGGATCTTTTATTATACGCCCGCCATAAGTCGTCCTCTCATCAAAGCAGAGCCATCTTTTATCAGGAAGATGACGTTTCCATTAGAGTCTGCCAGCGCCTTACTGCCGCTGTGTGAGTTGTGGTGTTGAGATGCAATGTTAACCAATATGGCCGACGCGTCACATGACCGCTCATCCTGAACCCCCCCCTACACACACACACCTTAAGCGATCTGATGAATATCAACAACAGACATGGTGGAAGAGACAGACCAGGCTAAAGGGAGAGCTCTGTTCGTCACCACTTTCATTGACTCATCAAAGGTATGAAGCCCATAAGGCTTAGCAGCCAATCTGGCAACATTTTACAGTCCAAAATCGCAAAACTGTCTTTTCAAGAACCTGGTCTGATTGCTCCCTTTCCTCTTTCATCTTTATTAACTCTTCGCATTAGCAGTCACCTCGTCCTTTAAAATTTTTTTTTTAATAAAATAAAAAATTAGGGCAAATTTTTCAAAGCCCGCAGATGCACAAAGCAAGGGCAGTGGTGTCCATGCTGCAGCTCATTTGAAACAGTCCCGGTGATATTGTGTGTGCTAATGAGGACATGTCTGTGTCCGCTGAGTGTGGGTCAGCACAGACATACGCACACGTGCCACTGGGGGACTTTTAATTAGATCTACATTATCTCACTTCCTGTCCAGAGCAGACCCTGCTTTTCCAGTTCTGGTGTATCGTAAATCATCAGTAAAATGATTAGCTAAAATTGGTTTTGAATTTGCATAATTGGTGGTCTGAAATCATTTGTAGTCCAAGGCCCCACTGAATATGTTTTTAGCAAAAAAATAGACTAAATTAAAAGCATGTTTTTTTGTTTGTTTGTTTGCTTCATTTTGGATGTTTTTATTGCACCAAAGAACACAGGAAACCATGCATCTTTAGTGTGAGTGGGCTTGCATCTCCACAAACCTGACTCCACTTGGAAATACTGTACTTGGAAATGTACTTTTGGCTATAATTTTCTACAGTATGAAATGAAACTGAAAATATGAAAATATCTCTCCATTTCCATGTCACCTCCAGAAAGTTGAGCAGAGTTGCATTGATATAGCATTTGATTCAAACTAATTCTTCTCTCAAGATAGATGGTAAACTCAACATTTCAAACTATAATCAGTAAACTATAGCAAAACTAGTATTGCCATGTGATCATCTTCAGGTGAAAAAAGTAATTCCCGACCTAGACAAGACTGTAAAACCATAGAGGGCTAGAATCACGCTCTCAAGGCCGTCCAGACCCATCCTGCTGCTGGCACTAATTTGTAGTTTTTATTTCCGTTTGCCGTTTGGCCCCATTTCTCGGGGCAAAAGCTTTTCTCCATCATGATCTCATCAGGCTCCCCTCCCTGACCTTTGTGCTGTAAATGTCAGCTTTCTTTATGAGTCCTGTGATGACTTTATTGAACAATTCTCACAGACCACTGCACCCAAATGTGAGAATGGTGCACGTATATGACCAGGACACATACATGCCGTCACAGCCAAATACAATCTGATCTGGAGAGGGTATACAAGTCTGGGTAAACAGCTCAGATAAATCAGGTTTTTATGAGAGTTGGAATAGGCTCTGACTCACTGTACTGGGCTATCAGGATATGGTGAAGGTTGTCCTTTAATTCAGTCTTTCTATTTGATCACAACTTTAATATGTATCAACTAATAGCTTCACTGCTGGATTTGATGGTACAAGGCCAAGTAACCGCTTACAATTTTTATGTGTTGTTTGGTATTGATGTGTATTCTTATCAACGACACTGCTTTGTCATGAGTGGTTGCATTTATACAACTATTAAAATTATTATTGTTAGTTAATCAACACACAAGTTGTCAATGCTTTATTTATTTTGACCAATGAATCTAGTACTTCTAATGTTATACGCCATCTATACTGTTTCTAAGTGCAACTATGGCCACTGTTATTTATTATGCATATCTGCCACACAAGAGTTGTTGCTGATTATTCTTACTTAGCTCCATGTCATGTTTTAATTTTAGTTAAAGTTGTATGTAACTGTGTAACCATGGCTTTAAACATATATTTCTGCAAGTAGGCCAAGTTAGTGGTCAGATCTGTGGAGAGATGACACTGCTGACAGTAAGAATGCATGTTTTCAAGATTTTGAGCGATGAAATCTATTGACTAAATGTAGGATAAGCAAATATAATGGCATGATGGTGAGCATTCTAAGCAACGCAATATCATCTCCATGGAATTACCGTATTTTTTCGGACTATAAATCACTCCGGAGTATAAGTCACAACAGCCAAAAAATGTGTAATGAAGAAGAAAAAAACAGACGCACTTTTTGGGAAAATTTATTTTATAAAATCACACCAGGAACTGGCATTTCATCTTGAAAGGCAAGTTATAGTAATAACAACAGAATAACAACAGGCTGCTAACATAACATATGAACAGTTATTCAGATAACTAGAGCATAAACAACAGAACAAGTTTAACAAACTCTCGATCTCACTCCAAAATGTCACTTCTGAGCAACTCCATGACCTCCAGGAGGCAAACAGAGCGCCACTTCCTCTTCTGCGTAGCTGTCGTCAGGATGGTTTCAGTTGTCTTTATGTTTGTTTAAATTTTAAATTGTCAGTGATACAGAAGTAATGGTGCGATTGACTGACATGACAGGACAGTGGCTCTTTGTCTTTCTTCTGCAGCCGACAGGCGCAGTAGAGCGCAAGGTGACAGTGGTACAGGAGCACAGGAGCACAGAAGCCTAGAGCCTCTTGCGACTGTCAGTGTGAAAATTTTAACATTTAAGTCGCACCAGAGTATAAGTCGCTGGACCACCCAAACCATGATAAAAAGTGTGACTTATAGTCCAAAAAATACGGTAAGCAGGGAAGAGACCAGAACGGTTACATAGCACAACAAAAAATTGCATGTGGCATAAACAAAAACAAAACAATAGAAGCAGAACCAACATCCAGAAAACACAAAAACTCACAATGCAACAACTGGGGGATGAGCTGACAACTTCTGTATATTTTTCCAATCCAGAACAATTGTATATGTCCCACAAACACAGCCACTAATCATCATAGACACCTTCCAAACAAAAGTTCACCTCCATCCTGTCACTGTTCACCCCACAGCGCTCAAAAACACAGAAGTGTCATACCCAAACAGGCCAGAACAAGGCTCCTTTTTCCTTCTTTTTTCCTCCTGTGCTCCTCATCAGATCCTCCCCATGCTCCATCGCCAACGTATGCTCCTTTAATGAAATGTTTGAGCCCTAACACTCTCCACCTTTTATCTTTCCGTTCTCTCCTCTCTTCTTATCGCCCTTCCATTGTCTTTGGGTGCTTTATCAGTCATCTCGCTGGGAAAGGTAATAAAAGCCATTCAAGTAGTGTGTGTTCCACTTTGTCATGTTGTTCTCTCCCACCCACCTTCTTTTTGTCTTTTATTTTTGTTGTGGCGCCGGAGCTTATCGAGGTGATGGGCAGATGAGGAGCAGCATGTGCTTTTGTGGTGAAATAATACCAGAGGCAGATAAGACGCTGGGTGACTTGTTCACTGGTGCAGCCTCCACTCAGGGAAGTCCCATTGGAGACCTGAGATAGGCAACCTTTATGTTTGGCTGCTCCAGATAAAACAACTCTAAATCTATTATAGTATGTATTTTAGAAAGTATGGGGTCAAGCAGGGGGCAGCACTGAGCCGAGTTAAAGGTATGATTTGTGGACAGAGTTAGAATGAATATTGACCAAAAGAAAGACCTAATTGACTTTAATATTATACTGTGAAAAATTCCAGGCAAAGTAGTAACATCTCCATGGAGACAATCAAATGGCAGACCCTTCCAACCACTGATTATCAATATATTTCATCTAGACAGATATTTTGTCTAGACTGTAGCTCAAAAGCAATGTGGTATGAAGGACAGGTGGAGGAATAAATTGGAAACTAATCTGCAATATTTTCTTAGCTATTTGCAAAAGTTATTGTTTATCTCCTATTACATTAAAAATCATAATTCTAAGCACTGTTTCCCTTGTTATTCGACTCACTAAAGAAACAGCTTCAGAAGACAGTTCATGTTAAACCCTCCTCAGGTGCCATTAAGTTTTCATAAAGCGGTAATGATTATCCCATCACTGTGGGTTTGGAGATATTAAACGCAATGGGTACAGCAGCATGCTTTGGGATTTGAAAAGGAGTCTTATGGGTACAAGAAAAAAATACATGGACTCCTCGACTGGGTGTACATCGATTTGTGTTGGTATTGACTAGAGGAGGTCAGTGGGCGACAACGTGCTCAATAACTGTTACATTTTCATATAAATAAGTGCAGCTTTTTGCTCTGTAATTGCCTCAGAAATAACTCAATGAATGAGAGAGTGGGCATGAAGGGACACGCTATTGATTGTGAGAGGTGCCTACTGAAGACACGACCCACATAACACATGACAGGTGAAAAATACAGCAACTCACTAATGCAGTCATTAAAGATAACTGAAACTCATTCATTCAATAATACAGAATAATAATATCATGATATCATTTATACAATATTATTTTAGTGATGGAAATGGAACTAAAATGTGGCAGTAAGATAATGAGAGAGGCAATATGGTGACAGACTGGCAGCCATGTATCAGTTTGCCCCTGTCGACTAAAAATGACTGTTCAAATCCAATGTGTTATGAATGATGTTATACTGAGCTTTACAAAACAAAACAAAAACTGACTTCACTTGATATGTAACATTACCTCACAAGATAATGCCCTACTTCTGAAGCAAGAATATAAATATGATTTTGAATTACAGGCCAAGATTCAGGGGAGACATGGAATTCCCACAACAATTTTCAATGTTTTGTATAAAAACTTTCTTCTTGTCAGATACTAGTACAGGGGTATTCCACAAAAAATGCACCGTTGGAGAGTTAAGGGAGTGCAGATACTTGAAGCATAACCGATTCATTATTAGGCCAGTAAAGGGAGGAGACCAGGAGGAGAAAATAAATGAGCCCTCGTATGCACTTTTAATTACTCTTGTCAAGGTGTTTGCATTGTCCTTCTGGGGGAAACCAAACCCAATCATCACTCATACTTATAACTATAGCTTTAGGGCTGCAGAGTAAGCCTGAAAGTTTAGGCTAAAGAAAACAAGCAGGCTCTCCTGAGATGAGCAGAGGTAGCAGAATGAGGACAGTGGTCTGCATGGCTTTACCTGAGGGACAGAGCTGGACAAAAGAACAACATGTGCCTGTCTGTTTGATCTGGGCTACAGTATATGAAGCTGTTTGCACATGTGCTCCCATGTCACAGGCTCTGAACTCTGTGTACTGCCACAGGGCCCCGTGCAATATAGCTGTCACAGGGAATACAACTACGACTTCACAGGATAGAGGTAATTTGATCATTTAAAACATAACTATTAATTAACCCAAAATGGCAAATGTTATGGTAAGATGGATAAATCTATTACAGTGATAGTAATGGAGATAGATTCACTGACAATATTTTAAACTGTTTATCATACATCTTTATGCTGCTGATAACCATGGATATGAGTGTTTTGTTTCTGTGTATTTTTTTTTCCACTGAAATCAATTCTGATTCTGAGGAGTGTGTTAAAGACCTTGTTGAATATTGAGATGTTGCACCATAAATATTTCAAATGTGATTAACAATTGTGCAATAATACATATTGAGGATTTTGTGGCATATGAAATTGTAGGAAAGTCCTGGTTGCTTCAGATCCCTTCCAAGTAGCTCACCAAGGGACTTCTTAATGTACTGTGCTGAATAAGTTAAATCTGATTAATTAAATGCCTTTCACTATTGTACGAGTATCATTTTGATTTCTAACTTTGTACACTAATAAATGGATAATGGTTTATGTTTTATACGCATCTAACTGTACCTCATCTGAGCCTTGCCATGGCTTTTATACGTACTCAATTTCTTATGACTCTCTGGCATTATTGTTTTGTAAAGGTAGCTCACCGGAGGAAAAAATGTTGAGACCCCTGCTCTAGTGAGTCTGATCACCAATGAAACTTGCAAATTCAGATGGGCGTTATTGACAGGCATGGTCCGTCCATATCAAAACAAATATGGCTGCCTACGAGGAAAAAATAAAGAAAAAAAAAACATCACAAGGGAGTGAAAAACATCTTGTATTTGTGAAGAATCAATGAGCAAAGCGCTAAACTCTGTTCATCGAAGGTGGGATAAATTTGATTTTGTTTCACACTGGAAAAACCGAATCTGACAGCAGGATCATGTTTGGTCATGGCCCAAGACGCAGTGGAGGAGGGGGTGAGGACTAATATCTCCACCGTATAAAAAAAAATACAGAGAAATCTTTGTGAATTTGCCAGGCAACAGTGCTGGTCTTAAATACAGTGTTTCCGTCATGCCTCTATTCTCAGTTACCAGGTTGGTCACTTTCTATTGACAGTGATGTAAAAATACTGTGTTGCAGCCCTACTCTTCCCATTCAGAGTACTCACAAACTATTTGTTTACTGCCATCTAAAACTACTCTGTCTCTCAGACCTGCTATTTTCATATCCTCTTTCTACATGATGGTTCAAAGCAAAGCATTGTTTCCCCATAATATTCACTGTCCCTTCTGTGTTTTGTCCAAATCATCTTGAAAACCTCTATCTCCAAAACCTCCAATATGAGCTGCTTTGTGACATCTGTGTAATCTCTCAGTTGTCCAGGTAGGTTCCATAGAAAAGAAAGGGTAATTCTGTGAACTGGGCAAAAGTTTTAGAGTAAAAACTTTTCACCACCCATCTAAGTGGCTTCTTTAGTTCTGAATGGAAACTGGTGAGTCCCTGCTTTAAGGGTCTGTACCTCACTATCTTCAAAAAAATGGTTAGTGGCTTTGAGATGGAAATGTACGGCAGACTGTGGTCCCGAGCTGCTGTATTGTTTATATTAAAGATCACCCATTGATGCTTGGTCGGATCTTTGAAGACATTTGATGTTTCAAACTTTCAGCTTTCATAGCACTATATTCCAAAATTGTAACATCTTGACTATAATTTAATCAGAGTAGAATTTATGGAGGGTCACCAAATCCATTATTCATGTACACAGGACATGAGCTGTGTTTTTCTGCTGACTTTGTGGTTGCTGGGAGACATTTTAAGAGCGGATACAGTTCCCCGGCCTTCCCCGCTCATGATCCAGATTGGTTACAGTGGCACACATTTCCATACGTCTATGTGATATGTCCTGCTCCTCAATCTGCTACTTCCTGCAGTTCATCTCTGCCCTTAATGTTTTATGAGTCCATGTGGTTTGGCGGTGAAAGCAAACCGTAACATTAGCACACTAACTTCCTTGTTCCTGGCAGAGACGGAAAATCCAATAAAATCTGAACTAAACAAATAAAAAAGCATAGTGGATCAAATCAAAATATGACTTACTACGGTTAAGTGGCTTAGACCACCGACAGCAGTCTCCAATTCACCTCCTGTGTCCACAAACAAACTGTGCCCATACAATGTAATTAAAAACAGCAGGCTTGTATAGATGTGCTATATTTCAAATAGGATGCGATGGGAGGCACAAGGGGCTGCAGATGAGCACAGAAAAAAGGTAATTAAGTTGACCAGAACAAGGCGAGTGCGTGGTTAATATTTCAAGCAGAAGCACACAAAGCTCAGTGGACGCCATCAACAACAGGGCACCAACAACAATTATAGAATAATTAGGAGAGAAGCACCCGGGAAGATTTCCAATGTCAAGAATACGTGTAAGTAATTGTGTAAGTTATTTCAGGCTTGGCCCGGTTCAAATTGGGGTTGCACTGTGTCAACAGCCGCAATGGAGCTTATGAGGGACACAACACAAGCTGGCAACACATTATGGACATATTATGGACGCTGCATGACAAGTGATTATATTGTTGTCATGTAAGCTGAGACTGTGTGGGGTCTATTTTCCCTATTAGTTCCCAACTTATGAAAACTTTAACAATTTTGTAAATTCACCTATTTGTATTGGATCATTAGTTGCAGTTACCTGTTTCACAACCTACATTTTAAAACTCAGGTTGGAGAAAGAAACAGTTATCCAAACTGCTGAACTTCACTACTACAGTATAAATAACATGCAAAACTACAAGGTTTTAAAAATAACCCTATGGATTGCATTGCTTTTAGACCACATTAAATTGTTAAAATAATACAAATGTTCAAATTGTATAGCTACATTGTGTATATCAAAAATCACTTTGTACCATAGCTGTGCGCATTTAATCTTGTGCATACACTATGAGTTTGTAATGTTGAGCTAGTGCAGTGTTCACAAATGCGGCGAGGAGGAGCAGGGCTATTTTTAACCTGCCCTGAGGCCTGGGACAGCTGTGTCAAAAGTCAACAACTAAGATGGCTCAGTGCTGTGCCTTCCTGGCCCCAAACATACACAGACACATACACAGACACATACACAGACACAGACATACAGTGAATACAAGCTCTGCTTTAAGTAAATCAAGGGGCAGTATGGCTGACAAGCTAGTGTATGTATGTTTTTAAACATGTCCCAAATCCTGATATATAGATGCTGTTGAGGGGATGAAAATATAACAAATTCCCAACATTTTAGCCAATAAATAAAATGATTTATTGTATTAACTGGCTGAAATGTTAAGCACTACTGTTTTAAAAGTGAACTAATTAGCTTATCTGGTGGTTTCACTTTTTGGAAACCATCTAACCTTGAGGCATTAGAATTTGTTCGCTTGACGGTAGAAGGGTACTTTTTTATTTAACCAATCGCTGCTATTTGGTTATGATGATGAATGTAATGCACCGCTAACGCAGCTAAATAAGCTTTTCCCAAAATCCCATAGGAATAAGGGCAATAACGTCTTTCCCCTTGATAAACATCACCAAATATTCTCTTTGTTCCAGCTTTAAATCCTCAATCTTGGTAACTGCTGCCAACACAGAATGTATACCTCTTCGCTAATTGGCTGGTGCCCAGACTCGCACTTCCGGGGTTCTTGCAAACTGTCTAGTGTATTCCGATTCCTGACCTAGTTGCTGGAGAGAAATAAAACTGAACAGAGGCACTAGGTGTCGCCAGCCTGGCAATCCGCAACCTGGCAATCTGCTTGTCTTCATAATATGTTTG
This sequence comes from Boleophthalmus pectinirostris, assembly GCF_026225935.1. Lineage (NCBI taxonomy): Eukaryota > Metazoa > Chordata > Actinopteri > Gobiiformes > Gobiidae > Boleophthalmus > Boleophthalmus pectinirostris. The sequence continues at coordinate 19,461,166 of NW_026571404.1, forward strand.
CCTGGAATGTGCTGTGCTGTGAACAGACTCTCCTCTCCACAGATCTGACCTAGCTTTACCTTGTGGCATCACCTGATTGTGTTCATAGAGACAGATATAGTTAATGCCATGGAGACAAGCAAGTGGATGACCCTCCACTAGAAAAGTTATATAGTGAACCCTTAATGTAGGCCTAGTGTTCCACATTTTACACAGAGGTTTAATTGCAAGTGAATCACTGCATGCTGCATGAGGTGATTTGCTTTGACAACACCAGAAGGAACAAAGGAAAGTCTAAAATAGAAAAAAAGAACAGAATATAAACCATACAGAGGCAAAGGCAATAGTGAGTACCAACAAAACGCATCCCTCTCCAAATAGAATGTCACTGTTCTTAACCTCGTAACCCAGGCAACAGCTAACATGCCTCACAGTGTAACATTGGCGATGAAATCAAATTTACCTCATGTTAGCTACGGCAATATCTCTGCAGATGAGCCAATGCCCATAACACAGCGATGTACAGCTCGCAGAATGACAAGCCACTCGGTGATTTGTTACACTAATAACACTGAAGACACATTATTTTACAGGCCTCTCCCTCCCTCTTTCTCCCCTATGCCTCTTCATGGACCACTTGGCTTTGTAGTGGCGAAGAGCTTGAACAAATTGAGAAATGATTGGCCCTGAAAGATGAGTAATGGTGATTCTAGCGCTGTCCCCTTCTCAATATGGAGATGATGAGATTTGATTCTTTGGGGTCAGGTACATCAGGAGCAGCTGCAGTGGCTAAGGCTGTCTGCGTCTACGGAGAGATAGATATACTAGGAGACTGCGCACTCTGGTGTACAGGCCCATGGCACCATCAGTCAACGCTGACATAAAATCAATGATATATTTACAAGCCCTATTACCATACGATTACCACCACTCATAGCTACTTTAACAATTACAGGGCCGCTCTTCAGTGCACAAGGATCTACTAGAAGAGGGAGTTTGAGAGGAAGCAGTGTCTAAGCTGTCATTTAGTCTATATAACTATGATTGAGTTCACACAAAAGGACTGAGAGCGGTCGATAAATCTGCACGTTCTTATTCTGTCTGTTCCCTGTGATACTGCTTTAGTTGTATTGTATAGAGAGCTTGCTAAGAGCTAATTTAACTTTGCTTTATACTGAATTGAATTGATTGAACATTTTTGATGGGAATAGGCTGTGAAAAGTGGATCTGGGTGTGAAAGTAAAAAAAAAAAAAAGTTATGATTATATCAGTGATTTTTATTTTTTTCTAAGGTGTGATTTGTTTTTTTCTGCAATTCTGAGACCTGTGATGCCAAATTTACAGTTTCATAGGTGAATGAATCAGGCACACCACTGGATATCCACCACTAAATACTAATAATAAAACCATAACAGAAGAATTCAATGTACCCACTCAAAACTGAATTATCATTCTGTCCGAGTTATAAGACTATTAAAATGAAATGTAAACAGCAATATTATCTCCCGCTCATCAGATTTTGCGATTTGCATGTCATTTAGGTCATCTTAAAGGTCCAGAATTCAGATAATAATCTAATTTTGGTGTGCATATAAACACGCCATTGTCACATATTAGTGTGCATGGGGTAGTGTGGATTATGCTTAAATAACCAGTGTCCAGTCAGTCCCAGGGGCCTTGGGCGTAGAGTGAGTGGTGCCAGACAAACTCAGATGGATGTGCTTACGCCTACGGAGTGTTCATTAGACACTTCTCCACTGCTCCAAATAATCACCAACAAACCTGTGTCATGATTTAGGCTATGGACAAAACTCTTCCAAGCCATTTTTATATGTCAGTTTATTCTTTTTATTTTGTGTAAGAGGATGTGAAATTATATTTTTTTCTGGTGTTAGATTATGACTATCACCAAGTCTTGGTTTGGCTTCTGTTTTCACACTTTGGTCTCCAAAAATCTGTTTCACACGCCAGAGTTGAGAGGAATTCAATTTGAATGTCAAATCTGAAAGAATGTGATCTACTCAGTACAGACGTATTTAAAATCGCAAGTCTTTTTAAATAATATCCAAAAGGTTTGAGATAGAATACATGTTAAAACTGTAACTGATAAATGCAAATTCATGGGTTCATTCATGGGCATAGACTATATATACTCGTATAAATGGACATAACCCACTGACCGCCGTGTTTCAAATAGGAAGTGAGCATGGGGGCTCTTCCAGCTCCATCGTTTCTGTTTCCAATTGATTTGACATTAGAAAATAGTCAGCCTTCTCTTTGTAACTGCTGCAGTGAGCCTCATCATTTTGGTCTTAAAATGTTTGTATTATCCCGCTCTACATGATCCTGGTGTGTTTCTTTTGCCATTTTCTACACAAATACATTCCTATTCCTAATATGGACCTGGCTCCAAATTCGTGGTCACTAGAACTGTGAGCTTCATTTGACTGGAGCCGAACACTGAGGGTGACATCACACTCCCTTAGGCATTATACAGTCTATGGTTTCAAGCTATTCAAATCAAAATGCTGATGGGGAAAAGTCCTCACAAAGTCGTCCAAATCAGGAAGAAACCATTCGCCTGAAACCCATGAATAGGGAAGTTATGAATGAACTGTTGTGTTATTTAACCTTGAATCGAGGCTAATCCCAAAACGGCATCACTTTTGTACTCAGAGATGGAACAAAAACAATTTTCTTTCACACGCAAACCTGAGAACGCTCCTTCCTTCTGCATACGCTTACATCTATGGAAAATATACAGCTATAATATGGTTTTCAGCTCCTCTGGGGGATTGATCATGACTGACTGATGCATTTCGACCAATTACTCCACATGCAGAGTCTCGCACCGCAGCAGCCCGCCGGGCATTGCATGTAGGTCTGTTCCGTGCAGAAGTGAATGGCGAGCTAATTACTGCTGGGGAGACCTGAGCTGAGAGGAGGCTGAGAATAAGGCCTCTTCCCTGGACAGGTGCTTTAATGGGAGCGTGGGGGATAGCGTGAGACCGCCTCTACCTCCAGGGACCTGCGTACACGTCTCCCAGGTAACGCTGTCACCTGTGCACGCCAAGCACAAGGCGCTTTGTCGACTAATGAAGCACGCTATTTTATGTAATCACGAGTCAGCAGGCGAGATACAGCTGCAGGGATGTTCCTGTATGTGTGCTTTTTTTTAACATTAGAATAAATAAAAACACATATATGGTAGTAATTATGGTAGTAATAGTGGTAATAGTAGTAGTAGTAGTAGTAGCAACAACAGCAACAGTGGTAGTAATTGTGGAGTACAGGTTTTAGTACTAGTAGCTGATTCAGGACTCCCTGGAAGAAGAGAAACCATGTCTCAGTAGGACCTTCCTGGTTAAATAAAAGCTAAGTAAAATATTTAGCAGCAGTAGTAGTTTTGCAGTAGTTATGACAAATTATGAAGCTGGTTCTTGTTTTGAAGTAGGACATATTGAGTACTTTCTACTGAGTAAACAATTATCTAACACACAGACTTAATAAACTTACTAAAAAAAACAAAACAAGTTATTATACATTTACTTGAGTATGAGCAAAAACACTTGAAAGGCATTTTCCAAGTCCAAGTAGACTCCAGACAGTGAACCTAGTGCTATCCGCTCTCCAACCATTTTACATGATTAATAGTGCAGCGAGCAGGAGTTGAAACTGCAATTAAAGGTGTCTTCCATCAGTAGAAGAGCTCCTTTCTAGGAGTCAGCTAAAGCCGGGCCGAGGGGAGCCGTGCCCCACCACAGAAGTCATTATTTCTCCTCAGCTCCACCGAATATATTAACTTCAGTGCTGCTGTCTTAGCCACCACCTCTGCCTCTCCATTCGCTCCTTGTTTTTGGGGATGCTTGCAATTAAAAAGGGGAAGAAGAAAGCGCCAGAATAGTCCCTACCCCACCACACAGGCAGATTGAGTGCTTGCAGAAAACAAGCTCAGAGGGCCCCCAGAGACCCCCAGCCGAGCTCAAGGAGAGGCTAAGAGAGACACTGTCGACCACTTTCAATGACAACAAAAACAGAAAGTCCTTTTGGCTAAATGAATGGTTTCCTAAAACTGTACAGATGGGCCGGAAACAACTAACTTCTACAGTTGTTTGTGGGTTGCCATGTTGGAACATACAGTAAAATACAGCATATGTCAGAGTTATGTATGAAAAGTACTTGTGGATGTCTGTCAAACTCGCTACTTAATGCTAGAGCTGCCAAAAATAAATACATCTAATTGTGATTTGTGATCGCATTGTACTCCACGGCCATTAACATTTGAGAGAAGACTGAAATATGAACTGATAAACTACTACAAGTATCTGTTACACCTGTATATAGAGGTCTAAACTACAAGTACAACAAGATTTTCCCATAAAAAACTGAATATTTGTTCTTTGCAGAGGATCTTCTATTTGAACTTAACTTGCGATTTTGATCAGTTGCTATTAATTGTGTAGCCCTACTTATCAGCTACTACCAAAGGACTATTATGTATATATTTTGACAGGTATTCACTAAATACATATTTTTTTTTTGAATTTTGAAGGATAGGAAGATGCCATGTTTATAGGAATCCTTTTGGTTTGGTATATAAAGTACCTCTTGGAACTCTATAGTGAATTATAGCTCCTTCTCCTTATCCCAGAGTTACCCACTAAAACAGACTTATGCGTATCTTACAAACTCTGACTATGGATTACTCTGCTGCTGAGAAAGGATCATTACATCCATAATTCCCTGCTTTGCATAATGTCTTTGTGAATTTTTCTCAGGATCCTCTTTTGAGCAGCTCTGTAATTAATTAAATATATGTACATACTTTACGCCGACAACTTTTCATCTGCATTGTTCAAAAGTAGCTTCATGAATATGTTTTTGACAATAGCTGGGCATGATTGTAATTGGGAGAAACAGCAGCAGAAACTCTATTATGAATCCAGTCAGTGCTGCAGCTCCAATAATGAGCCAGAAGAAAGTGATTGTCGTACATTTGACGGTTCACCGAGTCCCAGTCATTGTCTTTATCTGCGATGGAGAGAGTGGGGAGGCGGGATCGGGGAGGGGGAAGGATCACAATTCCTTTGAGGTGCATTTAAATCATGGCCTCCACATATTACGGAGAAAATTCCCTCTTGAGAGAGCCAGGCGAGATGGCGTCCTTCAAGCCCCGCTGGGTTTCCTGTCATCATGAAATGGGAGCAGCAGATTAGGCGGGTGAGGGTCTGTGGAGGGGAGGGAGGGGGGTAAGTGCTGAAATCGGGTTTAATCCCATCTCACACAGCCTACTCTGGTGAAGACACTCCTGCGTACTATATCTGAGCTTTAGAGCGCCAATGAGGGAAGACCACCGGGACGTGGCTTTGTAATCAAATGCATTGTTTATCTAAGTGCGCATCAAAATGGGCTATTAAAATCCACACCTGCAAAATCCAATTTAAATACAGATACCAGCAACATTGTGTAGGATTTGGATATTAAAATCGTGCTTCACAGCCCATGAGAGCAACTTGTCATCGATGACTGTGTGACTCAGGGGGACGAAGAGGTATTGCTTCACAAACTGACAGCTAAATCACATATAATATAATGCTGTTTAAAGTGAAAGAAGCACTCAAATTAAGATTTACAATGTCCAGAAGGTTATAAAGGGGTTTGTATGGATTACTAAAATACATATCGATATATTATTCCATTAAGAAAGGACAAAATCGATGGCAACTGAAAGGTCATTTGAGGTGGGTGGTTTATCATAATTGTGTATTGTTTGTGCGTATTATCTCTATGGCAACCCTCCAGCTTCCCAGTCGTTACAATGGTCACCCATGACCTCTGATCATAACCACATCTAACAATCTGATAGAAATCCCATTCCACTATAAAAACACAGACTGCATTAAAACACAAGGGAATTGACACAGACTAATACTCAAATGAAATGCTGTGTTTTAAAGTGTGCATTAAAATAGACATTTTAAAATCACCACCTGCAAAACGCCATTTAAACAAAGACACACGGACATTAAGCTAAATGAGTCTGATGGAGATATATTCGGTAACGGGTCACAAATTAATTCTATTTCATGATTATTTTCACTTTCTGTGAGTCTCCGAGCGTACATTACAGATACATAAGGCCTTTTGATGATCACTGGCCAATGGCGGCTGTATAAAGATCTCATCAAAGTGACAATTTAGCACAGCTCATTGTGTTTAATGGAGTGCTGTAAAACACATCCTTTCCAGTGTAATTAATGACAACAGAGGACACAAATGTGGATGAGGATTGTACATTTACTCTATTTGTGGAGCTGGTCGTGACAGCATTAACAATCAGTAATGAAATTGTATCACATAGGCATCTCTCTATCCATGCAGCAGTAATTAGTCCTTATATCAACAGTCATCAAGAGCTTTACTTATGTGAGATGAGCAGTTGTGAGAAGTAGGGTATTGTCAAATATTTATTTCAGAACTGGAACACATCATCATTTCAAGAGTAAAGTCTCTTAAAGGGTCCATATTACGCTATTTTATGATCTAGTATTTTATAATGTTGTTTCCTCAGAACATGCCTGGAGTTGTGTTTTGTTTCTTTCACACGTTTACCACACAGATTGCATATTTAGATTGAGTTCTTCTCTCAGAAAACACCCTGTTCCACCTTGTGATGTCATGTTTTAATAAAGGAAGTGCTCCACTGTGTTTTTAAACTCCATACATCTTCACCAGAATCATTTGGATTTCAGCTCTGGAAATGCCAACCTATACTAAATTAAAGGTAAAAGGTAATGGTAAAGGTAGCTGTTAACTTGCACATTACAGCTTCATGATATCACAAGTTGGAAGAGAGCATTCTGAGCTTTGAAGATATAAATAATAAAGGGTTACTCAAACGTAGGAATGAAAGAAAACAGAATTCGAGGTATGTTTTTGATGAAGTAACAACATTGTAATATGTCTTAAAGCTTACAGGAGTCAATTTTGCATTATATAGGACCTTTAACATTTACTACATAAGTAGATTAACATACACAAAACTAAAAGCAGTTCCAAATATGAATCTATTTATCATCAGGACATCTATAGCCTCCAGTTATTTCTACATCCGTAGTAATCAAAAACATTGAAGAATTGGTTAGAGGAAAAAGAATGTGCAGAAATAAACTAGTGAGTGTCTGCTTGTATTTTTACCATTTACTGCCAGAAATGTGTCACTTTCAAGCAACACAACTGTAGAATTATCTCTAATGTGCATGATCTTTGTGATCTGTACAAGGCGTGTCTCCTGTCCTCACACTGTAACCTCTGCTGTTGACATAGATATAGTTCACACCTGCACAGATACCAGCTGAGACTTTTCATGAAGCTACAAACAGTACATCCAAGGAATTCTAAGATTTTTCTATATGCTCTTTTTGTTTCTAATGCTCCACATATGTAAATACATGTTCAGATTTTCAAGAAAAAATTTTAAAAACATAAAAAAATTTGACTGAATGACTAAAATAGTTACAATGTTAGCACTGTATATAGATTAATGACAGCACTCACAAGACTAAAATTAGATTCAGTGGCACTTTGACATAAGTGCATATATGATTTTGACTTTGGGGACGCCAAGGCACAGAAACAAATTGTAATCCCATAAATGTGTGATCAGAATCAGCCATAATGTCAAAAAATATTCAAATGGCATCAAGTTCTTTGAGAGCCGATGTAAATGTGTTTTTACATGTGCACCATTTGTATGTATGGTATTCACAGAGGCAGAGGAATGAGCTATACCTTGCGAAGCCGAGTTGCCATTTCATTTCAAAAGAGCTCTGCTATGCAAATGGATGACAGACATATTTTTCATCACTTTAGTAAAAGTAGCACGTGAACACAACATCATTCATTATATACGTGGCTCGCATGGATGCAAGGAATAACATAAGAGTGACTCACACTCTTGTTTGGACATATTAAGATACAGTATTACACTTCATACCATACTCTATATCAGGGGTCACCAAGCTTTTTTTCTCTGGGGGCCATATTATGGCTCCTGACTGTAATTGGGGCCAGGGTTGGGTAGGCTGTATAGCAGAATAGTATGATCCTGATGACGGAGATTATATTCTTTGAGAACCACCACACTTTCTTAACATATCAGACAAACTGCACAGTCCTTACACTGAACAAAAAAAATAATCCGTCATCCACTGTTCTTTGAAAACTCAACACTCTCTGTTAACTTTTTGTACTTTAACACAAGCCATTTTGCTGTCCTTAACTGCACTACAGTACTCTGACTTGACTGTCTCTGTTTAATCTCGCTTGTCAGGTGATGAAAATTCGGCAGCAAATTCGGGAGGGTTAAAGAGGCGTGGAGGGCCAGAGTCGCCCCGTGGGCCTTAGTTTGATGACCCCTGCTCTATATATCTGTACAACAACTCACCCTTATGTAATAGATAGCCTTTTGTCATGTCAATCACTTTTTCATCTTTGCACTGTTTCTCCTTTCTCTTGTATATCACACAAATATATTTTGTATTACTATGGTTCTATATTTTGTATAATTATGCCATATTTGACATCAGTCTCTTGCTATTTGTGCTACTTATTTTGAATTTATTACTACCATTTCTCTTTTAGCGTTGTATTATTAAAATTATTGTGATGTGTGAGCTACTGCGTCCAAATAATAAATAAGTCTCATGTAGCTGCAACACTACACATTTCTAATATTGGTTAGCATCTGTAAGGTCTTGAGTGAGTGACAGCTCGATTCAACCAATCACAGTGAAGTACAGAATTGTTATCTGGAAGAAAATTGTGTTGCTTTTTTTTTGTCATATAGCCCAATCCTAACATTTACCTGAGGAAAATGATAAGGATATACTGCATGTTTTTGTTGAAGCTGGGTGTCAAAATGTGTTGATTTTCAGGTTGCTTGTGCCTGTGTTGTTGAAGCAGGCAGTGGAGGTGTCTCAGAGGAGCCCTGTCATGGTGGATGCTCGGCGGGTGAGGACAGAGCGTCTTATGTCAGCCTCTGCACTGGGACTGTGAGGCTCAGAGTGTGGGCAGCCAGGGCACAGCCTTCAACACCAATCTCATGTTTGTGTGAGAGCTCCCGGGGGCTTTCACTGTCAATAAACATGTGCACGGTTCTATAGTTTGCCCCCAAAGTTACAACATTTCTGCACAGTTACTGATTGAATTGGATGTTTGTGTGTTTTTCAGTACTATTGGGATAACAGGTGGCAAATGTAAAAAATCTAAACTGTAAAAACAATTTAAAGATGCACTGCGTAAGCTTTGTAGCGACGGGTATGCCAATTGCTTGTCTCCATGTATAAGTCATAGTTTTGGATCTGGAACATTCCACTGTATGTCTTTAAACATAATCAGCATTTTCATTACAGGTGTTTTATTGGCCCTGTGCGTGTCTCCATATAGATGGATTAGTTTAAAGCCATACTGTGAAACATTCAAGGCAAAGCAATAGCATCTCCTTATACACAAACAGGTAGCATGGCCTCTACCTGAAATGTTACCAAATGCACCATTAAAGTGTATTTTTGTGTATGTTTTGGAGGTTCTGTCAAATGCTTTCCTCAGTGGAAATATTGTTGCTCTGTCTGGAATGTTTCAGAGTATTGGTATTTAAGCTTCCTATCTCCATGGAGACCAAACCAGACAAGTTACAAGTTAGATCTGCGGGGAGGCAACCTCGCTCACAGTCAGAATGCCTGTTTTTCGAGACATTTTTGAACTATATAAAATCACCTGTAATGTAATAAATGTAAGGTAGAGCTTTTTAATGTCATCCTGTGGAACATTCTAGACAAGGCAATGACATATTGACATATCCATAGAAACAAAGAGGTGACGGACCCTCAACCAAAAAGTTACATAGTGCACCTTTAAGCATTGCATTGTTCTATTCTTGTTAGCTCTCATTTGAATACACATAAACTGACTTTTTTGTCTCTATGCAGATAAAACAGTGCCATAAACAGTGTCCTCTCTAATACAGAGAAATAAATGTGTGAGCGTACCATGCTCCTATGCTACAGGCCAGCATCAGTGTGGCTGTCAGTAAATGGGAGCCTGCAGGTAAAAGGGTCATGTGGCAGCAGCAGAAATATGTGTAGGTCAGAAGCGCTCTGTGCACTGTACCTCCATTTCTGTTCTATCTGTGGCTATACTGTATGTAGAACCACTATGATAGCATGAAAAAGGGTGTTAACAAAAATTTCACTAATATAACTTTTGCCCTTTTTTGTATTATAAGAAAAAAACCTAAATAATCTATGCTCGTAATATATTTTTTCTTAGAATTTTGGCTTTTAAAAGTGTCAGAAATTATATATTTTTGATGACTTCTTGTTAAGTGAAAAAATTGAACTAAAAGTTAAAATGCAAAATGTTCCTCTCTCCAAACTCCAATAGAAAGTAATCATTGTCTTATTGATCCAGGTACTTCCTATCTTGTATTAAACTAGCATAGATTCCACTGCTTTGCTCTGTGTCTGCATGTGTGATCAATAAACCAATGCGAAGATGAGAAATGCAGTAGTTTGACTTACAATGTGAAGCTTGAGGAAGTCTCCGAGACCAGAGGAGCTGTCCACTCGCACCAGGACGGCGTCTTTGAGGTGGGTGCTGAAGCCGATGGCGAGGCGGTCGGCCCGGGTGCTGGGGCGGTCATTCGGAGGCCAGGTGTATGTGATGAGTCCTCCATCGCGCCCAAATATGTATGTGGTTCCCGCTGCAGAGAAACAAGAGCAAAACATTAGGATACATTAAGATCTAGCTCGAATTCAAACTGGAATTTTTCATGAGCACTAAATAATATATTTACACATCTCACCTAAGGCAGTGCAACAATATTTAATCAATATATACTGTGGAATAAGACAGATTTTCATTGCGGTTTACAAGCTCTTGAAAGCACTATAGAATGTCATTATTCATTCACTCCACACACGCGGCTACTTGTAAAAGCCTCTTGTTTAACTACACCTGCCCCGGGGCCAACTGACTGAAACATGGCTGCACCACAGGCACCATCAATAGCTCTCTCACACACCGCATTTGCCCAGGCAATTTGGAAGAAAAGGCTTGCCCACGGGCACAAGATTATGAACTGTTCTGAGCTGAGATTGAACCATCAACTTTCTGGTTATAGCTATAAAAATGAATCCTCACAGTTCCAAAATTACACAAAGAACCCTTGGTTAGGAAATAAAAATGTCTCTTGCTGAGTTTGAGCAACTTAAGAATGGTGTTAAAACTAGTTTGTCCATGTAATCATCTCATGATGACTATCTGTGATATTTTACATCTGAAAGTGGCCCATACTAGCCTGATTCATGAGCTGGTTTCAGTTTGTGGAAACCATCTGATCTCGCAGCATTAGAATTCGTTTGCTTGACGGAAGGAGGATGCTTTTTTTTATTTAACCAATCACTGCTCTTTGGTTGTGACATATGTAATGTGCCACTAACGGTGCTAAATGATACATTTAGCTTTTCCCAAATCCAGTAGGAAGAAGGGCGATAACGTCTTTCCCCTTGATAAAATTCACCAAACATTCTCTTTGTTCTGGCTTTAAATCCTCGATCTTGGGATAATCTTTGCCAACACAGAATGTATGCCTCTTCGCCGATTGACTGGTGTCCAGACTTGCACTTCTAGAGTTTCTGCAAACTGTCTAGTGTAGTCCGATTCCTGACCTAGTCACTGGAGAGAAATGAAATTGGTGGCAAGGCCCATACCCCTGAATCTATACCATTCAGCAAAAAAATCACACACCACATCAGATCATTTTAGGAGAACTTGCTGTTGACTATCAGGTGAAATAAGGACTGTCAACAGTATTAACATAACAAAGGCACATGCATACTCCTCCATTAGACCGGAGTGCTTTACTGTGCTGAGTAATGACTTTGCAGAGCACCGCACCACATATCTCTCCTGAAGCACCCTCACCTTCATTTGCTGCTTTAAGTACACTCACGAGCCTATTCACGAGTCAACGGAAAAACCCAGTGCAAATGAGAGAGGCAGATTCTGGTGTCACTTTCCTCATAACGCCGTGCAATTACTCTGTTTTACTGCCTCACCTCCAAAGAGTCTCCGGCAAATTTGCACACACCACATCCAGGGCGCCAAGGTAACCAGCATGCCAAAACGAACCACCTCTCTGTCTCTCAAATCATTAGTGACCTCAAAGGCAGACAGACCACTAGCAGCATTAAAACGGAGTCACCGGTCCAATTATGGCCCAGCGGTCACCTCTAAACCAGCGATCTCCAGTCCATTAGCAAGTTGACTTCACAAGCTCGTGAAAGGGTTTAAACGCAACCTCATAGCAAGGCAGGCATGATGGTGCTAATCGAGTGAAAAAAGTAGCTGGTCAAATTGTGTGGAAAATGCTGGTCCTAATGAGAGAAATGGACCAATTAAAATCATGTTTTATTAAAAAAAAATAGTTATTCTTTCAACAGATTTGACCTTGCTACAAGTTAGTAAAATTGTGCCTTTGCAACCAAGCATCTCACTAATAACAAGATAATATTTTTTCAAATTTTTCCACATTTTAGTTGCAGTGTTGAATTCAATTAAGGGTTTTATTTTGTCTTATTCTGCTCTCCAGACCCTGCTGCATCTGTAGGTGTCATTGGCTACGTCCTCGGCCAATCAGGAAGATTTTTACAGCCAAATTAACACAAATTGCTTAAGTAATTTTCCTGATTAAGGGAGTTTCTTTTTCTATTTTCACCAAAACTTTGAAAAAAGACTTAGGTAATTATATTAGGGGGGTAACAAAATGTGAGTTCCATAGAAGTTACCACATTAATGAAGACTTCTAACACTTTTTCAATGTGTTTCAAATGTTTTTTTTTAAAGCAAACTTTTGTGGGAAGTCAAGTGCAAATGAACCCATTAAACGTGTGTGAAAACTGTCAGTCTAATTAAAGAAACATTTCAAAACAAAACATCCATTGACACCTGCCAACTACCAACTTTTTTGTGAGACCTGACACCATCACCTCAATCAAACACATTGATATATTTAGCTAATTGCACAATGTTCATTCATTAAGATAGCAGTGGGGTTCATTGGGCAAAAGTAGTTGGGGGTTGAAAAAGAAAGAATGAAAAAAACAAAAAAAAAAAAAAAAAAACAGAAAATTGCAAAGTAAATGCCTGAGAGAAAGCCAAGAAAATGAATGCAGCTGTCAGATTAGCATAAAAACAGCTATCTTCATGAAAAATTAGACAAGGAGGAAGCCAGCGCAGGCCTGTGTGTTTTTGCATTTACATATGTGTGTGTGTGTTCTCCTAGTGTGAAGGAGAAGCACTGTTAATATTCATAGGGCCAGGGAGTTAAACAGCCTTTGCCTGAACAATGGATAATAAATCACACAACTGTAATTCCAATATTTTCTTGTAAACCAGTTCACAATGACATAAAACTATTGATATATTTTACATGATTATTTATATGTCTCCCTTCACTGCGCTGTGACTAAAGCATGTCATTTTGGAGTTCACTTGCAGTTCTCCTTTCTCTCATTTTCGTCGATTCACAGCGAAGCCATTAGTTTGAAAAAATAGCATCATTAATTAACAATACCATGATTAACAAATAGCAGAGGAGGCCCACAGATCTATGACAGAATTTATTGTTTTCATAAAGCATAGCGCACATTTGTTAGACATAATGAAATAACGCTGTAAGCAGTCTTGTTCTTCTAATGGATAAAGCATTACAGAACAAGATGGCTTCTACACAGGAAAATGCATTAAATGTAATATATTCGCCGAGCAGGGCATCATTTCTTTTTCATGAAGTCTGCCGGCTAGCGCTAAAAAACTGTTCTTGTACAGCTAATGCATATCTGATGTTGCAGGAGATATTTCGAATGCATGTAGCCAGAACTGGACTGGTGTCACTGTCCTCAAGTTTACCCCCTCTAGTCACAAACGCTTGCACTTTGCTCTGGCGTATTATAATTAAGCTCCTCTAAAGCGTGTCAGTGAACTTGCCTGGGCCTGGAAGCCACCATTTCCTCCTCTCTCTGTTCACCAGATATGACACCCGCTTTATCCCAATGACAGCTTATTTACTTGTGGGCGAACTCAAAAACACTGTAATGCTAAGATCTATTTTGCACAGTGTGTAGAGGCACCCGCAGTTTAATAGCTTTCTTGTCACACACCAAAGGTCACCCAAACTAACTGGTCTGTTGAATGCGAGCAGTGATACATAGTGCAAATATATACATGTGGTAGCCCACATTATGTCCCTCTGTGTACTATGCTTTTAATGGTCTTGTGCTTGGACCACCTGTTTGCACCTCCATAATAAAAGCATTCAATTTATTCTCTAGTTTACCAGGCCCCACTGTAGGGCTGATTGGGATTTTTCTTGCAATTTGTAACGGTTTTAATATCAGTGTTCATTTTCAACATACGCACATACATGTTTTTGAAAAGAACTGGTAATCTAATAATTACATGCATTTCAGCACATGCATGTGGAGGTATAAACTAGTCTAAACTAAACCTAAATAAAACGTCATGCAGATGAAATATTTAGCTCTATACAGAGGATACTATGGCCTAACAGATGATTGGTTTAATTGTGACCAATCAAATTGCAGTAACAGCCATACACTGACACTTAATATTGCAGATCTAGAAAAAACTGTTTTGTCAATTGACCAGTTTCAGTAATTAAGATGGTTTAGATCAAGGTTTCCTTTTACAATTAACTACATGAAAATTAATTATAGATTATAGATACATATGTAACAATTTATTAAAACAAACCATAATTTATATACAGTATGTTCATTATTTAGAGCTGTGCGACGATATATACAACAACCCACCCCGGAATCACAACCTAAAGGGTTTAGGCTGAAGTCAGAACTTACTTATGATGCCTAACCCTTTCACTGGTCAGACTGTGAGGAGTATGCATATATACACAAGTACAAAGGGTCTTTATATAGAACTTTAATGCGTTCAAAATCCACAGCAGCAGATAGTGTTAAACTCCTTGGGGGGCTGTTGGGGATTAAGATACAAGGGGAAACATGGCTTATGTACACCTACATGTTTGTGCAGCGAGGCCATGAAATCAGGAGCCACGTGCCTGTGTATCTCTGCTGGTAGCAGTAATTATGTTCCCGCTCCATATTTGTTATTTGTGTTCTCTCCTGGGAAGGTGCAGGCACCGATATGGATCTGCTGTAGTCATTAGATACACTCGTGTCCTGGAAATACTCAACTCCGGTGTCTTTAATTTGATGAAACTTATTCCCACATCGCCATTTGACTAAGACGACAACATGTAGAGAGAGACAGGAGACTACAATCAGACACACAACTGCACTTTCCCTGTGGCACAAACATCACGACATAGCTTCACTTTCAAGGCCAATTCAAAAACCTTTATACATTTTTTTTCAACAGCTGTAGCAACAGTGTGTAATTTGAGTGGCATGTCACCTGCATGATTCTACGGAAACAGAAAGTTATTGCCCAAATTATTTCAGTGCAATAAAAACATCAAAAAACATGGCTGGATTTTAGTCTAAAAGTCAGTATTATTTGTGTGATGGTATAATCCTTTTGCCGTGAACACCATCCACTAAAAATGATACGAAATGACATTATGTAGAGAAATATGTTAGCTCTGGCTCTGCGGAGTGGGCAGTTGGGATTGCTTTGGTTTCATTTCACCACCTGTTCACTTGGGTCAGATGTCTGCTCTGCCTGGGCACTCAATGGACACTTTATTCAGTTAAGTGATATTATTGGAATTCGTTTTAGCATGCATGGTTGCAAATAGGAAATCATGTACTAATAACATGAATATATATATATTTTCCTGTCTTTTTTATCTTTGGTTATTCAAAATCCAATCAGAGTAGCCTTCACTACAATATGGCAGGCAAATTAAAGTAAAAAGACAGCACCAATTTAACACATTTGGTCCATACTGTTCCATTTCCAACTGCATCTCCACCAATTCATATTTCCCCAGAGTGCAGAGCCAAAAAGACGTTAAGCTCTTGAACAGGAAGAGGAGGGGGGGCCTGTCAGATCTACACAATGAGCCCCTCCAGCCCAGGCCTACCTCTGTCTGAGCATAATGAATTAAACTGTCCTGCACTGGGATACACTGAAGGCTAGCAGCTCTGCGCGGTGTCAGTTAGCATCACACAAGATAAACATTGGCAGATCAAACAGTGGGCTTTCATTAAAAATGTAGCACCCTCCCAGGGGATGCTCTGGACAAGGAGCTGTCTAAAGAAGTAGACAAAAATAGACAAAATGGTCAGCTGTATTTGAGAGTGAGAGTGGTGTTGTCACAGTCACAGTAGAAAAAGTACCACTATTTCAAATTTGTATTAATCAAGAGATCTTAGTATCTGGAGTAGATCTTTGTATCTGGACTATGATAAACATTCATTTTAAAGTGATTCTTGTGAGATTTAAGCAGAGATATAATGTTGTTACCTCTTCAAAAACATACCTGGAGTTGTGTTTTGTTTCAGTAACCATTTATTTAGGGTGACCACATTTCCGTTTGTCAAAACCAGGACACCGTACGGGGGGTGGGAGGTGGGGCCTCGTCATTGACATTGAGCTACTCTCACCTGGTAAACCTTTTTAATGTTTTTTGGTGTCCTGGTGAGCTTTGAGGTCCCTGGCACCACCACTGGACACTGAAACATATGTGCCTGTTTTGCACACTGTGCACATGGTCTCCCACTTGTTCCGACAGGGACGGAAAGCGGGGAATTTTTTGTACAAGTCATCGTTAAATGCTCATTTGTGCTTCGGCATGTTGCAAACTGACCGACTGAAACAAAACACAACTTCAGGTATGTTTTTGAGGAGGTAACAAGATTATAACTTGGCTTAAGGCTCAGAAGAATCACTTTTAAAATTAATGTTTATCATATTCCAGATACAAAGATCTACTCCAGATACTAAGATCTCTTAATTAATAGTTTGAAGTAGCAGTACTTTTTCTACTGCGACTGTGACAATACTTTAGATTAGTGGTGTCAAATTATCGCGTTAATTGCGATTAATTAATTACAGTCATATTTAGCGCATGTTTAGTGTTTCTGTATGTGAGTTTCTTTATTATAAAACCTGTTTTTATGTGTTGTTGGGACAACAACACACACACACACACAAAACACATTTATACATTTTTTTATTTCGGTAATTCCACTCATTGCCGGAAACCCACACAAAACGCTAACGTTGGCGGCGTCAGTCACACAATGGACAAGGTGGAAGAGCCAGTAGAACAGAGTCAGCAGTGCACAGGTAAAAACACATTCGTGTCTTGGAAATTATTCTCCCGACGTGAAATATAAAAGAAAATAACAAATATAATATCACCTGAAAACAACCTGCATAGGCTCATGATGTCTGCACTACTGTCCTATAGTGACCTGCCACATGAGGGGACACGCACACAAACACACACAAACACAAACACACACAAACACACACACAAACAAACACACACCTTCATCATCGTCATTAACCTGAGAACGCGCGGACCACGTTTGCTTCCGTAGACATTGCGCGGACCCCGCTGTCCTCCCGTGCGCCGCATGTGTGGATCGTGTTTTCTCGCGTACGCGGCGTAAACCGCGCTTCCTCCTGTGCGCCTCTAAACCAGAACTAACACCAAGACTAAAACCAGGACTAAACCAGGACTAAACCAGGACTAAACCAGAACTAAAACCAGAACTAAAACCAGGTCTAAACCAGGTCTAAACCAGGACTAAACCAGGACTAAACCAGAACTAAACCAGAACTAAAACCAGAACTAAAACCAGGTCTAAACCAGGACTAAACCAGAACTAAAACCAGAACTAAAACCAGAACTAAAACCAGGTCTAAACCAGGTCTAAACCAGGACTAAACCAGGACTAACACCAGGACTAAAACAGAACTAACACCAGGACTAAAACCAGGATTAATCCATTCCAGGACTAAACTAGGACTAAAACCAGTGATCTCATATATAAAGCATTTCTCTATCAATAATATTTTTAATATGGTTAAGGAAAGACTGGACTTTTTATTGTCTTTAAGTAGACAAAAGTTATTATGTTCAGATTTCCTCGTCTTTGCTACTTTACAACAAACAGTTTCTTATTCATGGAGACTTGGGCTCAACAACCAATTTGGAGAGATTTGTTAAACAATAAATGACTTTATAAAGTCACTTTTTTAAATCTATATGAGTCTTTTGATCTGCCACAATAATGTAATAATGAATTTAAATGAAAATACCTCAAATTGAAGGCTTTTCTCAGCAATTTTTAGGTGAGATTAAAATGAGATTAATTAGATTAATTAATTACAGATCATAATTAATTAATCTCTCAATTTTTTTAATCACATGACAGCACTACTTTAGATATGTTTGTGATAAGAAAACATTATAACTATCAAAAATAACATTATAAGAGTATACTTCTGCGAAATGTAAGGCTAATCGTTGGCCCAATTAATCAAAGTTAAACATATATCGCCCATTTCAAATTTAGCCATACTAATACAACAAAATGTCCTCTTACGGCACTGTGGCAACAACTGCTATCTGCAAATATATAATCTATTTACAATACAAATGTAAACCTTTTTGCTTTACATTTTCCTTCAAAAAACATGCCTTTAAACTCCTGCTTTAGGCTGATAAGATACGAACCCTCTACATACATATTTACAGTAGAGCCACGCACCATAAGCTGTGAATGTAAAATAAACAGCTAAGTGTCAGGATGCCAGGCGGATAGGTGTAATAAGATAGACAGAGGCCTGGCGCAGTGCCCGGACACACAAGGTGCTGCTGGATACTGTCTGCTGTCTGCTAAACCACACAGCTCCACTTTGAATAGGCCCTTAGACTGTCTTTCCTTTGACCTCCTCAACACCAGCCTCATATTACCACCTCTGCCGAGAAGCGGGCCGGCAATCCAATCATAATTACATAGTTGTGATGGAAATATGAAAAGGAAAGATGACATTATAGATCTGCTTTCTGTCAGCACCTCGCACTTGTGTTACTCCGACCTGCCGCCAAGGATTCCCGTAAATGAGCGGTGTGCAAAAATAGATTAGCCCCGACGCGCCGTATTGTATCGCATTTTGGAGATGGATTTCTGATCATTTCCGCGAATCTGTCGGAGGAAATACACGGCCTCCCAAAGGCCTTTTTGACTATAAATAAACAAAACACTTTTATCTGATCGATGTTTTACACTTGTAATACTTTCCCATTCAGTGTAAGGCAAAACTGAATTCTAAGATAAGCTCAAATTGGCTGGCAGTTACCGTTACCCTCAAAATATTTGCTCTTGGCACTTGTATGACCCTGCGTGGCCCTTTTTAAATGTTGTGGAGCAAAATTTTGGATTAATGAACTTAAAGGGCCCATATTAGGCTATTTTCTGATCTTATAATGTTGTTTCGTCATCAAAAACATACCTGAAGTTGCGTTTCATTTTCATTCACATGTTTCAAACACAAACTTAGCAGAGTTCTTCCCTCAAAACACTGTTCTACCTTATGATGTCATGTGGTGATACAAGAAGTGCTCAGCTGTGTTTTTAAAGTCCACACAATTTCGCGTGAAACAGCACTGTGAGCTTCAGAGATGTAGACAGATTCATAAAAATTTGTGTGAATGAAACAAAATACAACTCCAGGTATGTGTTTGAGAAGGTAACAGGATTCTTAGAAGTCTTAAAGTTCACAAGAATCAATTTTGTGTAATATAGGACCTTTAACAGAATTGTAACAAACCCCTTGAGGTATAGATTTAATTGAAATGACTTAATTTTGTGTCTGAAAATGAATTTTACTCACTACTTCCCCTAACTCATTTATTAACATAATTTTCATAGCCTAAAGAGATGTAATAGTTGAAATCGGCGAGTGCTTTTAATAAAATGGCAAATTTCAATGGATCATACTTGTGTCTATTTTGGTGTTTGTTGCCTCCTCTTGGGACTTCTACAATTAAGAGCAACTTAATGATCTCTATCACATTACCATTTTAGATCCTGCTAAAATCATTAGCTCAATTTATGTAGACACTCGTACCTAATTAAACACAGTTATTGGTATCTGGTAAAGGAGCTATCTCAAATCAATGCTGCAGAAGATTCAGTTCCACCAGGGATCACAGTGAATCAAGCCGATCAATGTGCCCACTTGATATACAGTATTGTACGCTATAGCACTTTAGGGTGGTCTAGTTGCATACAGTTAATAGTACTGGTGTTATGAAGAAACTGGTTCTTGGATAATTGAAGTCTTTTGGGCTGCATGTTCCAACTTGGCAGCAATTACAAAGATGTGAGTTATAGAGACAGTTTGATAGTAGGACAGCGTTCCCACAGCCGCAGAGCATAATTAAATGCTACATTGCTCGTACCGCTGTGATCCAAAATAATGATGCCAATACGCTGATATCCATCTATGGGCCCATGTCTGATCCACTCTAATAATAATGACACTCTTCTCCAGGCGTCTTTGTGAGTCAAAGTTTTAACAAATATTATTCAAACCTCCTGTGACATGAACCAGTGATACAGGATTAAGGAACAAAGCCCAATTTGATTACATAAAGCCAGAGGATTATATGGACTGAAGTGCAGGCGGATCTACTGGTACCTAGTATTCTTATTAAGAGTGGCTTCATATCCTGCCTTTTACCACTGTGTAAAGCAAAGCACTTATTTTGTTCAACTAGCTGTGACAATTGTTCACCTGAGATCACAATTTTGGAAGACAAAATATGAGGAGTGAAAACCATCTCTGACCCCGCTGAGTTTTATTGTGCAAATAGTCAGGTTTTTAAGTTTGGGAGTAAATGCTTTTCGGTTGCTGAACAGAAGTTAGCCCATGCCTCAAACTAAAATATTTCATGCAGTATTCTAGTTAAAGTTGGAAATATATTGCAATAGTTCTGAAGATATGCAAAATTAGAATATCAGGTTTTATTGTCTAAAAGTTTAAGTATTCAAAATGAACACAGTAAGAGCTGCTTAAAATAAAATTTATAGAAACAGCTGGTGTAACCTCTCAAACAAGGCACTATCTATAAAGTGACATTTTTACACATTTGTGGTTCATTTGCTGGTACATTCTTATCTTTTGCTAGACCTTTTAGTGTTGTTATCAAGATAATGTGAAAAAAGTACAAAAACTGTCTACTTCTAACATACCCAAATTCAAGTCAAGTTCTGTGATTAAGATTTCCACACTTTTATTTTACCGAATATATGACCAAAAGTTCAGTTTGAATAAGTTTAAATATGTTTTCCTTTGCCATTGCAGGTGGCACTTTTGCTATTTCAGACTCACAGTTGGTGTTTCTACAAAATAAAACATCTATTTTCTTTTCTGTGGCATGTTTCTGAAGAAAAGCTCTGTTGTATACTTTCACTGCATGTGTCTTTGTGTTGCCGTGGGGACAAAAAACCTTCATGCTGTGAGCTGTACTGCCCCCCATATGGGAGGAGGGGCATTATCGCTCTCCTGGGACCACGTCTGTCCCCATCACCTTCCCCGTCCAAGTCAAAAATATGAACTGCACATATCCAGCTATATACAGTGTGCGTGTATATTTTTGACTCTAGAGGAATTTGGTGAATATGTAGGCCAATTTGACTTTGACGTAATTCCCTCAAGCTATTTTAATTTCAGTATACCCACATGTGTCCCCTCTATAAAAAGCTTTTGGTTGTGGATGGTAGGTGCAGGTCCACTTTACCAACCCTGTTGTACTGTTTGCAAATGAAGTCTATAGTCTATAAGCCTGTAGCTCTGAACTAATATTATTGATCTGTTTCTTTTCACACCAATAGGAGCATGCTTATGACCATTCAATTGTCTCTAGAACAAGGTCAAAGGATTCCCCATGGCATTTCCTATTTCTTTTTCATAATATTTATACATTAAAGGGCCCATATTACACCATTTTCTATTTTATCTAGTTTATTTATAATGTATATAATCCTCACAAACATACTTAGAGCTGTTTAATTTCATTCACATATGGTTAATACAGAAACTTAGCTTATTTAGGCTGAGTTCTTCTCTCAAACAGAAAACACTCTGTTCCACCTTGTGATGTCATGTGGTAATATAGGAAATGCCCCATTGTGTTTTTAAAATAAATACACTTTAACTTGAATCATTTAGATAATTTCAGAATTGCCAGTCTCAAAAGAACAAAAGGTAAAAAGGTAGTTGTTAACTTGAAAACTACCACTACATGACATCACAAGGAGAACAGAGCATTTTGAGATTTGTAGATGTAGACAGATTAATCCAGGATTACTCAATGTCAATGAATAATCTAGGATCTTCAAAAAAAGTTTTAATGTCTATGATGATGTTTTCCAGTTTATGTTTTGTGTTTAGAGATTCACTCAAGGGATCCTTGACAGGGGTCCTGTTTTGTTTTTTGTCGATTTAAACGTAAATTTAAAGATGATCTACTGTGATTGTGTCTGCTGTATACTTATAATCTATGGCACCAGTTTATCATAATTCTAATTTGTACATTTAAAATTATAATACTGATCTACATCAATTTAACAAGTCAGATTACTTCTGTGTTAACTGCAGTGCCCAAAGGGGACCTTTTTTTTTCCATTTACCTATATGACTATACGCAGTGCATCCAAATCATATGCGTATCACTGATTAAGAAAATTAAATTGGAGAACGAAGTAAGTGTAGAGCAGTGGGGGTATACCGGTGGAGGTGAAAATTGGGGTTGATTGGAACAATTAATGAATAAATAAATTAATTAAGCAATGAATAAAAAATTAATCAAACATGTATGCATCACGCTAAATACAACTTCGAGAGAGTAAATGAGAAAGAAAAACGACTATAACTTGGTTAAAAGCTTTAAAAAGTTGATTTTGCATTTACATTTTGTATAAAACTTAAAGGTGCACTGTGTAACTTTTTGGATGGGGGTCCTTTACCTTGTTTCTATATCATTGCTCTGTTTGAAATGTTATACAATATGACATTAAAAAGCTCTACCTTATATTTATTAAATTACAGGTGGTTTTATAGCTCAAAAATACCTAGAAAAACAGGCACTCTGGTCTGAGCGGGGTTGCCTCTCCACAGACCTGATCTGTAACTTGGTCTGGTTTGGTCTCCATGAAGATATTAAAGTCGAATACCATACAGTGAAACACGCCAGACAAAGCCATAACATCTCCAGGTAGAAAAGCATTTGACAGATCCTCCTCCAGAAAAGTTACACAATGCACCTTTAATAACACAAAACCTTTGGCAAATGTAAAGGTAGAATGTGGAATTTCAGGGCTCTGAACTAGTCTCATTTATGTTTTTTTTTTTTTTTAAGCAAATAGAGTAAATGTCATGCACTACCTGCGCTAGATAATCGCGTCTGGCTTTCAGCGTCCTTGGATATCCTTTGGCTTCATGTTCTTCAGAGTTATATATACAGCTTCTGTTTGAGTGGCTGGTGTAAACACATATCTAGCTTCTTCATAGTATCAATGTAAGCCATGTTTTATTTGGAAACTCCTTCAATAGTGCACACGGATGTAACAGCCTCATACAGACTCCATTGCACCGTGAACAGATCATGTCATTAGCCAGTCAGCCTGTCTGTGATTAGTCATCTTTTCACACGTCAAAACAAACAAACACCTCTCTCCACGTAGTATTTTTAGCTACATAACATAACCAAATTGCTAGATGTGAGAGGCGAAATAATTGCTATGCTCTTTTGACTGGCAGTGTGGCGACAGAGGAGAGGTGGTGGTGTATAGTGCAGAGAATTTACAGCAGGGCTTGAAATATGAGGCATTGTTCTGCTGCTTGTTTGGAGTTTGCAGTTACAACATGGCGTCTCTACTCGCGCTCGGTCTCCCCTGGGTGCAAATGAAGGGGATTCAGCAGGACAATGAAAACTGCACTGTGAAGAATACGGGACACAGCCTGTCAGTAACACTCAAATTTATTTACAGTACAATCAGGATTTTTGGGAAGATATGAAATACTTTGTGATTAAGTTGACTTCAGTGAATAAATAATTTACTTTGTATTTTTAGGAAGGATGATTAATGGACAAATGACAAAATGTGTAATCAATGGGCCCACAATTAAGATGAAAATCAAGAAGTGTTTTAAAATATTCATAACAATTTTGTGATCTCCAAAATGATTGATTTTTGATTTTAAGTCTTTTGTCCCTCAATTAAATTTTAACCCAAGACAGTTTATTAGTTTGTGCTTTTGGATATAAAAAAGATTGGAAGGTTCCACAGCTCTCAATCTGGCATTTATTTAGACAGTGCTGAAAAATATCTTAAAAAGCATGCATTTTTACTGTAAGCTGGGTCACTTCGCCATGCTTGTCTCCATGGAGATGGGGAACCCTCCACTTTTAACTGAAGGATAAAATACGGCTTCATGTAAACAACAGTTCGCCTAAAACCATATCTGGGCAGTTGTAATACTTTTAAGTTAGTTTTCCGTTTTGTGTTTGTCTGCCTGTGTGTTTTTGTAGACTTAAAGACCTTCCTTAAAAGCTGTCTGAGACTTGTGCCCCTCACTGTATACCTGCTCATTGTTCCAGTGCAGCCGGCTCCTTCCAACAATTTGAGACTAGCTCAGAGCCTTTTCTCCGACTGCAGCCGTGTGTGAGGAGCCCATCGGGGAGACTAAAAAAGACTATGGATTGTTGACTTGTCTTAATCCTCTCTCGGCACAAACAGCCTTAAAAATAGGATGTGCATTTGAAGAAAGCAGCCGCTGTGAGTAAAGCTTTATCCACAGGTTGAGACTAGAACAATCCTGTACAACCGTGCAGGGAAATGGGCTTAAATTACATGTCAGGGAGCAAGCATTTCCAAAACACAATGCCAAGTGAATGCCAAAATCTTAGAAAACTCTATGTACAATGCATTAATACAAAACAACTGTATATTTTGAAAAGGTGCTGTTTTATTGCTTTGTTTACCGTGTCTTACAGTATGCCCTTTAAGTCATATACATTCCATTCAATAATAGGTGTTTTCATTGCTTAAAAATAAATAAAATAAATTTAAAAAGGAATGCATTCTTGCCTCTCCAAAGACCTGACCTGAAACTTGGCCTGGTGTCACCACCTGCTTTTCTCCATGGAGATTGGTAAGATTAATGGCATACAAGGACTGGGTTAGATTAATTTGTGTTTTTAATAATTGAGATTTGAAAAAAAAATATTGAAAATTATAAAATCAAGGATTATTATGAAATGAGTTGAAGTTAAGTTCTTCAAAGTATGGTAAAAACTCTCATAAATTTAAACTATTAAATTTAGATGACATATTTATATAAATGTACAGATATTGGATATACTCAAGGCAGTTTGCAGTTTCCAGGAAATGGAGCTTCCCTTATTTGAAACACAAGCATTTCCAATTTAAAAAAGTGCCTGTGAGAAAAAAAAATAAAAATCAACGCTTTATTTTTTTTGCCATATTGCCCAGCCTTGTTATTGCTGCTGTGGAATGTACCACAGTAGCAATAACAGTAGCAATAACATCTTCAGAAAGTTCGATAGTAAACCTTTAAGGATCACAATATACAACAAAACATGTGCAATATAGGCTAATCATCCAGCAAGGACCTCAAGGCAAGCTGCCCTAGTGCCAGGAGTGAGCCGACTATGATATACAATTATAAACAATATAGCTTTAGCAATATGTCATTTTTACATACAGATTTAGGTTTCATATTTTGTTGTGCTTAAGTTATACTTTCTTGTATTTGCAAATTTGGTTCATTAACATTTTACTGCACCTCATCATTTTTATAACAGGCAGTTCTCTTGTGGTGCATGCATCTCCTCATTTCATACATTTTGGACAGCCTTGAGATTTACAAGCATGAGGGAGAACCAGCAGTTTTGCCAACCGCTCAATAATATTGTGATTCCATCATGAAACTAACCCATGCTGTGAAATATTGCATGGTCCACACTCTGCCACATTGTGCTTTGCTACTTTCAATGTTTTTTTTTTTTTTTTTAGTGATAAATCCCTCTTTCGGTCTCTATCAGGCGGCAGCTGCTGAGCTATTCTGTTTGCAGTCAGCAGAAAGAGGAGTGGACAGAGGTGCTAAATCAAGCTTGGGTGCACATTGGCTGCGTACTCCATGTTGGCTTAATAAGTCCAGGCATATTGGCACATATACAGCTCGATCGATACTAACTTTTACACTTGGTTGGCCTCAGACTTCATCTTGGCCGCGCTCTGATGGGGTACTCACTTTTATCTTCTGTTTGCCACTGAGATCTAATAACTCCTACAGTTACAACAGCAGCACTGTTTCAACACCGGGGCCAGGAGGAGAGGCTGTTCAATGTTTTAGAATAGTACCAGTGTGGGTAAAGTGTACGCCTGCCTGCATATAAAATTATTTTTAGGTTGTTTTTTGATTAGCAAAGGCCCAGTAGATTTAGGCCTGTAATAATAACACATTTTGAAGCATGATATCCCACAAAACCCATTTTAAAATAGACAGTATCATTAAAAAACTTGAGTTGCAACAAATAAATGGCAGAATGAGCCAAATAATTAGCCATAGCAGGTATTTATTCAACCCACAGCTTAAATCTCAAGTTATTGCATAAAAAAATGGCTAAAATCTCCCCATTATTGCAAAGAAAGTGCTTAAAGGTGCTTATTTGAATGTATTTAGTAACCTGGTGACACCGGAAAATCAAACACTGTAATGTTCCCATGCCCACCACTGAAAAAAGACAAGACAATGAAATCATTTTACAAGTTCACCATTTGTTTTGATAATATTTTCCATTTGTAAGAACCTTGTTACAGAACACAAAGGTGATGTGCTGCGAAACGCTAACAACGGACATAATTCCTCATTAAAACAACATTTTCAACAAAGCATTAATATTGATGAAACAGTGCTGTGGAGAGTGCAGGTTTGATTCGGGAGAACTGGGCTGTTAACAAGACAAAATACTTTCATAAATGCTACTAATGAAGGCGCTATTTAAAGTCAGCGGCCCTTTTCTTCAGGCTAGACTGGGCACATTTTCTAATTAGCCTATTTCCAAAGTATTGTTTTAACAATATCCACTGACCTATGAGCCTTAAGCTGCTGCTAATAAAGACAATCCGCAAGCAGTCTCATGCATAGGGCGGCTAACAGTGTCCAACCTGCCTTCATAAGCTCCACCGGATTAAGCCTCTCCTCCCCCTCCGTCTCCCCCCCTGCAATGCTCCTGCTAATTTGATGTAATTAAATTAAGTGGGGAGTCAAAGTAGGGCATTGCAGCTTGGACCCTTCATTGGTCATCCCTATTACAAGGAATAAGACACATGCTTCAGAAACCAGCTACATGGTGAAATAAGGCTTGGACAGAAAGACCGGAGCTGTTTCGTCAGACTTCAGAGCGGACATATGGTGCAGAATGGCCACAAAAATGAGGAATGAAGAACAGAATTAAGTTTGTGTTGGCTGGTTCTTAAATCATTACAAGTGCTGTACCCGACTTGGTGATAACTCAAACATTTTCATCATTTGTGGTTCAGTTTGCCTTGCCCACTTAGTCCCTTGAACCATGACAGCCTATTTGCAGCAGATAGTGGTTTCTTCGTGGTTCTCAGTCAGCTAAGCTCCTGATTGGACAAAAACAGTGTCTATGACATTGGTTTCTCTATAGGCTCTATTCACACTTACATCACAAATCAGTGGTTAAATGAAGACTGCATACGTATGTGCTGTTTGGAATCATCTTGAATTTGGCGCCTCATGCCTTCTAATCGCATGTACCCTGTGTGCTCAGAGTTGTTCATTAGTGGGGAAATGATGAAAATTGATGTATGGTTGTATTTGTTGATTAGCCGAACATAACAAAACACTACAATGACATGTAAATGAAGAAAACTGGGCCTGGAAAGTTGTAATCGCATCTTTCCAAACATCTTCCTGGTTTGTGACGTAAGTGTGAATAGAGCCTATTGTCTCTCAACAAAGTGATTTTAAAGGTGCACTATGGAACATTTATAGCGGAGGAGCTACCTGCTTGTCTCCATGGAAATGTTATTGCTTTGCCTAGAATGTTCCACAATATAGATTAAAGCAATCTAACATGAGGGAGACACTTGTAATGAGCACTGCGCTACATTACAGTTCTGTTGAGAGTCGCCCCTATTCACAGAAGAAATGATTGTAATAAATAAATGTTAATAAATAGATGTATATATTTAATGTCATACTATGGAACATTCCAGACAAAGCAATAACATCTCCATGGAGACAAATAGGTATGAGACGCTTCACCAGAAAAGTTGTGCAACTTCAATATGCATAGGTGATATTCTTCAGTCTCATGCTCTTTCTCAAATAGCTGCTTATTATACATTAAACTACATGTGGTGAAGTAGATTTAAAGCACTTTTTTTTTCTTTCTCAAAAACACCTATGTATCGCACACAACCCTGTCAGCCAGTCTAATAATGGATGGTAGCTTTAACTGATCTAGACGAAAAGTTGAAAGTTATGGTGAAGCACCTCTTCACAGTGAAATTAGATTATGCAAGTTTTGGTTTCGGTGATTTCAGTCTCAACACAATTAAAACGATATTTAAAGTCTAATTTTAAAAGTATGATTAATAAGCCACAGTTATTTTTGCTTCCCCGCTTCGTCCTGCCAAAACTTAAGTGCTGCTATCTGCTCATAAGAAGATAGTGAGAAGTGTAGTTAGCAAAAGACTTGGCATGTATTAATAGATATAGTCATTAATTTGTCCTTAGTAGATGAAAAAAGTCACTTGTTGGCTATCTTGTCAGTTTTAGTTGGAATTTCACTTTTCTTTTACAAACATTAGTGAAGTTGTTCCCTAATTGCCAAACCCCTCAAAACCCAGATTACTTCTTATTTCTTTAGCCCTACAGATGAAGAAAGTATTCTTGAAACTAAATGAGACATCAGTGAGGCATACCAGCTCAAATTTTATTCTAATTTGACTATACTATTTTATATGCATTAGCAAGCCTGACCAGAAGTTGAAGTCATGCAGCAAAGTAGGTCAAAATTTTAATATACATTGTAGTATTATTACACATTCAGGGCTGCATTAAACTTGTACAATTTGCCGTTTGACAAAATGTAGAAACCTCAGCTTCTTCCAGGCAGCTGCAGTCCACACTATATTTCCTGCCCAAACGCCTCTGAACAGATAACGGTGCAGCGTGTGGTGACGGGCCCCGGGGCCATGCTCGCGCCCTCTCTTTGGCTCGCTGTGGCAGGAGACCATCCATTCACGGTCGAGGTGAAGTTTGCCCCCCCAGGCTCCAACATTATGCCATGAATGCTCAGCCGACCAGTGTCACTCACACCCCGCTGTCCCCCTGCCTCTGGCCCCTAAACCCTGACTGATACATGAGGCTGTGCAGGAGCCGACAGACCCACTGTGACAATATATAAGGCCTTACACTCAGGCAGATGTATACGGCCCTCTGTGGACTTACAGAAGACAAGGCTTCACCCGGAATGGAATTAGGATCATATCATGGCTATTTAAACAGAATTAACAGCATTATATAGCCTCATTTTGGAAAAAAAATAGGCTTTTCTTAAACCAACTGGATTTCAGTATTGAGATTGGCAGCCCAAATGAGAATCTAATGTGAGGCTCATTCTGCGTTCTGATTGGATTATCATCTTGAGAACCAAAACACCAAATTATAACAAGCAAATACATGCAGCATCATGTCCAACGTTTATCATTATGTAATTTATATTAAGAATCTGGGGACACAGGTAGGTCTAGTTTATGAAATTTATGATCAAAATCTTACATACATATTACTTTAAGATATTTACTCTAAAATGTTTGTCCAATTAACAGAATTCTCTTTTTCTTTTGCTATGGATCCTACCTGGACGACTGAGACAGACATTGTTTGGTTTTGCATCTATGAATTTGGATTTTGTGAAAGTATGATCATAACGCTAGAGAAACTTCTTATCTCCTATCTGAGAGAACCTGACAACACAGATGAAATAGCTGCTTTTCAACAGTGTTAGTTCAGATCTTGCTCCGCTCACAAGTACAGCGGCACTACAAATTTGGCAATAAGAAGATCAACAACCTTTTTCTTGTTTTTCTTCAAGGGCTCACCACAGCGTTCCCCCCGAGCCTTCAGATACATGAGCCCTGTGCCACAGAATTGGCCCAGTGTCCTGATGGGGCAATAGAGCAATCGGGCCTTTTGTTAGCCTGACCAGCTGCATACGGGTCTCCCCTGCCAGCAGCCCTCGCTCCCATAGAGGTGGCTCACACTATCGACAGCTCCTAATTTACTCTCTCATCACCACTTCAGCCTCATTTGCTCCACTGAAACAATGCACTCTTTCTTCAGAGCTGCCATTTTGTTTGCCAGCAATGTGTCCGATGAGCTCTCTCTACATCCAGTTTTAAAGGTGCTGTACCTGATTTTTACCGAGCAGTCTCATTTTGACGAGCTGCTTTTACACACATTTTGTTCAAATATTTGGACAAAATCGAGTACAGACATTTTCAAGGTCCTATATTATTCAAAATTGACTCTTGTGAGCTTGTAGCAATGTTAAAATGTTCTAGTCTGATCAAAAACATACCTGGAGTTTTGTTTTATTTCATTCACACATGCCTTATTAGTTTTTCTACATCTCTAAAGCTCAAAATGCTCAGTTTCACCATGTCACGAAGCAGTTTTCAAGTTAACCTTTACCTTTAGTATAATAGAGTCAGTTCCAGGGCTGAAATTATCTAAATGATTCTAATTAAAGTGTATAAAATTTGGAGTGTTTTCTGTTTGAGAGAAAAAAATGGGCTTGTGTGCTGAATATGTGTAAATGAAACAAAACACAACTCCAGTTATGTTTGTGATGAAAAAAACAACATTATAACACCTATTAAGAACATAAGGCCTTTAAGTTATCCTAAGGGAAAGATATCAAAGAAAAAACATTATCAGACATTATTTAATTTCAATGACTGCGTGCCAACCGGCTCCCAGTCTTTAGTCATATTGAGGATTGGACCACATCAGAGGCAGTATCTTGTGTATTAAGACACCAGCAGATGTGGTGTATAGACTGCAGTTCTAATTACGGATAGAGACGAGTGTGGGGATAATTACACAGTGGAAGTGATGCAGAAAACCCAGACGAGGGCCAAAACTCCAGAGTGATCAGAGACTGGATCTGAGTCTTCTGTGGTCCTCCATATGCACAGCAGTCTGCAGCAGAGCAAACACTCCCTCACAATTACACTACATGGGATTAGACACCACTGGCCTATTGCTAAGAAGGTTTAGTTTTCGTTTGTGGTCGAAGCTGCTCTTTTCTGATTTGTTTCTCTTGAATTGTTGTGTTTATCGCCATGGTAACAGGCTGATTTTGAACAAAGAAGGTCTGGTTTAGACTAAGAAACACTGACCACTGTAAGCTGAGTGATAAGAAAGGCTCAGGTTTAGTAGATATTAATCATGAGGTATTATTGCTTTGTCTGGAATGTTTCACAGTATGGCTTTAAACCTTTCTTCATGGAGACCAAACCAGACCCAGTTATAGGTCAGATCTGTGGAGAGGCAACCCCGCTAACAGTTAGAATCCCTGTTTTTCTAGGTATTTTTTGCTATAAAACCACCTGTGATTGAATAACTGTAAAGTAGTGTTGTTTAATGTCATACTGGGGAACATTCCAGACAAAACAATGACATACTGTAACCATAGCAACAAGCAGTTGATGGACCCCCAACCAAAAAGTTACATAGTGGACCTTTAAGGCTAATTAAATTTCAGTTATTATAAAATGGTACCAACAAATTTAGAAGATAGACATAAGAATACTCAATCATTAGTGGTACTTCTGATTCTGTATGTTGTCCCTACAAGACCAGTTCATTTCCTTCCCTTACTCTGTGTCCTGTACCCAGGAGAAAACCAGACTGCATTGTCCATAATTGAATATGTGCTATAGGCCTGTTAAAGTGGCCTTATATGATATTCTGCCCTCACAAATAGTCAGGCCTTTATTTGTTTAGCTTGAGATCTCAGGGGATTGTCGACTGTAATAGGAATCTGGAGATCAGGACAAGTGACCATTAGCTGGGTTTGGAGTGTGGTCCCTGGATTTTTAGTATCAAGCAAGGACCTTTGGCAATGGCATTTATTGTATTTTTTTATACAGTAAAGAAAAAACAAGTAGAAGTCGATTTTACAACAGCCATGAACAGGTGCAACGATGAAACCTGCTGTGTTTCAAACAACACACCACAAACTACATTAGCTAATAACTTTATATCTTATAGTTATGGATGTCAGTAGTTTTCATAAAATGTCAAACTTTAAGCAAACTTTTCAGGCTGGGACCCCCAAAATAACCATGCAACCGGCCCGGGACCCCCCACTATAATAAGAAATGTACATTAGAAAGTAATTTCAGTAAGCAAGACATTCCAAATCAAACTTAACTGGTTTTGTTTGACAAGTTCATTGAGTTATTTGACTTCATTTCACTAAATATATACTGTTATGTTATGAAAATAGGTTAAATAAAGTCTCATACTGGGCTGTGTGATCAAGTAATTTTGTTAGTTACCGCTGATCAAGATCCTCATGAAACTGAAGGATCTGTGGACTGCACTAAAACAATAAAAAGTACCTAAAGCAGTTTCTATGGCTTCAGATTTTTCATAAATGCATTCAGCCTTATCCTTAACTCTAGACATGATTAGGGTGGTTTCAGTTTTCAAATCAACATCCAATCAATGTAGCTTCTTTGCGTTTGCCTGCAGATCACTAACAAATTTGATAGTAGGATATATTGCTGAAGTGAATATCGGTGATTAGATTAAATTTAAACCACAATAACTACTTTAAATCTACAAAATTGTAAAAAAAAAACTAAAAACAAAACATGAGCTGCAATAAATAAACCGCAGAATGAAACAGTTTAGTATGCAGTTTGAATCCATAATGAGTCATAAAAGTTATTTATTCAACATTTTTACGGCTTAAGTCTTACCTTATTGCCAAAAAATAATCAAAACTTTCCCAGAAGTGCAAAGAAAACTACCCACGAATGTAAATATTGGCCCCAAAAATAATATTGTTCCAGTTTTCATATACTGAATCATAAGTTGATACAGTAATTATCATGCCAGGCCTACCTGCAGATGAGCATCCTGTAGTAACAGAGGCTATATTTAACGTCTCCATTTTCACTGATTATGTCCAGATTATTACAGAAGGCCTATGAGTGTTTTATTGTTCTACATGAATTTCTCCTCTGCATAGAAAGAGTCCATGTTTGTCAGGGAGGACCACAGCCTCCATTTCCTCACATGCACAATCTGCCAACAAATAAAGAATGAATAAATACATCGCGTGGGCACTCATTGTATTTCTACAGCATGCTGCAAAATATATGCTAATATTAGCTTGCTGTTAGGTGTTAGGCGGGCGTATTTTTTTATCAGTCCTTGCCAGCAGGCCCCAGGCTGGAGGAGCAATGAGGAAAGTGAAATCCCACACAATCCTATTAGACTGGATTAGGAGGCCGCTTCCTTTCTTTTGCCACTCTGCTGCAGGTGAGCAATTGTAAATTACAAGCTAAAAAAAGGTAGCGGTGATAAGGCCAGGTGCTTAAAAGATCTCCTATTGTTACGAGGTGCAGCCAATCACTCATTTGACATTATTTTGTTATCAAAGTTGTCATTAAGCTTATATGATATTGGTTGAGAGCTAAGAATAATTATAATGCTGTCAGTCAAATCAACCACATGCTAAATAAGATGGATTTTCTTTTCCTCTCTCCCAAAACAGGAATGAAATTTAAGCCCAGGCTTGTTATTGATTTGCTGATCAATGACAATCATACATTTTCTTGTGTGCGCGGGCGGCTACAGAACCCTATCCTCCCTGCCCTCCCCTGTGGATGCAGTTATATCGGGCCGTACAAGCAGAAAGATTTTAACCTCTATTCTCCTTTTTTTTCTTCCTCCGTTGACCTTTTCCAAGAACCAATTAGTCCATAGCTGTGGGAGTCATCACTGTTCGGATGACAGCTTCACACAAGAACTATATTTTTACTTCCTATCCCAGTCTGATATTTTTTAGAATCAGGTTGATAATGTTTCCTAAATGAGTAAAATGTGTCTCTGCATTTACATTTAACTTAAATATAACTTGCAACCTATTTTGCACTGCTGCTTTTTACAATTACTTTCTGATACTACTACTACGGCTTTCTACTACAACTGCTCCCACTACTATTATCTTCGACCTACTACAACCACAACCACCACTACTATTACCACTGTAAGTTGCAATTTATTTTGCACTTCTGCTTTCTACAACTACTGTCTAATACTGCTACGTACTACTATCCCTACCACCACTACTACCACTACCATTCCTACTACTACTACTACTTCCACTGCCACTACTACTGTATCTTGAAACCTATTTTGCACTTCTGCTTTACTACTGTCTATTACTACTACTACCACCTACTATCAATACCACTTCTACCGCTGCTACTACCACCACCACTACCATTACTACTACTACTACTACTACTACTTCCACTACCATTACTGCTACTACTACTTCCACTACCACTATCGCTACCACTACTACTACTTTCTACCTACTACTACTATTACTACCACTACTAATACCACCACTATTACTACTGTGTAAAAGCACTGGACCTCTTCATACTTAATGCTAAATCTTTACTCTGCTACACTGGTAAGTTACTGATGACCCATAGCTGCCTTGGGACAGAATATCAGATGGCCAATCAGTAGCCTTTTTGGCAATCAGGGCAAAATTCAGCATGAACTAGGTCTAGCAGATATAGAAGTATTACTAACAGTAGGATCCCTATACAAAATGTAGTTACATCATACTTCCCACCACTACCACTTGAACAGCTCAGACTTGCTAGACCTTGGAAATGGCATCATTCTATTTGGATTGGACTGAATAATATAATGTAAACCTAAAAAAACATTAACAATTTTTTTCCTCAGGATTGCCTTTTACAACAGCAATACATGGACATTTTACAACTTGGAGTGGCACTTATAAGCCCTCTAAATTTAAGGAAGCGTTTCATGTGCACATTAGCATTTCACTGTGACCATTTTGCCTCTGTGGGCTTCTGACAGTGATTCGCAGTGATCAAAGAGATGAGGCCGATTTGGGCGCGTGTGCAGAGCGGCGTGTGTGCATTGGTGAGTGTGTGTGCATAAGTATGTATTTACAGGCCTGACTGGCACTGTGCTGCTGCCTCATTATGATGACAGAGAATGAGAATCCTCTGGGGTGACTGAACCCAATTCAGACCAGATAAAACATGGCTTTTGCATTCTTCTATCCCACTTTTATCCCAAAGACAATTTCTTGTTTATGCTCTTCTGGGAATGAGGAGCTGATTAGGCTGGACTCTAGGAAAGTGTTTAACAATTCTATTAGCATTTTAACACCTGCACACTGCTCCATAGAGATGCCTTTGTTCTGTTTTGTGTGCCATGTGATGTCATTAAGTGGTAGTTTTGGTGTTGTATATTTTGTGTTTTTTCATCTTTTTTTCCCCCCCAAGAGTTGCCACAGTAGGTCACCTTGCAGAACACATGGCACATTTCTTAAACCACAAGTAAAGTATGATGGTTGTAAAAGCCAAACCCTTCAAACTTGTATGTACTTGTATTTTCCTATAAATCACAAACAAGTTCCATACAACACTTTGAACAGTAACTTTAACAAATGAACAAAAACATTCATATAACTGGAGCAATCCTACTAGTTGGATTCTTGAAATCTAAATTTAATCTGACATGTATTAATAAATATTTTATGTAACACAACTGCAGTCGTAACATTATGATGATTCATAAGGGACCTTGTGGCATAAATTGACTCAGTCCTGCTTTGTACCTGTGTTGCTTAGTATTCACAGACATCCCCTGCAGACAAAAGCAGGAGGACAGGTCAGGCTATAGCGAGGTGAGGTGAGGTGGGGGGGGGGGGGGGGGGGTCGGAGCTCCTTGTCTCTTAACTTCCTTAAACCGAAACTGGACACATTACTCAGCTGACCCCTCCCCGACCATCGCACGCGCAGTCACCTCTCATTTCCGTTAATGCCAACCGCTGCCTGGTCACCACGGCGACTCAGAGCACTGCGGGCGGAGAGCTGGGCCCACGTGCTCTGCTTGGATGGGCTCTACAGAGACAGCACAAACTGGGGGCGGACTAGTGGACACAGAGGAATAAAGTGCACTGACTGGGCAGAAGAAGAAATAGTGAGAGCATGGCATAAAAACAGTAGGGCAAGACAAGACAGCAGCACACTATGTTGTTTTTGGAGCTTGTTTCTAAAGTTAGAGCAGCATCTCCAACCACTCGTCACCTCTGTTCAAATAACTGATGATCTGCCAGTAGTAGTATTAGACCAAAGCCTTAAAATGAGATAACAAACTGAATTAGTTCTGAAACTGCTTTATAAAGTGCATGATTTACTAAGAATTGTCAAGATTCATTTAATAAAAATGAAATGTGTTAAAACTAAAAGTCATAAGTTTGGCTTCCAAATAGCTTCTGTCAAAAACTTGAATTCTTCAAAATGTTTTTCTAAAGTCAGTAACGAAAATTTTATTTGATTATTCTTTTTCAAAATCCGCTTTATGCAACATAAAACCATTAGCAACTTCGTACTTCTGTAGGTCTGTATGCTAATGTTAAAGTTGCATTGTGTAACCTTTCTGGTGGAGGGCTTGTCAAATGCTTTTCTCAATGGACATGTTATTGCTTTGTTTCACAGTATGGCATTAAACCTTCCTATCTTCATGGAGACCAAACCAGACCAAGTTATTTTTTTAGGTATTGTTGAGCTGTAAAACCATCTGTAATTGAATAAATGTAAGGTAAATCTGTTTAATGTTATACTGTGGAACATTCCAGGCAGAGCAATGACATATTTCTAAAAACAAGCAGGTAACGGACCCCCAACCAAAAAGTTACATGGTGCACCTTTAAGAACCCATCTTAGACCATCTCAGATAGATAGATAGACAGATAGATAGATAGAAAGAAAGATAAAAAAGTAAAGTATGAATACTGCCATACCCTGCTTTTTATGTAGGACGAAAGTTCCATTGTCCTTCTGTGAGCGCTGTACATGAGAGACTTTGAGAATGAAGCGTCCAGTGCCTGACGTGGGTCAATAGTGGTCTGATCCCACTAGAGCGAGGTACGTGTAGTGCGCGATGCTTATCAGGAGAGCTATCATCTCCAGAGCAGCGCCGAGGCCCTGATAGTGTCATCTCCTCCACACTATCGCACAGTGACATCTACTCTCAGACATGGGACTAATTATATTACACAAGCCCTCCACAGCACACGCAGCAGCAGGGACACATCACACATGAGACTGGCCTATCGCTTCTTCCTCCATTTTAAAAGTCTATACCATACTACCCGAGCATCCGCCTCCTCTGTTCTGTCTTCTCTTCAACACTATAGTACAGTAAGTGCTGTCTCTCTCTAATTCATCTGACTATTAGCAGTGCAGGTGCAGAGCTTACAATTGATTTGAATCACTGAAATTGCTTTGTTGACTCGGATCCAAACCACCACAATTTTAAATACAGCAGTTACTTAGGAAGTCCATAGTGCTGTGGTTTGTGTTGATGGGCAAATCAACAGAAAATACTCAGAAGGACAGTTTGAGGTGAAGTGCACAAAGTGAATACTGTAACTACTTCAAATACATCTTTTCTTTTAATACAACAACTACTACTACTTCTTCTGTTACTGCTACTACTTGTTATTGCTTTGCCTTCTTGAATGTTCCACAGTATGGCAATAAACATGCTTATCCTGCATTTATTTTGTTTCATGTTTTTGGCAAGTTTATAGCCATAGTGTGGAACATTACAGGGAAAGTAATAACATCTCCATGGAGACAAGCAAGGGTAGATAGACTGCACCAAAAAGTTCCATACACATTGAAATGTGCATAGTGAGACTGACATACAAGATACTAGTGCTAGCACTAGTCTACTGCACAAAGTAAAAGGCTCCTATCGCTGGATTGATTTCTTCAAGTCTAAACACATTGATCTGATCATTGTGCTGTATGTGTGAATGGGAACAGCAGGTAGAGGAGAAAATATAATAACCTAGTTATCCAACAGATCGAGTATCAAATCCATCTGAGAGAGAGGAGCATCACCTCTGGGAGCCTATTGATGATGAATGGTAGTTCTGCCTCATACAGCTGATACTGTCTGGAGCTCATTAAAGCCCGCCCTCCACAAACAATGCATCACACTGCAGCTCAATTTCATACATCCTGACCATGGTAATTTTCTAGCTCTTCAGACATACATC
Organism: Boleophthalmus pectinirostris; assembly: GCF_026225935.1. Classification (NCBI taxonomy): domain Eukaryota; kingdom Metazoa; phylum Chordata; class Actinopteri; order Gobiiformes; family Gobiidae; genus Boleophthalmus; species Boleophthalmus pectinirostris. Next base: position 19,499,666 of record NW_026571404.1, read on the forward strand.
AATGCCATGCACACAAGTTCAACCCAAAGGACACGAAAGTGGACAATTCTTTACCTTACCCTATATACTGGAGGTTTGCTGTCAAAAGAAATAGCCCATTTATACTCTGTATTTGTTGAGCATTAGACACATAAAAGTGCTTTGAGCTTTAAAGTACACTATGTAACTTTTCTGTGGGGTCTGCCACCTGCTGATATCATAGCACAAATGTACCCTGAAAAATTTGGAATCTTAGTGAAGGGGGCCGTCTCCTCACACTGCCTGTTAGCGCCCCCTGTTTGTCTAGATAAGTTAAGACATGCAATTTACACAGTGTACCTTTAAAAGACTACATGTAAGAATATTAAGATTTGTTTTGGCAAAATACCCTTAAGCCTTTAGCTAAATTCCCTCTTATTTTAAATGAAGAACACCCCGTAGAGACAGCAGCATCAGGAACATTATCAGTTGCAGCAGCAGAGGCCTGTACAGCAGCGGGGCTTGTCCTGGAGCCAGGTAGTGCCATGTTCAACAGCTTGTCTCCCACTTTTCATTGACACCCCCTCCACGCTCTGATCAACCACCAACTTAATCATGTTACAGAGACAGCTCCTCCTCTGCCCCTCTTACCATAAAAGCACTATGGAGAAGAAACCACCATAAGTGAGATATTAAACCATAGAGTCGGCTTGAGAGCTGCACATGCCCCGGGCCCTGGAGGGAGAGGAGCAGAGCACTGTCCAATCCAGACAGGTCATGGCAGAGTGGCCTAATTGCCTCTCTTGTTGCCTCAGTAGAGCAGCCAGCCCCATCTCCCTCATCATGGAGAGAGAGGGGGAGTGCTGACGTCCTGCTTCCTCCACACTCCAACCCTTGTCCAAGCTGGGTCTGAGCCCTGCAGGGAACTGTAAATGCTTCCTCTGTCCCAGAATGACTTGAGAACTTGCTCAACTTATACCTCCCCAGTGATCGTGATGATGCAGAAAGACCTGGGACAATTATTACTGTATAAATTATATGCAATTTTAAGGATTTTAAGTTTGTTTTGCAATTGGATCCACAACCTTACTATATTTTTATGTTATGATTGACCTCTAACTGACCACACAGGCAAATGCTTAGATGAATATTATCAGAACTTTGAGTAGTAAAGATTTCAACAAGTAAAATCCTTCATGTTTAATGCTTAAGTTGAGATACTGAACCAGCTTGTTATGTCCACAGTGCAGGAACTGTCAAAAAATCATTTCAAAAACATGAATTCTAACACTTTCTGAACTAATTTGCACATCTACATTCACTCAATTTCACACCAAAAGCCTTGTAATCTTATAACTTGACAGATCGAAAACCATTAGATGAATCTTCTACATGGGCTTTGTATATTAGTGTTATCTACAACAATCCTGGAAAACACAAAGATAAAAATAGAGGGTACCCAACATTACGTCACCGCTAAACCAGTTATGATTACGTCACTTTAAAACCTTAAAGTTTATTAACCTCTTGTTTTATATATAAAGCAAATATGAGTCAGAATGACCTAGAAAATTTATAGAAAATCCACACCTACAACACTAACTAAAAATAACACACTGACTAATCATTTTCCTTGTTGTCTGTCAAACTCCTAGCATTAATGTCAAGACCCCACTTGGCCTTTCCGTAGGAGGCCTTATATACTCGGGTTTGGGCATGGGCCAAAGGCAGCCAGACACCCTACAGCGCTGGACTCTCCACCTCTTTGTCTCAATCCAAACACCCACGGGTGACACGCAGCACCACTATGTTCTAATCCTGCCTAATCTGGACACAACGGAGCATCTGGAGATAGGGATATGGCTAATCTCGGACACAGAGGGCACTTTGCTGAGGAGGGGAAATGACGGATGGAAATATGCTAGGCAATCTCTAAGAAGAGCCTGGTATTATTAGCCCAAGTGAATTCATAAAGCATATTACAGTTTAGAAACTTGAATCAATATGAAAACAAAACAGTAATATAGTTTATACTTACTGTGCCCTGCTCTAAGTGATGCAGGAAATCTGTGGATAGCAATAGGCACATTATGGTGACGTTTGTTTCCGTGCGAGGGGTGTGCATGGTGAAGACTGTCCACACCTCCTGGTTCTGACCCAAGCACCAGACCCAGTGCCAGGGCAGAGAGCCACCAAAGCAGGTACCAGGCTGAACTTTGCTTTAAGGGTTCCACTATGGGCCTTAGGGGGGCAAACTGTGTCCTCCAACCTCCAAACATCTTCCCTGAGCGGCCAGACAAGGCTTCAAAGATCAAGGTGGAAACTTCAGAGAGCCTTGCAGCCCATAGCGTGCACCGTGCCAAATCGCACTTATGCCCAGGGAAAATAAGCAAAAGGGACAAGAGCACAAAATGTCGGTTGCGCTAAAATAAAAAAAAAAAAAAAAGCAAGCCTCTGTATGTTCAGCAGCACTTTAGAAATTCCGTAGTGGTGCCCAGGGAGGTACCAAAGTCTCATAAATCATCATAGAACAACATCAAGAAATAAGAGCAATGAACAATTCCCAGTTTGCGCCGATTTCCCTTCTGAGCTCTTTCTCTGAATTCAACGCATCTTCACCAAGTGCTAATATTCCTCAAAAAAAAAAAGAAAAAACTGTCAGACGAAAGCTACAAAGCCAAGTTAAGAATAGATCAAAAGCATGTAGACAAAGTGCATTTCATCAGTGCAGCCAAGCAGACGCAGTAAGTCCCACTCCTGCTCCTCCTCTAGAAGACTTCCAGGCGTTTGGGACCATAGTTACATCCAAGTCCAATCGGAGTGTGCCGGCCAGATGCGGTGGAAAGCAGGAGAGGCAAGGGTTGTACCTGCGAGTTGTGCCAAGTCCTCTCCCTCTCCACAGATCCGACTAGTGCTCAGGGAGACAACAAAATCACCTGAGAGAGAGGAGCCCTGGGCTGGAACGCAAGCGTACACACAGCATCGGCAAACGCGCTTGTGAAGATGTGCGCAAGAGGAGAGGAGAGAGGAGAGGAGGGAGGGAGGAGGGAGAGAGGAGGGGGAGCGGTAACAGCCAGCCAGGATGCAGGAGGGAGAGTGGCTATGCAAATGGGCAGCATTCAGCGAGCGAATCACTGGAGCAGGAGTGCATTGCAGAGGAAGAGGCTGTTTAGGCAGAAAAGCACCAATTGAAGCTGTGTTCCCCCCTAGCTCTGATTCCTTTCACGGGCGCTTTTGACTCTGTCCATTTTGTTTTTGTTCATGTGCGCTCCTCTGTGCGCAGGCAGCATCAGCACAGATACACACAAACTACTGCATTCAGATTCACATTTCTTCCCTTTCATGAATCACTTGCTGGTTCTTTTCTTTAATTTGACATTTACTAAGTCATGCATGCAACAAAACCCATAAAAAACAATAGCTGCTCTCTATAGCTCTGGCTTTCCAACTTGATGTTTTTGTATTGACTTCCACATAGGACACTGCAGTTTCTCATTTCCCAGGTTTTGCAGGAGTGATGATGCTGCATTTCATAGACAACTTACTTTTCTCTCCCTCTCTTTCACACACGCACACAAATGTAGGAACAACATGCGCACATACATATACAAAGAGCATACAGAAGAGAGAGGAGCTGTCCACAGAGAGGGGTGCTGAATCTGGGCAAGTCTGCTTCGCCTGCTAATAAAAGAGCAGTTCTCACAAGGGGGGCTGTGCAGAGGGCTGCCTCCATGCGCCGCACAGGGCTACAGGAATACAGAGAACATGTGGACATAAAAGGCACGCTGATAAACACAATCCGGATCTGCTGCGGAGTGCTCAGAGTTCAGAACTGGAGAGCGGCTGCAGTGGCCGCACAGAGGCTGCCTCCAAAACACACCGGTCTAAGCTGGATAAAGAAGGACTGTGAGCACTGCTAAGCTCAGCCTTACAATTTACTAAGAAGTCACCAGAATTTCATGGTCCAAAAACTGAGCTAAACCAATTTAGCCCCAACAGAAGAAATCATGGGCTTTCTGTTGCTCTCCCAATTAAAGGGAAGCAGCATCTGTAATGGCATAAATTACCAAATTTACCAAATCAGCCAAGAAAAAGAAGTAATACAATTCACTTTTAATCGTATAGAGATGCACTCAAATATATACTAGATATGAAGGAAAAGGCTTGACACATATTTTGCATTAGACAATAAGATGTAATTTCCAATACAACATAACAGTGCACTCTTTAATATTACCCTGCGATCTTATACTATTTCTGATATAGGGCAGTGCCATTCTAATACTATTCAGGGCAGGTCTCATTTTTCCCTGTTTATGTGTTTTAAGTATCAATGCCAACAAAAGCAATCAAACTGAATGTATTTAACAACAGAATAAATACCCTGCACCCATCTAGAGCTGGTACTGCAAAGCCATACAGCTGTGAACCCCAGAATCCAGATGCTGCCTGTGTTAGCTGAGAGCTTTGTTCTCACCTTGTCGAATCTCAATAAGTCGGAGCAGCCACCTGGTGCTAAGAGTCAGCCGCACGGAAAAGAAGAGCGCTCCTGCTGAATGTGTTTACACTTAAATCATTATCAGCACTGCAATCTGCATAATGCTTCCTAATAAGGCAGTCTATCAGAGAGGCTGCCAAGGATGAGAACCTGACTTACAATGTCCCCACGCAACAAACAGAAACACAGGATTTGGAAACTGAGTGGATCGTAGACGAGATTTCTAGCACATTTAAGAAGAAGTGAATTCATAAAAATGCAAAGTTAAATGGCTAGCTTACAGAAATGACATCAGCTGGGAGCTTATACAGTACCTCTAGCAAAGTGACTTCATTTACTTGTTCATCAGTGCCCCCAAGTGGAAGTATGTGGAGTTGCGCCTAGTCACAAGTTCATTTAGGTGAAGCTGATTTACATTCTTTTCAAACTAAGAACTGAAGAATTGAATAAAATGTAAATTTGTTAAATTCATGAGTATTTATTTTGCTATGGAAAAACTGGGCAGGGCAGGGTTTGCAATAACGTAATATCCTTTCACAAACTATGACACGATGACGGAAATATGTATAAACAAACAAGTAATCAAGTTGTGTAAATAAAAGCAATAGAAACATATTACATGTTACATTATTTTACAGCGCAACAATGCCTTTGAACAACTTGACAGGACTGGACTTAACTGAGGGATTGTTTACCTAGTGTTTGTGTGAGTGTGTGAGTGCGTGACTGTGTGCGTTGTTTTGAGTGTGTGATGAGTGTGGAGAGACAATGGGTTGAGGGAGTTTTATTTTATTTATTGTCAATTATTGTTTTCATTATGTATCATTTCAAAATTGAAAATATAAATACATAATAAAAAAAAAAAAACAATGCCACGGACCCTTAGCTGATGATTGATGTAATGATTTGCCAAATTTAGAAAATCAAAGACAGCTCAGATTACTATTAAAGAACCTTTGATATCCTCTTGTTTTTAGAGATACAATTTTGACAGAAAACCAACAGTATTACTCCTCCCTTTTAACTCATGTCCCAAAAGATCATGAAACACCTCAATATCTGAGCGCTTTGAACGTCCATCATCTAAAACCCACCGTCTTTGTTTTTCTTCGGTTTCATTTGAAGGTAACACACACTAAAACCCAGCAAGAGTTATCTGGAAAAGTCTTAGGGAACTGACTCAGAAATCTCTTCAAAGTGTGGCTGACTTTCATCCCCCCCCCCCAAGTAAACGCAGAGAAATTGGTCTTGCTGTTAAATTCCCTGGAAAAAGGAACAGTTAAAGTGCCCTGTTCAGTCACTGCAGTAGCCTCAGTGCAGTAAGCTGATGCTGGAGGAGAACAGAAATGGAGTGAGAGGAGTACCTGACTAAACCTGAGCTAGCAAAGGGCCTTCATACAACACTTAATCAGAGAGACACTTGAAACTAAGCGCCATATACTTGAGGTTACAACTGTGTTTACTATATGCAAGTCATTAGCATACGTATGTGATAAATGACTATAGCAGAAGTAAAAATAGATGGTATTCAGTTTACATTGCTATTTCTTTTGTATTGCAACCACCACCTTGAGAACCCTGAACCCGACCTCAGGAGCAAAACGGGATTGGGGCTGGTTCGTACTGGGATGAGAGACCGCTGGGAATACCAGGTGTTGCATATTACAGTGTCCTTGGGCAAGACACTTCAACCTTGCCTCCAGTGTTCATGTACTTGCTATATGAATGAGAGTGTGTTTATGAGAGCGAGAGAACAGATGGAAATGAACCGATGACTACAATCTGGTGTGTTTAAACCATGTATCATGCTTATTAACAGGCAATGCCCCTGACCAAATAAACACATTAAAAAGATACAGTAGGAAAAAGATAATTATAACCTACTGCAATTTGTATAGTTAACATAAGTATCCATACTTTTGCACTGCCATCATGTTCAAATTGTGTGGCTGGGGGTGTGCTTACTTTTAATTGTGTATATTTTGTGAGCTTTAAGCCCAGTTAGAATGATGTTACCTCATCAAACACATGCCAGGAGTTGTGTTTTGTTGTATTCACACATGTTTGAGTAATCCTTTATTATAATATATATATTATTATTATTAGCCTGTCCATATCTCCAAAGCTCAAAATGCTCTGTTCCACCTTGTGATGTTATGTAGTTGTAGATTCAAGTTAACAACAACCCTTTACTTTTTGTTCAGCAGAAATATGAAATTCCATGGCTGAAATCGTCCTAATGGTTCTAGTGAAGGCTTTTTTAACACAAAGTAGAACACTTCCTCTATCACCACGTGACATCACAAGATGGTACAGGGTTTTTTGCTTGAGAGAAGAGCACAGAACACAGGGTTTATGTGTTAAATGTGTGAATGAAACAAAACATAACTCCAGGTATGTTTTTGATGAGGAAACAACATTATAACATTGATCAGAAAATAGTGTAATATGGGCCCTTTAAAACTGTGATTCCTATATAGGTCAGAGGAGAAAAATGGTAAAGTCACAGTTTATATTCATCAACTATGATCAAAATTGAAATTTGGATACAGTGCGTACTGTTATTTCTGTCATTTTCTTCTTTCTTCTTGATCTGACTCGCAATAAAGGTGTAACTCTTGCACGAGTTAACCTGTTTCCTCCCAGCCTTTGCCATGCTGTCTTCTAATATCAAACCTAACCTACTTGAGTGTGTCCCACAAATATCACACATGTCATTATTCATCTGCACGCACAGCAGAACAGTGCACTGATGCTAATGTGAGCATGTGTACAGGAATAGCTCCACACCGCTGTCTTCTTCACCCCGAGATGTGACATGATACGAACAGACATGGACTCTACACAAACACAGGGCTGTACAGTATCTGGGCGCAGGGGGAGGTCTGCCTGTCAATACAGTTAGAGCACAATACTAGTGTCAGCAAACTCTATCACAAGGAGAGTGAGAAGCGCAGTTCAAAGGTCAAATGGTCATGGGCTGTCAATACATTTGCAATAGATGTTTAAAGATTGCCACTATTGCCTCATTTATACTGTTAATTGCCTTCACTGGTTTATTAAGGTACATAGTAAACAGAGAGTTAACACATAGTTGAAAATGGCTGATCGGGCCCAGTTGTATTCTCACATAACACAACTATACTACCTACATTAGTGTTATCTGATAGTGTGCCAGCGTATGTCTTTGGTAAGAATAATGTTCTAATATACTGTTTTTGCTGTAGTTAGAATCCCCAATCCATTCTAGTCGCTGTTGTTTGTATTGTAGTGTGTAAAAAACAAAACACAATCTTGTGGTCTGTGTTTCAGTCCTAAGTGGATGGTAGAAAGAGGAAGGGCATCTCGTTTAAACCTGTGCTAAATAAATGTGTAACATCTGATAGGGATGATTTTACTGTAAGAAAAGCCAAAGAGTGAGAAGGTTGTCCTCCTTGTCTGTACACTGTCTTAATTACACAAATACTAATTGAATACTGACATCAATGATCCATTGTTAAATAGAATACATCATCCATGGCATGTGTGTGTGTAGAGATTAGTGCAGCACTATTTATTATGCAAGCTGCAGTGACTATATAAATAACAGCACTCAAGCTGATAAAACGGCCACTAATGGGAAATAATGCACATTTAGCCTGAGCAAAATCAAACCCACAAATGGCTTTGTAAAACAACAACTTTATTTTCACAGAGACAAAAAGACTTAATTGTGTTGTCTAATTGTATTTTGGCCTCAAATTACTGAGGCATTTTAATTAATGTAATGAAGCTACAAATGAAGTTCAAAAAGCTTGTTAAAGACAGGCTCCACACACCCTGGTGGTGGAAATTAGATTTAGTATTCACATATTACAGCACTGGCTTCAGAGAGGGCTAATGTCGGGAAAGCAAACATAACAGTTCTGTCTATTCATCCACCTCTTGTTCACGGGCTGTCTGCCTGAGGACTCATTTGGCAAAGACAACAAATACATAAAGTAAACGTGTGTATCAACACACAGGTACATTTTGTAGTTATGCAGCACAGGCCTAGATTTCATGTTCTACTAACCTATGCTTCTACTTTGTGTCTCTGAAAGAATAGTTAAAGGACTTAACAAAAATCTGCTATTCTTCCATCATATGTCCACAATGAAATCTACAGAAATAAAACTCTACATTTCCTATATTTCTATTTGACCTCTGTTCAATCAGAATTCACCCTTTCCTATAAACAAAGCACTGAAATGCTGATAAATAATTATATTCATGGAAATTACAATGTCCATGTCTAGATGGAGCATGTAGGTGTAGCAAAAACAGCTCTCCCAAACTGTCACTACAGGGGAATAGGGTCTAGAGGTCAGCAGCATTCAGGAGGGCTTCTCTTCAGCTCCTCTGACAGTTCCCAAGATGCACTGGGGCACTGGGCCACTGTGTCTGCTCTGCTTGTGTCTTCCTTTGCCTTCTTTAAATTCATCTGCAGTCGCTCCAACAGCACTGCCTCCTGAACAGGTCAAGGACTAAGCGCGACTCCTTTCACTGGTATAACAAGATCCAGCTATAAGTGGGACAACACGGGCTATACCATAAAATGTATTCACAAGGTATAGATCCCATTTTGGTATTCACAGTCATGGTTTCTTTGGTTGTGCTAGATCACTTTTTTTTTTTTTTTTTTTTAAGATGTTGGTTCAATACTTACATAAACCTACCTAGTGCAATGATGAAACATAATTGCTTTCATTAACATCTGAAAATACTTAATTTGTCATTCATTCTTGTAACTGATTCTCTTTTTAGTTTGTTTTTTCCCATTTTTCGACCAGCACAAAAAGAAAGCGTGTTGTGGCTATAAAGAGATTCTACGTTGTCTTATAACTTTGTTTGTAAGATTCCATAGATTATAAATTATTCACATGCTTATATATTGCACTTTTTTGTTTAGACTGTGTAGAGATTCTAGAGACAAATAAGTTGTTGAGGTGCCAGCTTTGTGTTTTCAGTATAATAGTATGAGGTACATTCTATATGTTTTGTACTAAATATTTTAAATTTTCTTACCTTAAATCACCAAGAACTGCTAATGACTTTGCAGGTGCAGTTTGTACACACACCAGTGTCATCGTTATAAATGAGGGTTGGTTTTCAATCGACCTACCTGGATAAATAAGGGTTAAATAAAATAAAAAATGAATTATAAGCAAAGTCCTTCAAATAAATGTTACTTAATCTTTCCTTAGTGCAGCTGATGGCCTCACACATCCCCACTGTGCATGATGTGAGATTTTTGTAATCACTTTTAAAATGGCCCCGATTTCTGAAGGTTGAATTTCATTTAGATTTTATTCTGTATTATATATTGCATATTTTTACACTACATACATAGGATGACCCGATTTTCAAAATAAAAAAAAAATGGTACACACCCAGTTTTTGATGGTTGATAATAATAAAATACTGAATCGAGTTAAGTTAATCGAGTTAATTAAGAAAAATTGTTAAGCGGTGAGCACATTCACAACAAACATGTGTCAGTATAGTCACATTTTCTTTGTGTTTTGGTCATTTTTAAGCAGCTCTTCTGTATGTTACTGAAACAAATGACAATTTATGCCTCTCTTTACTATTGGCAGATATCAAATTGGTTAAAAATAGGGACACCAGGGACATTTCTTATATAAAACTGGGACAAATCAAGGGTTTTGGATAAATCTGCTGGGACAGGGGACACGTCAGGTCTCAAAACTGTGACTGTCTCGGGGAAATAGGGATGTCTGGTCACCCTATACATGCAGACACTCACATTAAGTTAAGAAAATTTGAATGTCTGAGTAGGTTTAGAGTGTGCCTTAGGTAAATAACAACTTAATATATTGTCAGATTATAAAGAGCTACTAATGCATTATAGCGATTCGTATGATTATTATGGAAGTAGGCTTGTCATGATAAGTAAATATAGATGAAAAACAGTAATATTGAAACTCATTTATGCCACTGACCCAACAAACACTTACTGCAATACAGCTAGATTAAACACCGACACAAGTAGTTATTTTCCATCTACACTAAGTCATAGAAGTCATGTATTCAACCCCTCAACAGCTAAAATCAATTTTTAGTACAGAACAATAACTAAAATTTCCCCTACAGTTCTATGAAAAAGTACACGATAACTATTGACCCCCCCAAATGATAAATAAGCCGATATAGTAGTTATCGTGACAGGCTTGTGTGGAGGACAGTTGCCTATAACTCCTCAGATCACCACATGGTCACACCAGTGCATTGCTCAACGAAACAACAACAGCAGATTAAACAGACCCTGTAGTTCACCCTAAGCCTTGTAGGTAAATATTGTCTTTCCATTAAACAGTAGTACACAAACAGCACCCAGCTGCATGCCTAATACACTGTCCGATCAATCTGAGCAGTGTCAGGCGAGTGGAGAGGGGTGATGAAGTTGCGTGCGTGTTAATGACTGAGCAGTTCATTAGCGTGGCCTGTCTTTTGGCATACACTCAGGATGTTGTAGTGTCTCAGCGGGAGCAGCTCTCCGCCCTGTGTGTTATCACGCTCAGGCTGTGAACTCTGACCTCCGACTCCACAGGTTCCACCCACATAATCAGTTTGTCATTACGCTAACACTGATGGATTCTTACAGTAGGGAGCGTGACAAGGATGGCAAATAGCGGTTTATTTTTCATAGATATTGTTTAGTAAATGTAATGCATTGTAATTCGGTGCATTCATGAATTCAAATATACTCAAATATTGTGAAGCATTGGATTTGGCTCTGGGAAAATAATGCATCTTTCTCTGACAAGGATTGCTTTATAAAATATTACCCGTTTAACTGTGACTTTGCCTAACAGTTCAGTTCTAGCCTAATGTTACTGGATGTGCAAAATGTGTATACTTTATACCATTTCCAAGTCTGGGTAAAATCTGACAAGAAGAGCATGAGGTATTTGCTAGAGGATTATAATAACACATAAGCTGCAAAGCAAAAGCAACAAAAGTACAAGTTTTATATTTATAACATTGTGACCAGAAGTTGTTTTGTCTATGGGCTGACTTCTAATAGGATGAAGGTATACGAAAACTATAGTATTTACAGCATTAATAAAGCATGACCAAAAATGTATATATATTACATAATTAATTCATAAAGAACAAATTGTTTATTTAAATGATTAGGCTTAGTAACTGCCTGTTTAAAGGTCATTTATTATGCAAAATGGACTCTTGTGAGCTTTTAAGGCATGATATAATATAAATGCAAAACATACCTGGAAATGAGTTTTGTTTCATTCACACATTTGAATAATCCTGGTTTATTAGTCTGTCTGTGCATTTCCAAATCTTAAAATGCTCTGTTCCATCTTGTGATGTCATGAAGTGGTAGTTCTCAAGTTAACCACTACCTTAACAACTACCTTTTACCTTTAGTTCAGTAGAGACTGGCAATTACAGGTCTGAAATTTCCAGATGATTCTAGTGAAAGGTTATGGAGTTTAAAAACACAGTGCGGTGAAAACAGTGTATCCTGTTTGAGAGAAGAACGCAGTCTAAAAATATACATGCTTTGTGTGTTAAACAAGTGTGAATGAAACAAAACACAACTCCTGGTATGCTTTGATGAGGAAATAACATAATAACATAATAACATAGATCAGGAAATAGCACAACCTTGACACCCTGGCACCTTTAAGGTCAGGGTTAGGAGTTCATTCATTAAGCGCTTACTACACCTCAATCATACTTTATACAATTTATCTAATGAAAGTGTGGTTGTTATGAACTGCTACTAGGTATACTTGATTATCCCCGTAGGGAAATATGAATGCAGCATTTCAACTCAAAGCACCCTTCTCCAGATGTTCAGGGTCAGAGTAGTATCATTATTCCAAACAGATTTGGGCATCTCCTCAAATGGCTGCAGTGTTGTTGGCCTTGTGTCCACAAAGCCTACGCTGGTATCAAGTTAAACACCCCGAGCTTATTGGAGATGGGAATGTGCGCAGCGCTCATGTACTTTGTCACATACTCTGTCTCACAGTCAACACTTTAATTAGTATTGTGTTGCCAGAGAACAACAGCCTCTTATTTCCTGTCAACAAACCCCTCTGGGCGACCAATTAATAAAGAACACCTCAAAGATTAGCTTCTCACCACAGCTCTATAATGAGCCCGCTACGAGACCTGCAGATGAGATTTTGATTACTGCTTAAATTACAAGGAGCCATCTGAATATCTGTGTGTTGTTGGTCCAGTATTGTGTGTATGTATGGGGTATTAAAAGTAGTGTTTCTCAAACTGAGGGGCAAGTACAACTGGTAGTTTGTGATGCTCTTTAGATGGAGAATTTGATATTTAATTAAGTAAGTAGGGATATCATAGGACTCAGTTTTAGTTCTGGATGTCTGGCACCTGCTTGCCTTCATAGAGAAGTAGTAGTTACAGTATATGTTATTCTTCTGACTAGAATATTCCAAAATACAGCATTAAACATATGTATTTTGCATTTACTTAATCACAGAGTTACCTTAAAGCAGACCTACTATGTGAAATTGCTGCTCTGTTCTTACTTTGATTTTCTTAACCGATGATACATGTATAGGATTCTGCAGCATTGCATAGTCACTTTGGTAGAAATGAAACAAATCCACTACTTGTTAGAGTGATCTACAGCTATTCTTCAGAGGTGCCGTCAACTTCTTGGTTCTTTGTTATGATTACATTTACCACAACGCCAGCTCCCATTAGGCACCACAGTTTTCTAATGCAGAAGTTAGTGGACTTGTTTCTTTACTATGTAATTTAAGATGATGAATATTGTGATTTGCAATTTAAAATGTGCAAATTATAACATAATGATCCTGTCAAATGAACTGAACTAACTATGGGTGCAGTACCACCACTTGCCAGTAGAGGGTACGGCACCCTCTAGAGAGCAGTGTGTCAGTGTATTAAAGAAACAAGAAGAAAAAATTTAGAAATATTTAATGAAATCTGAAGTTTGGAGCAGCGACTGAATATAAGGGACTCTCTGGAAATTGACTGACAAACTGACAAGACTATAACTTTGATACCGTGTACCGCAGGTCAAATGGATTGTTCTGCTCATTTGTCTTAATTTAACATGCTCTTTTTAGGTGTACACTTATATTTGTGTTTTTATGTTATGATGTGTGGTTGTTTGATGCAAATCTGGTTTGGTTTGGCATTCACATCACTACAAATGAAGCGTACTAGCAGACTTTGCTTTAATAAATAGGTTGTAATAGTATGAAGACTTACTTACTGTAAGCAGGGTTACTTCTCCACAAATATGAATTTTAACTTGTTTGCCATGGGGATGGACAATTTGAATGCCATACTGGGGGACATTCTACAGGCAAAGTGCTAACATCTCCATGGAGACAAGCAGGTGGCAACACCTCATGCAAAAAAATAACATAGGTCTAGTTTAGACTTATATTTTTGTATCTTCTTAAGTCATTGTGAAAGGACATATATTACACAAAACTGACTATTGTATGCATAAAGTTTAAGCCATGCTGGAATGTTGTTACCTCATCAAAAACATACCTGGGGTTGTGTTTTGTTCTATTCACATATGAGTAAGCCTTTATTATTAGTCTGTCTACATCTCTAAAGCTTAAAATGCAAACAATTACCTTCCTGTATTATCAGATGACATAAAAGGTGGAGCAGTGTTTTCCCTTTGAGAGAAGAACTCAGCCTAAATATGCAGGATTTGTCCGTTAAATGTGTGAAACAAAACACAGCTTCGGGTATGTTTTTGATGGGGAAAAAAACAGCATAATATGGGTTCTTTTAACATGGTCCAAATCAAAAAGTCAAAAATAGTCCTTTGAGAGCCCCTTATTTCTGAGGTGTAACAAGCGCCACTGATTCAATATTCTTAGAGCAACCACATAGTACATTTGAAGAATGGTGTGTAAAGAAGGAACAAACAGAATCACATGAGCAGCTGCATGGTCTTATACAATGCTCCACACATCACTGCGTCTCTATATTAAGGCCAGCACAACGCCACATCACATCACACACAGGCTCCTCATGCTCTTTCAGCTTTTCACCATGTTTGACCCTCTCTCCACTGCGCGGTTACGAGATACAAAACATTAGACGAACAACGTATCAGCTTTTGACCACGGTGTTAGCAATTCTACACCACTACCGGGCGAGATCCAAAAGCTCGAGCAAAGTTGCAGACATGTTACGCCATCCACTGCTGAGGGAGACACTGTTACCATGCCAACAGCCTTTATCCATTTATGGCCACCACTTCCTGTGCTCATTTAAATTCAGCTATTTAATCAACACTGAGATAATTCTGACGATAACTAGGCCAGACAGTGTCCAGTAATAGACGTAATACAAAAGATGAATAGAAAACACAGTCGCATTCTTAAGCAGCGTTGAGAATTGGGAAGACTTTGCCATTAGCCATCTGGACAGGCTAACATGTGTTGTGCATATATAGGGCTGCAGGCAGAGGCATACTGCGTGATAGGCATGAAAGCACATTTAGTCATAGCATAAAACTTCACATAAACAGCTAAACAGATTTGTGGCCTAGAGGCATGGGATACATTCACTTTACAAACATCTGCAGTAGCACCATTGTAATAGCGTTCTTGTATAGTGTATGATATAAGACTAAACACACAGCATAATATTCAAAATGCTAATCTTTTATGTTGGTAATTCTTGTATGCATTTATGGACTGGAAACTATGCAGAGAGCGTGCAGGACCTCTCCCTTCGTGTCATGGGGAACGATTGGTGCTAAAAGCTAAGCCAAGCGTTCATTACCCAAATATCTCAAGACTGACTGAGCTATGGGGCTTTGGACAACTGGACTACTATTGTACCGAATTTCAAGCAGACAAAGTGGTCTATTACTTGCATGTCATAGGGAAAAATTGAATGCCTGCAGTAGAATGTGAAGCTGTCATTGTGTCACAGAATATTCGATGAAACTACCACGGCATTTTCACAAACGCACAATCAAATCAATGTAGTGATCTTTAATTTAAACATTGATATAAAGTCAAATGCTATTATGGGTTACGCTTATTATTACTCATTAGCCCTTGATATATCGTTTTTGTAAAGTCCTCAGTAAAAAAAACAAGGGCAAATTTTCTAATAGGAACACAGGAGATCAGTTTTAGAAATGTTTGTTTACAGGGCCCATATTACGCTATTTCCTGATGACCTGTTATCTTTCCTCATCAAAAACATACCTGGAGTTATGTTTTTTGTTTTTTTTTCCACACATATTTAACACACAAATCCTGCATATTTAGGTTCTTTTCTGAAACACTCTGTTCCACCTTGTGATGTCATATGGTAATACAGGAAGTGCTCTGCTGTGTTTTTCCATACACCTTCACTAGAATCACTAGGATAATTTCAGCCCTTGAATTTCCAATACTGAACTAAAGGTAAAAGGAGCTGTTAACTTGAAAACAGACACTACATGACATCACAAGGTGGAACAGTTTTAGAGATGTAGGCAGACTAATAGGATAGGGGTGTAACGATATCCAAGTCTCACGATATCGTCATGAACCTCACGGAATGATATTTATTGCGGTATCGTGGGAAAGTTCACAATAAGATGGGGAGGCTCATGATTAGGGATGTAACAATATCCAAATCTCTCGGTATGATATTTTAACAATATACATCTCACAGTATGATATTGATTGCGATATTTTGTGGAGGCTAACGAAACTATTAATATGCTACTTTTTCCTCTTAAAATGCCTTGAAAAAATTTAATCCAAAGACCTAAGACTTAAAAGTGCTTAGAACTGTTATTTCTTCTTGTAGTTTACACTGAAGTGGAGCAAAGGATCATGGTCTATGTAGTTCCTTCTGTCTTTTTTTATTTTATTTTAGCTACTGCTGCACTATAACTCTTAATTTAAGCAAAGAGACTTGTAATTTGATATATTGTGATGGTTCACGATGTTATTGTGAGAACTTTGATGATACGATATCACAATATTTCGGTTATTGTTACATCACTACAGACTCATAACAAAGGGTCACTCAAACATAGCTCCAGGTATATTATATTATTATAACTTGGCTTAAAGCTCATAAAGTCAATTTTGCATAATATAGAACCATTAACCAAAATAGTGTAATTTGGTTGTCAAATTGAATCAAATCCTTGGAATGCCTAATTTGCTTTATGGAGTACAACATTTCTCCTTTTGCCTGAGGAAGAAACCATGTGTGTTATTCTCTTGTCCTCTGAGCCTGATCAGTGTGGGATAAATCTCAGAAGTCTAGCGCTGAGATATCACCATTACACGACACTGCCAAAAGTCAATATTTCATTTAAAGTGATATAGCGTGGCTTAAACCCTCCCTAATCACAAGCGACCTTCTTGGTTGACTTAACAATAAACTCCTATGAGCCTAATAAAGAATTACCCCTGTCTAGTACGCTGCCTCAGGGACCGGACCCAAAGTGAAAATAGTGCTATCCTTTCTCTCAGGGCAGACACAATGCAGACTCGCTCTATCCGTGACCTCTTTTGTTGATAGAATATTGACAGGGCACTAATAGCTATGACTGAAGACTAGTTTAAGGCGCACCAGAGCAGGGCCAAAATTGCGTGAAGGCCAGACTTCCTCATCACCAAAGTAGTGCGTCTCCCCACAGCGACCCAGTTTTGTCCAACAGAAAGCACTATTCTGTTTGTCTGGCCACATTAGCCTCAATGGCGGAATACTACGAGAATTCCCCGGGGATGTCTAGGCAGTCTGAGTCCCTCACGCACATGCCAACCAGTGCCTCAATGAAAAGTGGAACGCATTATCAACTCCCAGAGGTTAAAAGAAGAAAGTTTGTTACAGATAACACATTTAACTAAGCTTTAAAAGTCTATGCTCATAAATCACGACTGTTATGGTGATTTATCAATGCCGGAGTTTCTCATTGAGTAAACTGAACATCTTGTAATTATCAAGCGGTAACTGTGTGGAGGTGAAGATAGAATACAGGTGAAATTGCCGAGGGGTCTGTACTGATGAAAGAAACCATTTTGTGTTTTATGTGCGTCATCATCACACCAATAAACCAAAAGGTGAAACAGACTGCAGAGAAAAGTCGCCATACCCTTTCAAATATCATCTATTTCTGAAAAGTACAAGTTCAGAGAGTGGTACGCTGGACATAGGCTACTAAAAATTTTGCAGATTCAATTAAAATACAGTATTCAGTAGGGGTGTAACGATATTCAAGTCTCAAGATACGATGTCGTCATGGTATGAACCTCACGGTACGATATTTATTGAGACATTGTGGGGAAGCTCACGATAACGGATGTAACAATATCCAAATCTCTTGGTATGATATTTTCATGATTTATATCTCTCTATACCGTATTTGTTGAGATATTTTGTGGAGGTTAACAAAACTGTTAATATGCAACTTTTTCCTCTTAAAATGCCTTGACAAGACTTAATCCAAAGATCTAAGACTTAAAAATGCTTAGAACTGCTATGAAATGGAGCAAAGGAGCATGGTCTACGTAGTTCCCTCTGTCTTTTTTTAGCTATTGCTGCACCATAACTCTTAATCTAAGCAAAGAGTAATAAATAATAAAAGAGTAATTCGATATATTGTGATGGTCCACGATGTTATTGTGAGAACTTTGACGATACTATATCACGATATTTCAGTTATTGTGACATCCCTAGTCTTCAGAGTCAGTTCAGTGTTTTTAAACCTTTTTTGAGTGACTGCACATTTTTTGGTCAAAAAGATTATCTGGTGTACAACCATCTTAAAAAAATTACAGTTTAGACAAAAAAGATGCAAAAGTTTTCATTTTTGGTTTAGAAGTTGCACAGGACAAAGTGGCAACTCATTCTATGAAATCCAAGTGTGAACTTTTTTCCCTCGAGGCACACCTAGAAATACCTCAAGGCACACTCTGTTCCCTGACACACTGGCTGAAACATTCACTGTATTTTCTAGTCAATACAATATAGTTCTATTTGTATTTTTGGGAGTATTTTCTGAAGAATTTGACGATGTTTCATTATATTATGCACACGTTTAATTTCTTTACTTAGATTAAGATTTAGACTTTATTGTTCGACATGGAAACTTTTTTTTTTTTTCTGATTTCTACAATCTGTTAAATGAAAGCAAACATTTGAAGTAAATGAAAAAGGGTTTTGCATAAAAGCAGCATAAAAGAAGGTGTAATAAGATCTAGTTAAACTCATAAACCGTTTGTGTCTGAATTATGTTACCTGTAAAACATTCACATTTCCATAAGACTGTACTTTCACATTCCTCTTCTGTATTTCCATGTTGTATTTTGATACTTGCACTCCATTCTGTACAGGCCTAGTTTACATTTTGTATATAGGCTACATGTGCAAGATTGGTTTCCTATACTTCAAGATTGACACTTTACAATACATCCAGAAGTCTGTGAAATGAGGATGCTTCACTGGCCACTAGAGAAATTCCTTGTAAGTTGCTTTTCGCCTAGACCCTATTGCTCTGTTGTAAATTGAGCCTGGGTTTCAGCTTATGCAAATCTATCTAGTGAAAAGTGAGATTTTTTTCCTCTCAAATGTTCCTCTCTTACCCTCCTCCCCCTGCTTTCCTCTATACCCATGACAATCCATCAACACAGATAAAACCCAACCATCTCCGAATTCTTCATTTCTGCTGCCTCCAGATTTTCCTTGGCACAAGCAGACCCAGCTTGCATCACTTTTTTACCAGGAAGTAGAACAGCAAATCCACAGAGAATGAGATTACCCTTAAAGTATGTTTATATGTTGAATAAAGTGGATACTAATCATGGATATCCTCTCATCAGGTCGCCAGCAGTAAACAGGCTCGGTTTAGGGGCTAGGTGGACCAGATAGGGCTATTTTGTCCAATGTCTTCTTTATTTCAGACTGAAAATGAAAACAGAGAGAGTCTTAGTGAGGAGTTAAAATAATAATTATATTATGAACTCCACACCAATAACTCTTCTTTAGCAGATGACTGAAAACATAGCACTCCCATCAAGACCTATCTTCTTGTACACAATTCACCAAACCACTATTTAAAGGTGCCCTATGCAACTTTTGCTCATGAAGCATCCATATTCCACAGTTTGATATTAACATCTCTATCTCCATAAAAGCAAACAGGCAATGCCACCATGCCTAGTCACTGGTCTAATTTGTGGAGATGTTTCTCAAGATATTATTTAAAGCAATTTTTACAGGCCAGGTCCATATGGGCTCTTGCCCTATTAACTGCTCTGCTGCCTCTCCTCTCAGTGCAGGTCTCTGCACCTGCACACTGCAGGTGCAGCCACTCCACTCACCTGTGACCTGGCTTTCTGTTAATTCATCTTCGCTGGACATTCACATTAACATTTACAAATAAAAATCGTGAGGTTTGCCCTCCTTGTTACAGTGCTGAGCAAACCAGAACATACACAAAGAACATCTGTAATTGAATAAACAACCACAAGATAGATCAGTTTAATGCCATGGAGCGTAACATTCCACACAAAACAATACTATGCTCCTGGGGAGACAAAGAAGTGGCACCTTTAACTTGCTAATAAAAAAAGGGGAGAGAAGGACAGCAACATCCACTGTGAGAAAACACTGAAATCTCCCCAAGCCCTTTTTTTGTAAAATTGGTCTATGTAAAAAAAAGAAAAAAAAAAGGAGGAAAAGAAATAACATTCTCCTTTGACCAAAGCATGTTCGAAACAGGTTCACAGGAAGGTTTCTTTCAAAAACCATTTGATCTGAGTAGCAGGAAACCAGACCTTGCATTGAGAGTGCCACACTTACATCTGTGGGACCAAATCCTTTTAGTGTTATCATGCACTGCAGATATGTTGGCCTATAGGGCGGCAGTAGAATCTATTAACACATTTGAGGCGATAACAAAAGATGGGCCTTATCAGACTGGTACAAGTGACAAAGAATGCATTAACATTTATGGAGCTCTTGTCTGCCTCTGAGCCCACTCGCTCCTCTCCTCCTAATGCTGCGGTGCACTCTGTTTGTGCAGGACTTTATAATGACCAATACAATCCCAGACTGTGCTGATTTTGCATAAGAAAGTGGAGAGTACATTTTCAAAAGGGGCCCGAGCCATTAGAACAGTGCACTGCCAAATAAACAATGACGGCAACACTCTCTTAAACTAACCAACTAGTTTTGGACCCAAATGGAGATTAATGCACATACCATTAAAACACTAAAGGGTATTTATTCTGTGTTTCCTTACTTATAATACAATGACCATAAGATTTGCAAATGTAATGTATTTATTTACTGGACTCATAGCCAAAACTAGCATGCTCTCTAATGATTTTAATTCTTTCCTATATGGGCCCGTGGGGGAGAGGTTAAATAGTTTTTGTTCAAGTATTATTTTAATTATATTATATTGAATTTGTAATGTGAGTATATGATACCCCATATGATGCAGTACAGAGAGGAGAGACTAAAAACAAATATTTCTTTCCTTAAAACACAAATGTCTGATCATATTGTGTAAATGCAACTATTCCTCATGTAATTATTGAACGCTCTGTAAAAGTAAAAAGTCAAACATGAGAGGTTCAGGGCTAAAATGAAGTAGGCTTTGACCGCTTCTCTTCCTCTCAATGACTCAGACTTTACGTAAGTGCTGTATTATAAGATCCAGGAGGAGGGTAATGGTCCTACCGTCGTTGCAGAGGGGCCCTCCGAAGGTGGTCATGCTGCAGTCACAGCTGAAGCCCTCCCACTGCTGCAGACACACGCCCTGGTTAGCACAAGAGTCCTCCTGACACGTGGTGCTCGGACCTGGAGTGGACACATACACAGGGATAACGGGATCAGACACTACAGAGGAGCCACCGCTATTTTAGGGAACACGAGAACTATTCATTTACATTTCAAACTCCATTTCGACACTAAGATTTTGAAACCACAATGACTAGACTACACTCTTTTTTGAGACGATACACTGTATGCACAATGATTAGACAAGTTTCCACAATTATTAGTCAAGTGGGTATTATGTCTGGGTCTAATGTCGGTCTAATGTAGGAATGTTTAGGGGTTACCATGGTGACACAATGGCACACATTAGCAAACACAGTCAAAGAAAGTTTTAAGATTGTCTGAAAACTCAAGCACAAATACAAAATGGATTTCAATAACACATTTTCAGAAACTTGTGATCAAAATAAGTGTTCACGGTCCTGTTTAGGTGTTTAATTTTCAACAGAAGTGATGTAAGTGACTAACTAAAAACCTGTTTGCTAATGATAACTTGTGACTGTAATTTTATGCACGAGAGACCTGTTTAAGAGTTCAAACCTGCTCATCTGTTGTAGTTCCTGCTAAGTCAATTCTTTCTGATCAGATTGTGTTAAATAAAGCTCAGATGAAAGTCTAATAAATCCTCAGACAAAGCAGAGCCTACAGTTAACATCACATTCCCAGAGAATGTTGATGACATGAGCTGCAAAGTATCAATACTTGTTCTGAAACTATTCTTGTCTTATTTATGCTATTTGGGCAAAATAGTGTCTACTTTTGTAATATTAATTTTAGTAGACCTCATAGTTTCGGGCTAGGTTTTAGTTTTATTCATTTATTATTATTTTGTAATGCTAATTAACATATTATAACAGACCATAGACGTACTTCTCACGATTCAGGTGAACTCAAATATTGCTTTCAATTGTTAATCACTATGGCAGCAGTGCAAATTTTTCATTTATCAAATCAAAATACCAAATCAAAATACCCTCTGCAATTGCACATACTTGAATAAAACTGATCTGGAACGGTGTGGTGTGCAAATCAAAAACAATATTCCGTGGGTTATTTTTATTCTTGATAATAATGTGTCTTGGAAGATAATTTCGTTGACTTGGACAGTGAGGAAAATAATGAGGCCGTAGATGTGTAATTACAAACCTTCATGCATGATTTTCCATTCATTTACAGAACCAAATAAAAGGGAGAATTATTAAACCTTTTATTCAGGCATTGAGCAAAACTAATGAATACATGATTTCTCTCTATTTGCTGTTACTCAGAGAACAATTTATTCGAATTTGTACGACGTTAACATTTGAACAGCAGTGGTTTGGGTAAGTAACATCTGTTAACTATGACTCATTAGTAATATTAAGTAAGTGCAGTTTACTTATTTGTTGGAGTTCATTGGTTAAATGGCCCATATTACTATTTTCTGATCTATGTTCTAATTAGGGGTGTGCAAAAATATTGAAATATCAATATATCGTATTGTTTAATTTGATGATACAGTATTGATATCATGGGCTGCTGTATTGATATATCGTGAAGAGTATATTTTGGTATATTTTCCTAATTTATTTTGTTACAGCTCTATAGTTGTGCTGCTTGTTGAGTGGAAGGAAGCTTGTTTATGCAACACATTTGACATTTTCACTGTTTTGATGATTAAAATATGTGTGCTTCATATGAACTTTGCACAACAAGTGGTGTAACAAAGACTTTTAGTATCACTTATCACTTCTAGTATCATTTAGCCATTATTTTTATTGAACAGTATCGAATCGATTTGAAATGTATCGTATAGAATCATAAGCTCACTGTATCGGGATATGTATTGTATCGTGGCCTATGTATCAAGGTATGAATCGTATCGGTAACTTCTTAATGATACCCTGAATGTTATAATGTTATTTACTCATCGGAAACATAGTTGTGTTTTGTTTCATTCACACACAAGTTAGTTTAACACACAAACTGCATCTTTAGGCTGAGTTCTCTCAGACTGTAAACACTCTGTTCCACCTTGCGATGTCGTCTGGTAATACATGCATTACTCCACTGTGTTTTTGAACCACATACACCTTCACTAGAATCATTTGGATAATTTCAACCCTGGAATTGCCAATTTTTGCTAAACAAAAGGTATAAGGCAGCTGTTAACTTGAAAACTACCACGATATGACATTTTGAGCTTTGGAAATGTAGACAGACTAATAATAATAATAAAGGATTACTCAAACTTGTGCGAATGAAACAAAACACATCAGTGGCTTCACATCGTATAAAAACTTTTCTTGGACTTCAAGGCTACCTTAACTGGCCTTCAAAAAACCGTAAAGTAGTCTGGCCTGTTGTGAGCTGAACATTAAGCACTTGGTACAGACTTTTCACCTCTCTTTTCCATATTCACAACAAGCGACCCTTCTATTGTACTGCTATCAAAAGCTAATGCTACTTAAACTGAGTCCATTCCACAATACATTTTCATACGAGCCATTTTCTATTCAGTCTGACACTCCGAGCGGTACAATGAACTCTGCAAGTCCGACAAAGCTATGTTATGTTAAAAAATTGATTAGATTTGAAATAGTGGAAACTGAATAGCTCATAAGTCGCTCACTCAATACAAAAGAGGAGATGAATTGTAAAATTAGACTAAGTGACACAGAAGAAATAAATCAAATATTGTCTCTGGATGTGGTAGTCACATTAGACTGGCTCTATAATATTCATGCATGCAACAAAGGATTCATACATAATTCAAAAGGATAGCTTCTGGCAAACTCTCAGATCCAGCGAGCATGCAGCCAACAAAACAAAATGGAATAAAATAGGAAATAACAGTGGCACTACAAATATGGCAGAGAGAATAATCAGATTAGGGCCAAGTGTAACAGAAATGATTGTGTGTGAGGGCCACGGAGCAAAATACTAACACTGACACAAAGAGTTCAATTACGAGCTGCAGGTTAGGAGGGGCTTCTCTGTGTCTGTAAGTCTTAGGCCAAACTCAGAAGAATAAAAGTGGTCTTCTGGTTATATCAAAGGAATATAGATTTACAAGGGGACTATTCTTCTTTGCGGGATTGAATTTTGGATGTATTGTTTAACAGGATTGCCAGAAATACATAACAAGATGCTTATTATTAGTAAAATAATTAAAAGTATATATTACTTAGAGCAAGTATTGATCATATACACAATAGGACAGAGTAAGGATCATTTAAGACCACGTGAACATCTGTTTCAGGTATGGGGCCATTTTTAGTTTGAATTTTAAGCATTGTGATAACACTAGTAGGCAAACATGTTTATTTTGACGTTGTAATATTATAATGTCAGTACATCATGTGTCCCAAAGTCTGGGTCAGATAAGAGATTTTTTTGAGGTGCCTTGTCACGATGTAGGTCTGCAATATACTATATACAAATAGGTGACTTATCGATAGCTTTTATTGCTGGTTCAATACTGGTTTTCATTGTTTAAAATTTGAGTAATACTAATTGTTCAGAGGGACATGATCACTCAGTCAACAATAAAATATTGTCATTAATGGTCAGTAATGGTCAAATCCACCTTTATTTTGTGATTTATGAATAATGTCTATTGACTTGGGTCGCGAAGGTTTGTGACTTTTAAAATATGGGTTTGGGAAATACTGATGTAGATATTAGGGATGTAACAATAACCGAAATATCGTGATATCGTATCGTCAAAATTCTCACAATAATATCGTTGGCCATCACAATATATCGAATCAAGTCGAATCAAGTCTCTTTGACTAAATTAAGAGTTATGGTGCAACAATAGCTAAAAAAAAAAAAGACAGAGGTAACTACATAGACCATGATCCTTTTCAATGTAGACTACAAGAAGAAATAACAGTTCTAAGTCTTATTTCTTTGGATTAAGTCTTGTCAAGGCATTTTAAGATGAAAACGTAGCATATTAACAGTTTTGTTAGCCTCCACAAAGTATCACAATAAACACTGTACTGTATCATGAGCTTTCCCAGGATATCGCAATAAATATCGTACCATGAGGTTCATACCATGATGATATCGTATCGTGAGACTTGGATATCGTTACACCCCAACATATGTATTTCTGTTATATAACTTTTTACCTACATTTCATTTTGCAAACTAACTTTTTATTATACCAAACTACAATCCATATGCATCACAACTTCACATTTTTGATTTCTGATTGATTTAATTTCTTATTTTGTCATGCCCTAGAGTTTTTTTTTTTTTTTTTTTTCTCAGATGTTTTGCACGTTGTGTTGTGACCGCGCTTGTGTTCCTGTGCCTCACCTTCACAGCCCCTCTCTATCTGGCCCACACAGTCCAGTGCGTCGGACATGAGGTCTGGGAGGCGTCCGTTCAGGTCCACTGAGGCCAGGCAGCCCTGGAAGCCCTCCTTCGCGTGCACCAGTTTGGGCAGCTCTTTGTACATCTCTTTGGACACGCCGCCAATGTAAAGGTTTCCTGTGGAAGCAAGAGACACGTGTCAAGACTGCCCTCTGGTGGACCAAGGGCATCACTGCAACTTCACAATATTGACGGAGGAACATGTTCTCAGATATTTAGCATTAACTTAAGTAATAATAATACATGTGCTAAATAAAAATGAGCTATTAATGCAATATTAATCTTGCTGAGAGCACTGTATAAGTTATATTTTACAATGCCACTGTATGGTTTAAGTCTACCTACAACTTTCGGATTCAGTCACTAATAATATGTAAATGCTCAGACTGCAAGACCAACTTTAAATCTTACATCTTCAGTGCATTTGAAATTTGAATTTAAAATGCAAATTTGACACTGCCAGTTTACTTTAAATGTATGCGATCGTACGGTATATTTATACAAAAATGCAAGAGTGTAAAATGCAAATGTGGGTGGAAAGTTACAGCAATTAAACTAGATGAATATATGAATAATAATCAGAAGTCAGTTTTTCTTTTTATTCCCTTTGTCTTTATTTATTCCCCATAAACAATCCTCTCATTAAAGTCACTACTTGAAAGATGGAAGAGATGGAGACAACACATTACTCAAAGCTATTAACAAATCCAATTGCTTTTAACTAGTGTCATTACTCACTTCAACTATCCAAGAGAGTTTAATAGATTTTACTTATACCTTTCAGATCGAGGTTTTTGGCCCCTGTGGTGGTCTGAGTGGTGATCTTGGTGTCGATCTTGACCATGTGCAGATTGTTGGTGTCTCTGGAGATGATCACGTTGTGCCAGTGATTATCATTCAGAGGTTTGTTGGAGTTGCCTTTGATGAGGTGAGCTCCATTCCCCAGGTCAGATACATAGTGGAGGTACCTGCACCAAAATATGCAAATTAATATCATCATCAAGTTAATTTTTTAGACTAACAGAGACCGCTGACGAGGCCATATATTTACTTGAAAGTTGAGGACATTTTTGGTCTCCTTCATTATGATTCCAAACTGGGGCAGTGTTTTGTTAATACTTTGACTCCTAGCTATATGTATTTATAATCCACTCTCTCAAGTTGGCTCCCATGTGTGGTGCCTTATGGAGATGAAAAATACCCATTATTGCTGGAAGCATATTCAGAAAATTGTCTGGCAAATGATTGATAAGAAAATGAAACTAGGAGAGAAATGCAGTGAAAACATTATACTTGAAAAATTTTCTTTAAAAAAAGGAGTTTATATTTGAAACTGTATGTAGATTTGTGAACACAATATGCAGTTTGGTCCTGATATAGACTTGGTTTGATGCTGTTCTTGTCCTGGTTTAGTTCTGATCTAGTCCAAGTTTAGAGCTAGATTTAGGTTAGTTTAGTTTAGTTCAAATTTTTTATTCACCACTGTCCCGGCATACAACAGCTTGACAATGAAGACCAGACATACCTCACAAGAGCTGTACATCTGTCAAGTCATCACAATAAAAACGATGGAAAACTCTTTACATTTTGTTTTCTGAATCTTGGCATAGTAAATTCTCCATTTCTTATGTACAGTCCTTCTCAACAGATGCCATTATGAGATACAATTACATGTATCCATTCCCAAATGTCCATGTAATAAATATCACTACTGATGAAAAATATATACAAAATTACAATGGTTCTAGATTCCTATCAAATAAAATTAAATCTAAAGATGCGATCCATAGCCTTTCCAGCAGAAGGTTTACCACTTGGTTTTTGCTTTGCCCTGAATGTTTCACAGTATGACATTAAACGTATCTATCTCCTTGTTGACTAAACAAGGCCACATTCGGAATTTAATAACTGCAAGATAGTTAGGTTTAATACCTAGAAAAGTACCCAGAAAAGTTACATAGTACAACCTTTGACTTAACTTAAAATATAAGACATACATATTAACAGTGCCTTCTGTAGTGCTGGTTTATGCTTATTGTTTCTTTATCATTGCTGGTATGTGCTGCCCAGTGCCATTGTTGGTATCTTTAATTTTCCTTACCATTGTCGGTGTCCTTATGTATGACGGCAATGCACTTATGTTACCAAACTGTAACAGTCACTTTTTGTCCGCACTTGTAAATAGTTCATATAGTTTAATGTAAAATGTCAGCTCATTGTGTTAGATTAGAGGAGGGATTAAATGCATTTTCTTCTTCCCACTCCTTTTTGGGCCAATTTTGTTATGTTTTTGTTGTTGTAATTTCTACTATGATTTCATTAGTGTTATATCTTCTATTGCAAAAGAATGTGAATTTCTTACTTGCCCAAAATAAATACATAAATCAAACATGGACAGACA
The DNA here is from genome assembly GCF_026225935.1 of Boleophthalmus pectinirostris. Taxonomy (NCBI): domain Eukaryota; kingdom Metazoa; phylum Chordata; class Actinopteri; order Gobiiformes; family Gobiidae; genus Boleophthalmus; species Boleophthalmus pectinirostris. The sequence goes on from NW_026571404.1 coordinate 19,527,736, forward strand.
ATATTTACAAAAGTGAGATAAGGGTGTATAATTTTCAATTTATGATCTGGTCTCTTACCCTTTGACAAGCTCCACCACTATGAAGTCATTGCCGTCCCCACTGTTGTACAGGATGAGCCCGTCAGATGAGGTGGTTTTGAACTGGAAGAACAGGTGCATGGAGTAGTAGGCCTGCAGTGTGGACAGCGTCACATAACTGGAGCGGGACTTGAAGGTGATGGGGTCTGCGATGATGTTCTTGTAGCCGATCATGGCGTTGAGCTCACAGTAATCTATATCACCATTTTTGCACAGGTCGATGTAGGCCATGCCATTGAAGGAGAGGCTCTGGATGTGGCCAATGTAGTTGGAGGGAACATTCATGGACATAAAGCGCTTCTCTGTGACTATGCCCGTCTCTATGTTGTGGAACTCCAGCTGAGTGTGGTCACCCGCCATCTGACCTGTAGTAGCACGCACAAAAAGGAGACAGAGAAAGGGGTCATGGGAGACAGCGGATGGACTAAAAAGTACACTGTGCAACTTGCACTTAAGGTGGAGGGTCTGTTACTTTCTTGTCTCCATGAAGATGTTATTTCTCTGCCTCCCTTGCATTTGTTCAATTATAAGTATTTTATAGCTCAAAAATTCCATAAAACTTGAATTTGTAACATGTGCAGATTCGCTTCTCCATAGATTTAACCTGTTTCCACTGTGATTACCAAGTTTATTTTCATATTGTAGAACAATCAAGGCAAAACAGTAATATCTCCATGGAGACAAGCAGGTTGCGGACCCTCCACCAGAAAAGTTACACAGTGCACCTTTAAATTTTGGCTGGTGCATAGAGGTGCCAAAAGTTTGCCAAAACTATTTTAAAAAGTAAACTCAAAAATTAGGGGAAAAAAATGATAAGATGCTGATTAACAACTGGCAAACACTGGTTTATCCAACTAGTATCAAAGTATTTTCGAATTAACAGGAAATGAAGTGTTAAGTATCTACAAATCTTCATATTGCAGCAAGGAATCTCTGTCTATAAGAGGTTTCACTTGTCACTCTACAGCAGGGGTGGGACCAATTCTTTGTTTTTCAAATCTCAAGTCTTTGACCTCAAGTCCAAGTTAAATCCCAAGTCAAATACAGGCAATTATAAGTCAAGTCTTGAGTCACTGGTCCATAAGTCCAAGTCGTCTGCTTTGAGCTTCAAGTCATCTGAAGTCTTTAAAACAAAGGTGCAAATATAGCTTAGAGTTTTGCAATTTAAATGAATTTTAAGATAAACTGTACTTGTAACAAATCACAGTATTTATATATGAGTCTTTATAGAGTATATAAGAGTTGTAGAAATTAATTTAGTAAATTTTTCCCTTTTAAATGTCTTTAAGATCTTGACAAGATCTTAGTGTGAATCATTATGGTCAAAATAGAAAGAATTCAGATTTAAAAGTGCTTCTCAAGTCTTCTTAAATCTGAGTCAATTCCCAAGTCACTGAACTTCAAGTCCAAGTCGAGTCTCAAGTCTTACTCCGTTTTATCAAATCAAGTCTCAAGTCCTAAAAAATAGTGACTCAAGTCTGACTCAAGTCCAAGTCATGACTTGCAAGTCCCCACCTCTGCTATACAGGATTATTGGTTTAGTGTTAATGGTAGAATAAACAGAATATGTAATGATGACGAAAACTGGCCAAATGGAATTGAATGTGTCATGGTATTATTGAGTAATTAAAATCATCAAGTAGTGACTATTTGGAACAGTATTGTTCTATTGTGTAATGTATTGTGTAACGTGTTGTGTAATGAACAGTACCTTCCACAGGCGGCAGGTCGTCCACGGTCAGTTTGAGACTCTTGCCCCTCCTGAACACTCTCACCGTGTGCCACTCATTATCGTTCAAATTCTGACCCGCAAATATAGTCTCTGGACCTTTGCCTGCAGGACAGTCCACACAGCCATTAACACAGGACAGCACACGCTTTGGGACAATGACAGACTGAAGAAGATTAAAAGGTAGAGAGAGTGAGAGATATTTGAAAGACAGGGTAGGATGCAATTTTGAATGTAGCTGTATCTGACTTGCATTTGTTTAGCTATTTCAATAACAGAGAATTAAAAAAAAAAATTGAATCCCTGCTCTGAACTGACCACCGGGGGGCAGCAGATAACCATGAAAAGCCCGTGCTGGAGGAAAGCGCCTTGTTACACCTTGTTACAGCCTTGGCCCTTACATTCTGCATTCACTCTTTTACTCTCAATAAAATCCCCATTGAATGCGATTTGTCTGATAAATGCAGTCGTACAAATTTGGAAAATACAGAGTGTGATCATAAACTGCTCTTATTTTTCAAGCTTACGGACAAATTTAACACATCGGGAAAGGCCACTAAAGACCCATTTATCCGTACGCCTCATGTAACTCAAGACCTTCCCTGCTGTGAAACGCCCTCCTTTATCAACACTGAAAGCACTTTACAAACACACGTAATTGGTTAATACATAATTCAGTAACACTATAGTTTAGAGACCACATATTCATAGCTAACTAAGTGATAATTGGTATGCTAATTAGATGTTACTTAGTTAGAAATTGGTATTAATCAAACACTTATTAATGCTTATTAAGATTTCAGTGTATGCACAAAAACATCTATTGTAATCTTCACTACTTTAATGGAAAGAAAATAGTTAATGGGTTAGTACTCGCAAAATACGGCCTTACACAAAAATGCATTAAGTACTTTATACTAACTTAATACTAACAAATATGTAATCAAGCACTTATTATGCATATGCATAATATGTGGTCCCTAATCTAAAGTGTTACCCATAATACTGATTATAGGTCACAAATATGATCTTTACAAATTACCAAATAATTATTGTGAGAATTTCAGACACAAAAATAAGTTATCTCTATCTACACTCCACACACGCTACATCAAATAAGTTAAAATTATTTAAATTAGAAACATACATTATTTGAGCAGATTCAACTTGACAAGTAAAGTGATCTACTAATGGAATAAGTGTGTTTTTCTTAATTCAAGCTTTTGTTTCTTATTTTAGTGCAATACAGCACAGAGTTGTTGTTTTTCTTATTTTAAGTGTAGTATGATGTATTTTCATATTTTAAGTACAAAAAGTCTTGTTCCACTGGTAGATCATTTTACTTGTCAAGTGAAATTTACTCAGATTATGATAAAATGTTCTTAATTCAAGTCATCTTAACTTGAATAGATTTTAGCGTTTGCAGTGAATAACTGCATAAAATTACAAGCAAAAGTCAAATTTGATATGGTGACAGCTTCAGTAAATGTACAATGCTCTATAAAGCATCTGTCATGGCTTTATTATTGTTCTCCAGACCCCATGTGACCCTCCTCCATTAACTAACTACACATCTATCTTGGGCTGCACATTTCAATAGTAAATCCCCACAGTGCGTTTGACTTTGCCCCCCCCACTTCCCCACTGCTCGGCTCACATCAGGCTCGTGGTGGCTGCTGTCCCCTGCTCCTGAGCTCTGCCCTTGTGCTCTGATGGATCTGCACTAGGCTCTGCGCTCCACTGCCTCCAGGCCTCAGGGAACAGCATGAGAAGATGTGATTATCCAGTCAATCAGCCCCACCCACGGGACCACGGGCGCACGCTGGTGAGAACGGGTCAAATGCAGTCGCTTTCTCATAGGTGGACAGGGCGTGAGTCAAGCAGCGGGAGAGGGTATTACATTACTACGCTATACATCAAAGTTATAGATGGCAGGATTGGGTAGCAAGCGTATGGCTGCAAGATGAATCCAAACTCAATCAATACTGTAATTTAAATAGTCACAATTAACAAACTGCAGGGCCGTCGTTTTTGGTTATAATGTCCCATGTGATTAACAAAATTTCTGGTACCTTTTTATTTTTTAACTACTCCTTAATTAGAACAGTTTATTAAAGGTGCATTGTGTAACTTTTTTGGTGGAGGGTCAGTCATCTTGTCTCATTTTTGTCTCCTGGAAGGTTTCCCCTCCACAGATCTGACCTGTAATGTAACCTATAGTTGTCTCCCCTTCAGAACGAGGTTAAATCTCTTTTGTGGAACATTCTAAACAAAGTAAAAAACACATCTCCATTGAGAAAAGCATTTGACGGACACTCCACCAGAAAAGTTACCCAATGCACCTTTAAGAAAGATTCAAATTAGTAACTACTTAATTAAGGGGTTAGTAATAGGAGGAAGGTTTTGGGTATTAATTATCTAGTTACTAAACCTGAATCATTCTTAATAAAACTACTTGTTCTTTATGAATTGTTTGTTTGTTCTTTATTATGGATATTAAAAGTGCAGCTACCAAATATCCTCTCTCCATTGGCTACACAAACTAACTATCCTACATAGACTGAAATACATGGGATTATTGTTTTGGATGAGTAGTAGTATTTATTTTAGTTTCTCAACTGGTGCTCAAGGGTGCGTTAAAGTGTTGCAATGCGAACTGAATCTTGATTTATAATTGTAATCAACTGCAAAATGATTGGGTTTCATACAGATGAGGGGAGCATAGCAAGATTAATTTTCAATTTGATTACATTTTCAATCACATTTACTTCAGATTTTTATATTTATTTCATGTCTAGTGTATTTTCTTTCTGCATGTTTTCACACGCTTTAATATTATTTATATTAATCTATACGTGCCCTATTATGCATTCACAGTAAACATACTATAAACTACTTGTTCCTCTGTGTAGTTGTGGCGAGTCAGTTGTCATATAGTCTGGCTGTTAGCAGTGTTTAAGCATTAGTGGCAGTATTCCCCTCAGACAGCTGTGGCCCTGGGGAGCACTGGTTCTAATTGACAGTGATGTGTTCTTTGAGTTAGTGCACAAATCCTTCATGCACATAGTGGACCCATGCGGCTGCCTGACAACACATTCATTAAGAAAAACTAAGGACTGAAATAACACAGGGAAAATCATTAATGTTAACTATTTGTGTGGGAGAGTGGAACGGGCTTAACGCACTCTCCAAGAAGTTCAATTAAACACCCTCCACTGACGTAATTAGGTCTGAAGCCAGAGAACTACCTTTTCTGCTTCCCCAGACGTGTATATCAGACAGAGTTTTTGTGTGAATTCAGTAAAGATATTTTGTACTGCTGGTTATTGTTTTAGAAATAAATCTGATTCTGCTTTTTAATGCATTCTAATATACACACTCACTCCATCTGAATCATCAAAAGGAGTCAGAATTATAATACTATCAATGCGTAACATATTATAGTTATATTAGTAAGTAGTGGGTGTTTCTGATTCCACATTTCAGTGAGATATGGACCAATAATACTAATGGCTACTTACTAACTTTGGACTTTTTTATTGTGGGATAATAAAACTGCAGAATAAGTCCTGCTAAAATTTAATGTGTGTAATAAAAACATAAGAAATAACACGAGATTGTTTGAATTTATAAGTGAGTGACACAATCAAATTGAGCATGTTATAACCAGCTGGTGCTTCTAGTTTTATCCATTTATATTTTATTTTTGCACTTTAAAATATCATAACAGCCATGTAAAATGTCCCAAACTGTTGCACAGTGCGATAAGTAAGCAAACATAACATTATTGCTAATTTCACATGAGAGCTCGTCAATGTTAATTATCTGTGATATATTTTGATACTTGGATTTTAGCAAAAGAGCCACCAATCGCTGCAGTCTTATGTAAGTACCAGAACCTGTCCCTGTCTCATTCTCTCCTCTTTTCATCTGTAAATAGTGAGGTTACAGCGGTATGGCAACAGCCAAGTACATTAGAGGAACAAACAAAACTTATCTCATGTTTGCCCCCTACAGCACATGATTGGGACTACGGCGTGTTTGCACACTTTATGAGTTCATGCTATCATCGCAAACCACCAATGACCTTTTAAAGCCTTCGGAAAGGGGAATTAGAGCTCAGAGCTTTTTTATTTGCATACACAAACAAGCAGGCAATCCAAGACGCCTGAACAATGCTATTTAGCATTTAGAGAGGTGTTAAGAAGGAGGTGTCTCACAGCGGCATGTCTGCAGGTCGGGGGAGTAACGTGTCTGTGATTCTCAGCAGGCAATGACCTTCAAGTATGATATACACAATATAGGACTGTGAAACAGTTGGCTTCTATTGACGTTATGCTGCATGCAACAACAGGCTATGGGTTAGAGTTTTCTATATCTATTAACTGATACCAAGTGTTCTAGCATACACTGATCAACCATAACATTATGACCACTGGCAGCGTGTAACAGATTCGTTCTTCATTATGGCATGTATTAGTGAAAAGAAAGCAATTAATACTGATGTCATCAACATTCCCTGTGGGTTTGATGCTAACTGTAGGTGCTGCTCTGTCTGAAGCTCTGTCACTCAACTTAGACTTTCTGAACTTCATTTTAACACAATGTGATCATAAAGAGCTGATTTATTTTGAACTAATTAGCTTGGTCTGATTTGTGCCGTTAAAGAAGTCCCTATCACATAACATTACAGTAACAAGCCAGCCCTAGACAAGGGCTTTTCATCTTTTTGTTGAAAATCAAACACCTAAACAGGACCATGAATGTTCCTATTGATTAAAAGCTACAATTCCAGGAATAAAACCATAAAGGTTGAGAAACCTCCATCCAAACTTACGACGGTCCAACCACAGCCACTAATTTGAATCACATGTCCCTCAAATGCGAAAGATATCTCCTCTTGAAAATTCTCATAGCATTCAGAACAAACTACATAACTTCTTTCAACTGAGACAAGTAACAGTTTGATCTCCCTTCTGAAATCAGAGAGGGAGGATACAGCTTCAGATCCACTCACGTCTTTGTAAAGTTTTGTCAGAGAGTTTTGGTTCTGGCTGGCCAGGTAAAATCTACATGGGCTACAAGTTGTAAAAGTCTGGAGACAGAAGGATGGCCTCTGTATTAAAATTCAAGCCAGATGGTCATGATGTTCTGTCTGACGAGTGTAGAACCTTTAAACATCAGCGAGCCTCACAGATTTTACCTCTGGAGAACTAATTATTAATTCATCACACTTCTTGAATAATAAATGTCAGGGATATTTACCTCCCAAAATATTGCACACTAACTTCTCAGCTCAAACACACACACATCCAAAGCATCTATTTGTGATCCCACAGAACAAGATGGACTCCCCTCCCCTCCCTCTCCATCCCTTTCTTTCTGCTCGGTGAGGCAGGTTAATGAGAATAATAAAATCACGCTCTGTATTTCCTCTGCGCCTTGAATGGCCTCATCAATTTACAGCCGACGTGAGACACTAAAGCACAAGAGAAACAAAATAGTGCGAGAAAGAAGAAGAGAAGGAGCTCATCCGTGTCCAAAATACCTGCCTCTGTACACAGCAGCAGAGTTATTGTTGTGAAGGTTTGTTAATTTCAAATGGCCTGTAGTCTATATTTAGGACTGTTGTTAATACTGGCTTTTACTGTTGCTTTTTTTAGTCAGGAGTAACCAATGGGCGAATGAGATCGGTTTCAAAGACGTATGTAAATAAAAGCAAGAATCCAATTATTTTAAAACATCATAAATATTATAACAAAATAATACATGGATGCATAGCTGAAAAATATTCTTATACAGCTTCACAGGTTCACTTGTTATGGATTTGTAAGCGGTAGGGCATCAGGTGCAGAACCAGTTGGTATGATTGCAAATTACAAAGCAGCTGTTATACTGTGGTAAAAATAAAATATAATAGCTCATTTAGTATTTGATGGTTGTAACAAAAGTCTACTCAAAGTTAATATATCAGAAATCTAATTTGCAAGCTTTTCCCAAACTATTTAATGCGACTATAAATTGTCCAAGTTGCGTATGAATTATTAAAGATATCTGACACCTAATATGTTTGTTTATCTTGTATTTTTATAATTAGAATATTATTTTTAACACCTTTCAGCACATTTTCTTGGAATCTGGTTACACACACCTAGTTTTTTTCCCACTACTTTGATGCAAGTCAGACACATCTCACAATAGCCTGATTGAATTCACTTAGCCTGCAGATATTGAGACTATCTGACAGTATAGGACAAATTGCATACACGGTTGCTAAGAAACAACACAGCAGCTAAAACAGTGTTATCTGGGAACAAAAGAGACTAGAGAAGAAGAGAGAAATATGTGAACGTTGACTTACTGGAGGTACAGTTAATCCTGATACAATCTAGATGGGGAAGAATAGATGAGAGATAAATTCATCTTTCAATGTAACAGCTGCAGACATCATAAAACATACAGGCCACTCATCTGGGGACGCACACACGGACACTGGCCAGGCTCCACTCTTTGCTGCTATGAGGATTATCAAGCATATCTTTGACGTTTATGTATTTGTTTTCCTAAAATTAACATTATAACATTATCAGATGCAGAGCCAGTGTCAAAAAGAGCCAACTGGGAGGAGGTCTCCTGTAACTTTTAAAACAAGGTGGGCATTGAATTTACAGGAGAAAAGGAACATTTGAATAGAATTAAACTATTAGTACATGCTTAAGTAACCATAAAAATTAGAATGTTTATAATTTGAGAAAAAATATAAAGAGGTATTTGGTGGCAAGCTACTGTTAGATATAATTCAGCTACTTCTACATCTTCCTTTAGTTTAAGGGACAGTGTAGAAAATGGTGACCCAAATCCACCCTCACCTCTCCCCATTTGGCTCTAGCTGTCGTGTGTTGTCAACCACAGAGGCAAAGTGGTCGCAGACAGCCAGAGACCAGCACAAACTCAGCCTTACAGGGAATGCTCTGCTTTTGAAGGAATGACAAGGAGATAGGCCAAGGGGAAAGAACGAACTCACAAACTCTCCAATGTGTCAGACTTAATTCTGTAGAAAAACAGAAAAGAATGTGCGTCTGGTCAATAGGTGGCGCTGTTGTCCTCCTAGCAGGATCTGGCTGCTTCCTTTTGGGCTCAGGACAAACACAGCCGGTCTATTGGTATGCACGGTTAAACAGCAGCGCTTAGGAAGCCCATTTCTGTTTAGCCAGTGGAAAGGCGAAATAGATGGCTATCATTTGTGCGGCACAGCTCCGTTTGAGAGATATCAAACTTTTCACAAGCATCAATGGATCCTTTCCTGAGCAAATAACACATAAACCGACACGCACGCACTTCACTGGCTGTGTGTTTTCTCAAGCTATAAAGGTATAAGGTGCATATCAAAAGCAGATTCAGAGCTATACCAATGTGTATGCTTATGTTGCCAGAAAAAAATCTTCAGTGGAATGTGTCATGTAAAGGTTCAATGAGTGAAGGATTTTTAATCTATCGGCGTACTACCGCTGACTGTAGAATCATAGCTGCCGGGGATGTTCGCAAAAGACTTAATTTTTGGTTAGAAATTCCTTCTCTCACACAACCACAGTAAAATTATTCCAAATGATGAAAGATTTGTTACGTAATAGGGGATAATAGCACCTGAGTTGAATTTTCAGTAAGTTCCGCCTTTCAAGTATTTAAAGTGCGTATGGCAGGTTAGACTACTAATTTTCCAAAAACACAGTTGAGATCGTTATATTTAAGGTTTTTGCTAAAACATTCACACTCGTTTTCCTCAATTTGACAATTTTTTTAAGTTTAAAATTTTACGTCCAGGTTGGAAATCATCACATCACACTAGGAAATGCCATAACTGTTACCTAGCAAAACCAAAATATAAGAAAAATAATGTTTCGGATTGGGAAAAATTGTGTTTCTTAGTTGTAAATTGTGCCTAAACTTTGGATAGAATTCTCCTTAGTGTTATGTCATCAATGCATCTTGGAATTTTCTATACACTCTGTAATTTTCAACAATTTTTCAACTTTTCCACATAAATTGGTTCTTGTTCAGTGTAAAACTATAATTTATATTTTCAATAGGTAAAAAAAATAAATAAAAAATCCCAATCCAAATTAAGTCAAAATTAAAGAATCATAAAAATCTGTCATACGCACTGTGATGCAGAAATTTCATTATTTTAGAGTTATTGGGTGAGATTTGAAACCATGTGAATTTGCCAGCAACACTGCATGTGATTTTAACAATATATTTTGGTAGTTCTACTTTAGTCCGGGGTAAGAAAGTAGGGTCTATTTTCACATAGCAACGAGCATTCCCTGTTAGAACATTTGTGTGCTCATCTGGCAGTGAGCGTAGAGACCGCAGACTCTGGCCATTGAAAGCATCTACACAATCTCTTTCTAGTCAAGAGACTGGGACAGCTCTAAAACTACTACAGTACTTTGGCTCTATAGCAAGTGTAGCTCTATAGGACTTTACTGCAGTTGTTGACACACATACTCTCCGAGGCATTACCTAAGTTAACGGTCAGTCGCACTCGTCCGCTCTCCAGCTCCAGGCGCAGGGTGTCGGCAGAGTCCCTGGACGTGGTGGCGATGAGGATGCCGTACGCCCTCTGTGATCGGAAACGCAGGGAGACGTCTTCTGCCTCCGTGTGCATGACCACGGGCAGCTGCACCTTCATGAACTTACTGCCATCGTAGCTCAAGATGGTTGCCTCTGTGAACACAACAGATGGGTATTTTATAGAGGGAAGGGACAGGAGTGCTGTGGGGTGGAATGCAGTATTAGAGGATACATCATATTGATTATTATAGGACAATCTATACCTATGTGTTGTTAAGATGTAAATGAGGAAATAAGGATTAATAGATAGTTTGAAAGAAGGTATAAGAGTGTGCCTCTGATACACCAGTAGTTCTTTAACTGTGGTACTCAGAGGAGTAAATGCAGTACATTTTTGTCTTCCTTTGATTTAGACTTTGTTTAGATCCAGTGTTACTCTGAAAATCAAATATTTCCTTTGGGAGTACTTTGTATGAAGCATTTCAGAGCAACTGCCCAACACTGAATAATACATTTTTGTCCTTGTAAAGAGCTTTAACCATTATCTGAAATAATGCCAATTACCAAAAAAGGTGGACAAAAATAATAAAGTGTCTAGAACTCTAGTTTCCCCCTTGAAACCAAATCATGCCCAATAAGTATAAAATTATACAGCTAAGGTCCTGTCCTGACCAAGCCCAGCTAAATATCTGGAAATGGGTCCCACTTGCTGCTCTTGACAAGTATTCCCTTTGGAGGGAATAAAGTATGCCATAACCTTCAGAAATATTTTTGTAGTACATAGAGGCCTGAATAAAACATCAAATAAAAGAATAAAATATATAATTAAACCCCAATATGCCCATCTACATTTTTCAAAAAGTTACCTGACAATTGTAACATTCTTACCAGAAATCTCAATTATACTAACTTACTCAATGTCTTTTAATTTGAATTAGCTAAAGATTTTACTAACAAAACTCATCACAATACAATATTGTAAACAGCAGGTATTGCTGTTCTGATGCCACAACAGCATTAGGCATGCCCCCGACAAACCCAGCAGCTCTAACTGAATTTCAGCTGGTCCACTCAGTCCATTTGTTGTGCTGCTGATTCAATTGTGGGCTTCACAGGAAAACTGCAGTCTTTTAGCAATGTTTCAAGATGTTCTCCTCCTAGAAGTGATACTGGCCTAATTGTGTTTCAACTACAGAAACAATCAAAAAGTCATTACAAAGGCTAATGCATCCAACAATTAGGCAACTAGAATTACATCCACAGAGCAGTAAATCTGTTGGTCAATAACACTGAGGACAGAGCACAGGAACACATTATATGGACTGCTACTGCGAATGACCAGATTGTGTCCATTTATTTTTAATGAGATAATTTCACAATAGAAAATCTGACTAAAATAGGAAGTTGCAATTAAGTTTACCCACTAATTTAACTGTCTTATAGTACAGTCTGAAATGTGTCTGGGAGGGCATCTGATCAAAATCAAATCAATATGCAACTCACTGCATATAGGATGTGTTATAGTAAAGCATAATTCTATATATATATATATATATATATATATATATATATATATATATATATATAAAAAGCCTTCCACTTGTAACTTGCACACACACTACATGTACGGGGTTAAGGATCTGGCCCAGTTCAAACTCACTCCTCTGAGAGTGTAAAGTCTATCATGACTGATCTTCTTTGCAGTACACTATGACCATTTTAGAGGACAGAAGAATTACCCTAAGTTGTGGACCTTAAATATTGACTCACTGCGGCTGCATTTACTCAGAGCATTAGGTCTGTGTCTGGAAAAATGTTTGTAAGGAGATTGTTTAACACCAGCAGGAGGCTATAAACACATTTCCGCTGGTGTAACTAAAGCATAACCCAATAACAGAGCCATTACAGTGGCTGCAGCGCTCAGGCAGATACACACTGTGTTAAAGAAGCAGATAGGGCTGGGACCGTTGTACACTCATCATCATTGTCCCATGTATCCCACAGGAGCTCTCCATCACATCCCTCACCCAAATCCAATTCTGCCCCACGCCCTCCTGGGGTGCTCCGCTCGTGACAGGCCCCAGTGACTAACTGGTCCTCTCTGCTAAACCGTCTGCTGCCTGCCACAGCCAAAGCAATGAGGTGCACAGGAAACAGAGATGCCACAGGGAAAATGAGAAATCCCACCGATATGGTACACAATGCAGCAAGTGGAATTTATGTCAAATATTTCTGCAAGTGTTCCTGCACTGACTTTCTGTTCATAATATTTTTACATAAATTGATATGACTAACACAGATTATACATGTTCTTCTTTCAAAACGTGGGTTTAACATTTTTCACAGCTGGTAAAAACAATTGGGTAACATTTTACAAAACTGTACCTTCAATAAAGCAAAACTTAAACTGAATTTATAATGAGTCTATTAAGAAAGGTTCAGGCTTAGTAACTACTTAAATGTATGTAACTTTATGGGGGTGGGAATTATTATAAAATGTAACCCACAATTGAGTGGTACGCATTACTTACGCACAATAACCAAACAATTATAGTCTATGATTAGCAACTGTTATAACCTTGTCAACTGTCAGATCTAAGCAAAGCATAATGAACACAAAAGTATGACGTTCTGTTGAATATGTCACCTCTGTTAAAATGCTGATAGTCTCCATGAGAAAGAAAAGCACAAACAGCTCAGGAGTGACACACGTGAAAATGATTATCTAATGCAAAGTGAACACCTGTCAGCAGCCTATCGTGCAGCCCCAGTCACTGTGAGGCGTCTGCTTTTCATTATCACAGTACAGTGGCAGAGCTGCAGCTGTGGGTCTGTTCCATGGCAAACAAATGGGAACTTTCCTATTGAATAAAAAATACCATGGTGGTTTGTTTTGTTTTTTTGTTGTTAGCTCAAATCACTACCTGTCATCTGGTTCATTTGATTCTTGGACTTGGAAAAATGAATAAAAGATGATTCATGATGTCAAGTATTTCATAAAACTTGATTTTGATACTAAAAAATAAGCTCAGTACATTTCTTCATACCGCAGGGGGAAAATACACTTTGATGTAACAAACTCCTCTCCTGTATCTTTATTGCATACTCATATAACACCAGAATATCACTATGATCTATTTTTTCCCCCCAGTATCAATGTCTGCTATAAGTAGTATTTAGTTAGATAACTGTATTAGTGCTACATAGTTAGATAGCTGTATTAGTACTAAAACTTCAAACTCGATTTTAATACTAAGGAACAGACTCAATAGTCAATACTGATACTGCACTGTAGTGATAATTAAAAACACTTTAGACAATAGAATAGTAGTTTCCATCTAGTCTTATATCTGTGTAATCCGGGTACTTTACATTGGGGTCCATGAGCGGAAACTGGTCTTTGTGGTCTTACATTTGTTCTGATGCTCATGATTATTCTAAATCTATTCGTGAATGCAGCTTTTTAGTATCAGTACCTACTTTAATAAAGATCTAATTTCGATTCTACTTTTAGTATCGATTAGTATCTGATTTTTGATACTTTTGACAACCCTAGCATCCGGGTATTGATTTCACTTTTCGCTCAAATAATATCACCACAAATCTATGTCACAACCCATGGCTTCATAATGGCTATTTCAGTAGCATCCCAGTGGGAGCAGACAACGATTTCAGTCTTTATTTACGCATATTCTATTTCATGGTCATTACATGGTGATTTTTGGTTATCACACAAGCATGGAGCAGTTAAGGGATAGCAGAGAAAAGAATATAGTGATGTGTTGCTAACTTGAGCGCTAATGGCACTCTATCTCTATTCTCCCTGAGGAAAAGTGCACTGGAAGACTGAGCTGTCAGAAGCATGTCAAACACAGCACTGCAGCAGCGGGGGGACCATGCACCCTATCCAGAAATCATCTCACAACAACAGCCAAAGCTTATTTTTATATGGAAAACGTATGTTCGACAATCATTATGAACAGAAATAAACACCAGGAAGAAATACATAATTCAAAACCATGCTCTTGTCTTCACAAAAACTAGACATCCCTAGTTGTTAAATGTGTGACAACAAGCTGCCAAGTGAATAGAAATCTGGAGAGGAGGAAATAGTCTGGGCGCACAAAGAAACACAGAGTATATCTTCATCCAGTCCAACTTTGCTCTTCTCCAGCTCCGAGTGAGTGTGTCTCCTTATCAGAGCCAGGGAACTTCATTATAGATATGAGAGCGAATGGGAGTAAAGCACCAAAGTGGATGAGCATGTCTGACAGAGGAGAGGAATCATCTACAGCTCTGCCAGGACTGTCACGACTGCAGCAGAATTTCACTACATATGTGTCAGAATGGTGCACTCTGATCATATAAAACATAACATCAAATACAGTACAGCAGAGCAATTTGGGAAAACACATAGAACGGCAAAACCATTGAAAATCACAATAGGAATACGGATGTTTGGATAATATTTGGCATTGCAAGTTCCAAATTGCATCCAAATGTACATTAAACCGACAGAAGCTCAGTTGGTAGAGCATTTGTTTCAGTTTCAGTTTAAATCCTGCTCTTGACATTCAACTGTGTGATTCCAGCTCCCACAGATGAATGCTGTCGTTGTGTTCTTGGGCATGACACTTAACCCACCTTGTTCCCAGTATCTTACCATTAAACCAGAAACAAAAGCTGTATTTTCAGGTTATTAAGGAGTTTTAAGGACCCATATTATGCTATTTTCTGATCTATGTTATAATGGTGTTTCATCATCATATGTGGATATATTTGTGGCCATACAGTGTGGTCCAGGCCTGATCCTGTCAGATCTCAGAAGCTAAATCAAGCCAGGGCCTGGTCAGTACTTGGATGGGAGACCACTGGGAAAATCAGGGACCACAGGGGGGCGCCAGTCACAAAAACTGTAGTTGTGTCCATAGGCAAGGCACTTCACTCACATCGCCTATTATGAAAGTGGTGTGTGTGTGAGCAATGGTGGTGGTCAGAGGGACCGATGGCGTCAACTGGCATGGCAACCGCGCTTCAGTCAGTCTGCCCCAGGGCAGCTGTGGCTACAGTAGTTAATAGCTTACCAACGCATATGGAGTGAATATATAATGCTCTGTAAAGCGTCTTTGTGACAAATGTCTGTGAAAAGCTCTATATAAATAAAAACCTACTTACTTACATACCTGAGGTTGTGTTTTGTCATGTGGTTATACAGGAAGTGATGCACTGTGTTTTTAAACTCCTAGAATCATTTGGATAATTTCTGCCCAGGAATTGCCAGTCTCTTCTGAACAAAAGGTTAAAGGTAGCTGGTTAATGCGAAAACTTCCACTTCATGACATCATATGTTGGAACAGAGCATTTTGAGCTTTGGAGGCTCACAAGAGTCAATTTTGTCAAATATAAGCCATTTAAATAGTAGTAATTCAGTTTTATGCATGTTTCTCTGAATGATTGTTTTTATTTTCTTTAACATAGTAGTCTACTGTGCGTATATCTACAGTTATAAGTTTTACGTGTAGCTCAACCTGGATATGTCTAGTTGCAGCAGTGAGAACACAAAGAAAATCAAAATCTTGCAGTATCAGTATAATCCATTTTGCAGTACTAATGTTGTACCTGTATCTTGAGATGTGCTTTGTCTTATATAACATTTATTTCATATGCAAATTGTGTAGCAATAAGAAAATGTGTATCCTATATTTAAACCATACAATATGCATAGTTATTCATATTTGCCCAAGCCTCTCCTACATTTATATTTCTCTAGATCTGTTCCTGTAAAAAGCTGCAAGCTGTGAAACAGCCAGTACTTTGCTATCTGAAGGACAGACTATGAAGAAAAATAAAATACACACATACAGTATATCAAGAGTATATAGTTAATATGAAAATGACTGTGATTTTAAAGAACATTGCACAGTGATAATAACTCTGCGTTTCGTGTCTCGATCTAATGACACATTGCTACTATATGCTCTCAAATGCAATATAACTCAGAGATATTTTGTTGTTAGTTTACACAATATACTCAACTAAATAGAATACTAATATTATACTATACATAAAGTGGCAGAGTGGTTGACATCACTGGTAGAATTTAACAAAGTAAAAATAGTATTGTACTTTACAAATTTGGCATCTGTATTTTAATTAAGTACATTTTAAAGTGGATACTTTTTTACTTTTACTTCTACATTTTTGAACAGGACTCAGAAGTAAAAGTATCTGTACTTGAACCAAATGAACAAAACTGAGTGCTTCTTCCACCACTGGTTGACATTCATCTATGCTTAGAGATTCAGCTCTGCCCTTCTTCAGCAATTTTCCATTATCCAAAGACATGCAAGTTTTAAAGAAATTAATCTACATAAATTGGCTGTGAGTTTCCAGCAACTTGTCACTTATGTACTCTACTATTGGGATTCACATTTATCACGCTGAACAGGCATGTTAAATAATGTATATATAATTTATAACTTCATATTAAAGATGATCATATTAAGGGTGAGATGCATATAATTCATTGTGCACATTATCGAACTGTGCATTGATCTTAGTGGCGGCCATCTTTCTTTCTTTGTGGCTGTGTCTGTGTGCATCTTTCATGTGGAGAGATGTAGGTGGTGTCAGCGCTGCATCCGTCATCTCTCATTAGCAAACATGTGCGTGTGTCTGTACCTATACTCACCATCTGGGAGTCACGCCGCAGGACTAATATTTGGGCTAATTAACAACCCCGAGAACAATGAAGGGGAAGACATTTGGGATGCAAAGGGGAAAATTTGCTTTGTCTGCTTAATTAAAATCTCTTAAAATAGGACATTACAACGTTCCCGGCACCTCTTCCACCTCCCAGGGCTTGTCCTCCTCCACCACCATATGCAGTAACTGTATTTTGCCACCGGGTGGTACACCATGCATGGATAAGTGAGAGGTGGGGTAATTCTTTTGACAGCTCCTCAGCCTGCTGTTGCCTGCATCGTCCCACCAGTGCAGAGACAATCTGGACACATCCATACAGCAGGAAGCACCCAGACCCACACTCCAGGATCAGGGGGACTGTGCCAGTCTCCACAGACTGAGAACACTTAAGGGACAAGAGGCTTGGACAGAGGGACCAAGATGAAGAGGTGGAGATCTTTCATTCCTCTGATAAATATTCAGCCTCTTCTTGTATGTGGTTTGCAGGGTGCCAGATGCATCTGTTCTGCCTTTGTTTGCACATAGTGGGTTAGAATAACTAGTAATGGAAAGTAATTATCATTTTGCAGTATTTGCTGCCCACACTTCCTGCCTCATTTCCTGTCACTCCTTGGTACAATTACACATCTGCAAAATCACAGCGACATTCAACATTTTAGATCTGAAATCTTCACTTGTATTCTTTTTGTTTTAACTCCCAAACCACAAGGTTACTTGGCCCTTGATGACGGTTAGTCCTGCTGTTACTTAACATTGAGGCATGTCCTCAGTGATACATAGGTTGTTTTATAATGTTTTACAACTTCCTCCTCCTTGTTCATGGGCATTCTTATGTATTGGCTGAATAGCAAAATCAAAATGCTTCCACAGCTTAAGCAGATGTGTCCCACTTGAGGTCCATGCTTTAACACAAATAAACAATAAATCCTTTCAGTTTGTAAAGACTTGGCTCAGACAGTGCCGTAGAATGATATGCATGTAGACAGAAGTGTGTGGGTTGTGTTACATTTTACTGGAGATAATTCTTCCTATAGAGGCTCCAGTGTGTGCTCTGTACCACACTGTGATAATGGAGTCATTGGCCAGGCTCTTTTTGACATTTGCCTTGATTACACATAATGTTAACTGTTCCCCTCCTTTACTGCTGCTGCTCCTCTGGGATTGGAGCACAAAGTCACACAGTTCAGCATTGTAAGAGGGTCACCACTTGAATAAGATACAGCTCAAATTAATTTTACATAATCTACAAGGGCAATGTATAAATAGTAAATGTATACTCTTTCATTGTGGCATACTTCCAAATCCCAGGTGAGTAATACATGTAAGTGGGTAACCTAGTATTACTTAGGCCATGAGTAATGGTTTAGTTATGTTGATGGATTTCATTGATTTGTTAGCCGTTTAGAAAAACATATCTATATTTAAAGGAACTATATGTAACCTGCACTCCTCTGCCCAGTTTTAAAAAAGCTACTGCAATCACAACTGAATCAAGGTGGCTAGTGCCTTAAGCAGCACACATACAAGTTGTTCACATTTGGGGCACAGTGCTAGTCAGGCTGGCGCCACCTAGTACCTCCGCTTAATTTCATTCCTCTCCAGCAGCTAGGTCAGGAATCGGAATAGACCATTTGCAAGGACCCTGGAAGTTGTAGACCACGCAGTGGCCAATCAGTGAAGAGCTGAACCAACCCAAGTTGGGATAGCAGATTAAATACGCTATCCTCCTTTGGACTTTCTTTGTCAAATACAAACTTAGCATTTTTTATTGTGCCTTTAATTTGCAAGTTCATCTCGCAGAAACAACAATGATCATTGACAGACATGTTCACTCTCTGCTTTGTTTGCTGTTGTGCCAGCAATTACTTGGACACCACTGAGCATTCTGGTGCATTACATATGTCATGACTAAATAGCAGCAACTGATTAAATAAAAGAAGAACCTGCCTACGATTGAGCAACCGAATCCTAATGCTGTGAGGTCAGATGGTTTCCATGAAGTGAAACCAGCTGATGAATCAGGCTTGCATACTGCAGCTGCAGATGCTGCACATAACACTGATTAATATTTGGCTGCACGTGCTGGGGTTTAGGTAGTGACCATTCAGATCAGAGAGGGGCCTTTTAGGTTTAAACCAGCTGGATTTAGACAATGAAACTGGCAAACCAGAGATTCGTGTGAGGCTCATTCTGCTTTCTGACTGGATAATCTTCTTAACAATTAAAGCACCAAATTACAGTTTGAACAACTTGTTATTCCAACTTAGACTAAATCAGCATTACAATTGTTGTTATCAGTAAAAGCACTATGTGATCTGAACCTATTTGACCTGTTATCTGGAAACACAATGTTTTCATATGTGTAGAATTTAAAACAAATTACATACATACATACATTACATCAGTTGATTGACAAAACAGGGGCACTTCAGGGGACAATCACATAAGAGGTGCAGCCAGGACACCTGTAGCCCCTCCCCAGATCCGCCCCTTCATATGATTCCTTTAAAAAGTCATAATGCACCAACAAAAAACTAAACAGCTACAAAGAGGGTAGTAAAATGGGGTAAAATACTAATTACAAATTTGATATTCAGTTCAATTCAAATGATCTAATGTGCGATGGTCCATGTTTGAGTAAAGAGCATATGAACAAGGTGTATGAGTATGACTACTACTACTACAGCTTGTTGTTTTTAGATTCCATAACATCAACAGGGTAAACAAAGGGAAACTGTTGATTTCCTATTATTGTATAGCCAATTCATTTAAGTAGAAAATGTGTTGAAGAGAGTGTGACGTTTAAAATGTTTCTATGAGAAGAAGAGACTGAAGGAGTGGCCTGAGCGCTCCCATTAGCTGGAGTGTGTCTGAGTGAGGATCTGTATTCTGGAGCGGCTCTGGTCATGACTGAGTGCTTTGATGAGCCAAATGGTTATAGCAGAAGACAGCCAATTTACAGCCAAGAGTGAGCTTTACGTGACCAGCCCTGTCTCCACTGCGCATCAGTCACCTGCCACTCAGCATGCTCCAACACCCGCACACTCAGGGCATTGTGGGAAAGTTCTGAAGCAACCAAATAAGGCAAGTTTAGTTTGGACAGGAAACAAGCAATGGCACTTGTCACTTCAATTATGCAACTTATTTAATCAGTTGTGTTTTATTACATTTCTGTCTATTTTTTGATCTATATTATAATGTTGTTTCCTCATCACAAACATACCTGGAGTTATATTTTTTTTCATTTACACATGTTTAACACACAAATTCTGCATCTATTCCACCTTGTGATGTCATGTTGTTATTCAGAAAGTGCTCCACTGTGTTTTTAAATTCTATACACCCTTACGAGGATCATTTCAGCCCTGGAATTGCCAGTCTCTACAGAACAAAAGGTAAAATGTAGCTGTTAACTTGAAAATTACCACTAGATGACATGACAGCTTTGGAGACAGTTTTTTGTAGACAGACAAATAATACAGGAATATAATTTTCTGTAATAACAATAATAAAGGAAGACCCTTGACAACAAGCACTGATTCAGTTCCAGTGTATCTCTGCATTTTAGCTTATATCATGCAACATTTTTGAAAGAGAACTAAGACTTATCACCCAAAATGCACTGTTTATATAAAGTTGGAGTAAACTTTAAGTCTATTCTATAAGTATAATAAATACTGACTATTTCACTATTTCATATTTACATTCATACATCACCTCAAAACTGGGACTAAACTAGAACTAAACCTGGACCAGAAATGACTAAACCAGAACTAGAGCTAGACCAAACCAAGCATACATCAGGACAGTACTACAGCACAGCACATTTAAAATATGTTATCCTAATTAATTTTTAGTGTGTGTTCATGTAAATATTGTTAGATGTTAGATGTAAGACGTTAAAGCCACAGCCTACCTCTCTCACAGGAGCGGCCTAGGTAGCCCGTCCCAGAGCAGTCGCACACGTAGCGGTTCCAGCCCTCTCTGCAGATGCCGTTGTTCTGACAGGGGTTACTCAGACACTGTTTCATGGGCTCTTTGGAGCAAGATGGTTTGACCCCTGCGGCCTTCTGTACCTCGGCCAGGCGGCGGATGTCCTTACTCTGTCCGTCGATGAACAGGTCCCTTATACAGCCCACGTAGCCGTAGTTTAGCAAAGCAGTCCACACCTCTGTAGGAAACACCAGGCCCATTTTGTTCTCAGGCAGCCCGCCCAAGTACAGGTTATCATCCAAGTCCAGAATCTCACTCTCCCCAGGGGCAGTGTAGGCTGTCCGCAGTGTGTTGATGGAGATCGTACCTGCACAAAAAAACAAAACAAAAAGAATAATTATTGCACTTTTCATGATTTAAATATTATGGTTTT
Source organism: Boleophthalmus pectinirostris (assembly GCF_026225935.1). Classification (NCBI taxonomy): domain Eukaryota; kingdom Metazoa; phylum Chordata; class Actinopteri; order Gobiiformes; family Gobiidae; genus Boleophthalmus; species Boleophthalmus pectinirostris. The sequence continues at coordinate 19,549,188 of NW_026571404.1, forward strand.
TAAACAACCAATGACACAAACTAATTCTTATATGTTTACTTGATTGGATGGAATGTAAATAGGAAAAGCAATCTAACGCTCCCAACTGATTTTAGCCAGACATAGGTAGGCCATTAATACAGAAGTGGTAGTGTAATAGTACTTCTTTAATCCTTCCAGACCTGAAGGAAATTTTAGTAAATTTGTCCTTGCCTGGATTTTATTTAATTTTTATTTTGCTACTAAAACTCCCCCTTTTACCCCGTAATGAAGTGCTATACATCTTTTTTTCAATTTTTTTCAATGTTATTTCACAATCTCCATGCTGTAATTGTGTCATATGACTGTAATAAAAGACATAGGACCAGAAATACAAATGAAAGAAGAAAAATAAAATAAAATTCACACTCTTTCATACAAAACACATAGCAAACATGTATAAACAACTTTTTGGACATAAAAAAAATTGTAATTTAGGGCCTTAGCTACTAAAGTGCAAAATATCATGTCTGTAAGTAAGCTAAAAATATCCTTATTGCCTCAAAAAAAACAAAAAAACAAACAAACAAAGTGTAATGGCCCCAGTCATGGAAATAGTTCCTGTCAGGTCTAGGGCACAGAGAGCCACATCACTTCCTGCCTTTCTATAGTGGATATTACATTTGGATTTGTACATTTTGAGTGACACAAACCTTTCAAATAAAAATAGCAAGGGATGCAATTACACAGACTAAGATGCGTAATTTGTCATTTATTTGAGGAATAACTGCACTTAGAGCGGCTTTTTCAATTGTTATGAACATAACCATTTTGACTCACTACACTCTTCGGCAAAGTTTGGGGTCAGAATGGAAGGAGCGCATGTGTTTGATGCAAAACAAAGTTCCACTTGGACACTTGTTTTCCCTACGTCATCACATATTGTGTGATAATATGATAATGCTGGAAATATGCTAGGAAAGCCACTTTTCTCAGCTTTTCAAGGAGAAAAAGTAAGTTTCTATCTTTTATGGTTGGAAAGTTATGCACAGTTACATAAGACATATTCCCAGGTATTGTATACGATACCGTCGGTCTGGAAGGGTTAATTGGTTTGATGGAAGCACTCAGCACATGTTGTGTTGGAGTGTAAAGCAGAGTTATCCAAATCCCTACTTAAATATATATATATATATATATATATATATATATATATATATATATATATATATATATATATATATATATATATATATATATATATATATATATATATATATATATATATAAAGTTATTCTAGTAGTTACACTGGTAATTAGCATCTAGTTATTGTAGTAGCAATAGTATTTGTACTGGTAGCACAGTAGCATCAATGTTTTTTACAATACTGAACAATTCACTTTAGCAGGTCAACTTTATTTTGCTTTCAGGGCATTTACTTGATTGAAGATTTAGATTTCATAATTTGTCTAAGAACATGAATGAGCATTGACCTTTAACCTCCAGGAAACCCTCTTTATCAGGATGAAACGCCTCAAACTAGAGCTGAGCTGCACCATTACACCACTGCTGATGAAGAAATTAGCCTTATTAGCATTATCTGTGTGGACAGGGGCAGGCTTTTCTTACTTTCCAATGACTGATGACTGTTGATAAGACACATTAATCACAGCACAGCCACTCTATTAGGAGCCTACTCTGGGATCCCTAAGAGTGCCCTCTCCATTCGCCACCTATTCCCATAATAAATCTCCTTTATCTGTAAGGCAGTGCTCATAAAAGAGGAAAGAGGAGGAAAAGAAAAATCAGTACTCCTCCATCACCATCATTTCAGCCCACGGACCAACACGAGAAATTGTAGCCATCTTTCTGAACTTGATTAACGGACTGCGGCCTTCTGTTTTTCCTCTCCGACACATAAACCCGCGATGAAAGTTGGTGTGTAGTGCTGCCATGATTTATCACCCTCATTCAGGTTTAATTCTCGATCTGGAGCGCGGTAAACAACAGTGGACATGACCGGACTGTAAAGCAGGCAGTGAGAAGGCCATACTGTGAGCAGGGAGCAGGTGATTCATTTGTATATGGATCTGTTACTGTGTCTGTGCTGTGGCGACCATTGTGGCTCTTTAATTAATGGTTGCTGTGTCCTCATTCAGTAATCCATTTTATTCTGGTGGGGAAGATACACGCCGAGAGTGACATAGAAGGGCAAACGAGGGCCCAAAATGAAATTGCCATAAATACTAGTGCTATGGTGATTTGCATTTTGAGTGGCAGGTCCATGCTGTGGCTGATATGGAGAAGCTATTAGCACACTGCCCGGGCTAAAGATGAGGAAACCTGGCTGTTTGTGAGTACAGTGGAAGAGCTTTGAACGCACTTACAAATTCAAAGACTATCAATGAAATTTCATATAATGTGGAGACAATAATTATGTGTACAATACATAGGGTGGCAGATATGAGGTCAGCTATATCAGTGATTTGTTTCACTGTTTGACGATATATCTACTACTAACTACTACTATCTGTTTGATCAAATAAAAATAAAATTGCTTTTGAGGCAACTACTGTGGGACTACACAAGATAATTCAATAGAAAGGCTCACTTTGGCAATAAGGGTTGGTGATTTAATTGCAGCTCTGATTCTGAGGATACTGTCATTTGGCAAAACATGCAAAAGTGCAGAGTACATGGTTGACCGTGACAGAAAGAACTTGCAATTGATTTTCTGGACTACTCAATCTGAGCATGGAAATCATTGCTCTCTGTGAATTTGGATATTTGCTGTGGCTACTCCATAGGGGGAAAAAGACATGAATGAAACTAAAACAATAAACCTTTCTATGTAATCTTTACTGTGTGACTGTTGGAAGTAAACCCAACAAACCATAAGCCCATTTCATCACCCCTAGAGGTGAGTTAGGGTTAAGAGATCTGTGGACAATGATTAACAGGACCAACTCACATGTTGGAGCTCTTTTCTGTGGGTCCTGCCCTCGGGCATCTGTTCCAGCGCTTTCCTTCGGCCACCCACTGCCCCCTCCTTCCCCATTTCTACCCCACTCCCTCTCTTTCACCCCTCTTCTCTTCTCTCCTCCTCTCCTCCTCCTAAGGCTGCAGCTGCTGTGACTTCCACCGCTCTGCACTCTTGGCAGGGCCCACCCGTCACGCGGCCAGAACAGCTCCCTTCAGGTTAGGGCTAACGAGCGCACTACATCAAACTCATTAGCAGCCAAAGTTTTGTGGGAGCGGAGCAGGTGCCCGGATCAGGTGCCCGGATCAGGCATCAACGCGGTCAGCAAGATTTGTGGACACTTAATGTACTGACAAATGTACTAGGTTTACAGCTTATTCAAAAATCAACCGCACACATTTCCAGGCATGGGCTCCTGGGTTCCCCCTATTGCTCACATGAGGCATTACCACAAAAGCACCCATTTCATTACACTGAGAGATGTATTTAATGAATACAATAAACACAAATATATTTTTGCTGCTAACATAATATGTGTTACTAGCTATATTAATATGTTTTAATCGGTCAGAAGGAGTGGTCAGTCATTGTCCCAAGCTATTGAATAAATTGAGCTGTCCACTGTGACTCATAAGATGCAAACCCAAAATCTAAGTGTATTACAATTTTGAATACCACAATATACGATGTAAGTATGTGATTTGATGTACACAAAAGAGGTTTGCTATGAATAAACCTGTAGTGCCTGTAGAGCAGTTGGTGGCAAACAGCAGAAGTGTGTCACAGTGGCTGTTTAGGGTCTGTTCACTTGTCACAGTGCAGTAAGCAGCTGTACAAACAAAGTCAGACTATGTTACATCAGGAGCACTGTATGCTCCTATGGGACATGTGCCATCAACAACATGGAAGAAGAATATTGATACTTTGCAGTAGCATCACGCTCTAAATGCATCTTTATTGGTGGGATGTTCAACAGTAACCAGAGAGAGCTAATATAATCTGAAAATTCAAGAAAAAATCCTAAATGAATTTAAATAGCACAATACAAGCACTGTTTAGGAATTTGATTTTCAATAAAAAAGGTGAGAGTGACTAACTGAAAAACTGTTAGCAAGCTTGTGACTGTAATTTTATGTGTGAGACACTTGCTTAAGCGCACAAATCAGCTCACCTGTCCCAACCAAATCAGTTCTTTCTGGTCAGACTCTGTTAAAATAAAGCTTACATTAAAGTCTTGCTTGAGTAACAGAGCTTCTTACAGAGTAGTGCTTTCAGTTACGTTCACACTCCCATGTTGATTACATCAGCTGCAAAGTATCAATACTTTAAATATTGTATGGCCATAATTCATATGGTATATAGGGCATTAAAGATGCACGGTGTAAGCATTTCGGATGAAGGGTATACCACCTGCTTCTCTCTTTGGAGATGTTAATGCTTCACCTGGAATGTTCCACAGTATGACATGAAACTTAGTCACATCCAGCAATTATTCAATTACATTTTCTTATTGCACAAAAAAGTGTTTCTTACTGTGGAGATAGATTGGTTGAATATTATACCATAAAGTGAAATATTCCAGACAAAACAGGTAGCAGACCCCATGAGAAAATGTATACGGTATATTTTTTGTTTAGTTTTATTTAGTTTTTTTCAGGAGTTAACAACATAATGCAGCTAATAATGTTTTCCTTAATTTGATTTTGATTATAATTATTTATGATATAGATATATGAGATAATTCTCCCTAACAAAAAACAAAGGAGTCTCCACCTCTGATATATCAATGTGAAATGAACCAGTCCAAATGTGAAGTAAAACACCACACATTAAGCAACAATATAAAAGTGGGTGTCTAACTAGTCTGCACTCTCCATGTCTGACTTTATCCACAGTGGAGCTGCAGGTGGGGGCTCTGTGACAGCTCAGATCTTTGCACACCTCCATCAGCAGACGCAGCAAGATGTCCCCTAACCCTCCCTCACTCTCCCCTACATGTTAGACAGCGGATTACCACAATCCAGTTACAACGATACGGCCAAATCTCAGCGTGATTGGATTCTCCGTAGACCAGGGGAGCTAGGGACTATGTGTGTGTATGTGTGTGTATGCGTGTGTTTGTGCGTGTTTGTGTGTGTTTGTGTACACTAAACTTGAGTGGTGGTATGGGTGAGCTGGCAGGAAGTATAACCACAACTGAGCAGTGAGTGACCCCAGGCGTATTCAGTGAGGGTCCTCACTTAAAAGCAGAGTGTCTCTAATGCATCGGGGTGAAGAGATGAGGAGATGGTTGGTCTGAAATGGTCCATTTATACTCAGGCTCCTATGCAGCACAACTAAGTAAACTAAAAAACTTTTTAGTTTAGTTTATTTTTTTTAAAAAAGCTGATCACTTTACATCTGTTGTCATAGTTGCAGTTAAGATAGTGATTTAAATTTAGAATATAACTATGTTTTGTTTTTCATGAGCCATTCTTTATGACAAAATATAGGGCGATAAAATTTCATAAAAATATAGTATATGTTTGCTACAACATGGTTATTCACAGTATTGACTCAGCAGTTGAACCCACAATTTATTTTCATATGTCCCAGCCACTACACAATATGTAACACGGAAACTCAATTTAAAGGTACACTTTGTAACTTTTCTCAGTGTGGGGGCCTACCACCTGCTTGTCTCCATTTTATTACTTTGGAATGTTCCATAGCGTTGCATCAAAGTTGCTGATAATCCTGCATTAATTCCATGCATTAATACCTTAAGAACATTTATTCTTGCTGTAAATTCAGTCAGCCAGTCTCCACAGATCTGACCCATAACTTGGCTGGCACACCCTGCTTGTCTACATGGAGATATACAAGTTTGCATAATGCCATGCTATGGAACATTCCAGCCAGAAGCAAAATCCATGAAAACAAACACCTGGCACACCGACCTGAAAAATTACATAGCAGACCTTTAAAGCTGTTGAATATGACTATGACTATAATATGAGATCATATAAAAAGCGCCTCATTTGAGTTCCATGAGCAAAACAAACTCTATATATAATTTGACCTTTATTATCTTGTTCACAAATAGCTGGTAAAAAGCAGGACACTATATGATTAAACTATACTTTTCCTGTTCCTAGTCTCCAGTGGGCAGCCATGACTTCACCAGTGTGTGTGATATGAGTAATATCATCATGTCTCGACTTGAGAAAAGGAAAAAGTTCTCCTGAAATGTCATTAGTGCAGAGCTCAGCAGCACTGTCTCAGCCCGGGCCGAGACCACCTCCTGTTTCCATGGTAACGCAGACAGTGGGAACAACTGAAGACTGTGTGTGTGTGTGTGTGTGTGCGCGCGTGCGTGTGTGTGCATGTGTTTCTGTGTGTCTGCGCATGTGTGCGTGTGTGTATGAGTGTGTGGGTGCGAGCATGTGTGTGTATGTACATGTGTGTGTGTGTGTGTGTGTGTGTGTGTGTGTGTGTGTGTGGGTGAGAGAGAGGGGGCGGACCGCTGATAATCAACATGATTTAATTGAGCAAGACAATGTTTCTTACAGTTTGGGAGGGACATGTCTGAACTGCGGAGATTAGTGTTCACATTTGATAAAACATTTCAAACATTTACTCTGTGGATTCTTGTATAGTCAGTTTATAACTGCAAAATGTTTATAATGCAAATAAGATGTGTAAGGCTTAATAAAAAAAATAAAAAATAAAAATAAAAAACTGAAAAGAACTCCATAAAGTCATTGTCCTCAATATGACAAATATAAACATACATCAAATGATTCAAAGATTCAATAAAGTAAGACTAGGAAAGTGCTCAAATCAGACAAAATGAGGGTGCTGCCATGTTGGATTTTCAAATTCTGACTCTGAAATGCTGTTTGAGTTTTCCAGTACAAATTCAGAGATCACACCATAAATTAACAAATGCTCTTTCTGATAGACCTACTTAAGTCTTTTGACAAACCTGTTGCATTAATATTTAATATGAACAGTCCATTTACGGTGATCAAATTATTAATTTGCTGCCACAAATATAAATGTTAATTGTGTATCACTCAGTGTGAAAGGGTATTCCCATAATGCTTTGGGGGTAATGAAACAGTTAATCTAATTTCCACCTCCTGAGATGGAGTGGAGAAATTGGTCAGGGGTATATCTAATTTGCAGCATGACATTGCGAGGCCTTGGCTACAAGCATACACTAACAAATGACTGCTTAGATAAGCAAATCAACTGGGACCAAAGCAATAAAACCTGAGGCTTAGAGGACGTGTGGGAGAGGACAAAGTTACACCCCATCAGAACTCACTCAGGGACCTCTGACATATGAGGCCAGTGCGCTTCAGACATAACTGACGTAACATGCATTTGTGTGTTTATACAAAGGACAGCAGTAAGTTTAGGCTGTGGAGGATATACTGTGTTTCCGCTTCTTGAAAATTATCTTCGGAGTGAATTTATTATCTAATATGAATGTGGTGTGTAACTAACTGCTCCCTCACCTGATCTGCCGTCTCGCTGGAAGTCCACATGGTACCACTCTCCGTCGTTGACCTTCTTGTTGACCGCTCTAGTCTTGGTAGTTCCTGAGCCCATGTCCAGCAAAAGATACAAGTGTCCATCCAACATCTCAATGGCAAAGAAGTCCACTTTGAGAGACTGGGGGTTGACTGGTGTGGAGTCCTTTGGGGGCTGTTTGGGTTTTCCATGGCTGAAGAGGAGCAGTCCGTTGGGCTCGGTGGTCCTGAAGTCAAAGGAGATGGAGCCGGTCTTCTTGGCGTTCCACTTGTTGAGGATGACGTAAGACTCGGGGGTCTCAAAGGTGATGGGGTCCAGGGTGGCCACGTTCTCACATTTAAAAGCGACAGTGCCATGGATTTTCATTTTAGGATCACCCTGTTTGGCCAGTCGGGACAGCTCCAGCCTCACGTCGTTGTTTTTGTACACAACCTTTGAAAAAAACAAAAGATAAGTTAATATACTGATTTAAATTGTTAAATTCTATGACAATGGTTCTAATTTCTCTTCATTCGACACCCATGGACTCTTCTGAAATGAAATATCGGTTTATTGGTTTAGCTAAATCATCCCTTAGTTTTAGATTTTGATTTGAAAACTGTGGTTTCAAATAAATATAGCCCAAGGAAGCACATATTCATAATTATTAGTGCCAATTTTGAATAGTTCCTGGTTTGAATTTTTTTAGTTTCAGATGTTTTTTCCCCCAAGACAAAAACAAAATTAACAAGCTAATTAATTAAATCCAGTCACAAGGAGACAGTTAATGAAATATTCCACTGTATTTTTGGAAATAATTGGATGAAAATTTCAGACAATCCGATCAAATGTATTGTTTTAATGGCTATTTTTTTTTTGTTTTCTAATTTTATTTATATATTAAAAAAAAATGAATGACACACATTTTTTAAAAACCTCTTGAGATTAAAAAGACACTTTATTTAGAACAAATCAGTGAGAATCAGTGGCAAAGACTGGGAGAAAACTAGATCAGACTTTAGGACTGACGACGGGACTTACTGACTTGAGACGGACAAAGGACTACTTTACTCACACTGGTTTGGAATATTTCAACAAACAACATGACATCATGGTTTATGTTTGGGATATCTTATTGTATGTCAAACATAGACTAGTTTTCCTCTGTGACTCACACAAATTTGATTGTGACTGTTCCATACAGTAACTAGTTGTATTTGTATTTGTTGTTTTGAATTTAAAAAAAAAAAAAAATGTAAAAAATCTTAAAGTAGACATGTGAGAGGCAAAAATTAGAATGCACAGATAACTGGCCGCTGTCTGAATGTTGGCGTTTGATTCTGTCCTCAAAAGCAGACATGGCTTTATTTAAGACTTCAATCAGTTTGCATGTCTCTGTGTGTTTGCAACAACTGCTGGGAGAAAATAATCCTTTCCGTAGGCCAGGGTTTTAGCACAGGAGGAACTATTTATCACAGTTAGGGAGATTTCACTTCATGTTTTGTTGGGATTGTGATGACAGATGACAGCCTTTTTTACTTTTTGTCAAAATATGTGTATGTATATAATAAAGTCATAATGAATAGTATCAATATTTTGGTACATTTCATTAAACAGCATAATTTAGCTGCTTCTGAGAGACAGTAATGCAGTCTGGAAATTCAATGTTTTGATTAAAAGGAAAAAAAAAAAAAAAAAGACCAAAGAAAAAGATCATACAGAAATGTGCATGCAGTGCTTTAACAAAAATGTTGTAAATAAGTATGCCTTCCTTGTAAAACAGTGAACTATATTGAAGAATATCATGTGCTATTTGAAAAAAAAAAAAAAAAAAAAAAAGATACTAAAACTAATATCAAAACTAGATCTGAACATGTTTCGATACTGCAAAAAATCACATTAACAGGACAAAATTGTTTATCAGAACTAGTATAAATGTAAGTAATAGAAGTACTACTATTTTGTATATGAAATTTATATATAATGGTAATATAAATGCTTTTTTTCATAATAATAATAATGCTTTATCATAATCTGTATCACGTATTGACTGAATTTTTGGACAGAAATCAAGAAGAACAATGACATTTTGTGGCAACTAACAACACTGTGGAATATATAGATTTTTGCTTGTATATTGTTATATTGTTGTTTTGCAAGCCATGTCGCATATTTATTGTGAGGGACCTGTAATTCCCAGCCCTATTGTATAGATACATACAAACTGGAGTACCTCTAATGTTGGAGGAATACATTGTGGTATTTGATCACACAATTTAGGCTCCAAACTACATAAAATTTGTGAGAAAAACAGACAGCTCTGCTCTTGTGTTTATGTGGTTTTTCCCATTTCCAATTAGTGATCGGAAATGCATAGCAGCGAAACACATAGAAAGCTTCTGTTTGTAATCATATGTTGAGTTTTTATACTGTAATTTACCTGCAACTTGATGTAAAAGTATTTGGAATACAGTACTCTGATTGGATCATGTATCAGAACACATTACAAAATACATTTTAATTTAGGTATTCAGTATTTTGCAACTAAATCAATTTTCTTCCCATCACTGACTATACTTATTCCCTTAGCGTGACATGTTGCCAGATAAATCGATCCAGTGTATACATATTTGACAAAGGTTTCACAAAAGCAAGGTCTGGGTGCCAACTCATGTGATCGAAATGAGCCCTGGACAGAATCAATTGTTTCTAGTGGAGACAGAGGGCACCTTTCACAGTCCGGGCTGGAGCTATGACAACTCCTGCTACTGCTATACTGCTGTTACTGCTGCTGCTGGTGGTGGTGCACTCATTTGTCACCACTTTGACAACTGAGCTATGGCTGCAGCGCGTTTGTTTTGCCATCACAGCTAACAGGCAGGCGTGGTAGCCCTAGCGCTCTTCGTGCACAAGGCACAAGAGCAGGGCATCAATCACGGACAAAGGCATATGATGTAAAACCACTATTGTATGTTATAGGAGTACAAGCAGAGGCTGACCCTGCACTTGGCTGCTGGCGAATGTAAAAGGTAAAGGGAGTCACGGATAATAATAACACTACAATATATAAGTTATGCTCTCTAAATCAATCAGTAATGGACCAAAAATACTGCTTTTGGATCTAGGGGATTGTGTAAAAGAAAGACAGTGAATGAAATAATTTTGCACCATTTTGTGAGGGCATTGATAGCAACTAAACAAAAAGGGGACAGAAAAATACTGTCAGTGTTTATATTAAGCATTGAGAGGTTTTGAGCCAACTGAATATAAAATGTAACAAGTTTGTCTTTGGTTTTATTAATACATGGTGGAGAGAACTGTGCTATTTTGAGGGAATTGTGAGACAGGGTCAAGGATAACTTCATTCACAAGAGGTCAGGGACAAATAAATGACTAAAAGGCTACAAGTTGTGAGATACACTTGACTTGAATGATTCTCTGCTGTACCTGACCAGATTTGTACCTTAACCCGTGTTTGAAAGTAACTATTCAAATCCATTTCTGAACAGTGTTGAAGGAATGTTACGCTATTTTCTGATCTGTTAAAATTTTGTTTCATCACAAGCATACCTGGAGTTGTGTTTTGTTTTCACTCATGTTTAACACACAAAACCTGCATATTTAGGTTCGGTTCTTCTCGCAACGAGCAAACACTCTGTTCCACCTGATGATGTCATGTGGTAATACAGGAAGTGCTTCACTGTGTTTTTAAACTCTATACACCTTTACTGGAATTTCAGCTCTGGAACTGCCTTCTACTAAAAAGGTACCATACTTTTTTTACTATAAGTTGCACTTTTTTTCATGGTTTGGCTGGTCCTGCGACTTATACTCCGGTGTGACTTATATATTAAAATTTTCACATTGACAGCAGCGAGGGGGCGCTCTCAGCTTGTGTGTCTGTATCTGCTACTCCTATTACTCCTAGACCACTGTCATTTGGCACTCTACTGCACATGTCTCCTGCAGAAAGAGTTGACGTCCTGCTCCAAGCAATGAAATATGCAGCCGAAAGGTTAATTGAGCAGCAGAAAGAAAGTTTGGAGTGAGTAAGAAACTTGTGAGAAACTGGTGGAAAGTGGGGATAGAGAACACAGCTTCACAGTAACCGGGAGGATGTGCCCTCCTATGACTTTCCTGGAAGTCACTGGATGGATAGACAAAGCCTGTACTTCAGTGACAACTGAAACCATCCTGTTGGGATTCAGAAAGGCCGGAATAATTCTAACTGGAACTAATGCTGAATCTGACAACAGCTATGCAGAAGAGGTTGGTTTGCCTCCGGAGGTCGTGGAGTTGCTCAGAAGTGACACCAAGGATGAAGAATTCACTGGATTTAGTGATTTGGAGTGAGATGAAGAGTTTGTTAAACTTGTTCTGTTGTTTATGCTATAGTTATCTGAAGAACTGTTCATATGTGATGTTAACACTCTGTTGTTCTCTGTTCTATCGTTATTACTCTAACTTGCCTTTCAAGATGAAATGTTGGTTCCTGGTTTTTGATTTTATAAAATAAATTTCCCCAAAAAGTGTGACTTATAGTCCAATGCAATTTATATGTTTTTTTTTTTTTTCTTCATTATGCATTTTTTGGCTGGTGCGACTTATAGTCCGAAAAATACGGTAAATGATAGCTTCATGTCATCATAAGTTAGAACAGAGCAATTTGAGCTTTTAGGATGTAGGCTAATAATGAAGGGTGTGTGAATGACACACAACACAATTCCAGGTCTGGTTTTGATGAGGTAACAGCATTATAACATAGCTTAAACCTCCTTTAAATCCTTTATCCTACTCTATTTAGTATTTTATTTTTTGTGCAACATTGTGCACCTTGAGTCATGATAACATGATAATAATTATTGCATTCCATCAACTTCCTTGCTCCAACAAAACAAATTAAAACAGTACTATGTATGAAAGTGAATAGAACAGGAGATATAATATTCATATAGCTTACTTAAATTGAACCATTGTGTTTGGGTCTCATAACACAGGTACTTGTCCTGAGGGGTCTGTAATCATAGATAGAAGACCTCTTAAATTGTGCTGTAGCTTAAAGTCGTGTTGGACTGTAGTTAAGCAAGTTGGTTTCCTTAACAACTGTGCCTGTAATGAGCTGTACGTGACACGCAGACACATGGGCCACACTCTGCACTGCCTCATTAAAACCAGATGCTGCACCACTATCTCACTTTTACCCACGATGCTGAATCTGTGCAAGGTGAGACAAAATGGAAGAGTGACTAAACAAGAGAAGGGTAAAATAAGAACAGCTTTTCATTAACAAATCAAAAGATAACAGAAATAGTCCATTTGGAGAGCTTTGGGAAACTGCCTTTGGGTCACTGAGGTAAAATGGCCTGGGTCAGAATCCCTATTAAGAAGAAAATAGTGCTGAGCTGAAAAGTGGAAGTTAGGGGTGAAGGATTTGAACTTTCTGTGGAAGGAATTGAATGCCTTTTTATGTGTTACATATATGCTGTATTAATATTGTTTATTTCACACCAGTTTAGCCTCATTTATTTTTCTATTTTGCCAAAAACCTTGAAGAATTACTCAAAGGTTTACACTATTTTTTACTGCCATTCATATTACATGGATTTTGTGCAAACTGTGCTCTTACATATACTGCAACTGCAAGAACAACTACTGCAAATACTACAGCTATTCTATCAAACTATTGGTCCTTCTGACTATCACTCACACACCACTTCATTCTTGGCCAGGTGGGTGAAGTGTCTTGCTTAAAGACACAACAGTATGCACTAGATCCACTGCTGCCTCACTGTGACATCTGGTACTCCCATCCAAGTATTAACCAAGCCCAACCCTGCTTAGCTAGAGATTTTCTTTCTTTCTCCTCTTGCACAGCTAAAAGATATACTTGCATTACTATATTTGAATATTTTATTTATTTTACTTGTACATATATATTATATAATTATGCCTAAAAGATTTGTTGATCTCACCGGTCTCTTCTTATTTTTTTATTGTATTTATTATTACCAGTTATATCTTTGCTCTTATATTATATATATATATATATCTATTGATGTGTGAGCTACTATGTCCAGATAATTTCCCTTGTGGATCAATGAAGTTTGTCCATGTCTATCTATGTCTACATCAGACAAACGTGTGCATTCTCAAGGAATGGCGTATTACTACATCAACAGTGCATTTGCCTCTGTATTTCCCTTTGTATTTTTGAGTTTGTGCATAAATTGAACACTTCCATCGACCATTTCCATTTTGCTTAGACATCAGCAGCAGAAATATGGACTATATACTACATAAATACACTGCATACTTCCATAGCAATAAAGCCCCATATAAGAGACAAATGACTGATGCCGTAAGCTTGACTGGAATGGCCCATTACACAGAGAAGCCTCCCTTATAAAGACTGACTCTGCTCAATACATCAGCAGACAGGGCAACCACGTCTGTGTCAGGTGTAATGCGCAGGCTAAGAGCAGATCATCTCAGCCACAAGTGACGGGCTATGTAGATTCTAGCTCCTATAGATAGTGATGGAGGAACAACATGAGAGGGGAGTGGGGGGGTGGGGGTGTTGGAAACAGTCCCCGGCCCCCAGAGAAGCACTGAGGCATGAGGAGCCGCTGTTCTCCTCATGAAAATTCAGTTTCTTGATCTCTCCAATCGCCGTGTGTCTTTGAAGTGTACCTTACAGAGGGCTACAAAGGCGATGGTGAGATCCTGTGATGTAGAGATTCCAGCGCATGCATTGTTAGAACGATATTGGCAGACAGTATAGGTTTTGTAAGACACAAAATGTAGTGTTGTAATGTGAATGTTATACCAGACTTGTTATGGGGTGACAAAATATATTGAGTACTGTATTCACTATTATCAGTAAATGTGTAAATTTCTCTTTTTCAACAATTTATATTGTAAAGCTATAAAATTTGACATTTGATTGCTGTCTTCTAAGTTGTAAACAATTTTATGAAACCCAAACCTGAAGAACTGTTGCATCAGTATATTACACATGGGGATGAGAGCATGTTGAGAGCAGTTCACTGAATGAAAGATCATGAAACTGTCCACAGACCTGGAAATATTCTGATGGGCCAAAGGGCTTATGAGAGCTAGGTGCAAGTTTATTATAAGACACCATAAATTCTGGCGAAAATGTAAAAAAGTAAATGTGTTCGATACAGTGCAGAGAGGAAACTCGAAGGTTTGAAATGTTGCCCTGTATCAAACTTTTTTGTAAGGATGGACAATGTGTGGGTTGTTCTCTCTCATCCTACACAACCATCTTAAGATTTGTGTGCAAAGTCTCCTGTTCTTTTTCTATCAAAAAATTAAACATTTTGCTCAAGTTTATTTACTATTTACTGCAACTATATCTACCATTTTACAGAGTTCCCACTCTTTTTCACTCACAAAATTGCTGAACTTTTCCATGACTTTTTCATGACCTAAAGTGAATTTTCCATGACTTTATGGCACCCTACATCTGTATAATTGATCATACTCACCTTATGGTTTGGTATTACAGATTTTTAACATTCAAAATACTGTGCATTTATTGTCATCTCTTTTCAACAAAAGGCACATACGTTTGGAAATAATCATAATAGCCTAATGATAACTTAGCTGTTGTGTGAAAGAGATACTAAAATTACATGCCTTTTCTAAAACTTTTCCAAACCTGGAAAATGACAGTTTCAATTTCCATTACTTTTCCAGGATTTCCATGACTGTGGGAACCCTGGTTTTATGAAATATATAATAATGCATCACTATTGTGAATATATCCTTCATTTTACTTGTCTTGCTTCCTGCTTTCTAATAGACACTGCTTTGTTCTGATTCCTATTTTAGAATGTTAAAAATCTTAAAGGTGCAATGTGTAACTTTTCTGATGAAGGGTCCACCATCCGCTTGTCTCCATGGAGACGTTGTTGCTTTGACTGTCCCGAAATGACAAAAAGCATATGCCTTTACATTTACTCAATAACATGAGTTTTTATAGACTTAAAAACTTGCATTCTTACTGTGAGTGGGCTCACCTTTCCACAGATCTGACATGTAACTTGGCCCTATGGCATCAGCTGCAGTCTTCATAGAGATAAATACGTGTAATGCCATAATGTGAATAACTTCAGGCAACATTTCCATGGAGAGAAGGTGGTAACAGACCCTCAACCAGAAAAGTTACACAGAAGTTAAGGATCAAATATGATCAGTTACAGTTACAGTTATTTTTTTGTAATAAATCCTTTTGGTGCATTTTTATGACGTGTATTTGCAGAGTGGGCGGAAAAGCAAAATAAAGTTTATATGAGATAATCAGGAAACTCAAGAATATACAAGACACGATCAGTGCGTGGGAGTGAGCCGGGTCTGTTTTGAGTCCTAAGGTGCGTCCAGTCATATCCTGAACACCCACGGTCTAAGTTAAGGCAGAGAGAAGAGAGATAGAAAGAGAGAAAGATAGATGGAGAAAGAGAGATAGACTGATAACTCTTTACCTCCTTAAGGCAGCCCATGAAGTTATTGCTGACCGGAGATCCAGGCAGGTCAGCGGTACTTGGGCTGCCTCCAACGTAGAAGAAGTCATCGGAGCCTAACATGGTGTAGTCTTCCTGAGTGTATCCGGTGGTGGTCAGAATCCCATCCACGGATATCGTTACCTAGACAACAAAGCACAGGAAGAGGACACGCTATACTCAACCCAACCCAATGCGTATGGCTAATCAAACTGCCTTTTTCTTCTTGTGGTCTTTCAATCGGCCCTATTTTCTAATTTCTGAAACCCATTTTTATGTCTTTTTTCTTGTTTTTCTGTATTATTTTGTCCACTTTTAGATTAGTTGTTAATCTGCAGACCCCAAAGAAATGCTAGTTAGTGTTTGAGTTAGTACCCATAGAACAGTGTTAGTATTGCCCCAAGAGCAACAGAAAATAGTTTAGCAGACACAAAAATGGTGTTAGTAAAATGTTTGTCGGTTAGTTTTTCCATTATATTAGTATATTCATTGTTGTTATTTTAGAAAAGAAAGTAAATCAGATCGTGCTACTAGGTTAGAAATAGCACATGCTATGAATACAGATAATTAGATACTGTTTAAGCTACTATTTAAAATAAATATGCATGCATTTAGGTTTGCTTTTTGCCTATTTGCAAAAAGAAACACCTTTTTTCATTTAGTTAGAAATAGGGAATAAGTTTGGCACTACATCATTAGCATGCATTAACTAATGGATACCACAAAAAGAATACAGGAAGTGAAAGACACAATCACACACATGTTGACGAACGAATGAGCAGTGGAGAAGCTAACAACACAAAGGTCAAAGTTCATGCCATGCAAAGTGAATGGGGAAGATACAACTGGCTGAGCCCAAGAGCATCAGGCCAGCCAGACAGAAGAGAAGTCCTCAATATTAGCCACGGCTTGATGCAAAAGGCTCGCAATGATGCTCCTAGGTGGATGAAACAGAATAGGACAGGAAACAGGTGAAATAAAGTGGGCAAAACCAAATGAGTGACTCAAGAAATCCAAAAATAAAATTAATTCAAAAAGTAAGCTGAAGAGTACCAACCGCAATTTCCCTTTTTTGTAAATGACGTCTACGGTATAAAAAAAGAAACAAAAGGAAACACACGGCAAACCCAAACTAAGAAACAATTAGAATGATATCTACCGAACAATGTAGTTTGTTTACCATAGCGTGTCCAATGCCTGAGTGCTTTGTGGAAAAGGGGGAGAAAGGAAATTAAAAACTGTGAACAGAATAACGACTGTTACTCAAATAATATATGATGGTCAATACTGGTTAGTACATAGTTAAAATCAGACTGGTTAGTAGTATGGCACATTCCATGAGTGATGTTAGGTTAGTTTCCCAAAGCATGTTAGTAACACAGAGTTAAAAGGGCAAAATAAGTTTAACAAGAAAAAAGCAGGTTAGATATGCTCCACTAGAGGTGCTATAGAGCTCAGGACTCCCTAAAATACCACGCTACCAACACACCTACATTTTAAGCATTTTTACCCCCTGGTCTTTACCAAATCCTTACACAGTTATGGAGACACACGTCAAATACAGAAAGCGCATAATTTGACCCAGTTAACCTAAAACTTTTTAAAGCAACACAATGTAACTTTTGCTCCCTCTTTCCAAATCATAATTTATGTATATACAGTAAAAGGTAATTAAGTGTATAGCACAATTTGAGTTTTTAGAGTCATAATCAGGTTTATGTTAACATCAACATTTTCTCTTACATGTTTTTATGCTATTTGTAGACATTATCTGCACTATACATTCTTCTAAACAATGCTAAGAGCTCAATTGTAAGGTATATAAATCTACTTTTTTTCCCTTACTTACCTTATATCTGAACACCTATCAACTCCCCTGCCTCTAAAGTACACAGTGTTGCTTTAAGTACATTTCTCTCTAACTTTTAAGCCCAATGCGCTGTTCATGACATACCCAACGCTCATTCAACACTGTACCTCCTTCTTTTGGTGTTTTTGATGAACTTTAGGACCACTTTACTGCAATGAGACAAAGCAAAAAGACCCTGACACAGAATGAGCGGGATGGTCGTTTCCGATGCCCCACAGAGCATGCACTCTTATGCTTGAGTTTCCTTGCTCTCTCCAATGTGGTGAATGTTCCAGATGGCTACGTCCTGAGGCAGCACCATAATACAAGTGCTAATTATGCAAAAGCAGGTTTAGTAGACAGGTGAAGATAAACAGAAGCAAGCAATTGAGCAGGGACTTGAGAGGTTAGCTGTTTAAATGTTAGGACCTCATTGCTGTGATCAGAATAAATCTAGTCTACAATCTGTCAGAGTTGAACCGGAACTGGACAAGGCTAAACCAGGACTCAGTGTTAGTGTAGGAGAAGCAGAAAAGCAGATGGCAAACACAGCAACAGTAGAGATTTTAGAGTCAGATAGATTGGTTTAGGTTTAAAAGGTTAAACAGCGTTACAATCACAACATTTCTCCCAGACATTTCTAGGTCATGTGTAAATCTGTATCAAAATAATATTGAGTGCTGTTATTCTTTGGTTAAAAGAGCACAAAAGGAATGCAATAATAATAATAATAATAATATAATAATAATAATAATAATAATAATAAATACAAATAAATAAAATAAAATCTGATTAAATTAATTAATGAATAAATAAATGCACAACACTTTCAGTAAAAAATAAATAAGTTGACCAGTACTAGCCAAATGTTTTAATTCAAACCAATATACCAATACTAAATAATAAATAAATAAATACAAATAAAATAAGAATCTTTTCTAAGGTTTTTTTCCTCCCCAAATGAGCTCCAGCAGCCTTATGGGTAAAAGTAAACCATTGTGTATGTGAGTCTCCCCATCATTAAAAACGCATTAAGCCCTGAGCAGAACTTTGTAACCTGCACATAATCCAATAGACCGCAGCACACAACACAGTCTAAATGATGGAGCATGTTCAGGGTCAAAGGTCTCTAACTGTCATGTACCTACTGAGATTAATGACAGCTCCCACACTGTCCCCGAAGGACTGAGGCCACAGAAATGTAGTTTATCTATATATATACACTATCTGTGAAGAGGATATCCCAGTGTATGACCAGAGCAATATCTACCTCAATAAAGGAAGGAGGCACGACTGCTGAAGGTGAACCCTGTAAAAACAATACTGCGAGCTGCTGGAGACAGATAGACTTCTAATTCTAAAAGTAGTTTACAGTCTTTGAGCTGCAGTGTAAGAAATAACTGCACATTGGTTTATGACATCAAGAAACCCAAGATCATCGATTGTTATCTTTTCTTCCTAGTTGTATTATTATGTTCTTCAGTGTCAGCCTTTGGTAGTTAGGGACCACACATTAAAGGACATATTATGCAAATTTGACTTTTTTTTTGAGGTTTTAACCATGTTATACTGCTTTTTTCTCATAAAAATATATCTGCAGTTGTATTTTCTTTCATTCACATTGATTCATTAATCCAAAGTGCACTGAAAAATGTTCAGTTTTGCCTGAATTTTTGTGTTATAAAAATATGGCCTTCTGCGTGGATTTTAAGCCCACACACCATCACGACACGAGGCTTGTTCTGCAGTCAAATTGTGTTTGCAATGAATGCATGTCTCTATTAGCATAACATTCATATTGCTTAATGACTTTGACATTTGTTTATTTCCCATTGGTCATTCCCATTTTTAACAGTAGATGGAGCTACAGCACCTAAATATGCACAAATGACCAATTATTTAATCAACTACTAAGCGATCCCTGAACTACAGTGTTGCCTAGACTTTAAACATTTTAGTAAAAACAGATTTCATCTCATCTCTAAAATAAAGTCTGATTGAAGAACACAACTGTCCTATCTGTCTCATAAATTCAACTATATTATACCATATTCTAACACCAACGCAATTTCAATTTCTCCACAAATCTGCTCCTCTTCTGAACTTTACACTGGGGATCTTTAAACACATCCTTCTACATTCAATATACTCTCTTCTCTACATGCACAAACTCTTAGCCTGGCCTGTTTGAAAACTTCTAACTTCCTACTCATTCATTCCTTCCTACTCCTTTACATCCTTGCATTTCCATTTTGCTCCTTCGTCGCCTCAGTGCCGCAGTACACACCATCGTCATCAATCTCAATGCCTACAAAACAAATGTAGATGTCTCTGCACAACTGTGGTTCTGTTGTATCTCCACCATAAACCTCTCATCAAATTGAACCAATCACCGATGTCTGGAGAAATAATTGACTGTATGATGGCAATGATTAGTGCATTAATTTGGATTTGACTGATCGTAACTCCGCACCGCCCTCTTCTGTACTGTTACCTGACGGAGATTCCTTGTTACTTTCACATCATGCCAATCATTGTCATTAAATTTCCCAGCGACCGGCTCCACCAGCGCTTCAAAGGCCCCAGAACCCAAATTAATGACGAGAGACACGGCTCCGTTTTTCAGGGCCAGGTTGACGTAATCGGCCGATTTGCCAGTGTGGAGCATGAGTCCGTTCCTCTGCAGGGTTTTGAAGGACAGCGTAATTTCGTCACTGCTGCTTTGAATGGGGTTCAAGGACAAGTCGTAGCAGAAGAACTCGGATCCTTTGAAGGTGGTGACGTACTCTTCTTTACCTGCGAGAGACAAAAGGGAGAGAAAACACGCAGCGTCACTGTGGAGGTCTTAAGAAGTCTTTTATGGAAGCTTAGAAGGAACAAATGTGAAAGGAGTGAAGCAAATATTGTTGTGGGTAAAAGTTAGGGACAGAGTTGAATCCAGTGTAAAAACATGACAGATCAGCAATCACCAGACATATGAGCAGCTGGTCCAATACAATAGAAAGGGAGCAGCTGGAAATAAGAAAATGTCAACATGTATACTCGGATATTGAACTTATGGTAAATTATCTAGTGCAGTGTTTCCCAAACTTTTTTTTTCAGGGGACCCCTATTTTTTAATTATTTGTAAATCACAAAATAAATGTGGATTTGACCATTATTGAACATTAATGAAGATATTTTTTTTGTTGACTGAGTGATCGTGTCCCTCTGAACAATTAGTATTACTCAAGTTTTAAACAATGAAAAACAATCATTGAACCAGCAATAAAAGGATCCACAAGTCGCCTATTTGGACATTAAATGTGACCTATTACTTTATCTTTTCAGCATTCAATTGAACCAGCAATATCGGAACAATAGTCAATAAATAGTCAATAAAATAATTTTTAAAAGATTAGAAATGATAAAAAACATGTCTTAACATTTCAACCTAAATACAGATCATGACAAGGTGACCCCAAAAAAAAAAATCTCACTATTTGGGAAACAATGATCTAGTGTACATGAAAATAACAATGCATTCATTACATAAAGTGAAGTACACTTGTTCATATCCCATTAGGCAATTTTTCCTCTGCAGTTGACCCAAATTCAGCGCCGCCGGGGTACCTCATCAGGAGCAGTGCACGTTGACCCATCTCCAGATTTTAGCCATTACTTTACCATGAGGATTTTATTGAGCATGTTGTGTGTATGACAACATCGATCACAAAAAAAGTGTGTGATTTCTGCACTTTTCAATGTAATTTCTATAGATCTATAAAACTAGAAGGGCTAGGGCAGGTCTGTAAATATTTCAGCATTTTAGATCTCATTATGGCATTTAAAAGTGTATTGTGTGACTTTTCTGGTGGAGGTTCTATTAAATGCTTTCACAGTATGATAATGAATCTTCATGCAGACCAAACCAGACCAAGTTACAGGTCAGATCTCCGGAGAAGCAACCCCATTCACAGACAACTAGTACCTAGTTTTTCTAGGTATTTTTAAGCTATAAAACCACCTGTAATTGAAAAAATGTAGAAAGTGTAAAAAGTAGCGCTTGTCTCATACTGTGGAACATTCCAGGCAGAGCAATGACATAACCATAGGAACAAGCAGGTGACAGACGCTCTACCAGGAAAGTTACACAATGCACAGCTACAAGATGTGCCTAATAAAGTGGCAATCAAATAATAGGCCTGTGTCTTCTATTTCCCAGTGTCCCAGATCAATTACAAGCTGATGTCCTACACAACAACAAGCACAAAGCATTTTCCAGTCTCTATAGTCTCTACTCTATTTTCTTACACATCTACAGCATAGAAGAAATGTATCTGCCTGTTCCACTAGGCTCACAAACATCCAGGACTACAACAAGGCAAGAGTAACCTTGAGATACACCTTTACACTACCCCAGCAATAGAAAATATTGTGCTATGTGCGTCAGTGGATGATGCATGTGGACACCCATTAGAGAAGGCATCCAAAAACAAGTCTGGACACGCTATTAAAGACACCAGCAGAAAATAACCGGACAAAAACACGAAAGCACCAAAGCGTTCAATTATAACTGGTCTTGAGAAAGATATATTTGGTTCCTAAACAAACACCTGCTCACTTGTTAAGGAGGAACCAGCCACAGATGCAACAATGTACCAAATAAAAGGGGTTGCTGTCTCCACCAATTTGTCACACCATTGATTCCCCCTTAAAGGCACTATACGGCTGCTGTGGGACGGACTCGGAGGGGCCTGTAATTGAAGTTGACTAGATCGCATCACTCTTTGCCCGTCTTAGCCCCCTATCAGTGGAAATAAGGGACCCGTAGACCTCTGGCTCTCCCCGGCTGTCCTTCAGTCCGGTAGCAAGGGAGCGGAGACCGAAGCACAAATAGGGCGCCAAGTCGGGGTCATTCTCATCTCGCCGTTTCGTACCCGCATGCCCACGCTCGTACACTTAATTCGGTAGAGCGGTTCGGAAGCGAATGGGGAGGAATTTACAGTGATCGGGCCTGAGTCCAAACAGATAAAATGAAAATACCCCTTGAGGAGCTGAGTTTAAAATGATTTGCTGGGGTTGCTGTGAGTGAGCAGGTACTAAACAAAATCATAACAAGACCTATACATTTCAATGATAAGTAAAACTGATTATCTGACATATTGCTACCCTGGATACATGTTTTGCTTTCTCTAAATAAACCTTAAAGGGTCCATATTACGCTATTTTCTGATCTATGTTATAAGAATGTTTCCTGATTACAAACTTACTTGGAGTTGTGTTTCACTTACATGTTTAACACACAAATCCTGCATATTTCGTTTAGTTCCTCTCAAACAGAAAACTCAGCTCCACCTTGTGATGTCATGTGATAAAACAGGTGCTCTGCTGTGTTTTTAAACTCCATACACCTTATCTGGAATCATTTGTATGATTTCAGCCCTGGAATTCCCATTTTCTATTGAACAAAAGGTAAAAGATAGCTGTTAACTTGAAAACTATGATTACATGACATCACAAGGTGGAACAGAGCATTTTGAGCTTTGGAGAAAACTAAAAATACAGGATTACTAAAACATGTGAATGAAACAAAACACAACTCCATGTATGTTTTTGAGGAGATAGCAGCATGGTTAAAAGCTCACAAGTGTCAATTTGTGTAATTTAGGAGCAATTTTGCATAGTATAGGAAATAAATACAAAATATGTGGAATAAAATCACATCAACACATTACTAATGATCTTTCCCTAGTAATTTATAACAAACTGGACCATGACTGGCAATGAAGAGACAGTGTTAAGAAAATAAATATGTCTAAAATGTATGCTTATAGAAAACAGAGGAACATAAATATATAACTTTAAAAAATGAATCAAAAACTGTCTAGATTTGAGATGTGAGTTTGAAATAAAGTGCTCCCAAGATGGCTTCTACAGTCACAACACAATCAACCAAATAAACTTGTTTTTTTCCAAAGGGAATAAGGGAGTGAAAATCTATTTCCATTTCTCTGTAATTGTCTGTGAAATGTGAACTGCATTGTAATTACTGACTCCACAAAACATGCTGTAGCCATTTTTCATTTTCATTGACACTCTAAATTCTCTCTATCATTACTGTAATATGACTTTGTTTGATGAAAATACCTGACAGGACCCCCAACTGCATCAGAAACAAACACTTTTCTAAAAGGGTTTGTGTAGTGCAGATTTCGCAAGTCATATTTGAGAGACTCTTATTTAGCTACAAAGTCCCACATTGCCTCTGAAGTCAGAAAAGTGTCACATTTGTGTCAACATAACTCCTTTAATGGCATCCAAATGAATTCACATATTTTTAGACGAGAGCAACCTACCTCTGGATTTTTGATCCAGGTTTTACTGGGTCACACTTTAGATCTTAGTGGCGTATTTCATGTATTTCGTAAGTGTCCTCTGGAGATATTTGGTGTGCCCAGACTGCTGTGGCTCTGACCTGCTGCTGGCACCTGAATGCCCTCGAGTCCTGACACTCAATGGGGGCGCAGATAAGAGAAGTCTCCCCGAGTCTGAGTGTGTGAGAACAAAGAACAGGAAAAACAAGAGCAGCACCATGGATAGCTCCCAGCGACCTGCCCTAAATATAGATAAGACCTCAGTGTTCAGACTAGGTGCATTCAAAATATATTTGGAGTGGAAAAAATACTAATTCACAACATGATGTTACCATTAAGGGAGTGTAAGTTAAATGGTATCATAGCAACAGCTCAATCAACAGATATGTACTGAAATGTTCTTCACTTCAAAAATCCCATATTAGGCTATTTTCTCATCTATGTTGTAATGTTGTTTTCTGATCACAGACATACCTAGAGTTCAGTTTTGTTTCATTCACACATGTCTAACACACACCCTGCATATTTCTCAAATAGAAAACACCCTGTTCCACCTTGTGATGTCATGTGATAATACAAGATGTGCTCCATAGTGTTTTTAAATTTCGTACCTTCTCTTGAATCATTAGGGTGATTTCAGACCTGGAATAGCCTATCTCTACTGAACAAATGGTAAAAGGAGCTGTTAACTTGAAAACTACAACTTCATGACATCACAAGGTGGAACGGGGCATTCTGAGAGACGGCGGTTTGGAGCCGTAGACAGACTAATAAAACAGGATTACTCAAAAATGTGTGAAAGAAAAACAAAAACAAAACACACGCACACAACTCTGGTTATGTTTTTGATGAGGTAATAACATTATAACACGGCTAAAATCTCACAAGAATCAATTATGTGCAATACAAGACCTTTAACCTTAATGTTCCTTGGTATGGCATTAAACCTGTCAATCCTGCATTATTCACTTACAGTTATTTTCATGACTAAAATATGCTTTACTGTGAGCTGGGTCGCTTCTTCACAGACCTGACCTGTAACCTGCCGTTGTGGTGTCACCTCATTGTCTCCATGGAGATAAATAGATTTAATGCCATACTGGTCAAGCACGCAGATAAGCAGGTGACAAGTTAGTTACTCCAGTCCAGTACAAGGTTAAGAATACTAAAACTAAATTTTCTTATATGGCCTTGGTATAACTACAGTTTTGAAACTGACAAATGATGGTGGCAAAAAAAGAAAAGAAAAAAGAAATAATAATAATTTTGACCGTGACAATGAAAAACTGCTCGAAATCAATGTAGCCAAAAATTTTGATATTTTTCAAGTTAAATAAACTGTCACTTAAATGCATATAAACCACAGACTGCGTAAACAAGTGGACTAAGCGAGTGTGACGCCAACCATAGTGTTCGTCCCCAGTCAAATGAAGCTCACAAAGCTAGCAGTTATAGGGGAAAATTTTGAGCTAATTTCCATATTAGGAATAGGACCTTATTTACGGACAAAATAGTGAAATAAAAATCCCAGAATGTTGATGGAGCTAGAAGCACCCCCACGAACGCTTCCTACTTGGGATGTGGGTTAATTATGTCCATTTATACAGTCTATGATGCAAACCGCAAGTAAACATCTCCCTTTTAAATCCACATACCCTAAAATCATCAAATTGATCCTGTATATATGGTTTGTATTCTGCACCATGTGACCCAGCAACCAGGAAGTCTTCATCATTCAGTTCTCTGACTCTAATCTGGCATCTGTTGCTCTAGTGGTGCTTTTCAACTGAGCTGCACCCAAAGGAGACGCGCTTGTCACGTCAAATATCAGATAAAAACAGAGCGGGTCGGAAAATAGACAACATACTATAAAAATGAATGGTGTTGTGTATCTCCATAAACAACAATGCAGCTGATATATCTGTTCAAATGTTTTTTCTGAAGCTGACATGGGAAAAACATAAAGCTCCTTTGATGGCTGGTGGTATAGAAAAAAACAAAAAAATTATATTTTAGCAACAAAAACTAAGGATTATTGCATATTTACAAACCTGTTCTGTATTTGGAATGAGATAATATGCATGGAAAATATAGCCTGGCTCTTTAACTTTTTAATAATGCCTTACACTTGTAAAGCCCCTCAAAAAAACTCACTGTTGTCATTATTCAGAATGACAGAAGCGAGGCTGCCAATCTGCATCATCAGCCCCTCCGACCACCACCAATCCTTCACGCACACACCATTTTCAAGCAATACATCTAGGCAATCGGGTGAAGTGTCTTGCCTGAGGACACAACAGAACTTGGTCCGGGGGGGGCAGTCATCCGACCTTCGGGTTGGGGCCCACTGCTCTAACCACTGAGCCACTGCTGCCCCACTTTTAAATGTCTCCTGCTAAATAAATAAAGTTGAACTGATATACAGTAAATATACAGTACATCCAGGAAGACAACCATGCAAAACTGAGCACAGATAAATCTTCTCTTAATTTAACTGAAACAACAGCTGAACAAATACTATTTTAGTAAAAGAAAAGGCAGTGTTGTACAGTTCAACATGTATAATATCCTTCATGGTATACTTGAATCCGAGGTCTTATTTATAGTCCATTATTCACATTGACAAATACATGAATTTCATCTCTTTTTCTTGTCAGAAATCTCACCTCTGGCATCAATGGAAACATCACTCTCCACCTTTCAGTAACAAGTTGCTGTATATAAAAAGAACCTCGTAGTGCCATGCTTAGTTATCAGGTTCACATAGGTTCACACTTTACACACAAACACATTTCAAAATAGCACCTGTATCTCCCTCTCAATACTAGAGAATTGCCATAAATAAACCAGGGCACTAGACGAAGTTGTCACAGTCTTTTCTGACGTGACACTGGATTTCACTTTCTTATGCGACGTTTGAGTGGCAGCTTATTAAAGTGATACATAAGTTATTGCCTTGCAGCCTGGTGTCAGAAAGTCAGCTTAATCCGCTTAAGTCATGACAAAGACGATTTATTTATTTATTTTTTTACATTCACAGCACAATTATCACTATTTGAGGGGCTACATCTCTGCATAGCATAGTATGAAATATGAAAATTGCAAAACCCTGCTTATACATCATATACTAAAACAGGACCTGGTGATACAGTTCCAGCCTCACTTCACAGCAAAAAGCACAGCATGAACCATTTCTACATACTTTTCAGCTGGGGCTTCTGGCTTCCCCTGCCACCAAAAACACACAGTTCAGGTTGGTTTATGATAGTGGAGAGTATGCAACCTGCTTGTCTCCATAGAGATGATATTACTCCTCAGTATGGCATGAAATTTTAAACATTAAACTTCTTCACGGAGACATGCAGTTAATAAAATAAGGACAATTCACAGTTCAGAATAAGAATGCATGTTTTTCAATGTATGTAATGTATTTTTGAGCAATAAAAACACCTGTAATTGCACTTTGTGTTGCATTTTTTGTATGAAAAGTGCTCTATAAATAAAGTTTGATTGATTGATAATTGAATAAAGGCTAAAAAACACTGAGTTTAATAGCATACTGTGGAACATGAACAATGAATGCACCCAAAATCAACAATTCCTCAAGCAAGCAGAACTGCAGCAGACTCCTGAGAATTCTTTCATCTTCTGCTGATCATGTTGACATTGATAAGTGCTATTTAACAGAAGTCAGCGAGTGTGAAAACATATGAGCTTACTCATAAGTCCTAGGCCGCCACTGGGCCAATTTAATATCAAGTGTCATTTGGAACCACGGTATGAAAGGAGTCGTGCTGCGTGGAGAGAAGGCCCCTCCCATCAGCCTACCTTTCCACTACTGAGTAATTGGCTTCACCATTCACTTGTCATTAACGTCACCATCAGACATCAATTAGACACTTATTAAAAAACACGTGGTTCGAATACACAGTGAGTACATGGAAGGTGTACTGCAGCTATTTGTGCACCAGACTGAATCACGCACATAGTACTAATTGGCCCGCTGAACTCCAACTGAACTGTAGTGAGAAGATGTCAGATATTCTGCAAAAAAGCATGCACAATTGGCTAATAATCTCTGAATCCGGATGCTCCTGCCAATGAAGCTGTAAAACGAGAGCTTGTGATAGGTCCCTGGGTGCCACACTGTGATCATCCAATAGTCCTGATGGGTATAGTTTGTAAGATTCAACAATGGGTCAAATGCAGAGGACAAAAAAAAACAATGAATACTTTAGCTTGTAAGTTTACTACTACTGCTACTTTCTTATAGCCTGATTCTTCAGTTGGTTTGACTTCATGGAAACCTTCTGACCTCACAGCATTACGATTGTAGGGGGGTACTTTTTTATTTAACCAATCACTGCTATTTTGTCATGATGTATGTAATGCGCCAAATGCCATAGGAAGAAGGGCAATAACTCTTTCCCCCTGATAAAATTCACCAAACACTCTCTTTATTTTGGCTTTAAATCCTCGATCTTGGGAATTGTTGCCAACATAGAATGTATGGCTTCGTCTACATCCATCCTGACCACTTTGTTTACTGTTGTGCTGTACCACAAAAGGGACCCAGACAGGAACTTGAATTTGACGTCATGGCTTCACAGCTCTTCGCTGATTGGTCGGTGCACGGTCTACAACTTCCAGGGTTCTTACAAACCATCTAATGTATTCCGTTTTCTGACCTAGTCACTGGAGAGAAATAAAATTGAGTGGAGGCACTAGGTGGTTCCAGACTGGTTAACTTTCTTATGACTGCGTGTATATAGCTGAGATATATTTGTATTACAATATTTCTGTATTTTATTTTTACTTATACATATACATTTATGTAATTACACAGTCTCTTTTTTGCTACTTATTTTGACTTTATTATTACCATTTAAATTGTTGCCCTTTATTATTATAATATATTGTGATGTATGTGAACAACAAAATTTGTTTAAGTTTAAAATTACCTTCAATTTGGCATGTTTTGTTGACATGAGTTATTTTTGTACTAGTCAAACTTCAAACTAGTGATCATCACCAAACAGCTTTGTACAGCGAGTGATAATGTCCTTTAATCACTTCAAAATAAAAAGTGCACTTAGGAGTGTTTATGTTTTCCAATTGGCAAAGAATACTTGATTTGATTTGACCAGTAATGGAAATATTTGGGACTCAATTGTGCCTTTGGTCTTCACTTTTTGCCCTGAATTCCAACTGGCCACTAAAAAGAAGTTTGAAATATTTCCACTTTTCCAATAAACTGCAGAAGCACAGCGGGAGAAGGTTAAATGTGGATCATAACCATATTAATCTGTTAATGGTCACAGTGGTCTTTGTACAGAAATTATAAGTATTCCTTCTCAGCACATCGCAAAATGCCACTAAAATATTTCATTAGCAAAAGCAAAACTAACAGTCTTCATAATACTAGTCATTATCGTGCTGCATTTATATCACATTTATTCAGACACTTATGATCACCATTAAAAAAGTGTTTATAGCAGTTTGTTGGATCAGGAAAAAGAAACTATGTTGTACTTTTTTAGTAGCTTATTCATCCTAGAAAGAGGAAAATATAAGATTTATTCAGTGGTCTGGGTGTGTTTACTGAAAGGTCTGGCATTATACTAGAAGGTCAACACTGTATGAAATTTATGACCACTATCTTGGCAACAGAACTTTATAAAAGTTTTAAATGTACCCAGCTAAGATTTATGTTATTTGAAATCTGTGTAAAAAGTTAAATATTATGTTGAAATATTATAAAATGTGCACTGTTTCGTACACTAGTATTGTACTGCTAACATGTCTTCCACTGACTCAGAAACTAGGCTAATACACACAGCGCTTCTAACAGTAACTCATATTTTCTACTCTATATGCAGAAAAGTCCTGCAAATGAAAAATGGGGCTTCAATATTGTCTTCAAAATGCATAATATGTAAAAAAGTAAGTTATATAGTTAATATCATGGCGGGGCGATATTACAAAAAAATATGAATCACTTTTCTTTCTGCATATTGACTGATTAAAATGTTTTATTTTACTTACTTATTTTTAAAGGTGCACTTTGTGACTTTATAGTTGGGGGTCCATTGCCCATGTGTTTCTATGGATATGTCATTCCTTTGCTTGGATTGTTCCACAGTATGACAACAAACAGCTGTACCTTACATTTATTCAATTGCAGGTGGTTTTACAGCTCAAAAGTACCTAGAAAAACAGACATTCTGACTGTGAAATGGGTTGCCTCTTCACAGATCTGACCTGTAACTTCATCTGGTTTAGTCTCCATGATGATGATAAAAAGGTTTAATACAAAATTGTGAAATATTTTAAACAAAGCAAGAACATCTCCATGGAGAAAAGAGGTTGACAGACCCTCCATCAAAAAAGGTTACACAATGCACACATAAAAATGGCTTTCAATATTAATTTCCTTAACATAAAACAACAGACATTTAGGGCCTGTTTACACGAGAACACTTATGGGTAAAAATGACAAAATATTTTAGTGGAAGTGCCCTTCATTTACAAGGTGATGACGTATTTGGGGCTTAAAAACGCAAAATCAGAAACCACCCTCCAAAAGCTTTATACACTCTGCCGTAGTGTTTCCGTCTACACTGCCCAAGATGCAAAACTCTGGTCAGGATCTGCTCCTGTCACCTACGCATTTAAGTCACGTCCATCACCACCTAGGTGTCATGTGGAAACAGAGGGAGTGCTTCAAAATATTTAACGACAAATCAAAAAAATCCAAAACGCAAGACTGAATTGCCATGACAAGAGACACGGAGAAACCCGGACAGAAACAATGGACCAACAAAGGGCAGAGGAGAACACAGGGTATAAATGCACACACATGAATGAGACACAGGTGAGACACATTAGGGTGGGGCAAACAATCAACAACAACAAACAATCAGGAAGTAAAACTCAGAACTACAAGCAGACAAAACAAATGTCAAAATAAAACACAAACTACAACCACTACAAAACATGAACCATGACACTAGGGTCACCACCTAGCTGCCTGGCATGCATACTCATTCGAATTCCACACACTTTTGCGTCACTGTATGCTCGCAGATTTCCTCCCGAATGCGCTTGTCTAAACATAGAAGAAAAAGTGCAGACGCGACCCCACTTTTGCATCTTCTGTCTTCTGTCTTCTCATCATATAAATGTAGCCTTAATCGGTGCTATTAAAAAATGTTCCTTTAAAGTCTGAATTCTGCTCCAAACTGCATGCACTTTGAATTACTTTGTGCACAACTTTACCATAAAATAAATTTACCTTTATTGCCTTGCCTTAATAAGAGAGGATTGGCTGTGAACTTTGCAAATCAAGAGAGCAATTGAACAGATATAAATTCAGATATAAACAGCATTTGTGTGTAGTGGCCTTTAAAGACATCTCTCCAACAATCTAACACCTCAACTCAATAGCCTTGGCACCAAACAAGACAGTCAATCACTAGTAGTTGGTTTGCATTGAAAGGGCTCAAATAGCAGAGAAAGTAGTAGTTTTTTAGTCCTGAAAAGTAAATTGTAACAAGTAGCAGCTAAATCCAACAGGACCGGCAAATACCACCATCCTAGAGGCAGGCGTATTCACATGACTACTACTGCAATGGGCAAACAGCGCATGAATTCACATAATATTGAAAACTGCAAAATCACAACAGTCTGCCAGTGAAGTGGGAGTGTAATGTGCGGAATACTAATCTGTAAAGCCCAATCCATTTCCACAGAGTAAATCCTGGATCATAATGTAAGCCTCAGGAGAAGGGGGATCAATAGACTCATCAAAAGAGAGGCATTATCATATTAATGTGTACTCACCACTCGCATAATGCTGTACAGAGATGTCAGAGTCAGGGGGCTGCAAAAGTGACAGTGGCCAAAAAGACATGCTGTACTCTAGAATGTCGTTAAGTTTGGACAACGTGAACAGTTTGAAATCTATGTCTATTGTAGTAGGGTTGGGCGGTAATACGGTATTAAGGTATCCCGCAGTATCAAAAAGTAGCAACGGTATCAGTTTCATTAACGTTATAAAAAAAATCTGCAGGGCCTTAGGACCTAATATAATATTATAATTTATTGATACCTAAATTTGTTTACTCAGCACAAATTAATGCGTGGTTCTATTTTCAATTTAATGTTATCACGATTTAAAACTAATAGTGTCTATAATGTTTGTTTTAACTGTGTGAGGAGATGACGTTCAATTAGTTTTGTTCCGTTGTCATTTGACAGCTCATAAGGGAGACCAAGACAAGATGGCATGTCCGGCCGCAAGTGAGTTGGTCCCCAAAAAACAAATAGTACTTCTGCAATTTGTAGTATTTTGGTTTCAGGCACACATTTGTTTACGTTTTATGGAAACTAAACTTAAAACCACATGGCTCATTTGCATGAACTGTTAGCTCTCTTTGTGTTGCTGATGCGGTTCAGCTTCCGTTGGACTAAAGGAGCTACATGACTCAGTGGGATAATTGTGTTCTTTCTGCGACAGAGGATGTGCAGCTGACGGTGAGTCTGTTCTGTGCATGTATCACGTTGGAGATGGTCCATGTGAAACTTTTCAGAGATTATAAATCGGTAGGTCATACGCATAGTCCGTATAGCGTCACTGCTTTGTATCTTACCAAAGTCCTACTAAAACATTTTGGTAATGTGGTAATACCATATACCCCACTAAAATCCTGAGAAGGTTTAACGGTATAACATTGGGATACCGTCCAACCCTAATGTCTAGTGCCAACATTATACAATTTTGATATTAAGAGCTTGGTCGTACAAGATTCAGGACTGCACTTGACATTGTTCTAAAAAGATATAAACAAATATTGGTTTAGAGCAGGGGTGTCAAACTAATTTTGGTCCGGGGGCTGAATCCAACCTACTTTGATCCCAAAGGGGCCGGATCAGAAAACTCATGGCATATAAACCCCAAAAACAGCAATAAGTTCAAATAATTGTGCAGAGAAACACAAATCTATTACAGAAATCTTTTTAAACTGATGAACTGTTTCTTTTACAAAATATTATATTATGAACAACCTGAAACTTTAAGAAAAATGCAATTTCAACACAATGTTTTAACATGAACTTGTATGCAAACAGGAATAAGTACATTTTTCTTGGAAAATCCTGCACTCGGCTCCACTTTTCTCATTTTTGACATTTTTCTGATGAGGGTGTCACGGTCAACAGTCAAAACGATCGTCCTTTAAGAGCGTTTGGAAAGAGACAAGTCTTCATTTATGCTGCTCTGGTGGGAGGGGCCATGCACAGAGATGCTGGAGACACTGTTATGCTAAGCACCGCAGAAAATTACCAATATTTTAATAGAAAATATTATTAAAATATTTTAGTAGAAAATCAGCCGAGGGCCACATTAAAGGTCTTGGAGGGCCGGATCCGGCCCCCGGGCCTTGTGTTTGACACCTGTGGTTAAGAGCATCATTGTTGAGCACTGCTTGTAAAATTCAATACCAAGGTTCACTAAAATGTCAGCAGTATTATTATTCTGGAATAATACACAAAGATGATCAACTTCTAACTTTTAAACTCTAACTATTAATGTTGGAGATCTGGGAAGGATTTCAGTAAATGTTTCTTGCTGAACCAAAAGTACCTGCTCTCTTATGAGCTCCATACTGATAAAATACAAATTAATACTAATAGAATTCAATTTTTTCAGCCCACTATACATATAAATTAAACTGCCCAATCTGCTGAATTACAGTGTTCCTTGTCAGTTGCGTGTGCAGACCTGCCTCCACATTAGATGATATGAGCAGTGCCTCTGCTGTGACTGTACAGGCCTGACTCTTGACGTGTGTCTAATCTGGGCCATATAGAGGGAGACATAGCTGAGACGCAGCAAAGTCAAAAGGCAGTGAGGCGTGTCATTGCACAGAAATAATTCATGTGCTAATTA
This sequence comes from Boleophthalmus pectinirostris, assembly GCF_026225935.1. Lineage (NCBI taxonomy): Eukaryota > Metazoa > Chordata > Actinopteri > Gobiiformes > Gobiidae > Boleophthalmus > Boleophthalmus pectinirostris. The sequence continues at coordinate 19,583,306 of NW_026571404.1, forward strand.
CATGGCTGCGTCTAGGGCTAGTTCAGTGCAGACAGACGCTCTTGTGTGCAGCCCTCTCACAGCTCAAACCACTCGCTCTGACACAGCGTGAATGTCTGATATAAGAGCCAGAGGAGCCAGCCGCTAAGACACTTGTGCTGTCCTCATTCTTCAACCCAAAGACAATGCATATATCATCTTAAGACTCTGGCACGTCCTTGGATGGACCCCTGCTACAAGAACAGAGGCGCCATTTCCTTTGTCTGCACTTCTAATTTAGACTGTAATGACCAGTTTAGCTTATCAGTAGGAAAGGAAATTAAAGTTCAAGAACAAGTTTTATATGCACATGAAATGTAATATGTGGATTTAGAGACAATTAAAAAAAATGTTTAGGCTAACTCAGACCAGAGAAGTTGTTTTTATAATTTTGTGCATTATTTGTTCTTTCCATACTCATAAACTGCATCTGAAGCCACACTGCCTTGGGGTAGACTAGAGGAATATTAGCTGCCAGTCTACACCACTGCTCCCTCTGACCACCTTCACTCACACACCACATTCATACTTAGAACAGTGGGGAAAGTGTCTTGTCTCGAGCGTAATGACAGTATGCGCTAGAGTCACTGCTGCCCCACTGTGGCACCTGGTATTCCCACTGGTCTCTCATCCAAGTAACCAGGCCCAACCCTGCAGCTTCTGAGATGTGGCTGGGCATTCCAAAGTGGTATGGTTGACAAGAATGAAATACAGTGAATATGTTTTAATCACAGTGCGTGTGTCATGATTGCAAGATTGATTCCTAGCTCTGACAATTAACTGAATGTCCGTCCCTTTTCTTCATACTGCTCAGTGTTATACTGTAATGACTAATGAATGATTATAAAATGATAATCATCACTAAAAGGATCCATGCTTAAGTAATCTCCACATTATTTAACCTTAAAGGAACAGTCTGACTGAATGCAGTGTATCTGAACAGAATACAGCACTTTTGATTTGGTCCTAAATGTCAGTGTGTCCTTAGTTTTACTGGGGATGTGGAGCTGCTTAGACAGACTTCAATAAAACCACTGTCAGCTGTGACAGACTTACTCATGTGTTTTATGAGCAGCTAAAAATAATTAAACGCAATAATTCAGAATGTAATCATCATTTGGGTCACCGCCATAACCTTAATTTCCCACACGGCAAGAGGGCGACTGGAGAGGTTCGAATAAGACTTTTAATTATGGCTTTTAATGAAGTCAAAAAAGAAGAAAGTGTGCAATGTAGGTGAAAAATACAGGGACACATCCTTTATATTTTAAGAGGCGGTATTGTGCAAAATCACTTTTTTGTAAAATGCTGGCTTTCTACCATGTTTTAATGTTCCCTCCTCAGAAAGAGGAATCACAAATGAAGAGATTTTAGATGTCATCCATGCATGTTTGAGTATTTTAGCTGTCTTTCCCAAGCCCTGTTTGAACCCTCCTTATGGTTAGCTGTAAGATTTTGTGCAATGCTTCAATCCACAAGCCTACGTCATCCATGCTCCCACGCGACAATTCTCCATAAATATACAAAAACGTGATACAAAACTGTACACAACAACTTGACAAACCTGATGTGATGTGCAGTAGTTTCATTAGAGAGATGCACACTGATGTAACACTATGAAGTGGGAGTGACTTGGAAAGTAAAGCGAGGGGCTACTCAGAGCATCAAAAACTCAAAAACTAAAGTCAGACTTATAAAACATGTTGATACATTATTTTTTAACAAACATAACATTTCCAAACCAATAAAAGTATTTTTTTTGATTGATTGTTTGATTGATTCGTTTTTATTTCGAGTTTGTGCCAAGAGAGAAACAATAATCATGTATACTACATATACATTGTAAGCAAAAGAACATGGTGATATAATATGTGTTAGCAGTTAATACCCTAAAAAAGTAAAATACACTCGTTTTAAGGTTTACTTTTTTGGGTTTGAGTTTTTAGCATTACAAAAAATCATTTCATAGTCATAAAATGGTGTAACCGTAGTAGTAAGGATGGGGATAGTAGCAAATAGCCATAGTAACCACAATATTTGGTTCACTTAAAGAACAAAAGAAGTGAATAAATAAAAGTGTGCTTTTCCTTTTAGAGTATTCTTATAAAAGCACACATTTGTGATAAAACTGGACCCCCACTCACTGTCTGCATGTGACAGCTATTTTATGTGTCACACCTGAAAATTAATGCAAACATTAGCAATGTACCAAAGGTTTATGCAAAATGATTTTCCATTTCTGAGGTTTATGTGAAGCACATTTCAATTACATTAATCCTAAATGGAAATACTGTATTCTAAAAAAAAAAAAAAAAAAAAAAAAAAAAAAAAAAGCATATTACATTACATTTTTGTTTTTTTCTGTGTATTTTTAACCTTTTACATCAATTTAAAAGTGAAACACTGCATTCATTTGATTTTGTTTTCAGATAACTTTTTCCTGTCCTTTAGTTCCCGTATAGTCCCAAAGTCGACACAATGAGCAGAGCTTGTTCAGTGGTGCCTCTCCTGCTCCTGACGCTGGCAAAGTGGCCTGTCTGTCAGCACCAGTTCTTTCAAGTGCACTGAGCTGGACTTGAGATAAATGTATCCTGATTCCAAACCAAATCTCCTCGGCACATCACCTCTCCACTCTCACAAAAACCTTTAGGAGCTCGCATGCCACCGACCTCTTTCTTCTTCTATAGATTTCTAAGTTGTTGTTGTTAGATTGGTGTGGGCAGTCGACAAAGTGTTTCAAATAGCTTATGTGCCTCTGTGGAGCCCCCTGTGGTTAGGGTACACAGTGCAGAATGGTGGGGCCGTGTTCTCACATGTTTTAAAGTAAGCTTCAGTGAACAAAACACTGCAGGAGAGGAGAGACTTGACAGAATCTTGCCTGAGCTGCAAGGTCAACAAAATGAGGCTAATGCTAACTGTGAATGCCCCTTATATAATGTCCAGTCACAAGTGTTAAGTGCTACTTGAAAAAGCACACATTTTAATTAACTTTGTATGTGAAATTAAATAGGATGTGGCCTTTGAAAACAATAGAGTAAATTATAGGCTTCAGCTAATTTATTTCCTTTTATATATTTTATACTTTTACATTTCCTTTTATAAAACTTTTTTGCTCATGAATGTCTCATATGAAAGCTGAAGTGGATATCTGAGGGAGTAATTTGTGTTGTTAGGCCTGTAGCAAATATTACATAACAAATACTAGGGTTTAATAAAACAGCAAATGAATGTATTCACAAAGACAATCTGTGGATGCTTAACAACATAAGACCCTCCTCCTAACATTTTGAAATAAGGGTTTCTATTACAATGCTGGATACACCTTTTACACACATATTTAGCAGAACAATGTTCTATGGTTTGAGCTATGAGCTATTCAACATATTCAATTATTCCAAGGACCTGTTTTCATGGAAACACATCACATTCACACAGCAGTGAACAGAGGAAAATGACAACAAACCCTTACTGTCTCACTGTAGGACCACAACCTCCCAGTCCAGGGTGAAAACACTGTTGAGAGCAGAGGCATGTTTGTTTGTACCAGCAAAACATCACACCACGACCAAATAAAGAGCACAGGTAAAAGTAGAACAAGCACTAAAACATCTCACCACAATGTGTATTTTTAGGTGATGAAAACCAGATCATCTTCACAAACACTAGTTGGTGAGTCGTTTTCACATGTTACTGTGCTCTCTAGACTGACCTTAATGCGCACTAGATTTAGTTCTTTTTACGTTACTTTCACACTTTTAGACACTTGAGAGGCATCAGCTGATTGCCAAACTTATTTCTATGACAATGTGCTTCAAGTAGACAGAGCCCCGTGAATAGGCTAATGTGTCAAACAACAGCTCTGCAGCACCCATTCATATAATTCCAAGTAGTGTCGGCCGCACCACGCACTGTGTAGATTGGCCTGAGGTCAGGAGCATTCACACGGCACGCGCCTCGATGCAAGTGCGAGTGGAGTCGCTCTGGGAACACCTGTTTGAAGCATTCTTGGAACGGGCTTTTAATGCAAATCAGAATGCAGCTGTATGATCACACTCGCCTGCGTGCATCACTCTCTTTTATGTCAACCTCACAACAAATTTATTGTTTAAGAAATATAAAAAACTCATGAACTAATATAAAAAACACCTATAAAAATCATGTCGCTGAAGTAAAATTCTAAGTCAAATCAATAAAAAGTTAATATCAGATGTCAAACAAGGAATCCTTTTTATCAATACTGTTAAACTTTACTTTCCTACTTTACTACATAACATGAAATTGTCAATAGTCGTGAGTATTCGTGGAATTTCTTCTTACTATAATGGTAACACTAAAATTTGACATTCCTCCTCGTGTCTCTTTGTAAACAGTCTGATGCAGCTGAATAAAAGGAGGATATGCATAGTAAGTGTAGATCTAAAAACGCGTTCCTCAGGGGACTTTATATTGAAGGTTATAACGTTATTGGACCATTCATTGACATTCTTGTTCTGTACCCGGTATACCTCACTCACATATTCTTACACTGCTACTTTATCATGCTAACAATTTGTCGTGCCCCCTCCCCTCCTTTGACTACAAGAGGGGCTGTCCATCAGTAAACATGCTGACCAGCGGATGGGAAATGCCTCACTCGGGGGTGTAACTGTCTCCACACTACATGCAGCTGACACTAAACCAAGGTCGTTTGAGAATGGCTTGTCCGGCTGCCACTCCTACGTCGACAAGCAGGAGTGATGGCCCGGAGTGCAGCCCGTTATAGTGACACGAGTCAAGGCTACGAAGGCTTGATAAAGATCGGTCTCCATCACCAGCTAAAGGAGGAGGGCAGGGGAAAAGAGATGATCCTGCATTTTGCACCCTAAGCCTTAAGAGTGGTGATAAATTTGCCTGACCTGCCAGTTCCTTCTACATTCTGTTTGAAACTAGAAGAGTCTTGAATTGGACCACAGAGCATGAAAAATCTCTGTTCAGACTTGAGACGGTCCAACCACAGCTGCTAATTTGTAGAACGTCTCTCAAATGTGGAAGCCATCTCCTCTCAAAAATTCTCATAGCATTCAGGACAAAATATATAACTTCTTTTACCTGAGATAAATAAGAGTTCAGTGCTTCCAAAATCCATGCTGTTTTTCATCATTTTAACGGAGCATGTTTCTCTCTGATTGGTTAATCCACCTGTCAATCACACCTTATGAAATCACGATAAAGCTCCAGATGCAATAGTCTTTGCAAAGTTCTGTGAAAGCGTATGGTTCTAGCTGACCAGGTAAATGATAAATAGGCCTGCGTAGATATGTTTTGCATTCTGCCCGCACAGCTTACACCAGGGGAATGAAAGCATGTTATAGAGGAGAGCAGATATACCATAGACATATTGACTATGTTACAGCTCTTTTCTCCGCTCGCTGTCAATCCTGTCAGTGCTATGAATTGATCAGCAGGGGTCCGCATCCATCAGCCTGACTCATCCGCCGCCGAGTTCAATTTCTTCCATCCCCCGGGCAGAAGGAGGCGAGGGTGAGTTTCTGCTTTGTCTGTGGTCATTTTATTTTAGGGTGAATGGCATTTCGGACATCACTGTAATGCGTTTGCGATATTTGAGTGACAGGTGTCTGATGTATGGCCTTTTGAATCAGAGTTAGAAGGTAAGTATATCAATCCCTACTACCGCAGTTTCCTACTGCCTTTGTGCCTATTAGCAATGCACTTCACCCCTCTGGAATGCAAGCAAACTAAATGCAAAGTTACGAACTTTTTTGAGCATCAGTATTTTCCTCACAACAACATTATAAAACCATAATTTAGGGGACAAAAGTGTCAGTCAGTGTGTTTGTCTAAATGTCAACAGTGGTGTACCACATCAGAGGAACAGAACAGAACGGTACAGTCGTAAACAATTTCAAATGCCTCAAAAACATTTAGCAAAAAACAGTTTTATGTAATGTATCCATAAATAACCCAGATACAGATGTATAATAAACAGGAGGTGGTGCAGACAAGCCAAGCCAAACTGTTGTCATGGAGAGTCCCAGTCTGTGCATGCTTTGTGTATACTTGTTAGCTTTGGAGCTTATTCACTGTTATCCACTCTGAGATGCAAGACTTAATAGGATTTCCTTGTTTCGGCAGTTTACAAAACAAAGGAATGATTCATACATCCCCTAATTCCACATTTTCCCCATTGCCAATAAATAAACAAAACAATATCATGAAGACAAAGCAAATGTCTCACAAAACTGACATGTCTATTTGTGATCCCCATAAGACTCTATTTTTACATCATGCTGAATAAAAGCCCACAGACCCAGGAATTAATATCAGAAATGTGCTGGTTTCTTGGGTGATCTCTTACAAAAACAATGGAGTTTAGTCAATAAATTACATGACAATACCTTACTTTACCTGCATATTAGTGGTCATTAACTTACATGAGTCTAATTTACTTTTAGGTAAGATAAGGACAGCTTTATAGTAGGCCTGTCACGATAATGACTATATCTACTTATTATTCAATGTATGAAAGCTGGAGAAATATTTTCTTGGGGTCAGTATTTACCGTGTGTATTTTTTTCTTTGCACTACTGGGAAATGTGTGGTTATTTTTTAATAATAAGATATTATTAATTATTTTTAATGATAAGATATAAAGTTGAATTCATAACATCTGTGACCCATTACAGATGCAAAGAGTTTCATTCTGCAGTTTATTTATTTAAGCTCATGATTTTTTTAAACAATATTCCACATTTAGAATATGTTTTGTGGTTTAAATCTGCTTTTAGGTTATTGTATCGGTGGCATAAACGAGTTTCAGTATTATTGTTTATCATCAACATTTACTTTAGCAATATATCAAACTTAAATATCGTGACAGGACTACTTTATGGATCCCGATAGTATATATATATATATATATATATATATATATATATATATATATTTTTTTTTTTTTTTTTTTTTTTTACATAAAACTCAGCTCTGTAAGCTTCCTGGTTATAAGACTGCACATATCAACAGTTGGTAAACCCTATCACAACTATCAAAACATACTCTACAAAACATTACAAGAAAGTTTCATAGGAAAAAAAGCCATAAATATGAAATGATACTTGACATCACGCATGTTCTATATGCATTTCTATGGGTGAAATGTTTCCATGATGATACAATGCACACATTCGCAAACATGGACAAAAAAAACACAGACAAGCAAAAACTACAAAATAGATTTAATCAACACATTTTCAGGAGCCTGTGATCAGTATGAGCATTCTTGGTCCTGTTTAGGTGTTTGATTTTCAACAAAAAAAGTTAAGGGTGACTAACTGAAAAAACTGCTGGCTGATATCTTATAACTATAATTTTCTTGGTGAGAGACTTGTCTAAAAGCACACATCATCTCAAATCAGCTCTTTCTGCTCAGATTGTGTTGAAATAAAGCTCAGGTTAAAGTCTAACTTGAGTAACAGAGCTTCTAACAGAGTAGTGCTTTCAGTTCGCTTCACACCCCCGAGAAACATTGATGACATCAGCTGTAAAGTATTAATAATTTACAATTATATACCATCCACAAATCATCAGTAAGATTATAGTCAAAGGCCTAGGTCCACACTCCATATGTAAAGGCTAATTCCCTGGGCAATAGCAGGTCTGTAGGTGTACTTGTAGTGGGGTGACTCTCTGACCAGCTAGACTGAAGTGGTTGTTCTTTAGTGAGTCAGTGTCAGTTGATTTGTGCATGACCATATTAGGCGATTAGCACACACTATTGGCCAGTTCCACACAGCCGCCATATTGCAGAAGCAGCAGACATGCATCTTGCGCGAGTCCTCCGGTGCACTGTCCGTCAGGGCTGTAGCCGAGGGTGACGGAGCCTTTTACCTGACTGCAGCATCCCGCCACCTGCCATGGACAGCACGTCTGTTTCCGCCATATGCCCGTGTATTCTGCCAAGCCTCTCCGGTCTGTTCCGCCTTCAGCAAATTTCATTATGGGATGGCTGGGAGCGCTTGGTGCTGCTCATTAAGCCAATCAGCATGGCATGGTCCTATTTGTAACACACAGGGGGCAGGAGGTGGCATACCTCCGGCATCAAAGATCACTAACCAACTTTAGTCTCTACAACTTTTGTTCTCAATGTAGAGCAGGTTCCTAACCTTGAACAATGACCTGATTCATATCTGTGAACATAAGGCAATAGAATCTTTGCTCTTTCTGATGCAATTGCTACTATCTTGTTTTTGACTGAAGAGTTTAACTGGCTAAGTCGCTGGGTCAAGGAAAAAACTCACTAAATGCACTGCAAAAACACAATGAATATCCCACTGAACGAGAGGTGAGGTGCTGTGCCTACTGGCAGGGAAGTCCAGACTGATCTCTGTCTGTATTTTTTATACAGAGGAATATCAGTCCAGTCCCCTCTCCCTCTGTTGTGCCTTGAGCCAGGACCAAACACAATCTTTTTTTTATTCAGTGACACATGTGAAATGAAGGAGTACCCATCATTTTGAATGAAATGACATTTCTCTCACCTCAAATTAACTTTGTGCTTTGCTCAATGATTCTGCAGAAATTTGTTTTGCTTCTTTATTTTTCTTCTTAAACAACCATATTTGTTTTGATGAGAACAGACCAGCCGTTTCTCTGATTGGCTAATCCACCTGTCAATCATCTGAACTGGGGGAGCTTCACCGGTGAATGGACTGACTTCAAGTATTGAAGAAGTGTGTATTCTAAGGAACTTTGCCCAAGGACACATTGAAATAGTGGAGATAGATCTAGCAACCTACCAGTAGAAAGTCTCTTTCCTCTTAGCTTCTGCACCAAAACAGAATGTGGTTGTTTATTTAGTACCAATATCTTACTTGTTTGCTTTTCCCACTAAAAGGGAATCCCTAAATACTCCTAATGCACTTGATACTCTGCTGGCACACTCACTGCACTGTGTCTTCTGGCTAACAACGTGTTTAATAAGAGCTGAGATTTGCAGATACGGCAGATACACATGAGAGATAGGCCGGCTGAGTGGCACGTAGTCCACAGTAGTCCAGTATCAGGGCCGTGTGGAGCCAGATGGAGCAGAGCCACAGGGATCAAATAAGGGTCGTACTGCTGGAGCATCCATGCCAACCCAAACCACCACCCACTGACAAAGCACTGTCACCAACCTCTCTGGCCTATTTACACTCAGGAAATGACTCAAAAGATGTATTATATTAGACTTCATTTCATTATTCTTCTAAAACCTTATTCCACCTTTCAAATATTCAGCAAGCTTCCACTCATTCACACAGCACACACTGACATATTGCACATTGCATTGGTGAAGTGTCTTGCTCAAGGACACAACATTATCATTTTCGTATATTTTTTGAAACTTGGTTTAGTTCGATCATTTGATTCAAACATGTACCTGAACAAGGGCAGGGACGGTCAAAGCATTTGGATCATTTTTTATCAGTTCTTACAGTTCTCAGAACACTTGGCACAGCTCTCATTCCCACACATACATGAGCACTGAATTCACTTTGTTTTTCTTCAATACTGCAGGCCTGTTCCCATGAGGTTAAGAACCTTAGCTCACACTTTTAATACAGAAATTCAAACATAACAGCAAAAATAAACTATCTGTGAGTGCCCAAAATCTAACAATAAAGAATTTCACACACAAATCGAACTGGGAGATCTCAGCAGAGACTGAACAGAGACACCCTACATAAAGTTATGTTCAGGGCAATGCTGGTGTAAATGCCAGTAAAGCTACGCAAATCAGCAATGTGTATATTTATTTTTAAGTTTGAATATATAAACTGGTTTGAGACAAAACAAGCAAAAAACAAACAAACAAACAAACAAACAAAAAAAAACAAAAAAAAAAAAATTCCTCTGTCCCTAAATCCACATGTGTAAAGTATGAACCCTAGAGGCAGCCAGCACTAAGCCAGTGTTTCTGTGTTGTCACTGAGAACTGGACTAAGGCTTCTGAGCTGCTCTGTCATGAATGAAAGAGCACATGAATACACTCAAAGTGTGAGAGTTTTGATGGTAAAACTGTCATTTGGTGAATGATTGATCAGTTTTGAATGAAAAACTGTATTTTGCCTAGATTAAATGTTTTGGAAAAATAAAATTCTGCTCAGGATTTTGTGTGAGCTGTTTTGCAGATGTCAATTTTCAATAGAGAAATGTGTCTAAAAAAAGACTGAAAAAACTGTTTTATATACAGGAGGAAATTATAGACACTGCAGCTATGTTACTATAGTAAGTAAAAGTACATACCACCTGCATCATATGCATGTTATGGCCTTTATTGTTTTGACACTGCCTGTATTTATCTTAAGAACAAACACACAAATGAATGTACCTTGTTTAAAAAATAGATTGCCTTCATCAGAAGGTAATCTGAATGGACATAAATCTCCATAAAAACTTTTTTTTTAACTTACTGAGCATAAGAAGGCATACATGTTGAGTGGGATATTTACTCCAGATGCTCGTTCAACACTATGCTTCAACACTATGATCCAACACTGCTCGACTAGACTACAACAGCATATATGATTCTTGTTTGGGTTTACAGTCTGGGTGCTCTCTAGTGATTTTAAAACAATAACAGCTCTTATCTCTCTTTGCTTTTCACTGCGTTGTTTGTTCACGTTGCATCCTCTGCCTGTGTCGTCATGCGCGAACACAAGCCGGAGTTTAGCCTGTTCCTGAACGCAATGTGCACTCAGCCATACCAGGGCCATGCTCCCAGACCCATCACTGTGTATTAACCCCTAGATACTAGCCGGCCACTATCCCACTAGACAGCAGACTGCAAGTACCACTACTCTGACATCACCAAAACCTGGCTGGTGCGAGGGAAAATGGGGTCAAAAGGCTGAAATGGAAGCTATAGTAGTATAACGGCAAAAATCTGTTCTAACCAAATTCTTCAAAATCTCTGAGTGATGCTGAAAGGTGCACTGATCTCCCCTCAATAGAGCCTTGTCAGAGATGGATGGGTTACAATGCAAATCAATGCAGTTATTTATTTACTGGCTTTTACTGTCAATGAGCTCGTGCTTCTCAGGTACAGTGTGTAGATAACTGCTGGACTTATTTTTGGTGGAGAATAGCAGGTGGTATGTAAAGCCTAAGTTCTCATATCTGATTTCAGGGATCTCAAGGGATGTTTTAGCATGTTTGGAGTAAAAAATACAATGTTTAATCCATCTTTATTCAGTGCAAAACATGTTTTAACCTTGTTTTGAGCTCTACAAGTATTTCTGAAATGCATGTGGTTCATATAGCACTCTATTTCAGTCCTATCTCAAATGTTAAAGGACCTATATTGGCTAAAAATGTATTAAATTGACTCTGACTTGTGAGCTTTAAGCCATGTTATAATGTTACATCCTCAAAAACATACCTGGAGTTGTGTTTTGTTTCACTCACACATGTTTGAGTAACCTTTTATTATTAGTCTGTCTACATCTCTAAAGCTCAAATGGTCTGTTCCACTTTGCGATGTCATGCAGCAGTAGTTTTCAAGGTAACAGCTACGTTTAGCCTTTTATTTAGTAGGGATTTGCAACTGATGAATTGAATGATTCTCATAAGGTTGTATGGGGTTTAAAAACACAGTGCAGCACTTCCTGAATCACCTCATGACATTACAAGGTGGAGCGGAGTATTTTCTGTGTGAGGGATGAACTCAACCTAAATCTGCAGGGTTTGTGTGATAAACATGTGTGAACAAAACAAAACACAACTCCAGGTCTGTTTTTGATGAGAAAACCTATTACATAGATCAGAAAATAGCGTAATATGAGCCCTTTCATGACCGTGGATGTGATTAAAACATGCACTGTATCCTGTAATAAAACAAAATGCATACATTATCACAAATGCAAAATTGGCACTTTTTTTTTCTTTTCCAACATTATTCAGCTGTAATGTACCCGTGTCAATCAAGCAGGCTGACAGTGCAGTGATAAGTTGAATGACAAACTACACAGGGGCATTTGTGAATTTACTTGGGGATCCCTTCTGTTCAGTGCTCAGCTGTAGCAAAAACTAAAGGCTGGAACAATTTGACAATCGTCATTGTTTTCAAATGATCACATCTTGAAACAATTTGAATGAACATTAAATTATTCCTGAGAAAATGGTGAATAGTTAACTTCCAGCAGGACTCAATCTGAGCCAATTCAGCGGCATGCAAAAAGGGCCAAATTACCAAAAACTTTTAATGCGATGTTTAGGAAAATGCTGTCAGGGCCTGCCTTCTGTTCAATGATGAAACTTATATTATGAAGGCTGTGAAATTTTCTAACCAGGTTTTATTGTAGTTTTTCCAAATGGTCACGATCACAACAAGCCCACAATCCATTCCAATGTCCACCCTGCACTTCAAAATACGATCAAAAGTGGTCACATAACTGCAAAAAACACCTTCTGTTAGAGAATAAAACTTACAGTGGTTTAAACCGTTATCGAAATTGTCATAATTTGCAACAATTCCAAGACCTACAATATGCACGAGTGAAAGTTAACATTTTGCAGAGGGAGCAAGTCTGAGCCTGTACTATACAAAGCAGTGGTTCAATGCACAAGCAAACCATTGTAGTGGCTTTTCACACAATGACAAACAGTTAATGTGTTGACAAGTGTCTCCCTACAGGAAGCACGCACAAACAGCAGAAGCAGTAATCACAGGTGCATGATGGGACGGCACAGGGGCAGGATGGAGGTCAGGGCTTCACATCCAAACGACCCCACACCACAACAGCGGCGAGCAGGCTGTATACTGCCCCAGGAAGCAATCTGACATCTGCCCCATTTACCACAATGCTCTGTGAGATTAAAATGGCAGGACTGGAGAAAAGGAGTTGCAAAGTCGTATCTACTGTTGGCTACTGTTTTGTTGGCCCTTGTTACCATGGTGATCTGTTCTAATAAAAAAACGTAGAGTGAAACCACAATGCGAATCTAATTTACTGTAATTTGTTAACATTATGTTATATTCTTGTCAGATAAATGGGTATAGTACATCTATAGTATATATTATTTTTTGTCTGTACTGTAAGAATAAGACTTAAACAAACTTTACTGATCCACAAGGGAAATTATGTGGACACATAATAATAAAGCACAAAAATATAATGATAATAATACATTCTAAATAAGTATAATAAGATAAGGCAAAACTATACAAATGTATATGTAGAAGTAAAAATTATACATAGAAATATATTTTGGCTATATACAAGTGATGCACCATTATGTGGACTATGATTTTATATATATATATTAAAATAAAATTGTGCATTTTAATTACTTTTTATTAACTCAGTCAAACAATCCCTTAACAGATATCCAAAGGAGTAATTTTTATATCATTGCTTCTTATTGGAAACAATGCCTCCTTATTGTGCCACTGGTACTTTGTCAGGCTCGAGTGACAGCAAACCAATGTGTAATGGCACTTAGACCATAAATACAGCCATAGAACTGACAGCGTAGATCTATGCTCTCCATTAGCCTGATTCATTTCACCACAAAAGAAGAAAGGATCTGAGCCCCGTTACAGAGGGACCCTCAGACACACCCTATCGATCTGTGCACGGGTGAAGCCCATTCCTGCTCTAATTAACACTCAAAGGTCTGTGCGAACCATATCTTACAATGGACTGACGTTAAAAAGGCTTTCACAAGGAACACAGTTAATTCAAAACGCATTTATCGAAGATTTATAGTTTGACGTTTACTGTAAATCTCATTGTCCTGGATGTTGAGCCACAATTGTGTTAACATGATGTAGGGCTGTGTAAAAGGTCAGTTAATGGGAGACATCTACAAAGGCATTGGTCCTGTCTCGCTATTGAAATGGGGCGTGCCCAGATCTGTTTCACAGGAGGTGGAACCAGGGCTGGCTATGGTCGTTCAGGATGTGAGCAGAAATTGAATTGAGTTTGAACCTGCATGCATCCTGATATGTGCTGGATCACTACAGAAAAATCCATTCACCACACTCACACTTTTATCAAAACACTATTTTAGTATGTTTGTGAAATCCCTGAATAGTCCAGGTAAGATCCATAGCAAAGGAGAAATTAAATTGTCAAATTTCTTCAACCTGTAAACAAAAGCTGCTTAATGGCTGTTGGACCCACACACTGACTGGCTTACTTTGTTACTAAAGCTTACCTGTAGACCTGTAAGTGTTATTAGGCTAGTTTCAGAGTAGTTTCAGTGTAATATCTTATATCTCCATTGGTTTAAACGTCCCTTATTACACTGTGTTTTTCTATGTTATAATGTTGCTTCCTTATCAAAAACATGCCCAGAGTTGTGTTTTGCTTCACTCACAGCTGTTTAACACACAAACCCTGCATATTTAGGCAGAATTTTTCAGAAATTTGGATAATTTCATCCCTGGAATTGACAATCTCTAAACAAAAGGTTAATGTAGCTTTTAAAATGAAAACTCTTGCTTCATGACCTCACAGTGTAGAACAGATTATATTCCCAAAATAAGCCACTGGCAATTTAATAAACAAAAGTTTTAAGATCCATCCATCCATTTTCTTCCGCTTATCTGGGGCCGGGTCGCGGGGGCAGCAGTCTAAGCAGGGACTCCCAGACTTCCTCCACCCTAGACACGTCCTCCAGCTTCTCCGGGGGAACCCCGAGGCGTTCCCAGGCCAGCCCAGAGACATAGTCCCTCCAGTGTGTCCTGGGTCTTCCCCGGGGCCTCCTCCCGGTGGGACATGCCCGGAACACCTCCCGAGGGAGGCGTCCAGGAGGCATCCGGAACAGATGCCCGAGCCACCTCAACTGGCTCGTCTCGACGTGGAGGAGCAGCGGCTCTACTCCGAGATCCTCCCGTGTGACTGAGCTCCTCACCCTCTAAGGGAGTTCCCAGAAGGAAACTCATTTCGAGCGCTTGTATCCACGATCTCGTCCTTTCGGTCACTACCCAGAGCTCATGACCATAGGTGAGAGTAGGAATGAAGACTGACCGGTAAATCAAGAGCTTCGCCTTTCGGCTCAGCTCCCTCTTCACCACAATGGTCCGATACAGCGACCGCATCACTGCAGACGCTGCACCGATCCGCCTGTCAATCTCACGTTCCGTCCTTCCCTCACTCGTGAACAAGACCCCGAGATACTTGAACTCCTCCACTTGAGGCAAAGACTCCCCACCCACCCACCCATCCATACCCATAGAAAAAAAATATTCCTCATTATTAAAACTACACCAAAATTATTTCACATACTGAACATTAATGGAATCCAGCAAACTCCTCTTAGATCCACACAATAAAAATTCCACTTTGGTCCCATTACTGAACTTTCCTGAACCATACGCATTAATGAAAGAAAAAAAAAAAGCATCCTATATTAATTAAATCCCATAGCTATGAGCATTTTCGCAAACATGGCTATCACTTTGACACAGCTCTGTACATAGTATGAAGCAAATTAATGAAATCATAGGGGATAAGATTATAGGACAGTGTGGGCTTCTGTAGTGGGTGTTAATGTGTCTTCATCAAACATGCAAAGGGAGAGACAGAGTTTATAAATAATGCACAGCTCTTCCCCCAGGTATCTCATCCAACACATATTTGCTATTACAACATCATTGCTTTGGAGGAACCTCTTTTGTGGCTGCAGCTGTGAAGAGAGCCTCTCCAAAACGTCTCCTTGTGTGAAGCCCGTGCCTCAAACTTTGATGTGAATTCAAACAGGCAACAAGAGCCCAGTGATGTGTCTGTATTGTGACACAAGTGTAGAGAAGTGCTGGAGCAACCCACTGCTCTGAAAGATGAACGCAAATGTTTGGTACAGTCTCACAGTTAATAATATATGTGTTTGTACAGCATCCATTAAACGTGCATTCAAACAGACCACTGCAACTAAATTGTTAAATGTTTAGACTACAGCCCTACCACTACTTTCCCTTCAATAGTTTCATTATTAATTTACCATTACAACAATTTATTTATTCACAATAAAAAAGGAAAGCTTTCCAACCCACAAATGGGACTTACATGCTTCTGGTGAAGGTAGGAGCAGACTTTTGAAACATCTCAAGGTAAAATTCTAGCTATCATCTATTATATATAAGAAGTGCGAGAGTTGGAAAAAAAAAAAAAAAAGAGCAATTTGTAAAAGTTCTTAGTCATGTAAATTGTTTTATTTGACAATACTCAAAAACTATCAAGTTCATCTTGACAGTAGCGAGGCACCCATCCGATACTGGTATCAGATATTGATACAGATATTGAAAAATTTGCTGGACTGGATATTGGTTTCCAAATATCGGTTCATCTGATATCCTCAAAGGACATATGCATTAATGTATGACGTCTCTTTCCTGGTCATAGTCAGCCCAGAAAGTCTCAGAATGTTTATTCACACAAAGTTGTTCAGTAGTTACTTGAGAGAGGAATAAAAACTACATAATCATTTGAATTTGTTTGTCTTATTTTATTTTAATTTTAAGGAAATAAATGCTGTTTTCAATCTCTGCTCTGGTATTGGTTGATATCAGGTATCGACAAACATTATAGTATTGGAATCGGTATTGGAACTGAAAAAACTGGACCGTGCATCACTACACACCACATTATATGAGGCTTCTGATCAAAACATCCTTTAAAAAATCATTAAGCTAAGGCACACAGTTTATTACAAAAAACAAATAAATAAAAATAATAATAATTAAAAGCAAAAATGAGTACTTTCCCAATTCAAAGCTGATACAGTACAGCACATGCCCCAACAGTAAGCACAGGTTCCTCCTGGTGCTTTTGTGGCCCAGCTGAGCGACTGTGACATTGGCCCATTGAAGCTCACTTACAGAGCCGTGTCATTAGATTACACAAGTGAATGTGCAGCTTTACTCAGTCAATCTCCCCATTGTGTGCGCGCTCATAAAACACGGCCTGGGCTAGCTGTGGTGGCCAATTACAGCGGGATTAATGTTGTTGACTGAGAATGTATTCATATATGAGGTAGTGGGTGCCCGGGCTTTTCCCCAGGCCTGTGAAGAGAGATGCACTGTGCGATGCTGTGCCAAGGGGAGCAACTTCATTACTCACTGCGCTATCCTGTGGTGAGAAGCACAAAAACAACACTATTGGATATAAAGCATGCAGGATGATACAAGTGTCTAAAAGTGGAGTCTTTGGCTGTGCTCTATGGGGCTAATAAAAATGTGATTGATGTTACTGTCCTGTCATGTGTGTGCTACATCAAGGTCACCTGCTTTAGCTCTGGCCTCAGCTTCCCTCCGCACTGAAGAAGCCCCTCCTTTATGTCAGCATGCACACCAACAGCAGCCTTCTCTCCAAAACATGACTGGTACTTTGAAGGGCCCATATTATGCTATTTTCTATGCTATGCTATAATGCTGATGTAGACAGACTCAGGTATGTTTTTGAGGAGATAACAACATTACAACATAGCTATCAGAACATTGAAAAAAATAAATAATGTTATGTTTCTGTTCACTTTTGTTTAATTTAATAGTCACTTCTGTGTGAGAAGACTCTGTAAAGGGAACAGTTGGAGTTGGATCTTAATAAAAAAAAAATATATATATATATTTTTTTTCTAATGTGTATGCATTTTTATTCTGATTAACGCTGAACCAACACAAGACTCGCCACAGAAACAGAGCAGGCAACATGAGTGAGTTCTTTATGCATAAAAAAAAAGTTTTTTAACTATTAATATAGTAGTGCAAGTTTTATGTATATGCATAATTTTAAAGGTTAAACACACTTCCACTCTCATTTGGAACCATTTTAATCTAATCTGAACATTGGTCAGTTCTTACATGGGCTTCTGTCAGAAAAGTAATTATTAAAAAAAGTTTTTTGAACAGAGTCAAAAGTCTCATCATATTTTAGCACATTTTTGATGGATTCTCAAAATATTGACAGAGACTATTTTTGTTAATATCACCCACCTCATATTCCCGTCTGTTTTTGTTTGACTTTGTGAAAAGGGTGACGTAAAGTGTTTATTTCCTTTGAAACATGAAGCATGTCAAGTTTGTGTTTATATGAAGTACCTCCACTTAGTTGCATACAGCTCCTATTGAGATGTGTTCTTTTTCCTTCTTGACCATGCTCCCTCAATAGACCTTTTTATTTTGTAAGAGCTGCTCGATAGATGATAAATAGCTCAACTCAACTTAGTCTGACACAAAAAACAGAGGCGATAGAATAATGATGATGAAGTAGAAGGCCACAAGAGGATATGATAATCTCAAGAATGCAAATGCAGAAAAGGCCACTCATCAGTCACTATACTTTACATGTACACCAAGAAAACTGACCTAGTCCAATTTGCAAAGTGTAAAAGCAATATGTATCCCAATAACACATCGGAGAAGCTGGAATGTACTCAGATGCAGTGGTGGAAGGTAATGAAGTAAAAGTAGTAAAGTACTTACTTTAGGTACTTTTAGGTATCTATAATTTACCTATATGTATATATAATATAGTAAGTTTTAAAAGTAGAAACAATCTGATAGATTCAATTGTTTCTACTGACCAAAATTCAGCACAAGTCTTTATAAAAATCACTACATTTAAGGCCTTGAAATCAGCTTGAAATTCTTTTTATGTTTTACTATCAGTACATTTTTAAATGGGTATTTTAATACTTTTACTTTTAGTAGATTTCTTCATGTGATATTTTTACTTGAGTACTTTTTTGTTTCAGTATCTGTACTTTTTACTTAAGTAACAAAATTGAGTACTTCTTCCACACTGTCACGATGCCACAGCATGTGACAGTGCAGTCTGATTATGAGACACAGACAAGAAGAGGCATTTCTTAGCTCACTGCATGAGTTAAGAAAACGCCAGGAAATTATTGTGTTTGGATGTGCTCACTCGTTTTAGATCAGCAACAATGACAAAAACTACAGGCCCTCCACTGTGGACTAGCACATGTTGTTTCATTGTTTTAGTGAAAATAAAACCTACCAGAGTTTCAGTGTGTTCATTTGTGATGTAGAGAGAAACAACACAGTTCCTAACATGTCTGAAAATCAAATGTGCATGTAAATGAAAACAAATGGAGATCACCCAATATGATTTTTTTTCATGGCCAATGCTGATATTGTTTAGAATCCAGAGCAAACAATGTCCGATAAGAATAATATCTGCTGATATTTTTGGCCAATATGTAGGGCAAATTTTAAAAAAAAATGTTTTCACCAAATATTGTCATTATAATTTACGACAAAATCTATAGTCCTTTTTATCGCAAACATTCAAGGCTATGTAGTCACATTTTAAGCAGTTATCCATTTGCATTTAAGTGTTCAACTAAAGCTTTGTGTGTACTCTTTGTGTACTCTTTGTGTACTCTTTGAGGGTACAGCCCAAACAAAATACCAACCTGTGCTGGAGATTTAAGGCTGTCAGCCAGTTTGCTAAAACAGTCAAATATTAGCCCCTGTATCTAAATGAGATGTTGCTTATCTATGTCTGCCAAAAGTGTGGATTTATGTATGATAGACATTTTTATTAGCAGTTGTAGGCAGTTGTATTGCTGATGCTAAATTACTAGAAGCGCCTGATTTGGTTGATTGACCTGCATGAAGACAGGGACAAGAGCAGTCTGACAATCAGAATTTGGTTGTATAGGGTTTTCTGTGTGTGTAAAAGTACAGAGTAGTAGTAGTAGTTCGGTATGTGTCTTGTACTATCCAATGGGCTGACATAAGTGGACAGGGCCAGGGCTTTGTGGGTGATATGTGGTGGAATATGCCCTCCTGTCGTCGAGGGCTGAGGAGTCTGCTCTTGGCTAAAACAAACAGCTGTGATACGGGAGGGCCGCTGACGGGGTGAAATTGAACTGTAAAACAATGTTCCACCCCCTGCTACCAGTGCCCCCTCATACCAGTACATCAAGCATCATGACATCTCATCAGGCTGAAATACACTGACAGGCCTCCACTGGATGTGCACTCAGGCCCACAGATCTGAACTGGCAATACAGAACATATGATGAGACATTTATCTTGAAGTCCCCAATGTTGATAGAATTACAGTAATGTGGATAAGAGGTGGAAACTGACTGATGCAGTAGCTAGGTTTGGAGAATTCTAATATCTTTTAGATTGTCAAGCAAATGTATTCTGTTGTGTTTTCTTCATCAATGATCCACTAAATGTGGAGTTCTTTTTTATATCAGGCTGGGATGTGCACAGGCATTTTGAGAGGTAGGAGCTCTACCATAAAAATAAGACAAATGGGTCTGAAGGTCATCCCCCAGGATTTTTATTTAATTTTTTTTAACAAAGCAGATGTTTTTCTTATTAAGTTTGGTTTTCTTGCTAATTCTTCTTGCTGATGTTGCATATTGGTGATGTTTTTACTATTTTATTGCCAGATGCCCTGCTGGATATATATTTGCAAAAACAGTTTAGGCATATGACCCTTTCTGAGCAAACAGCTGATAATATGGGAGCTTCATGTTCTATGTTTTATGCAGTATTGTTAAAACTGCTGAACATGTTACAAAAAAATGAAAATCAAAACTACAGACCAGTTTTCACCTTTGTTTATGGATGTTTTTATTCTGTTTACTCTGAGAGATTATACTGTAATACCCGGCTGCATCTGGTCATGCTCCCTCACCGCTTCCCTCAGACCTCAATTGCCGATTGTAAATGAAGCCATAAATTTGATGGAAGTCCATAAACAGGGCTTTAAAAATCAGTGTGCTGTTTTTCTTGTCGGCTGAATTTTAATAGGGCACATTTTAACACCGCAGCGACTCTGGGAGCTCACTTTCTGCTGTTTATTCTCCCATTTCCTCTCATATCATCAGTCTGCATCACATCCTTTCTTGTATTGAATAATATCCGATGTAATCTTGCAGTGGGGCTCCTGTGTAAGCTTCGACAAAGACAGCAAAGCGATACAAAACGCTGCAAAGAATTGTTGAATTTATGAATAAGTTGAGAAGAGCTTGTAGACTAGAGCGATGGGCAGATACAGAGGAACCCTTGGCTGCAAAGATGGAGAGCTGATTTGCACTTTACATCCCTTCAATCCTCATGTCTGGGGGTAAAACGCCGTCTCAGCGTGTTAGTGACAGGGGAGCGGGGCAGGGGGAGAGAGACAGAGTGAGGAGATGGGTGGGGATGGGTGGGGTGGGGTGGGGAGGGCACCCATTCACCCAGAGCATGCCCCCTCCTGGAAGGCCCGTCCCGTAATGTCTGTCACCGCGCAAAAGGGCCCCAGCAGCCGGCAGCTCCACTTAACATCCAATACTCGGAACATATTGCCCGCGAAATCCTACAGTCATATTTGTAATTTGTGTCAGGGATGAAAAAATGGTGCTGCATCGCCAAGTTATTAAGCCGTGCTGGTGGTGACTACAGTGGGAAATTGCTTGGTGCGTAGCAGAGGTAGCTGTGGACGGAGGATCACTTATTTTAATATATTATGCATTTAAGCTATACTTTGCATTTATGTCAGCTGGATGCTTGTAAGTCACAGCTCTATGCAGGGATGTCTCTTTCTGCTCACCACCACAAATTAGAAGCCAGTTTAGTCGTGTCACTGGAGGAATGTGGTGGAAGCCTGTCGTCTGCAGCCAGTGGGAATTTTAACTTCTTGGAATCTTGTTAAACATTAACACTGTAAAAATTATATATTCAGAGTGCTGTACTCTACATGTGCTAGGAATACTCAAACTAAGCCTGACCCTGAAAACAGTTATGTAATGAACAGATCAAATCAATCATCAAAAGTCACAGATTTACACTGAGCATTGTGTTACATTACATTTGAATAGGAAACAAGCTTTGCCTACGTTTTTTTCTGTCAAAAATATTACCAGCATGCAAAATGTATAATGTGATTTATGCATCAAACTTTTAAATAAAACTAGTATGACAAATGTACCAACATGCATTGCACTTCAGTGCAATACAATGGTGCTTAATAGGCTAAAACTTATGCACACGATTCCATGAAATATGCCCAATATGACTCAATAGTCAAATTTGTTATTCAGCGGGCATCCTTTGCACCTGAGGCCATTGCCTTTTCCCTCACTGTCCTGAATGTGCTTTGTAATCCTTATTCACTAACAGCAACATATCAACTTCACCATCCACTGTGCCTGGATGTGTGAGTCACCTTTGTAGTTACACTTGTCATTTGAAATCCTGCCAGACGTATTGCCCCTGCAGAGCTAAGCTAATCGCTAACGAATGGCTAAGTGCCGAAGCAGGGCCGTTTCCTTCTTGAGTCGGGGGCAAGGCTAAATAAACTAATTAAAAATATAGCTGCAAGCACGCAGTGTTCAAGGGGAATGGGTTTGAGCTTAATGAGGAGCTTAACATGGGGAAACATGGCTGAAGGCGCCCACACTGCACTATATGTATGAAGGCCAGTGACAAAGCTCGGGTGACTGCAGCATCACCTTTTGCTATTTAAGTCCTTGTCGGTTCGTGTGAGATGTGGATGTACGAGCTGGAAGGCAGCCGCGAGGAGACAAGACGGTGCCAAGCAGACCAGTGCCATGCCATGTGATTCACAACGCCAACAGGCAAAGAGAAAGAAGTGCACTGCATGAAGGAACTGACACCTGAAGAGGAGGTTAACAGAGGAGCAGAGCCGTGCAGAGGTAGTGAATGTAGAAGGGGTAAAGAGGAGACAATAGAAAGTATGTGTAATTAGACAGATCCTACAGATCTACACTGTGCTGCTCCTTGTAACTCAAGGATAAGTGGGGTCACTGTCTTTCGGGGTAATGTTATCTGACAGGGCTAGAGTTAAAGTGCACTGTATGGAGCCATAGGGAGGTGTAATGGGAAGAAGATGTCATGGACAGAATGGGATAATAGGAACTGAATATGAAATAATGCAATGAAATATAAAATAAAGAGATTTTTAGGAGTGCTTGTAGCATTTTTACAACCCATTGTTAACAATATGTCCTGTTCAGAAATGTTCAGTTTCTGTATTTTGGAGAAAATCTGAGAAATTGGCAAAAGTAGTGCAATATCTTAAAGCAGATATTTTTTTTTGCAAAATCTACTTTTCAAAGCTTTCAACCATGTTATAGTTGTTTCCCCTTTTCATTTACTCTCTCAAAGTTGTATTTGGAGTGATTTGTGCATTGAGCAATCTTTAATTACTTATTTTCAAGACACCATATTGAAGATCAAACTCAATTTTCACTGCCACATGCTTATGCCCACTGCTCTGTACATACTTTGTTCTCCAATTTTATGTTGTTAATCAGTGATACACACTTCAGCAGCATCATGTAGTTATTTTGGTACAATCAAAAGAAAACATCAGCTATTCACCAGCATGATCTGCAGCTATCAGTCAGAGTTGCTGAGTCTTTGCCATGATGTTGTTTAGCATGATGTCAGCTCTCATTTGGCATCACAGTTCTTTAACTGTGTCAAATCAGTGGATTTATTTCTTTTATTAAATTGTTTTAGACAAATATAACAATTTAAACTGTGAAAATGATAATATAATGTTCCATATATATAACAATATAGCAGGCTTAAGCACAATATGTGTTCTTTAACTTAAGACACCATGCCATTTAGGTCCAGAATCAAGAAAGATCCACTTTGGTATAAAAGCAAAGATGAGAGGCATCAGTCAGCCTGAACTAATGCTAAAGCAATAATGTGCTGGAGCATGGCGAATCCATTCCACCTGCTGTGAGCAAAATGTTTCATAATCACAGTTTAAACATTGTCTGGATCAGCACTGAAGCACTTTAGTCCAGTCTCCAGTACACATTTTTAAAGTGACATCATGATTTTATTAAAACATAGGTCCTGTACTGTATCATTACTACCTTGTCGCTCAGTAGTTGGGCCAGTTTTTGTTATGGAGAGCACAGTAAATCTAAAAAACTTAATTGCCATAATGCAATCTAAAATGTGTCAAAGCTTTTATTCCAATACAATAGTCTCTAAATAGCATCTCTGTTTCAGACAGCTGGATATCTATTCAGCTGTATGAAAACAACAAAATAATGCATTATCCTCACTATATGTAAATGTCCTGTTCTCTCTGCACTGGTGCTGAAGACAATGGAAAATATCACAGGCAGTCAAAGTTGGTGCCACATCTGTTTACTCACTGGTGGTTACATAACATAACATATTTTATTTTTAAAACTATTTCAAAGGGGGGCAAGCCAGGGCTTCATCCACTTACAATGCGCTTTATGTTTGAAAGCAGCTGATTTGTGGCAAGTGGAGACATTAGATCTTCATCAGTGCTGGGGAGACACAGAGATGAGGCTGCGGACCACAAACACACATAAATTCAATTGTGAGGTTATGAATCCTTCTCCCAGAGACAAATTCAATATGCACCTGGATATAGATTGAATAATCCAATCAGAATATAATATGTTTGAAGCAGTCAGTTTGATGTGATTCGATTGGGCCCTGTCTCGGTGCAATACACAACGCTGTGATACATGGAAATGTGTTTCTGCTGAATTCAAACAGGGTTTTGTCGCTGTTTGAAGGATTCTACTGAACAAATCAATCTAAAGTCCCAGTGAACACGGGCCTGTCAGATTTGCCTTTAGGTTAGGCAGCCAGCAGTGATTGAATCTGGATCTATTCAGTGGCTTTGTGATGCAATCCAGCGGCGGTGATGGAGGAATGCATGCTACAACAATGTTATGTTTTAGATAAGTTTAATGCCATACTGTGGAGCTTTTCAGAGATAGATCAACAGCATTTAACTGAGAAAAGCAGGTGGCAGACCTTCCACTAAAAAAACATACATGTATAGTAACAAGAAAGCCAATCACGCATCAATATAAGCCTTAAAATTTTACTTTGTTAGCAACTGTCCCATGAAGGTTTTATTCACTTTAACATCTAACAACATGCCTTGAAAAGTCTATATTTTCTGATAGGGATAGTATTTTGCGTGAAAACCTGGCTGTGTTTCAATGTGCACGTCTTTCGCTTTTGCCTTTCCCCTCATCATCACCCATCATGTTGTTAATGGAAGATTGAAAATTGCAGTTACAGCAGGTAGAACATCAGAGCTTCCTGCACTTAGCATAAGCAGGTGATTCAGTCTGCTCCTTTCTCAGACCAACCACTTCAACGCACATCATTTTAGTGAAAACTCCAGCTGGCTCCATCCTGTGATTATAAAACTTCCTCTTTAAATGCTTCTCCATCGTCATTATCGGCAGTGTTGCTTGGACCATTTGGCCCGCACCGTCTCACCTGCAGACTGTGGAGGTTGGCCCAGCAAGATGCCTCACTATATTTCCAAAGAGGCATCGTCTCCAGGAGCAACAGTTCATAATCACATCACCTGCTGCTGTGGGCTGTCCATCAATAAGCTCAGACAGAAAGGCAATTCTAATCCTATCACTGGACCAGGTAATACTCTGAGTACATACCAATGGGATTTCATGTGGTGCATTCCTCACTTCACCAGTAATAAATTAGACAATAAAATGTGATTCAAATAAATATATACTATATAATTTTGACCACATTTTCAATCCAGGGTGTCTCTCAATGAAAATGAAAGTGAAACAACATAATGTTCTGACTAATGTTTCAAGTACTTCCCAATACACCTTTAAAAAAAAAAAAAAACTGCTACAGTCAGTGTTGCATGTTTGTATTGGTTTGTCTGGTATCTTTGCCTTTGCTGGTATTATAATATTACTGTATAAATATTTAGAGGTCTTATAGTCATCTACACAACTTTAACATGTTCACGCAACTCTGCAGGAAAAAAAGGCAGTATTGATTAATTTATTTATTCATTCAATTATTTATTATTATTTATACATGATTAAATATGTATTGATGTTTTCCTCTTGAATAAGGACACACAGTCTGTTTGGAACTTTTTTCACTTACCCACAGTCCACAGACAGTGGAGTGAAACCTGAACCAGAGCTCTAATGTGTCCTAATGTATCCGGCCCACATCCGCTTAACATCCCACTGAAGGCTGTCTATGGTGTGGCACTAAATCCATCCATTTACTATTAAACCTGCGAAACTATGAAACCTGCGAATCTGCCTGGCTTCACACGTGAACACTGAATCTAAAATTAACTAAATAAACTAAATCTAAATCTAGATCTGAGGTTGAAAATGACACCTTTTAAAAGAAAGTAAAAGCAGCAACTACATTATAAAGACATAGCCTTTATATTCCTTCAATAGACATGTGGGAATTTGAATACATGCAGCATTAGTAACGGAGCACTTAGTATCTTTTCTGGTCCACCACCTGCTTGTCCTGCTTAAGATGTTATTGCGTGGGCTGAAATGTTCCACAGTCTAGCATTTAAATGATCTTGCCTCCATGGAGACAAGCAGATGATGCCACAAGACCAGGTTATAGGTTAGATTTGTGGAGATGGGACCTCAAAGTAAAAATGCATGTTTTTTCCAATTTATTTTGGAGCAATAAAAACCTGTAATAGAGTTTAATGCTATACTATGGAATGTTGCTAGCCAGGCTGGCAGCATCTCAATTTCATTTCTCTCCAGCAACTAGGTCAGGAATCGGAATACACTAGACGGTTTGCAAGAACCCCGGAAGTTGTAGACCATACACCAGCCACTCAGCGAAGAACTGAGAAGCCCTGACGTCAAACTCAAGCGCCTGTCTGGGTTCCTTTTGTCGTACAGCACAACAGTAAACAAAACAGTTGAGATGGATGTAGATGAAGGCATACATTTTGTGTCTGAGATCGAGGATTTAAAGCTGGAACAAAGAGAATGTTTGGTGAATTTTATCAAGGGGAAAGACATTATTGCCCTTCTTCCTATGGGAGTTGGGAAAAGCTTAATGTACCAGTTAGCCCCGTTAGCGGCACATTACATACGTCATGACCAAACAGCAGCGATTGGTTAGATTAAAAAAAAGTACCGGCCAAGAATGAGTCCTAATGCTGCGAGGTCAGATGGTTTCCACAAAGTGAAACCAGCTGATGAATCAGGCTAGAATGTTGCAGGCAATAACACGATAGAGGCAACAGACCCTCCACCTGAAAAGTTACATAGTGTTCCTCTGTTGCTCCACCCCAAAGTTGGACTCCTCGTGCTAACATTAGAATTACTGCAGTGGTTTTATCACTTGAACTGCAATTAATTTTACCACTACTCCTGGTCATAATAGTGCCACTTCTACACCATTTACCAAATCACTGTAAAATGTAATAAAGGGTAAAAATTCATAAAGTACTATCTTTGGAACATTTAAATTGCACTGTTATTCGAGAAAAATGTTCCTACTTTCTAAATATTCCTAACTGAATCTGTGCACATTGACTCTAGCCTAATTACCTCCCCTTTATCCCATCTTGTTACCATTTGAGCTCTTCTTCCTCTTGTATGCTCTCAAAATACCTGAACCTATCTGCGAGAATATTACCCACAGTTTCCAGTCTGAAGCATTGTCTAGAGTCCATGCAATATTTACAATGAAGTGCTGCTGCCGGGTTCAGACTGCAGAGAAGTGCTTGTGCTAACGTACACAGATCACCGCCATGAAAAATTCCACGCTGAGGTTTTGCCAATTTAATGCCGGGCACCACACCGTGTCTGTGCC
This sequence comes from Boleophthalmus pectinirostris, assembly GCF_026225935.1. Lineage (NCBI taxonomy): Eukaryota > Metazoa > Chordata > Actinopteri > Gobiiformes > Gobiidae > Boleophthalmus > Boleophthalmus pectinirostris. The sequence continues at coordinate 19,610,946 of NW_026571404.1, forward strand.
GGAAATACTGTCACCGAACTGCAGGGGCTCATCACGGACAGAGGTGAATAAAAATGAGAGGTACATAGGAAGGATTCAGACAACACAGAAACCATCCACTGGAGTGATAAGAAGAGTGACATGGGTGTGTTTAATTAAAGGGCTCTATTTTTCTGATCTACATTATAATGTTGTTTCCTCATCAAAAACATACCTGGAGTTGAGTTTTGTTTCATTCACACATGTTTAGCACAATAACCCTGCAGATTTAGGCTGTGCTTTTCTCTCAGACGGAAACACTCTGCTCCACTGTGCTTTTAAACTCCATACACCTTCAGTAGAATCACTTATATCATTTCAGACCTGGAATTTCCAATCACTAGTTCTCCAAATAATGCCATGATTCTTGAGCAACGAATTGGCATGTTTATTGAGCCCACGCACTCACGGTGAGGTTCCGAACAGGGAGTTAAACCCTGAGCAACGAGCAGCGTTTTGTTATGGACAAATAAGAATGCGAACATGCACGTTGAGAAATTTTGGAATGAATGGTAAATGGTCACATTTTTCTATAGCACTTTTCCACCTTCAAGGCACTAAAAACACTTTACAACAAGGAACCACTCACCCATTCACACACCAGTGCACACAGACACTGTGGGCAAGGTGGGTTAAGTGTCTTGCCCAAGGACACAACGACAGCATTCATCTGTGGGAGCTGGAATCACATCAGCCAACCTGTGGGTCAGTGGATCTGACCACTCAACCTGTGATGTTTTATGTCGAGAGCTGGAGTCGAACCACCAACCTTCAGATCAGTGGGCGAATGCTCTACCAACTGAGCTACTTCCACCCTGAAGGATGAAGGAGCTATAGAGTTTGCATTTTTATTGAGGCTCTTTAGTTTGTTTGCTATATGATTGTTCTAAAATCCAAAATCAATTGGCGGATGGCTGGCGAGTGCGTTTTTGAAAATTGGTCAAAACCTTGGGTGCAAATGGATAGCGGGCGCATGATGAGTTTTGTGTCGCTGTTGCGGATGAAAAAATAGCCCATCCACACATCTCTAATCTGTACTAAACAAGAGGTAAAAGGTAGCAGTTAACTTGAAAACTACTGTACCACTATATGACATCACAAGGTGGGACAGTGCATTTTGAGCACTGGAGATGCAGACAGACTAATAATAAAGGGTTACTCAAACATGTGTTAAAATAAACAAAACACATCTTCAAGTATGATTCAGATACTAAATTCTGATACTATTAATAATTATATAATTGTGATACAAAATTCTGATACTATTCTTGTGATAAAGCTCACAACAGTCAATTTTGCATCATATAGGACCTTTAAAATATGATAAAGGTTGGAGCTTTAACATGCTCTCCAACTGTTTTGGAAGAACCAATGCAATCACAACTGAAGCTGGGAGGCCATTATCGTGGGCACTTTTTTTTTTTTTTTTTTTTTTTTTTCACTACTGGGACATTTTGGTTATTTTTTGACTATACTACTTTTTTGACTATACGATAAGATTTAAGCCATAAAACGGTTGAATAAATAACTTTTATGACTCATTCCAGATGCAAACTAAGTACTAAAGTGTTTCATTTGGCTATTTATTTATTGCAGCTCATGTTTTTTTTAACAATGTTGTAGATAGATAGAATCGTTTCTGTGATCTAAATTTCCTCTTGGGTTTTTGTGTCAGTGGCATAAATTAGTTGCAATGTTATCGTTTATCGTCTATGTTAACTTCAGTAATATATCAAACGTCAAAATTTGTTATCGTGACGGGCCTACCTTATTCAGGAACAGTGATCATCTGATTTGAGATGGTTGGGAATCAGTAGTAGTTTACTCTGATTTGTGTTATAATTTTGTTTTACTTGCGATACTCTTTCTGCAATAACTAATTCTGGTTTTGGAACTACCACAAACAATAGAGAAAGTTGTGAAAGTAACCCAAATACAGTAGTTTGGGGTCTAACAATCTAGTAAGAAAGTTTAGGATTGGTACAAGTATGATATTTTCTGTAAACATTGAGAACTAAAGCATGCCTGCCTCTGTAATCAGCTCTTACATCAGCTGTTGTATTTGTTTCATGTGTGACTATTTTTATTCAAACAGATACACAGCGCATTGAAAATTAATTCGGGTCAGTCTTAGAAGATCTATCTCTATGGCAACTGTAGCCTTCTTATGCAACAAGCCAAAGATATCCAAATGAGATGACCAAATTAGGACTTAACTAGGCCAAGATATTTGCACATACAAGACAATGCAATGTGTCTCACTGGCTGCACTGTTAGGATTCCCTTAAAGCAGCAAAGTTCCATTTGGAGCTGTAAAAAGCTAGTGGAGATGTTACATGATCTGGGATTTCCTGCTAGCCTATTCGCGGTTACGCCCACTGCGCTAACACTATCAGATGAGCAACCCTCGCCAGCGTATTAAGTGGATATTAATTTACCCCTGGGAGCTTATTACAGACCTGAGCATTAATGATACAATTCCCCATTTACAATCTTCACAATCCACAAGGACCGCACTTTGCTGCTTTGACACCGGCCTATAGTCAATACAACGCTACATATCTGTCAAAGTAAAGCGGCCACAAGATATCAACAAATAAAGTCGTAGGGGTAATATTAGTAGCAGTCACAGTAGAAGTGTTAGTATAGAGAGGATATAGCTTTATATCAGGTTGGTTCAGATTAAAATTGGGTGCTCAAAACACTTTACATGCCGAACCATTCTCAAAGTATCTACAGACACTACGCAATGTGGCTTAATTTTTTGCAGGAGCAGCACCAGGGGGGCTTGAGGGGGAATTATCCTTCCCTCACTGCAAAAAACAAAATCCAGCCAAGTTAAGATGACCTGAATTAAGAAAGTTTTATCATGATTTAAGTAAGTTACAAGTAAAATTATTTACCAGTGGAACAAGACTTTTTGTACTTAAAATATGAAAATACAAATAGAAGAGAAACACACTTATTCCATTGATCATTTTACTTGTCAAGTTGAATTGACTCAAATAAAGTAAAATATTCTTAATTTAAGTCATTTAAATTTAGCTAGATATTGTTTTTTTTTCCCAGTGCTACAATGGCCAATGTACTCTCGTAGTCATTCAGTCTCAACTAAATATGTTCAACCAGAGTCCTGCACCAGAGTCCTGCACTGTACCTGTGGGTATCAGCAAATAGTTGCTGAAACAGGCGGGTTTTAACGTTCTGGAATTTTATGGGCAGGAATGCGGGTGGGTAGTAATTACACACGGGTGGGTCAGGACTAAATCAGGACTAAACCAGGACTACACCAGAACTACACCAGGACTAATCTTGAACTTAAGAGAGAGAGAGAACCCCAGAGCAGGGTGTCCGCAAAGCAAGATCGGGCGACGGCTGCACTTACCTCCGTGGGCCACTCGACGGACTATGCGGGTGCACCTCCGGACCTGTCCCAACAGTGTGTCCTGGTTCAGCTCTGGTTTAGTACTGGTTTAGTCCTGGTTTAGTCATAGTTCAGTCCTGGTTTAGTCCTGGAATCAGTCCTGAGTTAGTCCTGGGTTAGTCCTGGGTTAGTTTTGGTTCAGTCCATGGCGTGTGTGGCACAGAAGTCTGATATCTTGATCAGTGTTTTTTCTGCTCAATAAATAATGCCTGTGAAGTGATGACAGTCGAGTCACGTCTGTGAATTAGTATTCGTAATGAAGAAAGCGTAACCTTTTCACTTCATTTCATTATTGTAATTCCTGAAGTCGTAATGTTTCACTTCATATTCTGATGGATGCTTTAGTTAGAAAGCTTGTAATCTGTGTGTGATTTATCATGGGCACGGGCGTTTAACGGGTGGAATGTTAACAGGTCCGGGCAGGTGCGAGTCTCCAAAAATGGATTCGTGCAGGACTCTGAATCACACAGTGTTCAAAATGAGACGACAATAAAAAATAATGTAATAAATCAGTAAATGTGCTAACTGCATTTAAATGTAAAACAGCAAAGCAAACATGGTAGGGGGTGAGGGATACGCTCCAATGATAAAAGGCTCTAAATGAACATGTTAATCGTGCACCCCCACAGCTCCTCCAACCAAAAATATCTGGCGCCGCCCTTGATTTTTTGCTCAAGGACACAACATCGGTATGCACTAGTGGAGTAGAGATTGAACCACAGACCTACGGATGATACTCTACCGACTGAGCTGTTGCAACACCGGGTAACTTAAATTTGTAACAGACAGTTTTCAATTCAACAGTGCACCATCTGATTTTCTTTGTAAATATGATAAATATGATCAATGATAATCCACTATGGGGTGTCTTTCAGATGTGCGGCTAATCTGGCTATGTTAATTTTGTCAATTTTTATACGTTCCCGCAACATCTCAATCCAGTTACATCAGATGTGCGCCCCCATGTTTCTGATTGGGATTCAGAGGAGACTATAGGTGGACCGTCAGCACATGTCTTGCACTGGTGAGGCTCCATCTTTAGTTATTAACACTCACCCGGCACACGCAGGAGCCCCGGGGCGCCTAGCTTTCTGACGCTAATGCATTCTAATCTTGTCAGGCCATTAAGAGCTTCAGCTACATTACAGATAACAGCAGCCCAATCAAACACCGCTGTCCGTCAACATCTCCGATCAATCAGGGTGCGTGGGGTGCCCATGCATGAGATATATCCTTCAAAGGCCAATCACCATGCAGAGCCCCCAATCGCTACTGTACAGCAGGAACCAGTCAGCTAAGGAAAATCACTACAGTAGCTAATCACATGGCTGTAAGCGCTGGCAATGGGAACTACAGTAATAGATTGTTTATTTTTTTGGAAGTATGGAAGCACGGGTTCCCACAAAAGAAGACAAAATGCAAGATGGGTTTTACCAGAATGAGACAATACTTTGTTGAGTTTGACATTTAATAAATTGTGCAGTTCAGTTCACAATTGCCTCACAATATTTTGATTTATTATACTTAGCTGCTCATTTTTGGAACAACAGCTCCTCAAGAGATCTAAATCACCAGAGTTAACCCCTTTTTTGTCAGAGCCAATTTTTCAAAATGTGTCCCCAAACTCTTTGCAATTTTATCTCAAGAGTTCATGTGGCACAAGATCTTATTCACCAGGTGTTTGAGGTGGTTTTCAGTGGTACCTCATCCACCCTAAAATTATGCTCAGTTTAACACTTGCTGGCATTGGTGCTCTTAAGCCTTTTCCAAAACAAAGAAATATTTTCAAATCTGAATTTGTTGAGAACGTATTTATGAGTGTGTGAGACTAACCCTAGAATTATTCACAAACTTATCCGATCTGTTCTCTCATGTTCATCACTGCTTCAAAGAAAACATCTCTTCAGCTTGTATCTTTTATCTGATCATTGTGCTGCATTTATCTTACCTTAGCATGCAGAACTGTATAAATTCAAACACAAGCACCAAAAATGCAATAAGCCAGTCCGTTTTATCCATTTATATAAAATGTCCTACAAATGACATACAAATCAGGAAAAAAAAAAACTCATGCTGAATCCAGAATCCAGAATCCAGAGAAGGGTCCCCTGTTAATGTTTGTTGCCCTAGTTGCAAATGTGAGAACAGATTTCCCCACACAGGAGTTGTCTATTAATGTGCATCACACTGCATATGGGTTGCACCAAACGTTCACATTATAACATAGAAAGTAGTGTTTTAACAACTTGAGGTCTCAGTATTTTACTTCGACGGGAAAAGTTGGAGTGTTTGGATTCAGTTGGCTGTGTTTTGGGTGTATTTGTGGCGAAGAGCAGCAGACACTGGAGAGAGAGGACGTGGCATCAGGGCACAGGCTGCTGCACAGGAGAGGTTATTTTCAGGTTTGGCTGTTTGCATTATTCAGCGAGTCTCCTGGAGGATCGCTCACATACAAAGTTCAGCAGCTCCTCCAGACAACCTCTCCATAACAATTAGCCCCGGGCCTTTGTTTGTGGAACATTTGGTGATTACAAACAAGATCAAGTTCACTCTTATGTGCGGTAGGGTTAGAAGATTTGAAAGACGTGCTGCCATTACATCTTTGCAGTGCACAGTCTTGATTATTTCAGGACATAGGGCTAATATTTGTTAGCAAAACTGAAAATGAGACAGGTTTAAGTTCCTAAACCATTCCCTCGTTTAGGTGCTTAGATCTGTCTTTAGAATTGTACAATATTTGAACTAAATGAAGCAGGGCTAGTTGTAGGATCTAACTCATTAAAGAGCCCATATTACACAATGTTCTCATCCCCATTACAGTTTCATCATCATAATCCTATCTGGAGTTGTGTTTTGTTTCATTCACGCATGTTTAAACACACAAACCCTGCATATTTAGGTTGACTTCTCTTCTCAAATAGAAAACACTGTTCCACCTTGTGATGTCATATGGTAATACAGGAAGTGCTCCAATGTGTTTTGAAACTCCATACACCTTCAATAGAAACATTTGGATGATTTCAGCTCTGGAATTGCCTACTATCTCTATTGAACTAAATGTAAAAGGAGGTGTGAACTTGAAAACTACCACTATATGACGTCAAGGTGGAACTGTGCATTTTGAGCTTTGGAGATGTAGACAGATAATAATAAAGGACTACTCAAACATCTGTAAATGAAACAAAACACATCTCCAGGTATGTTTTTGATGAGGTAACAACATCCCAACACAGCTTAAATCTCACAAGAAGTAATTTTACATTCCTTGCTATTCCTTCATTTAGGTTCTTAGATCTGTCTTTAGAATTGTATTGTATTTAAACTAAAGGAAGGAAGACCAGTTGTAGGATGTAACTCATTAAAAGACTGTAGGCATGTCGTGATGGCTCCTGACACGGGTTAAATGACTTGATATGTGTTGACGTGATGCGTTCTGTCAGGGTGCTTGTTGTCAGGAGATGGTCGGAGGCCCTGTCGCTCACAGTTGCACAGAGCATTAACTGTTGGACCATGCACAGCGTACTCGAAGATATGCATTGTTCAGCCAAAATATTATGATCATCAGAGGCGGGTATAGTACGGGTGTAACGATATCCAAGTCTCAAGATACGATAACATCACAGTATGAACCTCACGGTACGATATTTATTGCAATATTGTGGGAAAGCTCACGATATGGTGGGGAGGCTCACGATTAGGGATGTAACAATCTCCAAATCTCTTACGATATTTACACAATATTTTCACGATGTACATCTCACAGTACAATATTTATTGTGATATTTTGTGGAGGCTAACAAAACTGTTAATATGCTACTTTTCCCTCTTAAAATGCCTTGACAAGACTTAATCCGAAGAACTAAGATTTTAAATTGCTTAGAACTGTTATTTCTTCTTGTAGTCTACACTGAAATGGAGCAAAGGATCATGGTCTATGTAGTTTGGTCTGTCTTTTTTTTAGCCATTGCTGCACCATAACTCTTAATTTAAGCAAAGAGACTTGTAATTTGATATATTGTGATGGTGCACGATATTATTGTGAGAACTTTGACGATACGATATCACAATATTTCAGTTACTGTGGCATCCCTGGTGTCCTTTAGCCAAAAATGACACCCAAGTAAATACCGATATTTCAAAAGTAATATTTCTCCAGTAGAAGAACAATCGAGTAGTTCAAGAAATTACTCAAGAGTAAAGTGTTTCAGTAGCAGCTCAGTGGTTAGAGCACTCGTCCACCAACCTGAAAGTCGAAGGATCAATTCCTCAAACCAAGTGTTGTTGTGTCCTTAGGCAGGACGAGACACTTCATCCACTTTACTTAGTATGAAGTGGTGTGTGTGTTGGTAAAGGGTAACACATGTACAACAAATATTTTCTCAGTATGAAGAGTATGTATTTACTTCAGTAGTTACTTTATCACTGTATTAAGAAAAGCTTGTTTTCGCATCTAGTTTTCCCACAGCATAATGTGTTCCAGGTAACTACGTGTACTTGACATTTCCAGTCTTCCCGTATACATCCAGCGATACTTCAGACCATTAAGTCCATTCATTATTCATAGGAGATTATTACTTTGCTGCTTCCCTTCCCATAATTGAGCAGATATTTTCCCTCTGATCCATGGATACAGGAAGTGGAAAAGAGGAGGATAAACATCATGAATAATCAAAGGCGTGTCATCGATGCACAATACAAACCAATGTCCCAGTGGCCTGAACAACAGAGACCACTTAATACTGAATCTGTGGGAAGTGTTACGAAGGTTAAGAGGATACACTGAACAAGCACATAAAACAATCTGAACAGTCTGAATCTAAGAGGATACAGACAGATAACTCTTTTTATAGGAAATGTACAGTTTTTTCTTGTTTTTACATAGTGTGGTTAAGCTGTTATAGGCTACACTTAATACTGTATAGCCTTATGAATGCTGAACAGCAGCTGAATGAAACAGAAATCACAAAAATAAGTAATAGACATTTTTTCTTCCTGCACTGGTAAGAAAATGTAACACTGTTTATGTGGCAGATGTTTTGGCCAATTAAATTCACGGAAAATGACGCTGCATGTCAAAAAACTGTATTCATTATCTGAAAACAAACAAAGGCAATTATTACCATGAGCTCATTCAATGTTTCTCAATCTGTTACACCTGACTGTACTGCACTTTATTTTACATACTTTTTCTTCTATCTATTGCCAACTGCCCATGTGTACACAGTATAAATTTGGGGACAATGAGGTTTGCTGGTTCTGAAAACATATTTGGTCTTGGTACATCTGCATGGCATCAGATTGTTGTGAAAGTTTAAATAGATGTACATGCACATGGTGTTATTGTCTGTGCATTCTTTAGAAACATCTGAGTGAAAAGCTAAAGCGTGTTGTGCCATCGACCCCGGCGTGGCCTTGAATGCAGTTTGTGCATTTAGAAATGTCATGAGCGACGGGGCTCCTCGGGAGCCCGCTGAAAGCTGCACAACAATAGTTCTCCCCATTTAGCGAACAGCTACTGCAGAGTGTGTGTGTCTGTGTGTGTGTGTGTGTGTGTGTGTAATGTGGTTATGTGTGCTGTTTGTGTATAACTGTGTTTGTGCGTACTGTTTGAGCATATTGTGTTTGTGTGTATTGCTTGTGTGTATTGCGTGACATATAGGGCTGGTGTTCTGTGGGATAGAGCTGATAAGAACTGCAGGATACTACACTGCACTAAATGCCACTGATCCTACACTTAATCAAACTCAATTCTGAATGATAGCTGACACAAATGAACTCCTGTGATCATAAATTCATTGTACCTGACAGATTTCTGACTTTACACTGATCTAATCAATTTTGGAAAAAAAAAAAAAAAAAACATCTCTTCTTTTTGATTTTGAAAAGAGGTAGATGTAGAGAGATCATTACCACTGTACTGTTATGGTCACTCTGAGGTGGTAAGTATAGGAGCAAACTCATGGTAACATAAGTCCAAAACTGAGCACATATCATTTCTCAAACTACCACTAGTCACACAAGCATAATAACTTATAACCTATTTAACACAAATGGGTAAAGTCTCTCCCAAGGACAGAGTCAGAATTCAAAGCCAGTAGCAGAGCCTAGAGTGGGTGAAGGCCCTATAGCTCCTGAGCTGCTGCTGCTGCTGCCCCACAGACTGCACTAGTATCTACGCCCTCTTACTTTACACTGCGTCATATTTTGAAGTAACAGTAATCGTGCTTCATTGCAGTTTTTGAGTTCCACTCCCATTTCCGCTAATTTGATTAAGTTCAACTCTTTCCAACTCCAAACCGGTCTTCATTTACATTTTACAAAATAGCTAGAATCCAGCCTTGGCATAATTAACATAGGTTTGATTTGCATAGCTCGGGGAGATTGCTTGATGATGTTAACAAATGTTATAATTACAGCAGCATGTAAAGATGACTCTTTATTCACTGTAGACCTCAGGCGTGTTTTGTAAGTTTTATCTCAAGGTAAAAAGCTAACTTCACAGTGGAAAGTACACGTAGCTCATTAGCCACCCCCTCTCCTGGGATAGTCCCAATATGGGGATGCCCCCTGGTGGCTGTGTTACCGTAGGGGGGCCACTAGGGAGAGGGAAGGAGGGGTATGGTGGCTGGTGAGGGACAAGAGGGACCACAGGAAACAAACAGCGTAGGCAATGAGGACGCTCCGAGAATACGGCTGCATCGTTTAAGTTACAAGGATGAAACAATGTTTTCCTCCACTGTGATGAATGTTGTTAGCGGCTAATCAAAGGGGGATTAGGGAGGAGGGCTGCAGTATAAATGTGACAACAACAACGCACACAAATGAGGTATGAAAACAGCATCTAAAATCATACTTCACTCGTGACTGATACACATAGCATTTTAGTTATTTTAATTACATATTTTACTTAGCATTTCTCCACTTTCTGCACATCAAGGAACCACTTACCCATGCATACACCACTGCATGCAGACACAAGGGGTGAGGAGTTTAAGGTGCCTTGCCCAAGGATACAACAGTGAGTATTCACTTGTGGGATTTGGAATTGATCCGCAAACCTGTGAGCAAGTGAATCATATCGCTCTAACAACATTTATGCCAGGAGTGGGATTTGAACTTCCAACCTTTCGCTCAGAGGATGAACACTGTTGTTTTTTTTTCTCATCATAATTTTGTATATATTCATTGTAGTTCTGATAACAAATTCACAGCTGCTTGGATTATTACTTGATACAAACTATATATAGTGGTTGTCAACATTGTGCTATGATTAGCTTAAAAATTGATTGAAAGCCTGACTGAATCATGACATTTGTGACAATAATTAATTGGAGCTTTTCCTGACCCACTCATTTTTAAAGGCCAATTGGTCAGAGTGAATTGACGTTATGTACATTAAAATGAAAAGCTGCATTGAAGGCTTGGGTAGATATCGTCAGAGCCATAAATTGCACGGACATGTTGGCTAATAGCACCAAAAGCTTTCAGGGTCACTTTTTATTAAGACCTGCCCCTCGTAAATCCACTGCACACGGAGGGCTCATTGTCACCGCTGTGGCATATTCAGGGGTACGTCAGTGGAGCCGTGCTGTCTGGAGCTGGGCCTTTGAAACAGCGAGGAGCGGAGGAGAGACGCTCAGCTCTAAAATAAGGAGGCAGATGTGTCAGGGCTCGGGCTTTGGAGGAAAATGAACTAAAAAGAGCACAACGGGAAATGTCAAAACTCCCCAGTGAAATGCAGCTGCAGTCGGAGATGTGGGTCACAGTGATCATGTCAGAGAGAAGCACTCCCGGACATTTAAATTGTGTGGGCCAGATACACACTGGAGTAATTTACCTCTATCATTTGCCTTCATATGACATTACAATATTCTAGAATCATAAAGTTTAAAGGTGCACTGTGTAACTTTACAGGTGGGGGTGTGTCACCTTCTTGTGTCTATGGATATGTCATTGTTCTGCTTCGAATATTCCACAATATGACATTAAACACAACTATATTACATTTATTCAATTACAGGTGGTTTATTGCTCAAAAATGCCCAGAAAAAATGGCATTCTGAGTGTAAGCGGGGTTGCCTCTCCACAGATCTGACCTGTAACTTGGCCTGTTTTGGTTTACATGAAGGTTACATGAAAGGTTTAATGCCATACTGTGAAACATTTCAGACAAAGCAATAACATGTCCATGAAAAAAAGCATTTGACGGACCCTCCAACAGAAAAGTTACACAATGGACCTTTAACATTTGAGATGAGGAACAGGGTTAGGGGTTAGAATTCTATGTTAATAAATAGCTGTTTAAAGGGACAGTCAGGAATTTTGAATATAGGACCTCATTTCCTAGTTAGCCAGAGTGTTGGAGACGTGTGGAGACACTTTTTTAAAATATTCCATCCAGTCCTTGTATTTGCAGAGGTCACTAGTGCTAAGCTAGCGCATGTCAATTGCCATAGTAATCCTGCCACTAAAAACAAATGTAATAAAACTAACCTTGCATCGCATGAATTGTTGCATGTTGAGGGACTATTTTCTCAGAGACAGCACGTAAGGTAGGTGCTAGATGATATCAGTCCGCCGCTGCCAAGCTTTCTATCAGGGACATAAATCCTTCAAATGCAAGCTTGGTTTTACTTCTAAAATTATTCTATTGACATAGACATTTACATAGACAGTCTGGCGTGATAACAGATTTGATTCAGGTATTTTGTGGAGTGGGTAAGACAGTTTTTAGTGGCAGACTAACTATGGCCATTGACATGTGCTAGCCTAGCACCAGTGACCTCTACAAATACAAGGACTGGATGGAATTTTTTTTTTTTTTTTAAAAGTGTCTACACACGTCTCCAACACTCTGGCTAACTAGGAAAGGAGGTCCTATGTTGAAAATTCCAGACTGTCCATTTAACTGTCTAATTGCAGCTTTGTTGACCTGGTTACTGGTTGATATCTCTGCAATTACTGGGCCTATCAACATGAAACAAAAACTGCCCACGTTCAACATTTCTCTGTCATTAAAAATTAACAAAAGTGATTTTTTTTTTCTTCATAACAGCTTTGGAAAGTGGTGCCATTATTAAACACAAAAGACGTGGTTGTTTTCAGTTGAAAGGATTTTAATTCAGAAGATTAATATGGCTAATTTGTGGAGCCAGTCTCTAACAAAAAATGATATGGTTCACATTTGTGGATCAGTTTGGATATTATTACAAAACAGTGAATCTCCCATAGAATTAGATGTCGAAATCCCAGATAGAGAAGAACAGAGATGCTTTTGTATGACACGCATTTAATATGAGTGAATACTTTGACAGACAAAACAGCCAGACAAGTATTAATAGCCCTGATTTAAAGACTAGAAATAAGGCTTTGGAGTTGTTATAATGATGGAGAAGAGGTGGTAGTGATAGCATAATATATTTATGCGTTAGTATTAGTAGCAACTGCAATTCAGTTAACTGTTAGAACTGTGTAATACTTTTTCTTCTTTCTTAGAGCCTTACAAAATGAGTCATTTGCTCTCAAAACCAAAAATAACAGAACCCGTTGCAGCTGGGAGTGTCTAACAAAGCACTGACTTCTCACTGCATATTAATGTGTGAGTTTGGGCAGGGGACAGTTTGACTACGGAGAGGAGGAGTATTTTTAGTCCACTGGGCCACTTTATGGTGCGTGTCTGTTTTATTACGCCTCTCTCCGCTGCTGAGACTGCGTCTGTGGATTTATGGACTAAGCACTGACCCCTGATACTCCGTCTGGGTGTATGGGTCACCAGTAAGGGTCAAAGTTCATGAATTATCACCAAACAAGCCAATGTCATCCACTTGTTATCCACACACAGCAAAACACAGGGAAACACACTCCATTGGTTTTCTATTCTCAGCTGAGTGGTTTTGATAAATACTACCTGGTACCAGCAGTAGGTATACTTTTTTTTTTTTGGTACTGGGTTAAAGTATTGGTGTTTCAGCGGGTTTATATAAAAAGCTATGGTGAAAAATCATTCTTCCTTAGATATCCTCAGAAATCAATACTGTTTTTTGCTCTTTCAGGATGACCACTGCAAATCATCTTTTAGCTCCTGCCTTGTAATTAAGTTTTTTTTTTCCTTGTAAGGTTTCCACAGTAAATGACGGCTTGATATGGTGGTATAACTATGGTTCAAGGCGATTGAACAATGATATTCACAAAAGCAGTTCTCAAAAAGATTTAGAGGCACATCAAAGTGAAAATGGCTATGTGCTTCTCGCCATTAACCATTTTTAGCAGCAGCAAAGCAAGAAGTGTAATAAAATCCTGTATTAGAGACTATATTTTGAAGCTCATGGAACAATTACAACTATGTAGGTTGAGAGGGGAGAGCCGGGAGTTCCATGGTGAAAGGATTATAGAGATTAATGCAAGGTTTGTGCCCAAAGTATATCCTTGTGGTAATGACAAAACTCATCAAATGTGTCCAGCAGCTAAGACCATTCAGGAGTATGCTATTGTGCGTACGGCAAGCTGCAAGGGCCAAATTATGTGTCAGTGTTGAGCTGTCGCTTAAGCCTCTTCTGTAAAGTATAAGGCAGAGACATTGGGCTTGTTGCAATTGAATAATGATGACACTTAAGGTTTATTTGGTGAAAGTTCTTTCAGTATTTAGTAGCTCAACACAAAGCAGGTGCAAATTCCCCTAAATTATTCTGTAATTGTTCAGTTTTTTTTTTTTTTTATGGAAGAAGTGAAATGATTATTATTAATGTCAAAATTACCTTTTACTTTGTCTACATTATGCTCCTCGATTCAACTGCCAGTAATACACACTATGTAACTTTTTGGTGGACGGTCCATCACTTGCTGGTCTCCACTGATTTGTTCTTGCTTTACTTAAAATCTTCCACAGTATGGCAAAAACAATGTCCTCATGACATGCAGGTGATGCCAGGCAGTTGACATCAGGCAAAGCTGCCTTTAGGAACTGTGGAGAGGCAACCACAGGTATAGTAGTACATCTGTCTGTTTTGGTTCGTTCAGCAATGGCGTCCACACAAAGCACAGTGCTGCCCTGTGATTGGCTGCACTACTGGTGAATCACATGCAAACGCTTCATCTGGGACTGAACAAGATGAATTCTCAAGCGTTTGTGAACTCAGTGAAAAGAGCCAGATGAGAAATTTGGGGGGGGGTTGTGTCTTTTGGCATGGCACTTTTATCTACTAGTCTATTCTGAATCATATTGAGATATACTAACAGTATAGTTAGGCAGAGTTCTTCCATAGTTCACCCACTCAAAGTGCCTGCAGACTACAGTAGCTGTAAATTGCCTCCACCTCTGTTCTGTCAGTGTAACCTTCACTTTAAGTTGGTCGAGCTCCCAGTGGCTCCTGTGGTGTTAGCATGCTGCTCGCTAACACCGGGCTACAGGGTCACCATGGAGATACCAACATTTCGGTCACTCTTGCACATTTACATAACGTGAGCAGGCTGACTAAAGTAACTTTCATAGCACTGCTGTTTTCACAGGCGCCTCTCACTAATCCTACAGGGAAGTATCAAGGTCACAGAGTGTTGTAAATATGATATATATCATTTTCTGCTTCACATTCTCTGGATGTATTTACATGAAAAGAGGATTTCGTCATGATACTGTACTGGCACAGACATGGCAAGAGAAACCATTTCTTCGCCCATTGGGTTTATGCCTTGAATTTGACAGTGCTGTTTAAAGCACCATACATAACATGAAGTGTGTCAGGCTTTATCAGTGTTCACACTACAGTTGTGCACAGCAGACCCCTCACAGAATGCTACTTGTTTGCATTTCACACGTCCAATTGAAATGAAGTGACTTTGTTTCTACACACTGTGCATATTCTGTCAGTCTGCCATGATTTATTTATGCGACTGTGTCTCCAGAGAACAAAATGATACACATTTCCTCCATCTGTAATAGCTATTCTACCACAGTATGGCCATGGCAATTTGTCTTTATGTAAACTATGATCTGCGTCCTCAGGGAAAGCTGCGTGGGTCACTGTGTAGCCAAATATGATGCAAAAAAGTCAACATTTAGTTTCTTTACAGTCCTATTTGTTTCTTTTTATGGTTAATCATACATCGACATGTTATAGTTCAACATTACAGCCTGGCTTGTCCTAAATGAACAATTCACTTGGTAAATTAACCACAAATACTGGCTCAAGATAAATGTTGGATTACATAACCAATTATAGCCTCTAATAGGTGAAGGTGTATTGGGGTTTTATGGTAGAAAATGCATGCAGTTGCTGACTGATAAACACTCATTGGAAAGTAGCTGGCTAAGCCTGCAGTATGTTTATTTATGCACAACATATTCATCCAGAGAGCAATTATGATGTTGAAATCCTAGTGGCTACTAACTTTTTGATTAGCATGTCCGAGCTAATTAGTTTTACTGTCATTAGGGGAAGTGTTAGAGTGCTTATTTGTCTCATATGTGCCCGGTGCAATCATGTGAAGTCGCTGGAGGAGAGGAGTGAGTGGGTGTGGCCCTCATCCTGCTGTGGCCTGACCCAGAGAGGAGACAGATCTGACTCCAGGCGCTACATCCATGGCTAATTACAGCTGTTGCCTAGCAACTCCAGCAGCGGGAGCCGGCGGTCCAGGAGCAGCCCAGTGGTCCGAGCGGCATTAGTCAAACATGTGATGGATCTTCAAATGACCCCTGTGTGACCCCTGACCCCTAACCCTCTGACATCGAAGAGTCAACTGCATCTGCACTAAATGATACGGGAGCTGGCAGCTATATAGTCTTTATGGAAAATAGAAGCAGTTCAAGTCAGCTGAACCTTACCCTTAAAATCTGCTATTATCTAATCATAGGTTTGTACTTGAAATAACAACCACAAAGGTCAATAGTATCACTGAATCATTCTATTATCTGTAGACTTTAAGTAAGTTAGAAGTATTTCAGGGTTGGTATTTCTTCATTATATTATTCAATTGTTCATATTGTTAAATTACTAAAGCAACTCTCCATACAATTATCTAAACTACAATTATCTTTGATCATTTGACTTGTGATAGGCTATCTCGCACACTTTACTCTTTTATTGCCGGACTTACAGCAGACCCTGTCTCTGAATTCCACCTCAGTGTCTCTTGTCTCATGTACATCCACTTTTGCATACGTGATTAGTGGGCCTGTGTTTTGTCTTTCAGCACATGCTTGTTGTCCTCCCTGTGTCCCTGCTTCTCTGTCTTATCCCCCGGTGAGTTGTGTCTCTCAACCACACGTACACACACAATGTCCCAAGACCTCCTCCTCATAATTACCACCCTTGTTTTTACCACAGGGATGCCAGCAAGCTAATTACTGAGAAATAATCACATGTTTGTCAAGACCCCTGCAATCTCGGCTATGTAAATGACTTCTCCTCCTGACGAGCTGCCTCACGCACGTAAACAGCAGCAGTTTGTCTCCTGAAGATTCGCTAATGAAATGATTTTCCTGTTCAGAAACAAATATGTATAAATGATGATCAAAGAACTACAATTATGGCGTGTGTCACATGTTTTCTGTTCAGGTGTGAGATAAACAATGTGATTTACTGTTCTTATATTACCAGGAAGTATAATATTGATGGAGAGTATATTGTGTTTATTTCAGTGATGGATGGAAGCCGTTTGCACTGCAGTTTTTGTTCTGACCAAACTAAATAAACCCATAACTTTCTCTTTCAGTAAATGTTTTGTCTATAGCCATCCCACTTCTATTTATCCATAACATAAAAAATAAGAATATGTAAATGGATTTTCTCTCTCCCAGTACAAAAACGTCAACTTTAGCATATCTGAACTTAAAACTGATATATTTCAGCTACATCCTATTTATTTAAAGTCACTCTATGCATTTTTTTAAAGTTAAAAATAGACTAAATTACTATATTTCTGTTGTTTTTTGGCTCTGATTTTTAACAGTATGGCATAAAATATATCTATCTATCCATACAAATTAAAGTTTTTAACTTTCTACTTTCATGAAATAATTCAGACAATGTACCACCTCCAGAAAGTTATTTTAAAAGGTCCTATAATTACAGAAAATTAATCCTTGCAAGCTTTAAGCCATGTTAAAATCTTGTAACCCCATTAAAAACATACCGGGAATTGTGTTTTGTTTCATTCACACGTGTTTGAGTAACCTTTTATTGCTCTGTTCACATCCCCATAGTTCAAAATGCTCTGTTCCACCTTGTGATGTCATGGAGTGACAGTTTTCAAGTTATCTGTGCAGTAGAAATGGTCAATCCTAGGGCTGAAATTATCCAAATGATTCTAGTGAATGTGTATGGAGTTTAAAAACATTGTGGAGCTCTTCCTGTATTGGCAGGAACATGACATCACAAGCAGAGTGCTTTCTGTTTGAGAACTCAGCCTAAATATGCAGAATTTGTGTGTTAAACGTGGATGAAACAAAACACTCTCAACTCCATGTATGTTTTTATGAGGAAACAACATAAAACAGATAGTCAATAATATGGCCCCTTTAAGGAAATTTAAGTGAGTAAGTCTTGTAGTACACAAGCCCTGATATACACATAAAGAAGCTTCCATTTGCTTTATATATGTCCTGTATATTGCAGGTCAGCTGCTTCTGAGAGGTTCACTCCATGTGGGTGTGAAGTCTGAAGATCATCAAACAGACAACCACTTGAGCAGTACACCTTAAGTACATGCTTGACCTTTTATTACAACTTATCTTTTACTGCCAAGATCAATTAGTTCGCTTATCCACACGTACAGACCCTTTCAAAATGTGTGAACAAAAGCATTCTAACTTCTGGAATGGAGGCAAAAGTGAAATGGAACATAATCTGATTTCAATGGGAAAACTAGGATTAATCACAAAATATAAAAAAATATGAAAAATCAAGTCAAATGAAAACCTCTCTGATACAGGAGAGAGAGAGAGAGAGAGAGAGAGAGAGACATTTACAACAGTGTATTTGTTCATTTAAAAAGAGATTATGATAAACACTAAGCATTTAGATATAGAAAGTTGTATTTCTCCATCCTGATTAACAGAGAAACAAATTAACTAAATGTATGTATGTATGTATGTATGTATGTATGTATGTGTGTATGTATGTATGTATGTATGTATGTATGTATGTATGTATGTATGTATGTATGTATGTATGTATGTGTATGTATGTATGTATGTATGTATGTATGTATGTATGTATGTATGTATGTATGTATGTATGTATGTATGTATGTATGTGTGTATGTATGTATGTATGTATGTATGTATGTATGTGTGTATGTGTGTATGTATGTATGTGTGTATGTATGTATGTATGTATGTATGTATGTATGTATGTATGTATGTATGTATGTATGTATGTATGTGTGTATGTGTGTGTATGTGTGTATGTGTGTATGTGTGTATGTATGTATGTATGTATGTATGTATGTGTGTATGTGTGTATGTATGTATGTATGTATGTATGTATGTATGTATGTATGTATGTATGTATGTATGTACGTACGTGTGTACTAATATGTGTAACATGGAAACTCAAAATTGTCTTTTGGTTATAATGTTGCATATACATAGAGCTGTTTACCAGTTAATCATTGAAAATATATCATCTTGGCTTCACTTTGCCTCCATTTGCCTTCATTGCAGAATTTTGAACATTCTGATGACATAGGAATTTAAAGGGTCTATCGAACTTTTGTTTCCTTTACAGAGCATCTGTTTAGCTGTAACAACTGTCTGGAAATAGGTTTAGCCGAAGTACCAGATATATTTTTCTCTACATTTTTTAAATATACTTCCTATTTCCTACTAAGTGAAAATCAATGAAAGTAATTCTACAAATGTGAGGCTGCGTTTGGCATTATCTCAAACTTTTGCTGAACTTTTGCACAGCCAGATGTGCTCTTTCTGTAAAGTAAAAAGTGCAATTGCATCATTATTGTTTATACCAAGCATGGTCCGACAATGTCATCTTGAGTGCACATTGGGAGAAGCAGCCAACATATTTTATGCTCTGCTCCATTTCACTATGGCCAAACTATATACTGTATATGTTTGCTAAAATGAGCTGAGCAGCATCCACTTACATCAGCTGACCCAGCACTGACACTATTCTGATTTGACTTTTTATAACCGTGTTAACATTTTAGTGAACTTTAAAATGACAAAAAT
This sequence comes from Boleophthalmus pectinirostris, assembly GCF_026225935.1. Taxonomy (NCBI): domain Eukaryota; kingdom Metazoa; phylum Chordata; class Actinopteri; order Gobiiformes; family Gobiidae; genus Boleophthalmus; species Boleophthalmus pectinirostris. The sequence continues at coordinate 19,630,571 of NW_026571404.1, forward strand.
GACAACATAATATTTAAAGAGGGGATGCACCAATCCAACTTTTTCAGTTATGATATAAATTTCCTTACTATGGCCTTAAGAATCTGCCTATACCCAATATCAATACAAGTGCAGAAACTGAAAGCACAGTTTGTTTCTTTAAAACAAAAAAAAATAAGACAAAACTGATCCAAAACTGATTATGGAGCAGTTATTTATCTCTGAAGTAATGCCAGAACAAATTTCTATAAATAAAAACTCAAACATTATGAGACTTTCTGGGTTGACTACAGTCTCTAAATAATAATATTACATCTATTTATATGTCCAACAGGATATCGTCTGAACCGATATTTGGAACTCGATCATTTTTGGCGCTGATATTCGATATCAGTACAGGATTGGTGCATCCCTAATAACAATATAAAAACTCTCTAATCATGAATAACTAAAAAAAATAATATCACTCTATAAGCACTCTATTCTGTTCTAAAATTCCAGTTGCTTTCATTTCTATAGAAGTCTTACAGACTCTCTCCAGGTGGGTGGTGCATTTCTCTCCTCTCCTCCATCTCTAATGGAGCAGAATAGTGGTTTAAATCTATCACTAGGTGGCCATTCCTCTGTCTCACTTGACGCAGTAAAACACACAGCTCACCCCCTACTTGCTGTTAGGAGGCTTTTATTTATATTAGAACACCACACCGAGGATACAGCCCTACATTCAGAAGTAGGACAAGTAAAGGCTGGTGTCTCATCTGCCACTTTACTGAATATTCTCTTTCTTCTACCCCCCATCCACACCCTGTCCCATCTCCACATACCTCTCCTCCCCCTCACGTCCCCTGGCTCTCCCTCTCTCCCCTGACCTCCTTCTGAGCTACTGTGGTCCTTGCAGTACACACGTCTAGTCATTAATAACAGCGCACGCTCTGTTTTTCCTGCCAGAGGACCAGTGCGTCGCTGTCATCTTGACACAAATTAATTCCCCTTATTTATCTCCTGGCACCAAGGCCGGCATTGGCGCAAAAACTGTTTATGGAAAAAAAGGACAAAGAATTATAGATGGTGTGTTCTTGATGACAGGGCCATTTGTTTCTCAAATAAGAGTGGAGATAAAGTTCATAACAAACATTTTGATAGCAGGGAAAGCGCAGGCTCTTATCAATCTCAGAGGGAATTATGTGCTGTTAGATGGTAATAGGATTCACACGATGCACAGGGCAAAGCAAATGGTTTCTAATGGTGTTTCATCATGACTTTAAAAGAAGACAAGCAGGATAACAGAGGCCATGTGTTAAACACACTATTATGCCTATCAGAATATGACCAGCACAACATTTATATCCTTTTACAGTCTAGAGACTAGCTTTGAAAGACTATACCTCCTAATGCTATTTTATTTTAGGCTCTGTGGTACAAATAGGATTGAGAGAATGCCAGCTACTTCTATTACCCAGAAGTCTTTGCACATTTATATAGTCGCCATTTTATTAAAATTATTTATCCACCATGGTTGTCAAGATTATTGGATAAATCAATAATCATAATTATTCACATCACAATAAAATTGTAAAAAGTAAACCCAATAAGTCTGGTGTCATAAAGCCAGTCTGATCTGAATTATGATTAACATAAGAATAATATAGGATTTCCCGTTAATTTGTTTTTATTTTTTCAAAATATTGATTATTATCCACTTATTATCCCATAGTGCTATTTGCAATCTGGTTTAGTCTTTGTCCTACTCCTCCTAGTCTCCTAGTCTCAATTGGATTTGCTCTAAATCCCATTCTAGTCCTTGTTTTATGCCTTATAAGAATTCCCATTCTTATAAAGTAGTTACTCTATGGTTAGTCCTTATATCATGTTTCATTCTATTGAATTACACATAGTTGTTAGGCTTATTTTAGTGAAAAGACAAAGATATTCCCGAAAAAGCCAAATATTTTCTGAGATACTATTTTCTGTTATAGTGGCCCAGCAGTATACTTTAATGAATGGAACCATTTATGTAGATCAGGGCTAGCTCTAAACCTGCCTCCCTTTGACTCTTATTTTAAAAACATTTATGACTTCTATCCCCAGTCGGCAGCTTTGAAAATGTACTTCCAAAGGTCTCTTTAAGTGAATCACACTTTGAAGCAAAACTACAAAGTATTTACTGTAGCAGCCAGAGTGTGTCAGGCTCTCTGCAATCTACGTGATAATGTGAAATGCACAATGAATGCATTTTAATTAAAGGGCCTATTGGTAAAACTTGTCATAAATAAAGTATGCATGTATTTGACTCCCCCCTCTCATTCTGGACCTAACAATTGGGGGTTTTGAAGAGTCTTCTCCATCCCAAAAATATTCACATATTCAGCACCACTTTATGATTCAGGCTTAGCAATTAAGGGGTTAGGAGCTGGGGGAGTGAATAATAAGCAGTGAATAATTCTTAATATTTGTTCATTAGGGATTAGGGAAGATTAAGATTAATAAGATATTACACATGTAGTTAAATGGTCACATTTTTACATAGCACTGACAGATGTGTACTGGGGGCAAGATGGGTTAAGCATCTTGCCCAAGGACACAACAATAGTGTCTGGATGGAATGGAATATCTGTGGGGAGCTGGAATTGCATTGTCAACCTGTGGGTCAGTGGATCTGACCACTCTACAGATGACATTTATATCGAGAGTGGGATTCAAACCGCCAAACTTCGGATCAGTGGACAAACACCCGTGCAGTTAAGTTAAGTATTACCAAGTATCCAACAGTCAATCACCAAATCTTCCTGTCAGTCCTTCAACTACTGGACTAGGATTCCTTACAAAAACTGTCATTTATAGTACAGTAGTATAGAGAGCAGTCTAGAGTCATTTATAATAGTATAATAGTAGTAGTATCAATTATAATCTGGAGATAATTGGTAAAATATCTACACACACAAAGTACAAATGTAGATGCATTGGACAGATGAAAGTAAAATCTAGAAGCTAGTCCTCAGAGCCTGGGCCGACAAGCTGTAAACATCAGTTCACTTTAAAGACACTATATACAATGCAATAAATACAGCGCTACATTCATCGCGTCCATGTCCATTTAGGTATTTCTATTCATAATTCAATATGCGCTCCATAATGTGTAAATTTAAATCCCAGGGCAGAGGCAGCAGCAGCAGTGCCGGCATTTCCTCATTCAAATCTACAACGCCCCAGCCGCTTTGACAGTGAGCAATGGATTTAATAGCCGGAGAACAGCTTGTCAGCAGTCTCCAAAACACCTTAGGAGACTTTGTACTCATCTCTCTGTCCTCTAGGGGGCTGTGGTGGGCGGGCTGTGGCTAGATTGGAAAATACCAATGTCAACAAAGTGTGCGGATAATGCACATGATTCATTGTGAAGCTGTGATCCCTTGTTAGGGACAGTATATAAAGGGCGGATTTTGGTGTAAGTGTCAAGGTTGGAGATGATAAACAATAGGTTTATACTCAGCAGACATTTGGCTAGGAACCCAAAAGGTAGCCTATAAAATGCACAAAAGTAGACACAATTTGGAAAACTATGAAAATCATTATGATTTTAACTCGTCATTGTGTTGTTTCTATCCAATTATAAAGCATTTTTCTCAGTCATAAACCAAGTAGCTTCTGAAGGTTGTAAAAAGCACTTATAAACATGAATACTGTATTTTTTGGACTATAAGTCGCACTTTTTTTCATGGTTTGTGTGGTCCTGCAACTTATACTCCGGTGCAACTTATATATTAAAATTTTCACACTGACAGCTGCAAGAGAGTGCTTGTGTGTCAGTATCTGCTATTACTATTACTTCTGTGCCACTGTCACTTCACCCTTTACTGCGCATGTCATCTGCAGAAAAAGCCGCTGTCCTACTGCAAGTACTGAAATATGCAGCTGAAAATGTTAATTGAGCAGCAGAAAGAAAGTTAACATACTAGAGGCTAGGGGTGGGCGATATATCGATATTTTAAATATATCGAGATAGTTTTTAAACTCAATATGAATTCTGACATATCGTATATATCGATATAATGCTTATATTCAATTTAGATTTCGCCACTTCGCTTGTTTACCTTCTCTCTCGTCGCCTCTGCCTCCCTGATTTTGTTCGCTCGTGTCTTCTTCACTCCTCACTACCACCGTGAACGCCGAAAGTTGGTGCCAGTGAAAAGCTTCAAGCACCACAAACCTTTTCCACCATTTACAGACAAGAACATCAGCAGCACATTCTCAAATTCCACCGAGTCGCGTCCTTTAGCCCGAAAGAAGCTGAACGAGCCGAGCTGCAGGAGAAGTGCGCTGTTTATGTAAATGAGCCATGCGCTTAAGTTTCGTTTCTGTAAAATGTAAACACACGTGCAATTATCGCAAACGGTCTGATGTGGCTCTAAAGTCGTTATGCTTTATATATTGTAAAGTTTATTTATGCAGAATATTTTAATGAATAATCTGCTGCAGTGTCACTTGTACAATAGTGTTTGGAAACGTTGGGTTTGATCTGCAGTGGATTGTGGGAAACCTCAGAGCTCCTTACTGCTGGATAAGAACATGGATCTATTAAAATAAGGAACATCCTGAGCTTCCTCTGCTAAAGCTCACGGTTATGATTATGGTCTGGAAAACAGAGTTAATGCAAAGATGAGCTTGTGTTGAGTTGTTTTATTTATGAATGAAAAGAAGGAAATATGTTTTATTTCTTTTATTTTACAGTTAAATGATTATTTATGTAATTAGGGCTTTTTGTAATCTTAAATGTTCCTATATGAACTGTCGACCTCTTACACTTCAATTATAAAAAAAAGACCTTGTGGAATTTGGCATATTTGTTTTAGCAGTTTTCAGTTTTAGGGGGTTATTTTTTTCTTGAACATATATCGAGATATATATCGTATATCGAGATATAGCAAAATATATCGAGATATATTTTTTGATCCATATCGCCCAGTCCTACTAGAGGCCTATTCAGTCTGTTGTTCTCTATTCTGTTGTTATTACTATAACTTGTGTTTCAAGATGAAATGTTGGTTCCTGGTCTCTGATTTTATAAAATAAATTTCCCCCCAAAAGTGTGACTTATATTCCGGTGCGACTTGTATATGTTTTTTTTTTTTTTCCTTTATTACGCATTTTTTGGCTGGTGAGACTTATACTGTACTCCGGAGCGACTTATAGTCAGAAAAATATGGTAATTAAATTGCTGGGAATGACAATATGTTTACAAATTATACAGTTTTAAAGGGGCACTTTGCAACTTTTCTGGTTTACAGTCCGCTACCTTCTTGTCCCCATGGAGATATTATTGCTTTGCCTGGAATTTTCCATGGTATGACATTAAACACATCTATTTAGCATTTATCCATTAGAGGTATTTCTATGGCTCAAAAATGCAATAAATCTCTCTGAATAGTTTTGCCTCTCCGCAGATCTGACCTATAAGGTAATCTATATAGTTATCTCCCAAGGTTTCATCTCTACTGTGGAACATACTAGACAAAGCAATAACATCTCCACAAAGACAAGCAGGTGACAAATTCTCTATTAAAACCTCTTATTCTACTTAAAATGTCTGTGCAACCATTTTTCAAAATCTGACAAGAAATAACATCAAATCGTTTATTAATTGATTCCTAATTTCCTACACAACTGTTGCACAATCCTGTTTGATAAAATTGGATTGGTTGCATTGCTTTTGTGCTATGTAAACGCTAATTACTTTGCCATTCTGAATACATAATGAAATGACTCACTGAAGTGTCGTGTGATTATATTAAAAGGCTGCCAGAGCGGTGAGGATACCTTGCCAATGCTGTCGCCACAAGAACATGTAGTGCCTCTTAAAAAGCCATGCAGTTATACAGCGAGAAGAAGAGGGGGCTTTTCAAAACGCGAGACCAGGCAAATCTGAATTGAGAGATATTTAGATAATGATATATTTTCAGTGAGTGCTTGGAGTGGTGTAACATAATTTCTCTAATAACTTGCCTCTAGGTGTAGCGCCAGGTGCTTCAAAGCTTCATAGAAATGTATTGAGTGGAGATGCAGGAGTAGTGGCTCACTTACTAGTATAAGGACTGTGTTAGAATGAATCTATGTGAAGGAGGTAGGCCTATATGGAAGCTCTCTCCTCTATAATTGTCTCCAAGGGCCGAACAGCAGGCAGCTCTGGGCAGCGTTGTTATATTTCACAGTTAATGATGTGCAAGTCATCTCCAGGTCTTACATACGCCGACATCAGACCAAGATTTTACAGGCTGTCTCCAAGCGGCAGCACTGTTAAAGGGCTCATATTATTCTGTTTTCTGATCTATGTTTTAATGTTGTATCATGATCAAAAACATACCTGGAGTTGTGTTTTATTTCATGCATACATTTTTAACACAAAACCCTATATATTTAAGATGAGTTTTTCTCTCATACGGAAAACATGATGAAAACGTGATGTCAGAATTGACTCTGGTGAGCTTTAACTCATGTTATAATATGGTTCAATCAAAAACATACCTGGAGTTGTTTCATTCGCACACTTTAAGTAATCCTGCATTTTTATTCTGTCTACATCTCCAAAGCTCAAATACTCTGCTCCACCTTAACAAATCACAGCTCCAGGTATGTATTTGCTGAGGAAAAAAAAAATTACTAAATTCTAACAAAGATCTGAAAATCACGTAATATAGGACCTTTAACATGAAAACTACCACTTCATGACAACACAACGTGGAACAAGCATTTTGAAGTTTTGAGATATCCAGTGGTGGAGTTAGCAATTTGCGGGCTCTAGGCGACCTTGAGTTTGGGGCCCTCACTATAATGCACTGTTTTGTTGTATTGTGTGTGTGTTGTTTTTTTGTTTGTTTGTTTGGTTTTTTAATATTTATTGTCTGTTTTTCCCCATTGTTCTTGAGACATGCACATCTCCATCTGAATTATGGTGGATTGGAAACTTGTCATATTAGTTAGGTAGCCTACTAGATAACCAGAGCTGAAAGTAGTTTTATTTTTTTCTAGTACAATTACATTTTTGTTTACATCCATTACATATGATTCTGATTATGCTATGATTATGTTCAAATCAGGGTCAACCTGACTATTCCATTCTAACGTGAAAGGGGGTTGACAATTAAAATAGATTTGACAATCAAATACTATTTTGATGGTGTTTTCTTGTTTAAAAAATAAACTACTCCCATTTAATGTCATATTGAGAGAAAATCAAATTGCCCTCGGCCATTAGTGGCACTGAGGGCAATTGGTTGGGGGCCCTCCAGGTTTGGGCCACCTACTGTTGCCTAATGGTAGCGCCGCCTCTGGACATATACACAGTCTAATAATGTAAGATTATTTAAACATGTGTGAATGAAACAAAACACAACTTCAGGTAGTTGTTTCAGGTAGTAGTTCAACATTACAACATGGCTTGCAAGAGTAAATTTTGTGAAATATAACACCTTTAAATGATGCATACATACATACATCCATTCCAAATCACAATCACGGCTCATCTCATCAAATGCCTGTGTGACATTTGATCTAGACGGATAACAATCTGCAGACAGTCTGTGTTCGACGTAAAAAGGAGCTAATGCAGATGTGGGTTTGATAAAGGTCATCTATTTTTCATTCTGTTCAACTGTGACGTACAGAAATCTGTCTTACCAACATGTTTATAGTCTCTGCTCTCATTGGCTGTGGGTGATTTAAATTCAGAAATATGACCATGTTAAATATCTAATGGATCTCTCCCAGGTAGTGTTAATGTTAAAGGTGCACTGCGTCACATTTCTAGTGGATTATTTGTCTCTGTGGAAATGTTGAGAGACAAGAGCGTTACACCACTACACTACATTACAATTCAGATCTGTGGAGAGTCACATCTATTCACAGAAAGAATTGATGTATTTTTTTTTAGAAGCACTCATAATAAATAGATGCTAGATGGTTGCATTTAATGTTATACCAAGGACCATTCCAGGCAAAGAAATAACATCTTCATGGAGACCAGTAGTTTGTGAGGAGTACACATTATTGAGCTCTGTATCCATGGGTTTCAGAGTAATGTAATATTAGCGCTCCTTCCATAGCAATTAACAAAATGAAATATTTTATCTTTTTCAAACTCAAAACACAAAGCACAAAAAGTACACATTGTAGTTTCTTAAGAAGTAAAGAAAGTGGCCATCAACAAAACACAGCAGTTTCAAATGTAAAATTGCTAGTGAAAAAATAAGAGTGTGTGCTTGCTTGGCTAAGTGGCTATTTCTCAGAATATGCACCTCCTGAGGCTCCCGAGGGCTGGACTACAAAGAAGTGCGAATGGCCTTCTTTGAGTAGGCCATGACTGCTAACCACTCTGCCACTGTGCTTACAAGGTCTCAGTGGCTTTCAAAGCATATCGGCTGCATAAATTCCATGATTCAAGATCATACGAAAATTATGTTGTTTCTTCTTCTCTTATTATTGGCTTCAAATGTAAAATGATGAATGGGAAACACTTTCATACCTTAATAAAACTTGAAGAATTTATAACGAGCAAATAGTTTATTAAGGATTCAGGATTAGTATAGATTTAATTTATACCCTAACTCCTAATCCTAACTGTTTAATTAACTTAATGAGACTGAAATATTCTTTACAAACTATTTGTTCATTATGAATAAATTATTTCTTCATCTTTTGTTAAGGCTGTAAAGAGTGAAAGTGAAAATGTTCCAAGCAAAATCATACATGTGATGTATAGTGCAAAGCATATAGCTGGTAGCTGGATTCTAGCTGTCATATGTTTAAATCCACACACCGGCATTTTCATTTTATGTTGAATAGTCCCAGAGAGCAGCCAGGGATAGGTTTTTAGCAATAATACTGAGATAACAGTCAGGATATGAAAAGCACAGCGCTATCCTCATCCACCGCTTTACAGACAACTCTGTATTAAACTTCTATTTTTAATTTCCTGAGTGTGAAGAGACTACCCTCAAAAAACATATTTCACTTTTGGCATAAATATGAATGGAGTTAGTATCAGAAGACAGGATGCTAGCGACGTACTTCAAGATTATGCTCCATATTATCCTTTGTCATTTGTGCATATTCAAATTACAAAATGGACACAGTGATTTTTGACCTTTAAACAGACCATGGATTAGGTTGCTCATCTTTACAATGACATAACTAAAAAAAATAATAATAATGTGAAAATAGGTTTTGTTACATTGTAGTTAAAAAAGGGTTAATAATCCTATATGATCAAATCCTACTGGATTAGTTTCAAAATAAGAATTGTCCTAAGAATTATCCTATATCCTATCCTATTATCCTATTGGAATCCAACTGGATATTTGATTAGGGATATCAATGTACAAAATAAAATGTTTTGTACAATTCTGCAAATGGAATCTTCAAGAATGAATTTGGTGGATCCTCATGAATGCCAGACTTGGTGGACTTAAATTCACATTATGATTGTGGACTTGTTGTTCCTTGGAGGCCTTGGGGCAAACATGGAAATTTCACTTTTGAATGTTTCAGGCATGAGTTTGCAGTAGATTTGATAGTAAGGAGCTACTTGGAATATACATTACATATATATTATATATAATGGGTAATATATAATGCTTGTACCAGTGCAGTGTGTCCCTAAACAATTATGGACTCTTCTCCATTCTGTTAATGTGGGAGTGAATTGTTGAATTGTTATTATTATTGCACTGAAGTGATACAGCATCATTTACCACACCGCAGACCCAAAGCATCAGAACTCTTGGACACAGCAAATGAACTGGGGAATAAATAATGTGTCATCTAACTCAGCATTACAGCCATGACATTATACAAATTGGTGTAGTAATATTTTTAATATGTAATTTTATGTTGTTTTATACAGTTGTGTACCTTTCGTTGTTACTGTGTATTTTTTCATATTGTTGAGGGTTTAAAGGCTTCAGGGATGTTTGAAACAATAATGAATCGTCAGAGGTGTTTGCCATAGGGACCTAAAGACAGGTCAATATTTAATATAAGTTGTAATATAAGTTGCTGTCTGATGGGGATGTGGACTATATACTCTCATATGCGAATATGAGACAATTTCTCTAACAAGAGAATGCTGAAACAATTAGCTGTGCAGTGTGCGTGTGCCACTAATCACACATGCACACATCAAAGCAAGCCCTCCAGAATATGGTCCAATTACATAATGTGACCATATAGGTTTCTATAGGTTAACTACTGCACTATACATAGCCTGTGTCACATGCTCATTAATGCCTGCTTTGGGAAAGTGCATAGTAAAAACAAAACTTATAAAAGAAGCTGATCTGCGCAGTCCCAACACAAATAAAATACATTCTGGGAGTCAATCAATGCATATACTTACAGTAAAGAGACTAGTGCATTACTCCCTTGAAATTACAATGGCTAATTTCCCATAAGACTATAATAAAAGTGCACTGTCAAAACCTTAGATGACATGCCATTGTTGAATAATTTAGCAGCATGAGTGCATTTAAAGCTTGGGTTCTCATTTTCTACTGACTAATACAGCGGCCGTGGATCAAGTGGTCATGTAATCTACCTCCGGCTTTCTAGGACCTCCCCCCTCTCCCCCCTCCTCTCTCTCCCTCTCTCTCTACTGCACTATGGAGACGTGAGGCCAATCCAAAGGTGATTTCAATCTGACAAGTGGAGAGGCAAAAGGCAACAACAGGATATGAGAGAGGGGAGAATGGATAACATACAAGGAGATGGAGTAATGATATGGGAAAGAAAGGAGCATGATAGAAAAGAATAGACTTGATTACAAGTGCAATGTTCCTGCTTTTACATTTGTCTCTTTTGTCTGCTATAGGGGTCGTGTGTGGTTGAAACCTGAAAAACCACAGCCTTATAGACCTTAGATGAGGCACAGTGGTCATTTCTTCTGAACAAGGAAATTGCAAACCTGTATTGAGAATTTGCCATTTTTGGTCAATGTGTTATAGAATAGTAGAGTTGTCAAAAGTATCAAAAATGTGATACTAAAACTAAAACATAATTCTAAAGCTATTCACGAAAGTTGAGTTGTATCAGAACAAGCATAAGACTACATATAGTAGCCCACGGACCACTATGGGACCTACCTGGATGATTGAGGGAATACATAGCTATAACAACAGATGGTAAGAGAGCTCACAACACTGAGACTGAGAATTTAACTATGAAAGTTCATGCTTAAGTTATTTTAATAAACGTAATAGAACTGCTATGCTTTATTAATTTTTTGCAATATGCAAAAGCACCAAATTCTGGGCCCTAGGTACAAATCATCTCGATGGGCAGTGGTACATGTTACAGACTTTGTGAGGTGCCCCTTTTTGCACTGGGCCCTGAGTAAACAGAACCTTTTACCCCCCTGTACAACACCCCTGACAATGCATGCACCCATACAATCTTTAAAACCACAGTGACCTTCACAACGCACACTCTTTATCTTAAATTGTTTCAAAGTGAACTGACAGCTGAGAGTAATCAAATTAGCACAAGTTGCTCATCTCCTAAGGATCAAATTGCAGTGTGTTAAAAATTAGCAACTTAGTGCAAGCTAAGTGCAGCCGTACTTACACTGTTATCCCAGAGGAAGCCACGCCAGGGCTCTTAATTACAAAAGCAGATGTGATTTAGAGCAAGTATGAGGAAAATATAAAGTGCATGTTACAGCTGCATTCAAGAAATTAATCTCAAGATGTTCCTCAGTAAGGGTTAGGGAAAATAGGGACTTGACTTGTAGGTTCAGTATAGTTGTTTTTGCAACAGTGTTCAAAAATAAAAAATACTTACTTGTTAAAGGTGCATTGTGTAACTTTTCTTGTGGAGAATCTGTTTAATGCTTTTCTCCAAATGTCATTGCTTTGTCTGGAATGTTTCACAGTATAATATTGAACCCTTCTATCTTCATGGAGACCAAACCAGAAAAAGCTACAGGTCAAATATGTGGAAAGGCGACCCCACTTACAGTCATATACTTGTTTTTCTGGGTATTTCTGAGCTATAAAACCACCTGTAATTGAATAGAAGTAATGTTTAATGTCATACTGTGGAACATTCCAGGCAGAACAATGACACGATGCACCTTTAATGTATCTCAAGTAACAATTTCTGACCACTTTCTGTCCCTATGGGATTCAAATCTTTTGGATCCATTCACTTCCAAATGCTTTTCAAAAGGCTCTTTTTGTATTTATTTATATGACAGAAGCCAAACTAAAGCTCAGATCTGTTTAAAATGGACTGAAAGTGGAGTGTGTTTACCCATTTAAATGATGTATAATCTAAATAAAAAGTTACACTACAATAATAATAATTTCAAAACTATTATTATGATTCCAAATATGCTTTTTGTGCACAAAGCTTTCACTCATGTTGAATGCTCTGCCTCTGTGCTGATTCTTATGTTGGTTTAGAGTTAAAATTTATTAAAATTACAAAAAAAAAAAAAAAAAAGATTTGGTTCTTTTAAAAAATTAGATCTGGTCCCCTAATGTTCATGTTAAGGTAGGGCTGATCGATAATGGAAATAATTATGATCATGATTATTCTGGTCAATATTGACATTACGATTATTCAAACATTTATTTTTAGTTACATAATGCATTTATTCAGCATTTCTCTCACTCTAAAAAAATAAAAAAAATTAAAATAATAATTATTATTATTATATACATAAATAAACTTTGTTATTGATAATTTCCCCAACCTTTAACGTCAAAAATTAATATAGTCTACAACTATGTACCTTAGAGCAGTTTCGTGATGTATAAAACATAAAATGAAAAAAATATACTTTGAACATGGAATAAGGCATAGAAAAACATAAATGTATCTAAAACAAACTAAAGATCCAGCTGTTCTGCAATCTCTATTTGTAACCGCAGGAATTCTTCCAAAACTATGGTCGTCGCGCCCCGGTCCTCACTTTTCGCAACTCAGTTAAATGCATTTGAAGATCATTTGACACACAAATCGTGATCAAAATTCAATTAATTGCACATTGTCTTATGTTAAGGAAATGTTCAAAAGAGTCCACTAACTATCTGCTACACACCTCCACTTTTGGGAAGAACAGACCATCAAGCAGCAAAAGCGGTTTAACGTTACCCAAAACCATTTTGGAAAAAATACAACTTTTTGTTTTGATTTATCTATGTTCCCCTAACGCATAATTTATTTCACTTTGATGCATTTTAATCACGCACAACACAACAATCATTTCATTTGCGGAGCAACAAACACAAAAATGTCCAGTTTACTTTATTACTCCCATAATAGATAAACATTAAAGATTGAGCATTTGGCATTGGTCTGTTTTTTCCTCCAGAGCCGTGCAGTTGAGCAAAAAAACATTTACACTCTGACAAATGGCTCACTTAAAATTCACTCCATGATAGTAGCTTTGTATGATTACTGTGCAGGCTGTTGCGTAACCACAAATTCATCTGCTTTTTCCTGAATGGGAGCGTTGGGGGCTTCATATCCATTTCCACTCTGGGAAAAAGCCAAGGAAAGTGAAAATGTTTTATATACATCAAACAGGAATTCTGTTAAAGTGTGGCAGGCCCAGGGGACGTGCTGGTCCTGGGCATAATGACTCTGGTGCAGACCTCCCGAGACAAATTGTCACTGACCCCCATGGATTTTCCAGGGCACACTCCATTGGAAATGGACTATTCAATTTCCCACTGGGAGCTGTGCCATTTCCTCGCTATGCATCAGTGTGTGTGGAGAGAGCCACCGTTTAGGCTTCGGATGGTCTCTGAAGAATGGTAAACACACAGCAAGTTGGCCAAATATGTTTTAGAGAACTCTGCCTGTTTTCACTATGTCCATGCATTTAGGCCTGTCACAAGAATTACTAAATCAAACAATATTTTGGGGGGCTCAATATTTATTGTGTGTACAATTTCTGTGCAATTTCTTTTTTTGTAATACAGTGAGCTGTAATCATGGCTACTTACTCATTAATTTGCTTATTTATAGGGATGTAACGATGTCCAAATCTCTCGGTACGATATTATCACGATATGCATCTCACGGTACGATATTTATTTTGATATTTTGATGAGACTGATATAATTTTAGATTGGACACTTTTTTGCTTTTAAAATACCCTGACAAGATTTTGGTGTAAATTATTAATCTCAAACCATAATCCCAATAATTCAAGTAAAAAACATATAACTTCATGTTATCTGTGCTGAAATGAATCATGGGATATGCAGTTCACAATGTTTATTAGCTGTTCCTACTATAAAAAAATGCATTTAACCACAGGAACTTGTAATTTGATATATTGTAATGCCCCACGGTATTATTGTGAGACTTTTGACGATACAATATCATGATATTTTGGTTATTGTTACAGCCCTAGTTTTTTATGTGTGATTTGCGATTAACTTCAATACTATCATCATTCTTTGTACACAGCATCTAAGCAACTTCAGTAGCCACAGCTGCCCTGAGTTAGAAATGTGGCAGCCAATATGCACCAATGGCCTTTCTAACCACCACCAATCAATGACAGCACGTTTACACAAAGGCCAAGTGGAGTATCTGGGACTGAACTTCTTGTGGGCAAATGCTCTAACCACTGAGCCACTGCTTTTCCAGCGTGTATATAGATATATGCTGTTTGCTCTTGTTGCATAAATAATCTAAACATTTCTTCCATATTAGAAATTTCATACTGATACTTTGCAGCAATAACCTTGGGTGTGTTCTACATGTCTCCCTAATGGTGGAATGTTTAGGAGTTACCATGGTGACACAATGCACACATTGGCAAACACAGTCAAAAAAGTTTTAAGAAAACCAAACAAAGTGGATTTAAACAACACATTTTCAGGAGCCTGTGATCAATACGAGCATTAATGGTCTTGTTTAGGAGTTGGATTTTCAACAATAAAGGTGAGCGTGACTAAATGTTAACTAAACTGTTGGCCGATGCTAGGCAGCTCATGACTAATTTCACTTAGCTTCACACCCCCTGGGAACGTTGATAACATCAGCTGCATAGTATGAATAGACATTCCATAAACAAATATTAAAAACATATCTGCAATTATGTCATTCTGATACACAAGCTACCCTAAAGCAATTCCAGACCGTGAATAGTACATCATTTGCACTATTGAACGGCCTTCCTCGGTCAATACAACAAGCACATTGCATGATCTAGTCTGGTGGACATAACTAAACAGACAGACATACAAAGGGTGCATTTGAAGTATAGGTATCTCCTTTTTATCTATTTCTAGTGAGATTCATCCACTCCCTTCTGTGGGCCAAGAAATAGAGTTTTTCATCACTGCAGTAGTCTGGAGCTGGCATTGAGCGGGCCTATTGATCCACAGGCAGATCTCCTTGCAGTCCACCTGGGAAGCCAGACGAGCCCTAGTCATATCGATCCGCCTTTTATTCCAGATTCACCTTTTCTTTGGCTAAGGAGAAATTATATGCGTGTCATTGCCAGCTATAAATATTCTCAGGGAGGGGGCATTGTTGGAGGTAAAACGTCGCCGTAACCTGGGAATAATTTACATGTAATTTTGAAAATAGTTGTAGAATTATTTACGAGGGGTGAGGATGAAGGCACTTTGGCTGTTCATCTGATTAGTGATGCTAGTGATGAAAGGAAGACTGACACGACCGAGCAAAACATGTCGATCAAACGCCCGCCACGGACTTTTGATTTATGAAAACACAGCTCCGCAAACAATAAAGCTAGTTTTTGAATTATCCTGGAATGCAGAAAGCCAGTACAGCTTCTATTTTTCACATTTTGGTTTCAGGTCTCTCTCTCTCTTCAATTTTCAAAAATCAATGTTTATTTTATTTTTAATTTATTTATTTTTTATCATTTATTAGATTTTGGTGAATTCATGTATTATGTTATATTATGAAGAGTCGCTTTGTTTTATGGGGTTATGTGTTAATAGTTTACGTTACAAGCCACAAGTTCTAGTCTAAATGTAATAAGTACTCATGTATGTACTATAACTTCAATGTTGTTATGATGAATACTATGTATGTCCAAAGGCATAGAAAAGTATATATCGTGTCAATAACTTTGGTGATACTGTATCGTTATCGTGGGCTGCTGTATTGCCAAGAGTATTTTTCTGGTAGTTGTTTTTGCAATTTTTTTTTGTGAGACCGCTCTACAATTTTAACTTTTTGGGGGTAGGAAACTTGTTTATGCACTACACTTGACAGATTCTGTTTTGATGATTAAAATAGATTTATTATTTATCATATTAACTTTGTTTCTAAAATGCATTTGGTTCTTAAACAGCAACATATTACAGAGTATCATGTGCAGTATATCATTTATCGCTTGTACTGTGATAATATCATATCATGAGTCATGTATTGTCCATCATATCATGAGGGACCCTATGATTTTAAGCTTAAATGTACACTGTACTCTATCAAGTTTACTCTTGCACTGTGTAAAATAATGAATCTTGAATCTGCTTTGATCTGTCTGTGTGTCTAAAAACCTTTAACAAACCCAGATAGGTTAACACAATAATATTGGTTTGCTATAATTGACAAAAGCTTTTGTTGCTGCCACTTTCTTCCTGCTTTGTACCCTTCCTAGTCTACTTTAAACCCTTGTTATGCACTTTATATCCCCCATAGGACTTCAGTGTGTCGTAATGTACTAATCTTTGTGGCTTTAGAGCAGCCTTGCCAATCTGCCTTGTCAAGATGCACAAATCTCACTTGGGGCAATTACCAGTCTTTTTTCTTAGCTGAGAGTAGAAGTGTGTTTTTCCCATCTCTGCAGCAGTAAAGTGCCTCTGTGACCCATCAAGTACAATTACTCTGTTTGTAGCTGGCGGTGATGGCCCTGTGGCACTGCACAGAGCGGCTAAGGCAGGACAGGGAGGTTACATTAGAAAGTATTGACTTCTGAACATGAGAATAGCCAGCTATGCTTGCACAATGAAGGTTATGACAGGCCTGGTTAAGTTGTCATAAGAGGTTCAACATTTTAAAACTTTGAATTTTTAGGTTTTTATATGCCCATCCTCCTCATGCACACATTTCTATTTATTTATTCCATAACTAAACTAAATCAGACCTTTGCCACGATTAACAACCACAGATCATGTTCAAGTTTGAAGATATCTTTTAGCTTTGGTTTTGTCAGTCAAACTTTATTACTACCACATACTACTACTATTACTACCACTACTTCAGACAAATATACAGCCAAATACACTTCTGCCAGGCAGTGAATATATGTTACACAAAACTACTACCATACTGTCATCACCATTGCCATGCTTCCCCATTATAGTTTCACACAGGCTGGCAGAACATCGTAATTGTATGTGTGAACTTTTCTGTGGATCTTATCTGTGCTATAAGGTCCTGGGTAGAGTCAAGGAAAAGTCTCTAATGAGGGAAGAAAGTAAACATTTTAAACTCTTTAAAATCCAATGCATTTAGACTCCTAAGCCGCTGGGAAATCTTATAACTTTATGCCCCATTGAATATCCCCGGTTTATTTAGGAACCTTCAAATGCTTCCTTAATTTTTTGATAGAGAATTAGATGGGATTGTTGATCAATTGCTAAGACTACTCAATTAAAATGTGCACTATGTAACTTTTCTGGTGTTGGCATTGCTGGAATGTTCCACAGTATAACATTAAACTTATATCTCACAGTATGAAGGCATGTTTATAAGGTATTCTGGTACAAAGTTATGTTGGAACAAAAAGAAACTGAATAGATGCAAGACAGATAATGAATGCCATACTGTGGAACATTTCAGGTAAAGCAATAGCATCTCCATGGAGACAAGGAGCAGAACCCACACTGAAAAAGCTACATAATACACCTTTAACCTTTTCCACAGAATATCAATATTAGGATGTGGACAAAACATAACCATGAAAAAGTCAAAGCAATTAGCCTTGAACTGGATGAAGGCTATGTGTTCAAGAACAGTCTGTAGTCTTTCCTAGTGCATGTTTACTGAGCATTCAGCACCACAAATGGTCAGATGGTTGTCTCACATCCCTATTTTTAACTGTGACATTTACAGATAAGCTGCTACAGAACGCCCTGTATGAATAACTGAAGCAGGCAAGTGAAGAATTAGCTTTATAATGAAGCCTGGCTGTTTACTTGCTTAACTATGCAAGAACAAATCTTTGCTAAACTTCTCCTTGGGAAGCTCTCAGCAGAATTTACCATAGAAAGTCAGTGCTGAGCAAAACAGTGACAGTTGTGAGATTATGCCTGGGTAAACACTTTTTACCCCTCTCTGTTTTGACTTAAGAGAAATGGGACCAAAATTGCGTTGCAGCTCAATTATAGTGGCACTTTGAAACCCATAGCTGGAGATTAATGTTTCATCCTTTAAATACAATACAAAAGCTGCAGCAGTGGAGTCAGGTATAAAAAAAAATCACCTAAAGTGCTACGCAACTGCTGGGTTTCATGTGACATCGTAACATTTTATAGGCCAATGATATTTAATACAGAAAGAGAGCAGCTAAAATTGTTCAAATGCATTTTTTTTTCTTTTTTGAAATACAGTGAGTTTTAGGGTCAAATTCAACATTTATGAATTTACCTTTTTAAAATATAATGGCAAAATACAATGTGATCTATGGGGAAAACTGTCTCTTGCCCCCCATCTGGGAGTATGACTTAATCACTAGAGGTGTAACAATATCCAAGTCTCACGGTACGATATCGTCAAGGTATGAATCTCACGGTACGATATTTATTGCAGTATTTTGTTAATATGTTAAACTGTTACTGCTACTTTTTCCTCTTAAAATGCCTTGACAAGACTTAATCAAAAGAACTAAGACTTAAAAGTGCTTAGAGCTGTTATTTCTTCTTGTTGTCTACAATGAAATGGAGAAAAAGGATCATGGTCTATGTAGTTCCTCTGTCTTTTTATTAGCTATTGCTACACCATAACTCTTAATTTAATTTGTGATATTATTGTGAGAACTTTGACAATACAATATCACAATATTTCGGTTATTGTTACATCCCTATTAATGACATTTAACTTGAAAACTACCAGTGGTTTACCGTTTTTGGAGTTTGGATATTAATTGCAATAACTTAAAGTTGCATTGTGTAAATTTTCTGGTGGAGGATTGGTCAAAAGTGTTTTCTCCATGGAGCTGTTTTTGCTTTGTCTGGAATGTTTCACTGTATCATATTGAACCTTTCTTCATGGAGACCAAAGTTACAGGAGAAATCTGTGGAAAGGCAACCCTGCTCACAGTCAGAAAGCCTATTTTTAGGTATTTTTAAGCTATAAAACCACGTGTAATTGAATAATTGTAAAGCAGTTAATGAACATTCCAGGTCAAGCAACGACATATCCAAAGAAACAAGGTGATGGACCCTTAACCAAAACGTTACATAGTGCACCTTTTATGTTTTTTTCTCGATTCGTTTGTGACCTGAGCTTTTTAACATGAAATCCCTAAACAAGATTGAAGCTAAAGGTTATTCTAGGTTCTTAACATAATCTTCAGAGGATGTCAGTACACAAGCATCTGAGATAAACAAAAAGAGCTTGTTTGTATGCACCTGGATCTCAGTTCTCTCTCCACACTGAGCTCCTCACAGCAGATGGCACTGATGTTAGCCATATGCTTCAAAAGTTTTGCTCATTCAAAATTCTCCGTCAGCTTTTGCAACATTTACCCACACTGACATCTGACATAATAAGAGTGAATAAAAGGTGACTGTAAAGTGTGAGAATGTGGAAATGGGATCAAGATGGAAAGAATATCTGTTGTGTGTGTCCACAAAGGGAACATAGCCTTTGCTTTTGCTCAATGGAAACTAAACTTGATGCACAGCTGCTATCTTATAAAAGGGTGTGTCTCACAAAAGCATTCCTACTACATTTTTAACCTTTTTTCCCCATGTATTTAAGCAAACATTTGTCCTGCCCCAGTACACATATTTTGTATAAGCAGCTGTCGAGCTCAGAATATGTCTACTAAATGTGTACTGCATCGTATTATAAAGTGTATCGTATTATAAAGTGTTTCATTGTCCAATCAGGAAGTGTGACTTAGCATGCAAGTTGTTTGCTTTACCGCAACAAACTGAAAAAAGTGATCAAAACTCAAGGTCAGGAGTAACTTTGGACCACTACAAATGTATTTAAAATTAACTAGATCTGTTTTTCTAGTTTAAGATGGTAGACAGTATGTGATAATCATATACATCATCTAGCATATAATTTTCTGTTTTCTCAAAAGTCTTGAGAAATGACAAATAAACTACCAGGTCAAGAAGATGACTAAGGGGGTTTGTGTTTTTGGCTGTACAAATATTTGATTGATCAAGGATGGAGCCAGTGACAAATATTTGGCCAAAAATGACTTTAAGCCGTCAATATTTTTCCACTATATTCCATCTGGCACAGGTGTTCAGTTGTTTACAGACTACAGCGTTACCTTGCATATTCTGCAGCACAGCGCTGGAGCACAAGTTCAGAATGAGTCTAAAAAGTGTGACAGGTTTATTTTGGGCAGCCTGAGGTTTCACACGTCTGTGTGCATGTCTCGGCCCTCGACAAGTGGCAAATTTGAGCTGTCATGTAAACAGTATGCCACTCGCACTTTAAATGAAATGGCTGAAGTTGATACCAAGTACTTCTCTTGACTGCAACTGGCACTGCTTTTTTTTTTCAAGAGGGAGCAAGCATCCACAGCCAAAACACTGAATTGAGTAGATCTAGAAAAATAGAAATCACTTTTGTTACTGTATTTTATTGATTATTAAAGGTGCACTGTGTAACTTTTCTGGTGGAGAGTCTGCCTACATTTTTATCTCCATGATCATTTAATTGCTTTGCTTGGAATGTTTCACAGTATGGTACTAAACTCAACTATCTCCATGGAAACAAGCAGGAGATGCCACCAGACCAAGATACTGGTCAGATCTATGTTGTGCATGTTCTTTGAGCAATAAAAACAATAGATAAGTTTAATGCCACACTGTGAAACATTTCAGACAAGGTAATACCATCTCCAGGGAGACAAGCAGGTAGCGGACTCTCTACCTGAAAAGTTACACAATGCACTTTCAGAAAAATGATTTTAAGGGGGCAGCATGTATCTTTCTGACATCTATGGAGATGTTAACGTTTTGCCTGGAAGGTCCCACAAAGTCACATAAACTTGGAGACAAATTAGGTCTATGGAGAGGCAAAATGGTTCCTTCATTTTTTGATAGGGAATTAGATGAGATTGTTGTTCAATTGCTATGACTATCCACTACCCACATTTAAAAGGTGCACTATATAACTTTTCTGGTGTTGGCATTGCTGGAATGTTCCACAGCATAACACTAAACTTATATCTCCATGGTGACAAACAAGTTTCAGATCAGACCCAACTTACATTACGAAGACATGTTTATACGATATTTTGGTATAAAGTAATGTTGGAACAAAAAGAAACTGAACAGATGCAAGACAGATAATGTACGCCATACTGCGGAACATTTTAGGCAAAGCAATAGTGTCTCCATGGAGACAAGGAGCAGAACCCACACTGAAAAAGCTACATAATACACCTTTAACCTTTTCCATAGAATATCAATATTATTATTACATTATTATAAAAACAATTTTAAGGGTGCAGCATGTATCTTTCTGACATCTATGGAGATGTTACTGCTTTGCCTGGAGTGTCACATAAATTTGGAGACAAATCAGATCTGTGGAGAAGCGAATCTGGTCACAATAAGAATGTATGTTCCTTAGCTTTAAAAATAATTCACTTAAATGCAAGATAGGCACAGGTAAGTCATTAAATAAGCATGAATCTGCAACAACTGAAGTGCTAAAACATCAAACCTGGCCTAGATATAGTGTAGCTATCCCAATGCGTTTGTTCTCAGCATGTAACATTGTACTTATCAAAGCATATGTAGAACAAATGAGTCATGTGGTGAAAACAGAAAGCTGAATTATCTCCTGAGAAATGGATGCTATTCTAAACACCTACGTCCTTGAAATAGCTGTCATTTTGTCATGTTTCGTGTTTAATTTGTTTCCCCGTTACACCATAAACCCCAGGTGTTTCAGCTCTGGTGCAAGTGGGAGTGTTTTCGGTTCAGACATGCATTTCATTTGACACGTAAAAGTGGTACAACATGAGC
Source organism: Boleophthalmus pectinirostris (assembly GCF_026225935.1). Classification (NCBI taxonomy): domain Eukaryota; kingdom Metazoa; phylum Chordata; class Actinopteri; order Gobiiformes; family Gobiidae; genus Boleophthalmus; species Boleophthalmus pectinirostris. The sequence goes on from NW_026571404.1 coordinate 19,652,758, forward strand.
AAACAGCCTGGGAGATTTGCAGCCTGCTCTAGTCCAATCCCTGTAATGTGCATGTTCTAATGAAACAGGACAATCTCCATCTTTAGACAGTGAAAGCAATTACATTAGAAAGTACACTAATTCACAAATAGCCTGGCTGTACCTGTAAGCTGCGCACACAGGCTTCCCTTAAGCTCCAGAACAGCACTTTATTCAGATGACAGCAATTAAATACCCCCGTGATTTGTGCGGCAGAGGTATTACAACAGCACGATATGCGCTCCAGACGAAAATGTGAAAACAGAACTCGCTAACAAAGGAACCAGGATGTGAAAGGTTAAAGTCTACAAGTGGTTAACATGGCAGTGGTGTTCCTACGGAGGTGTCATGAAATAATGGTAGTGTTTACATGCCCATCGTAATCTGATTTCTGGAGCTATAAGATTATTGAAATGTCATGTAAACTGTTATGTCTCAAGTGAGTAATCTGATTTCTTTCTGCTCATTCACACCTGGGCAGGTTTTGACAAGGACTATTATGCAAAAGAGCAAAACTAATGAGGCAAAGATATAATTGAAAGACAAAATGTTAAAGATTTATTATTCTTAGTCTTTCAAATAGAGCAGTCACTTTAAAAATCCATTGATTAACTAATATATGTGATCAGGCATTTCGGATTAGCTTTTTTTTTTTTTTTTTTTTTTTTTTTTTTTTTAATGCATCTAAACCGTAGACTATATATAAATGGACATAGCTAACCCAATAGGAAGTGTTCATAGCAGCACTTCCAGCTCCTGGCTCCAATTTACTTTATATTGGAAAATTGTCACCCCTCTCTCTGTAACTGTCAACCTCATCATTTTGGTCTTAAAGTGTCCATATTAACCAACTCTATATGATCCTGGTGTTTTGATTTTGCTATTTTGTACGTAAATCGTGAGCTTCATTTGACTGGAGCCAAACGCTCTGGGTGACGTTACACTCTCTCCATTTCTTTACACAGTCTGTTATCTAAAACCAAAATTAGGTTATCTGATTTTTACTGGCCATGTAAACGTGCCCAGTGCATTTTGTAAACCTTATGTGCAATACTATATGTTAGATTCTATTATGTAAAGGGAGACATGTTTGGGACCACACAGACTATAATAAGACAGGAACACAAGACAACACAGGGGACCGAGGAGCACAGCCCAAATTAGAAACAAGGCGATCCGTATATGTCACATTTGTGCCTCGTCAGCATCTCTCAGACTGTCCCCGCGGCTCTCCTTCTGCCACACACAACCTGCACTACTGCACAATTGAAAAACTAGTGGCTTTGGTACAGGGCAGCGAAAACAACACAGCACCAGTTGTTTAAATGTATCTACAAGGAGTGCTTTGCTTTTCTGTAGTTTGGGTGTGCATGTTCTGATCACAAAAGCAGGTCTGGTCATAAATGTAAGTACATGTTGTATGCGACAGTGGTTCTCAAAACATTCACAGCCTGGTTATTTCTATTTGTTTACCTGATCATCTAAAATCTATAGGCTTAAGACTGAATGGAAGAAACAATTAACAAAGTAACTAAACTAAACAAAGCAGTAAAGTTATGCTTTGAATACAACTGATACTGTATATACAGATTTTTTTCATATAACTTTTACTCCGTGTACATATTTGCACACACAACCTATCAAAACTGGGACTTAACTGGGACTAAAACATGGACTAGACCAGGATGAAATCAGCTAGAACAGGAACTAACCAAGTCTAAGCACTAAACCAGGATCAAATGTGTGTAGTGTGAACAAGGACCAATGGTAAAATAAATAACTAGTAACTTGTAGATGAAGACCCTAACACAATACAACAGCCTAATTCATCTCCATAGTTCAGTATTACTTATATTATGTGTCTATTCTCCAACCTTATTCAACATCTACAGAACCAGACTCTTTTTTCCCCCATTCAAAGTCAGTATACTAGTCATTCTCACAAGTAAAAGCTAAACTTAGCAACCTAACCTTCAACCAAAGCATGTACACAAATCTAAGGACATCTCACATGCGTCAGCTCAGGCCCATTTATTCATTTTCCAAAGATGCGTTTGACTTGGTGCTATATTTAACAGCAACTGTCAAGTGTGTGTATAATGTCACGCTGATCTGTGTGAATCATCGGTGCTGTTGAGATGTGGCGGTGAATAAACAAAAACTTACCTTGGACGAATGAAAGCAGCAGTTCATAATGAAGAAATAACTTTGACAAGTGAATGTGTGTGGTGCGTAAGCCTGACAGTATTCAGTGTGATCGTATCAAACAGAGCAAGTATAAGAGGCATTGTGTGAGTGGTTCAAAACAACAGCTTGCAGGATTGAGACTTACCTTTTTGTAGAAGCTTCAGATTCAGAAATTACACAGGGGTTGACATGACAATCATTTCAAATTGAGCAAATAGTTTTGAATGTCGAAATGAAGAGGCAAAAGCAATGAACCAACTTATGAGAGCCACGATGACAGCAAGCAAATGAGTAATTCAGTCGAGGCAATGTCAAAATATGCAGTGGTGACCAAAATGATATCACTGCTTTCCCCATTACACAAACAGCAGTAAAAATAATAAAACAAAAACATGAGACCTTAAAACTGGAGTCTACTAGTTAGGTAAATGTGACTAAAGAGGTAGCCATAACTGCAGCAATCCTAAAAACTGTAAAAGTTTGAGCTTTAAAAAGTCTGTTTTACCGTTTTAGTGTCCTTGGGCACATAACCCACGAATTCTATTATGTATTACCGATTAGTTGGAGAGATTGTCAGAATGGTTGGTATGTCTTGCTTTAACCTAACAACACTAAGGATTATTATAAAGTTCGTTTGAGTGTCAAAAAGTGTAATATTTGATGGATTTTTATTCATAAATATGACACATAATTTTGGCCACCACTATATATATGCTATGAGTTTATGAAAAAGTCATTCAGTCGGTAATAAAAGCATGAAAATAATTGTAGCATGATTGTATTGCCATTTTAAGCAATGAAAAATAATTGTAAGTTTTTACCTTGAATGCTCAGCAGGGACCTGAGAAGCCAAGATTCCCCTCTCTGCCCTGAGGAGGAGAGTCAGCAAAGAGCAAAGATCAGAAGTCCACTTACCCCATGAGGGTGCACCACAGCCAGGGGGAGGGACGCCCAGTACCATCCACCCCAAAACACACAGCCATTTATGGGGACAAAATGCCGGAGATACCCCTGGGTGATGGTGGAGGTGGTGGTGCGCTATCAGAACTAGGACAACAACTAGCGTGTCCCTTTACCCACGCGAGGTTCATTTATAATCATGCACCAAGCAGAAAGGAAAAACAGGTGGCTTCAGCAATGCAAAAAGCACCTACCTTCAAACAATACAGTCGGAAATACAATTAGACAACCATTGAGGATGAGAATAGCCAACACAGTGTGGTTAGGATGGATTAAAAATAAAAGATAGTACCTTTGTTTTTACCTATAAGATTTGGTGAAATGTTCCATGAAGAAAGCAGATTCCAGACAAAAAGGAGAGGAGACACCAATAAGTGCCCAATTTAAAACAAGGGAAAGGATAGAGAAGCTGGATGGCAGCAGAGGCGAGCAATAGAAATATGAGAATGCAGGATGTTTCTTAACAACATTTGACATCCCATCTCCTCTGCAGAATTGGGATATGCACACACAAAACATTGTCTGCACAATATTAGGGAAAGTTGTGATTCCTGAGATGTTTCTTTATGGTCCTGATTCATTTTTGATTTCGAGCCTGACACACAGACTCAAAACTTAAATTCAGGTAAATTCAATGCATCTTAAGCAGTACCAAAATAAGACTAAACTGAAATTGAAAACTGAATCTGCATTTGGAAAACCATTTTGTTAGTAATTATAGCCATACATAACATAATTGGCCCTATAATTCTATAAAGATTTTGTGTTAGCCAATGTTTTAATAGTAAAAGATTTGCCACTGTATATATTGTGCAGCCCATATAGAAAATGAAGACATGCAATGGCGTCACAAAGCCAATGGGAGATCCGCTTAAAACATTCAGAGAGCCATGTCCCACAGCCTCTTTCCCATGTTAATGTAAATGTGTTTTTTAACCACATACAGTAAGTATAAGACACATCCAAATGTACCATCTAAATGAATAATTCAAGACAATGTGAGGCAAGAGAGCACAGCTATTCAGCAGAGGAGACGGATTGAAGCCAAATGAGTTTAAAATGGGGTCATATGAAAAAGTCCCTGCATGGGAGAACCAACTAGGTCGCTCAGGAAAAGAAAAAAAAAAGCTGCCGATATGAGAAGCTTCAAGCCTGGAATAACACACAAGTTGGGAGGAGACGGCGGAAAAATGGGAATAACAAGGAACAAGGAAGTTTAGCTCATACCTTGGTCGCCCATCATCAGGTGTGCCAGACCTTTAAGGAAAACAAGAGTACAGTCAGAAGAGAGCAAGGGATCATGGGAAAAAAGCTGAGGGCATCTGACTCATACAAGAGCAGATGCCAGCGTTACAGTTTGGGAGGTGCTGGGAGAGATCGGGGCAGGGGGTAGTCAAAGGGTGGGGTATACAGACATGGGTATAATGATGAGCATGTGGTCAACCTCAAAAGAGTTGCCATGCATCATCAACAACTTACTAATGACATTTACAGGCCCTTAAAAAGCCTTCTGGTCCATTCCCATTGAAGAAATACAGCAATACAGTATAGAAATAACCTTGCACAGACAACGAGCTAATGTACTAGAACACATGACTACAGTTAATTAACACGAAGTACAGAGCTTCCATTTCTCTGACCCAGATTATATGAAAAAAAAAAAAAACCAACATGGCAGAATCCACACGGTGCTTTGAGGTTGGCTGAACTTTAATAATATCTACTATTACAGAAGAGGAGCTCATTCAGGTGAGTAATGTGAGTTGTTAGTTAATGGCAATAATGAAATTCAACAGTGCGTTTAAAAGCTGATTGTAGTTTGCAATTTGTTTTTCATTAGTTTCTATGATAATATCACTGACAATTAATGGAATGGAGAAAATCAACATAATGACAAAATGTAATTGAAGATTCTGAGGGCAAATTATTCAACTATCTCTTCTACTGCAGCTACTATCTGTTTCTCCCAGTTCTGTAAACATTGCTGCTAACTTGACCAAAAAGGAATATTCAGCAGATGAATGTAAGGAGGTTTTGGTTTTAGTTTTGTTTATTTTACAGCCAACACTGCAGTATCTGGAACGCATTAACCAAAACCTTTTTCACCAAGGGAAATATTCAAAGGGCCACAGACTAGTGGTCAGTATAGTGAGCCACAGCAAAAAAGTAAAAGGGAACATTATTTTTAGGTCTATATCACAATGCAGTGTTACTTTATTTAGGTCATAGCAGTACTTTGGGCAAAAAGCCTCAGGACCAACGAAAAAATGGTCCCTGTGGGCAGATTACCTCTTTAAGGTATTTTACATTTACATCATGCCAGGTTAAGAAAGCAGCTTGTTAGATGTGACAACCATTGTAATTTAATAAAGCTGTCAAATGAAAACATCATTTATAATATTTGTCCATGTCACCGTGATGAGATGTGACACAAAGTCAACCACAAACAAGGCACTAATTAAAGTCTTAAGTCAAAACAAATACATTTTGCCAAACAACCTGCAGTTGTTGCCTGAAGTCCACTAATCATGATGTCATCTTCATGAGACAGACTTACCCTCTTTGACCTGTATGAAAACACTCTTGAAACATAAAGTCAAAGACATGAGCAGAGATATAACACCCACCTTCATTTGGGTCGTCTTCTGGAGCCGGACAGGCAGAGGGAGAGAGAGGAGACACTCATTAAGCAGCATGCACACAGTACGGGCCTCTGCATGTCGTCAGCATGCAAGGCACAACATCACATGCAAGTGACCTATTGCTCCCCCTTCAGGAGCGGCTGTGATTTATGGACTGGTCTTTTTATTCTGTCCCCTTTCTCTTGCCTGACCAGGAGTGCCGCACGGGGATGGGAGAGAATCCTGAATATTTGATTTTAACCTTGAAGATTTGTATCTGAGGTAAGAGAGGGAGGGGGATAAGAAACCATAATCTACTTGAATGTTTTATGAGATTGCTAAATGACAAGCCTTGTTGAATCACTGAGGTTTTGTCTCTTTGCAGTACTATGATTATGAATTAAGGCCTAATTATTACATTTGATACACCAAAGTTTTGAGTTTTCCTAAATTTAGGCATTGCTTTTTACTGGTTGTGATGAAATGCGCCGCAAGAAACAAAAGGTAAAATAAATAGCGAGTGTGGCAATCCCTCAGGTTACAACGCACCTAGGGGGGCTGCTGTTTCAAAAGCTCTTTTCCATTAGTTTTGTCACACAGTTTTGGGAATACTAGTGAAACTGAACTGAATTGGAGTGCAAAAACAAAACAGACTTTACAAATAAAACATTGTGTTATAATCTGAAAACCAAAGTGAGATTTGTGAAAGTGTGAAATGCTTAGATTGAAAGCTGACACAGTAAAGAAGATGGAGATTCATAGGGCTGAAGTAACAGAGAGAAATGCGCTAGCAGTACAGCAAATAAAATGGTCTGTCAGAGTGAAAAGAAACATGCAAAAACAATTGAACACCACCCAGAGGCGGACCACAATGAAAACATTTGGCTTGTCTAAATCAAACAAATGTATGAAAGAGTTGTAATCACTATTGTAACTGGAGTTGTTTTCATGCAGCAGGTAGGCGCTAACACATAAAAGTCCTACCTCTTAAAATACTTTCTTGTTCAGATTGACAGATCTCTGACCAAAACTTACCATCATCAATGGCTCCCATTCCAAACCAGACATCATGCAAAAATTATATCATTTTGTGAACAAGTTACAAAGACAGTGAGTGAGCAGTTCAATTTTCATGTAGTGTATTTGACTTAAGCACTAGTTGATATTCCACTAGGTCTGTGTCTAGTGGTGTTTGGGTTTGATGTAAATTGGAAACTTTTGATGTGGAGATAAATCAGATTCAGCAGTTGAGGGAAAAATCAATAAATAGTGCACTTTGTTCACAAAAAGTTAGTTTGATGATGAAGCAGCACACAACTGCAAAGGCATTCTGTCAAAAACAAGCATGGAGCCAACCGCATGAGGAAAACAAGACTGAGAACACCAAACTTAAAACACATTCTTAGAAAATACTCAAGTAAATAAATGATGCTTTAAAATGAATGGGTTTGGGTTTATTGTACTGCATTGTACGAATCCCTTCCCCACTGTATTATTTTATAGACTGCTTCAGCAAACCAGAGGCACTCATTTCCTTTTCTCACCATAAAGATTGATTTTGTGGAGGATGACTATCTCAACATTTATTCAGGCGTGGGACCGGCACAAAAAAAAAACTATGTATCGCTCATTTTGATAGGGTTTATTGATGTAAAAGGTGCTCTCAGACAGTCCATCCATAATTACTTTTATATGTTTTGTTTTTTTGAATGAAAATGTTTATACTCGTTTATTTCCTAAGTAAAGATGTTGTTGAAAATATGATATTCTTGTATGTATTGCAGATGGGACTAACTCACTGGATAATACAATAAAGAAAAGCTTGGGTCTAACAGCCCTATCATCTGGCAAAACCCATTAAAATAAGAATCCTATCCAACATACACACACACACGCAGGCACACACGCACACACGCACACACACACGCACACACACGTGAACACACTTTCTTTCACAAATGTACCCAGCTGGTTCCATCCTAATCCAGAGACGTTAATCCACTAAATCCCTTCTGACAAAGTGATCACGGTTCTATTGTGCTAGTAACACTACACCAAAATACACTGAGCTCGCACTCTGAGGATGTGTTAATGACAGCTACCAAAACACTTTGGGAATTACTAGAAATATTGACAATAATCATGGATGCATTTTGGCAAAGGGGAAGATGTCGTCTCAAACATAACATTAAAAAACATGGATGGAATTAATTTTTTTTTTTTTTTTTTTTTTTTTTTTTTTACGCTGAGCAATCAAATATTAAATTATGTAGTATTGTGGGGCAGAATTTAAGCATATTGGAATGGCTGGAAACTGGATAAAATTTACTCTTGTGAGCTTTAAGTGTGTTTTGTATCATCCATTGTTTGAGTAACCCTTTATTATTGGTCTGTCTACAGCTCCAAAGATCGAAATGCTCTGTTCCACCTTGTGATGTAATAAAGCAGTAGTTTTCAAATTAACAGTTTCTTTTACCTTTTGTTAAGTAGAGATTGACAATTCCAGGTCTGAAATCATCCAAATGATTCTAGCGAAGGTGAATTCAGTTTAAAAACACAGCGGAGCACTTCATGTAATATATGACATCATAAGGTGGAACAGAGAATTTGCTGTCTGAGAGAAAAACTCAACCTAAATATGCAGGGCTTGAGTGTTAAACATGTGAATGAAACAAAACACAGGCCAGGTATGTTTTTGCTGAAGAAACATTTTAACATAGATCAGAAAATAGATGAGCCCTTAAGCTATAGGGGCAGTTAAATGATTCTAGTTCGCCTTAATGATACCTATATGTAAAATAGAAGCTAAATGTTAATGGTAGATTGTATGAAAAATGTATCCCCTTAAAGTGGATCCCAGTGTGCAGGTGGTCATAATGTTGTGCTTGATCAGTTTATAATCCAGGACTAGCGTGCACATCTGACCTTCTTCTGACTCATAAACACAACCTTGACATGACCACAGATTCATACTGCAGATTAACGAATAAAACAAGGAAGCCAAAGTGTGGGAACCAGTCACATGTTTTTAAAATCTACTCAAATAGATTCAATTAGTCTGCCACAAACTGCATCTGATTGTGGAAGAAAGGTCTAGAAATAGATACAGAAATAAATTATCCCTTCCGTTTTGAGGTTTCCTGTGCTCCTGAGTCCTCTTGTCAGACGGGTTGTTCCTTTACATACTGCTGAAGAAGCTCTCCAAAATCTTTCATTTTTTAGTCCATACTCAAGGACTAAGTGTGACCATTACTGCTATTATAATAGGCTTGAAAATGATTTTTGCAGCCAGCTCTGAGAGCCTAATTGTCTGTGTAATGTAGCAGCTCTTAAACAAATGGGCCCATCGAAAGACACTTTAAAGACTTTACACTTCAAACTACAACTTGGGTATAAAATACTGTGTAGAACGGCCAAAACTAGGAAACAAATTTGACAATATTATAAACAGTGTGAGTGGTATTAAATAATGCAATAATAGAATGGATATTAATAAAGAGATTTGTAATGACACTGTACCTGATTTTTACTGTCTTAAAAAACGGAACTAACTAATTTTTAAATGATTGGTAGCGGTCCAAAGGGATTACTCACTTTATGCATTTTGAGCATCCAAATTATTCTCTGAAATTACTTTGTAAGCGTTTTTCACAACTTTCACAGGCCAATGGGTGTTGCTGTCAAGATAATGCTCACATAAACTAGCATGCTAACTGCACACTTGCTGAATATCTGACAATAACATGCTCTATGTTTACACAGTACACAGTGGACCTACTCAACCTCAAAAACTGCTTATATAAAATATCTGTACTGGGACACTTGCATGGGAAAAAATCAGGTACAGACCTTTTACTACTAGACTTTGCAATGGGAATCACAATGTAGTTTTTGGTGCCAATTCTGAATACTAAATGAGGTGTGGTATCAAGAAAGTTACATCCTTATATCAACCACACATGAAATCACTGCACAAATGATTTGTTGTGGCATCCGCTGACGTACAAATGGAAGAAAAAGAGATTCTCATAGCCTCTGATATCCAATATTACTGTTCTGTTAGTCATTTGTGCACAAAATGAGTTGCATGGAAACTCGGGCAAATTGAAAAGTCGTGATTTATCTTCCCCAAAACGCTGTGCAAGTCTGTTATTTGTGCAGACATGTTTTCAAAGAGCTTATATCCAATTGTGTGTCTTAATTAGAACGCTCTTGTATTTCCATCAGCCACGACAAAAACAAATCTGAACAGAAGGCGAGAGTTCCATCGCGCACTACACATGAGACAGTGGTTTTAAAATAGCGGGAGGGCTGGGCTTCCACTGGCTCTCAGTGTCGCACTAGCACTTTGAGGCAAAATGTAAAAAGCTCCTAGCAAAGGTCAACTCTGCCCGAGAATCGATTTGTTGTTAAATTACAATTTGAACCAAATCAAGAGTAATGAGTCTAAGTGAGGGCCTATCTCAGTGCAAACCGAATGCATCTATCCAACATTACTCGCCATTGGCTCATTATCAGGCAGCAGAGACACAGGGAGGAAGCTGCAGCGTGACCAGACACTCAAATGGAAATTGATACTGCGATACTGCACAATTTCAAGTCCAGGAGCGGCCAACACTGTCAGAAATCTGCGGGACACTTTAGGGAGCTGACATCTTTTGTGTGGGATGTCATTATTGAAAGCACAAAAGGAGAAAAGTGTCTGACAACTTGAGCAGGATTTTACACTCCCACAGGCTCTGAGCGTCTATGAAGGAGCGGGCGTCCCATATGAGCAAAGGAAACATATGACGAGTGACAACTGGCCATTTTGAATAGTGGAAATGAATGGCGGAAGGGTTGTATCTTAGACCAATCTCGGTGGCTACAATAACATCAGTAGTTTTTTTTTTTTTTTTTTTTAAGTATTTTTGATCAGTTAATTTAGAGCAATACATATAAAGTATTTGGTCTAAAGAGTGCAGATCTGTTCCTCAAAAACAAGTTATTAATTTAACTTAGAACATGTAAATCTATGCCAAGCAAAACCTTGCAAGAGTAAAAACCCAAACATGCATTTCTAGCTCTTGTAAACTGCTGTTTGTTTACATCAGGGAAACAACAAGTCTTAGGTAAGTACAGCATGAACAAAAGCCATTAAAGGCATGCTATGTAAGTATTCCTATGTAAGTATTCTGCTTGTGTCCCTGGAGCTACCAGTGCATATCAAAGCGGATGATGCTAACAGGCCAAGTAACAGGTAAGATCTCTGGAAATGCAATCCTGCTCCATAACCCCATAAGAATACATGTTTGTCCAGGTAATTCTTTAGCAACTATAACAGAGTAAATGTAAGATAGTTTAATATCATACTGTAGAACATCGCCTGCAACGCAAGAACATTATCATAAAAAAAAAAAAAAAAAAAAACAGGTGATGGGCTGTCTAGAAAAATGTTGTAGTCATAGACTACAACATGAGACTACTATGAGTGGACATAGCTAACGGCTAACTACCGTGTGTGAAATAGGAAGTGTGTCGGGGCTCTTCTGGCTCTCTCTGCCTCTGGCTCCAATTGTCTTACATTGGGATCTTGTGGCTCCTCTCTCTGTAACTGCTGCTGTGAGCCTCGTCATTTTGGTCTTAAAATGTCGGAATTAACCCGCGCTACATGATGCTGAATTTTCATTTTACTATTTTGTTCCTAAATCAAGATATGAACATAAATAACGGACCAACCAGATGCCTTGATTCCCAGAGGTCGCTCCCGCTAGAGTTAAGTCTCCCTTCCCACTTTCCAGTGAGAAGGGCGAGCACACTGAACAACCTTAATCATGATTGGCTCTTGTGGTTGCTATGATACTTGGGGTCAGATTTCCAAATATGTAGCCTGTCTCTAAATTCGCTCCTTTAAAGGTTGTATAGAGGATTTTCCAAGGAACGAGAAATCCAGCGACTGTTTGTCCTTTTTCAAATGTTGCACATGCGTGAAACCACCCCCCCTCCCCTACAGCTCCCTACGTAGAAACGCCTCCTCCCTCCTTCTCCTTACACCAGAAACAGGTTTGTTTACAGCCGGTGCGCTGCACATGACTTGTAAACAACTAACTACAGTGTTGGTTAGGCAAGGCGGAGAAGTGAGGAGCGGGGGGACGGGGTGCGCGGACATTTCGTGCGCGGACAAGAAGTGAGGAGCAGGGAGAAGGAGAGGAGAGGGGAGCAGGGAGAGGAGAGAGGAGAGGAGAGCGGTGCATGGAGATTCCGTGCCCGGAGAAGTGAGGAGCAGGAAGAGCGGAACGGGCAGCGGGGAGAGGAGTAGGAAAGGGGAGCAGAGAAGGTTGCGCGGAGATTCAGTGCGAATGAACTAGCTACAACACGCAGCAGCAAGCGGACTCTTTCTTTGCCTTGAAAATTACGTTTTCAGACATAGAATATCGCTTTCGTGTCCTGAAAAACGTTTGACTAGCTCTTGGAAATAAAGTACGTTTTCATAATAAGCAGAAGTTACCTGTCCAGGAGTAATTTGTGGACCAGTGCGTCAGTCTTTAGACCCTGCGTCTGCTTCAGTTGCGCCATCACTGGAATGAATCTACAAGAATCACCTTAGTTTGGCTTCGCTGCTGCTTTTCCCCTTGTCTGTCTTCTTCTTTCAGCGACCTCAAAAACGGACTTTCTTTTGCGGCGAACTGCTCCTGGATTCTTGTCTGCCATTGCAACAAACTTTGTGCTAACTGCGAGGAAGATATAGGTCAAAAAAAGCCGCTAAGAACTGTTGCGTTGGTGGAGTAAACAGCGTCTGTGCGGCTTGCGTCTGTGGACTGCGTGACAGGCGTACGTAAACCACGTACCGCCGGCGCGCAGGCAAGTCAGTTACGCTAGAAACGTAGGGAGTTTGATTGACAGCCTGTCAACTAACAGATAACGAGGCAGTGTCGTTATCTATAGGCAAATGTTTAGCTGGCCCCACCACGTCCAGAGTTGATGAATTTTTATTCTCTTTTTTTTGGTCATCATAATTACAAGGCTACTGCATCTCTATAATGCTATCATTGACAATTTGAAACAAAAAAAATCCTCCATACAACCTTTAACCGTTTGCATCAGTTCAGTTGAGTGGAGCTGAACGCTGTGAGTGACGTCACACTCGCTTAGTCCACTTTTTTATACAGTCTATGGTTGTAGTGCACCTTTAAGTTTATGATTACTTCACTACATTTACAGACAGAAATGCTAACCACTGAATGTGAAATCCCATACTATGTTTTGTAATTGCCTTCTGCTGGTAAAAGAGAAGGCGTTGTGTTTAATGAATCTTATTATGCTGTTATTCAAACTTGAGCAGGGCAGATGGTGTGTGGACATTAATCCAGTGGAGACATTTCCGAGGAGACGGCACAGACACATAGGAAGCAGATGTGAAGAGGACCTCTACATTCTTCTACATCTTACAGAGCCTATGATCCAGCAGCTTATACCGTAGTGGTAATAACCTTAATCCCTGGCTAGATTATATCTATTATAATGCACTAGACATTTCTCTAAGTAAGGAGGTTATGAGGATATCTTCAGTTAGTTTGTTAGAAGAGAAATTAAAGGAGTGGAAAAACCTACTTGGAAGCAAAATACTCTAAGGACCTATTCTCGATAAAAGTGCTCAACAGCTTTTTAGTGAAACTGTGGGTCCCAAAGCTGACATGTGACAAATTCACATCTGAAGTGTGACTGTGTTGCTGGGTTGAAATTAATAAAAATGAGTATTCACTGCAGCTAAGATCTAAGCACCACTATAATAAAAGACAGATCTGTAAAACTGAGGAGGAAGTGTCCAGAGAATTCTTTATGGATTTGTGCTGTTTAAGATCTGATGAAAAGCAATAGCGTTTCAACACTCATATAGAAAGGAAGCTGTTATGTAAATTATATGTAAATCTATATGGTAATATAATATAGCTACACATTAGAAGATACAGTAATGTTTTGGGTCAACATTTCACCCATATACACGATCTGTGCCATTCAAAGTGCAGCATGTAATACAATCTCAGAAGGTTGAAGACATCTGCGATTGTCATTTATCCTAATGCAAGACTGGCCCTTAAATTTGACCACTATGTCTATGGTTTTCAACTTTGACTTTACTCAAGATCAGTCTAGCTAAATACTTATATTTATTTTCAGATGACAAATGATCTCCAAATTTAAACTAGAGACTAGTCCAGGGGTGGGCAAACTTTTTGGCTCGGGGGCCACATAGGGTTCTAAAATTTGACTGAAGGGCCGGACAGAAGACGGGACATGACATGTTCAGAGCCCGGCTCCATTGCACTCGTATTTACTCTCATGTAGGACGTATTCTGCACTACGCGCTGCAACTTTTAGACATGTAAGTTCCAGAACTCATGAAAAGTGAAATGAGGTCTGCCCCACTGCACACCAAAGACAAACATGTGTCCCGAGCATTTACACAGAGCGCGTAGACGACACATAGACCATGTTAATGCAAAGTCTAATCAAGCCTTCAGGACTTCCTAAAACAGTGAGTATGAATTTTATGACTTTATTTAACACAGATTTAAAAGCGGAAACAGTGCAGCCTTATGTCTTGAACACTTCTACCTCATTCATAGTCCGAATACACCGCCAGAAATGACTCCTGTCAATACTTTCCCATAAAGCATTGCGGCCAACAGAAGCCGCCGCACCTCAATGTATATATAGTGCGCCATCTACCGGGAAACGCCGGAAATGCAAGAAAGATCAAACAGCAGTACGGTTTATTTATTATAATTTGGTCAAGTTCTGTGGGTCAGTTTGAATGGCTGCATAAGGTCACCGGGCACTAAATAACTGGATACAGTATTGCTGTTTGTAGCTGCCTCCAGTTGACGTAGTGTCACTTACTGGAACTTCAGCAGAAAAAATCCCATGGGCCGAGACAAGATTTTTCTCATAGAGGCAATGTGATCACAAACTGCTCGTGTTCGTCTGACAGGTCATCTACAGCTTTCAAAAATATCGGATTTGTTGGCGATTTTTACCTAGTTTTAGATCATAAACTTTTTCTCGCTCAAAATCCTTCAGTTGTCTTTAAAAAGCGCTTTATATTCGTTAGCTCCGGCTCCGCTCTAGCTCCTCTCGCTCTGATTGGTCAAAACGATCACGTGATACACGAGCCCGCGCTCCGTGCGTGTGGCCGCGGGCATTCGCATGTGCCCGTGGGAGAAAAGAGCACTACTGCGCATGCTCGGTCGGCCCACAGCCACCGGAAGTAACTAGCCATGTTAGGCTAATCTGGGATCATGCGCCATGTCATGCTCAGTACATTAATTTGAATGGGCGGCCATTTTGGACTATGGGGGTTTGGCCATGGATCTATTATACAGTCCTTTCTTTATCAAATATCACAGATAGTCACACCTCTGACTGACCCAGATAATACGAGGTAACACGTGATGCATAAGACACCGTCACAGAGAGTAACTACAGTGCACTAGTACGTATATATGTCATGTTTCTATAGATGACATATCGCAGCACTAAGGTTTAATTTGTACACACTTACATCAGAATTAGTGCAGTCTTATGTCTTTAACACTTCTACCTCATTCATGGTCCGACTATGCCGCCTGAAAATGACTCCTGTCAATACTTTCCCATAAAGCATTGCAACCAACAGAAGCCGCCGCACCTCAATGTATATATAGTGCGCCGTCTACTGGGAAACGCCGGAAATGCAGGAAAAATAAAACATTAACAAGGTTTATTATTATTATTTATTCAAGTTCGGCGGGCCGGATTAAAAGGTTTAAAGGGCCGCATATGGCCCCCGGGCCGTAGTTTGCCCATCCCTGGACTAGTCCATAGTTTTATTCCTACCAGTATACTGTATATGATTTGGACTCCAAAACCTTTTTTTCTTGTAAAATTCAAAGCAGAAAAATTTATATTTCTACTTGCCTTGTCATTAATATTTTATCTAATCCAGTTAATTCATCATGGACTAATCTGACAACCCAACAACTCCAACCAAGTCTGACGAAACAGTATAATTATTTTTTTCCCCTATATGAACAAATTATAATGATCATTACAATTTCAATTTAATCTTTTTTTTCTTTCTTTTTTTTCATTCTCCATACAGAGTAGCATCAAAGACACCCAGATTCTGTTTGTGCATTTCTCCATAGCCTCATTCATGATCATATTACATTATTCATTGAGAACATTGCACAATCAGACCATGAAAGCCTACATGAAACACACATATGCAAATGCCATCATCATTTCTAGTAAACACTATTGTAATGTGAATTTTCTCTGGCATACACAACAAATCGCTCCTATTGTTGGAATTATGCATCCCATGATATTGCATTGATTTCAGGTGACAGCTCAGTGCGCTGACAATGAAACGGCACAGTACAGTATAGAGCGTGGTTGCATAACTGGTATTTGTATTCTAACATGTTTATTTGTGCTGAGGGAGCGATCCACTTTAGGAGGGGGCTGATGTCACCGTATTTCAGAAACACTCTTTTGACAGTCGGAGAAGTTGTATTTAAAGAAGGAAAAATACAGGGGAAAATCCCTCTAATCTTTTGATCCCAGTACAGTATCTGTCCTTAAACTGGCCTACAGTGGTATGTGTGGTATTAATCTGACTGCATTGTCTGAGTGGAGCCCCTCTGTGACTGACACTGGGAGAGATGTGTCACATGACTGACTGAATGATGGACAGCTCCCCAGTGAATGTGCAAATTCAAACTACAACTGCTGATCTGTCATCATTGTCAATTAATGTAGTTAGCTCAGATCTTAATATAGTTTTGCCTCTGTGGTGCTGCAATGATGTGCTTATTTATTGGAGACATTAATGTGCTTGTACTTTTAACATTATCTAGACCCTTATTTTACTTGTTTATTATAGAATTAAATATAGAAAATATTAAATATTATTGAAATATTAAATCTAATTCATAAGTCCATTGATTTCCCGTTAAAAGGTGCACTGTGCATTTTTTTCTGGTGGATGGTCTGTATCCATGGCGATGTTATTGCTTTGTCTGAAATGTCCCACAGTATTGGATCAAACTATCCATGGCAGAGATAAAAAACTACAGAAGAGATCCTCTGTTGCTTTTTCTATAGTGACAATTCACTGAAGCAGCAGATTGTCTTTGAAAAATGACATTATCCATGAAACATACGTAACAATCACAAATAGTACATGGCTGTACAACCAACACATACAACTCTGTGTAAACTAATGATGAAAGAGAACCATACATGATCACAAGTTCTTATTTCACTCCATATGTCTACTTCATTCAGATTTAGCTCCAATACAATATAAGTAAGACTTCATGACTCCATGATTTCTTTTATGCAAGTCAGTGCATTTAAGGCATAAACACTAAGAAAATAAAGCTACTAATTGTGTTATGTTATGTGTCTTATTACTGAATGTTGTCAGGGTGGTCAACAAATCACAAATGAAGGAGGGACCACAGGTGGGTACACCAAAGGCCAGTGAGCAACAGAGCTAAGACAATGTGAGACACGGATTCACTTGGGGCAGTTAGAATAGATGAGTCACCAGTTTGCGCAACACACACATGTTTGTGGATACTGGAGGGGAGCCAGAGACCATTCACTTCCTCCTTGTGTATTTTATTGTCACTTGCACTGTATAAGCCTCGTCCTTGGAGAGTCTTGGCACAAATTGTTCAGTATTGACTCGAGGCATGACGCCAAGACTTCATCCGAACAGAAAATTTAACTTTGAATAGCTGTGCTTCATCATAATAAATAATACATTTGATGTTCAAATGTTCAATAGTGTCCCATTAACAGCCTCACACAGCACATAACTGTACAACCACCAGCCAAGAATTGTTATAACAACCTGAACTAAAGGGGACCTATAACTTTTCTGAAGGAGTGACTGCTACCTGCCTGTCATCGTGGAGATGTTATTACTTTGCCTGGACTTCTCAAACTTATCTATCTCCATTGAGACAAGCAGGTGGTGCCACAAGGTCAAGTTTAATGATGCACTGATGGCGTACGATATTGTCCAGTAAATCATCTTATTACACCAATTTATAGACCAAAACGGGATGGCGCCGATACCAGTCTCTTATTGGTGAATCATTAATCAAGTTACAGGTCAGATCTGTGGACCAACTTCACTTACAATAAGAATGTGAGTTTTCAAAGGTATTCTGAGCATTGTTGACACCCGTAGTAAAATAAATGCAGTATTGGTGTGCTTTATTGTCATACAGTGGAACATTCCTGGTGAAGCAATAAAATCTCCACTGTGACAGCAGATCGTTTTAAAAGCTACACAGTGCCCCTTTAACAGCTGTATATCTCGAGCATTTTCTTTTTAAAATACATCTTATTCTCTCAGGAAACATTTTGCTTGCATTTCATTTGCATTTAAGTTGTCACACCTCCTCCTCCATTGAGCAGGTGGTGAGTGATCATTGTGACAGATGATGTAAAACACAGCTCTAATGTACTCGAGGGCCCGCCAAAGCTATTAAGGCCCCTCTTACTGGCAGGACGTCCAGTCATGTGACGCTACCGCCGCTGATTAAAACTCAATTAGAGCAGCTCACAGCCAATTAAGGAACAAGTGTCATAACCAAAAGAGAAGAAATGCATTATGGTAATAGCATGGGATCCAGAGTAAAGCACACAGATAATGGTTAGCTAACAACAGGATGTAGCCTCTCAGAGCGAATGCATAAAGAGAAGTGTCCAGGATATGAATTTTATTTCCAACTTTAATGATTATGAAATGCTAGATGTGCAAGATGCAATATCGTTTTCTAAAATGTGTATCATAAATCATTTGCTTTTGATTGAGAAAATACAACTGGACAGTTTTACGATTCGTGCCACACATTGAAATTTAAACAGTTCTATTGAGCACAAGGATGCACTATCATTATTATTGTGGACTCTTCTGTGCAAAAACTTTAAACTATATGTTAAATCATCTCTGTTACAATGTTTTCTAATCAAAATCATACCAGGAGCTCTGCAGTCATTACGGGCTAGTCCAGGCATGTCCAAACTAAGGCTCGTGGGCCAAATGCGGCCCTCAAACTAATTTTTCTTGGCCCTCAGGCTTCCAGGAGAATTGTCCCAAATTACGTTGCATCAATTAAAAATTTACTTTTTACTGCAAGTTTTTTTTTTTAAATCTACCTTGATAAAGCTAATATTCAATATTTAGTGTGCGGTTTTAAGGATCTTAGCATGAATAAAGACTGAGGGCTCATTCTATCTTGTTAAACATGCACATATTTCAATTATTCACTGTACTGAGCACAAGTCTATGGTCCTCAATCGGCCCTCTGCTTCATCTGTGTTTAGATATATGACCCTTGATGAAAAAAGTTTGGACACCCCTGGGCTAGTCCAAATTCAAATTCAATCTGATCATTGTAAATGAAAGTTCACAAAGAAAAAGCTAAAGTTATACTTTTAGCTTTTAACTGTGCACTGCTCGCAATCATTTGTTTTCCATCTGTTCAACAAAATACTATGTCTAAGGAACTTACACATAGTGATAAAAACCTACATAATCCATTATATTGGGCCTTTAACTGTAAAAATAATAGTATAACTTTAATATGTTTTACAATGTTCCCGCTGTCCATATAATGCAGTCCCACTTTCACCTGGACAGTTTGGCTCAGAGCAGTGACTCCATCATCCCATTTATTGTGAGGATCAACTATAGAGCTGTGTATGCCGCATCTATGTGATTTCACTAATGAGACACCAGGGCTGACCAGGGCACAGTGCATTTCAATAATTGTTTATGTGCTGCGCTGGTTCGGGATTGGACACTGGGGCATTTGACAGGTCAGCACAAAAGCCCGTAATCCTTCATCTGATCAAAGTGGAACAAGTTTGTAAAACAAGTTAACAATGCTGTAGAACACTTAACGATGCACTGGGCAACTTTTCTGGTGGTGGGTCCATCACCTGCTTGTATCCATGGAGATGTTATTGCTTTGCCTAGAATGTTCCACGGTATGATATTTAACACCTTTATCTAGAATCTATTGATTACAGGTGTTTCTATTGCTCAAAAATGCAATAATCCTCTCTGTGAATGCTTGCCTTGCCACAGCTCTGACCTGTAATATTGTCTGTAGTAGACCTTGAGATAGATAGGTTTATATACTCTTTATATTTTTAGATCAATAAGGTTGTTTACAATGAACAAAATGTAAAATCATAATATAATTCAGCATCAAATACCAAAAAGCAAGTAGAAGCATTCATCACTTGCAAATGCCATGAAAGCAAATGTTCACATCAAAACAAAAACAACTTTGAATACATGAGTAGCAAATCCACATTATCTTTAGTCTCAATCCAAACTTGTCCTGTAAATTAAATATCAGAGAGTCAGAAGTTCATGCTTTTCAGCACTAATGACTCCTGAAGGAATTCAGTTTTCTTGTCTTGGAATGCTAGTGTCACATTGGGCTATAAATAGACACCAGTGATTGCAGGTGTGTAATTGCAGTTTTTATAAGCCTCTCTGACACTGAAGACTTGTTCTAAAATATATTGGTTTAAATCAGGACAGACATTTCAGTTAAATTTTATTTTAACCAATAAAAAAAAACTACTTGGGGAAACTGCTTTGAATGTGAAATAAGAATTCAATTTTAGATCTAAAATTACCTGAATCAGAACATAGAGTTTAAATTGTTTAAAAATATTTGTGACCAGTTTCAGAGTTTTTTTTTTTTTTTTTTTTTTTTTTCAAGCCATTTTACCATTGGTGTAACAAAAAGATGTTCTTATTTTAAACAAAATTATCTTAACCATTATCTTAGCCATTCAGCGATGTTTTGAAAACAAAAAAAAAGTATATCTCATTTGAAGGTGCACTATGTAACTTTTCGGTTGGGGGTCTGTCATTTTGTTTCTATGGACATGTCATTGCTCTGTTTCACAGTATGACATTAAACAGTTTTATCTTACATTTATCCAATTACAGGTGGATTTATTGCTCAAAAATACCTAGAAAACAGGCATTCTGACTGTGAACAGGTTGTCTCTCCACAAATCTCACCTGTAACTTGGCCTAGTTTGGTCTCCATGATGACAGAAAGGTTTAATACTGTACTGTGAAACATTTCAGACAAGGCAATAACATCTCCATGGAAAATGCAGGTGATGGACCCTCCACTAGAAAGGTTACACAATAGACATTTAAGTAATTAAACTCAATCAACCCAAAACAAGTCCAAGTCAAGTCATTTTAAGCAGAGCTAGATTTCCATTTTAGCATCTAAGGGCTCATTGATTTTAATGTCACAATTTCTCCTTAAATTTAATAATGTGATTTCTGCTCAGAAGATTAACAACTGAATTACCTGACTCATACAAAATGGCTGACTTGTTTGTAAAATATGTGCCACTCTGTTAGTTTAAACAATGGTAGGAATGAAGACTTGTCATAGAGCTGTCAAACCATGCAGCAGTAAAGTGCAGCTGCAGTTACCAGCTGTGCTCTGCGTGTGCGACATGCTCCAGAGCAGGGAGCTGCTCTGCTCCGCTACTAACTCAACCTAATTAGGCACAAGTCCATATAACGGCTTTACTGTACCCACTCCTACAGGTTTAATGTTCCAGTGGTGAATGAGGTCATAACCCACAAGCTTTCACATGATACCTCAAGAGTTTGTAGCAGGAGAAATAAGCATGAAGTAACAGAAGAACGAATATTATCCCATGATTTGTTGATTTAACGCTACGAAATGATCAGAAATGTAATTATAATGTGATTTTACATTATTATGCTTTTGAACTGCTATAAGGTCCTATATTACGCAAAATTGAATCTGTGAGCTTTAGGCCATGTTATAATGCTCTTACCTAATCAAAAACATACCAGGAGCTGTGTTTTGTTCCATTTACACACGTTTGAGTAATCATTTATTGTTAGTCTTTTTACATCTCAAAAGATCAAAATGTTCTGTTCCACCTTGTGATATAATTTAGTGGTAGTTTTCAAGTTACCTTTTATCTTTTTCTCAGGAGAGATTGCCAATTCTAGGTCTGAAATCATCCAAATGAATCTAGTGAAGGTGCATGGAGTTTTAAAACACTGTCGAGCATTTCCTGTATTTGAAAAGATCTCAGCCTAAATACGCAGGATTTCTCTGTTAAACAAGTGTGTATGAAACAAAACACAACTCCAGGTATGTTTTGGATGAGGAAACAATATTATGACATAGATCAGAAAACAATGTAAAGTGCGCTCTTTAAATACACACTCTTGCGATGTAATTGTGAGGATATTTAAAGAAAATTACTAAATCAAAGTCTTGAGTCTGCACTTTGTAAACTCAAACAAATGAATAAAATTTGTTTAATTTGAATGAAATCAATATAAGTATGTCATTTAAATCTTGATAATGACTTTGCTCACCTGCTCTACAGACAGACTGGAAAATTACGCATAAAGCAGGCAGGAATATGACGATGATTATGAGATAGAGGCATACTGTTTAGAATTACACAACTGACACTGCATCCTCAAAACAATCATAAAGATGCAAGTCAAGAACCGATTAAGATGGGAAAAGCGCTATTGATAAATGTGGAGTGTTTTGCTCATTAACCTGACTTCCAGGTGCGAGTGCCTGACAAAAGCCTGATTAACCTCTGATACACAACAGTTTAAGATGGGATGATTTGAGCTGTTTAAATACATGAATGGGTTGTTATCAGTTATGAAAAGACTGTCAAGAGCTTGTACATGAAAAGACTGATGTGATTTCTTATTAAACAAACTCTTTGATGGTCTGTGTTAATAAAGCCATGCAGCTCCCTGATCTGCAGCAGGTTAAATAAACACTTGGCTCATTTGTGGAAAGCTGATGTTTTCATTGCGTTAGTGACTGCAGGTTTGGTTACAAAAAGCAGCGAAATGGAAGAAAGGTTTGCAAAATAATTTAGATTAACTCAGTTGTGCAATGCCAGCAAAATTCTACATTAAATATCCCAGATCACATTTACACACCACAATAATCCTTCATAATATTTGCTCAATCTAGGGATCTTCTAAGCCATATGTTGTTATCAATAGTAAAAGAAGAATTAGAATATATACGTGCTTGTAGCTAACTCTATATTAGACTAAAGATTATTAACTTTTTTATGTTTTAGATAATCAAATATATCAAAATAAATTAAGTGTATTTAAGTGGAAACTATATGTAATTTTATTTGGGTTTGATAATGAACTGAATCACTGGATCTGAGAGCCTGCGCAGTGGTTGGACCGTTTTCGATGAGGTCACTGGTTTAATCCATGTTTACTTCCTCTCACTTGACAATGACTGCTCGATGGTGGTTGGGGGTAAGCCATTGGAGATGTTTCATAGGTCAACCAATCCCTGTGGAGCTACTTTGATAAGAATGGAGAACACCTTAGGGGACAGAAACACCTGCAAGTTTTACTAATGAGGCCTAGTAGGAGAGACAGCCATACAAACAAACTGTTTAGCAAATCAATGGCGCATGACGAAATAGAGGAGGGGAATGCTCTAAATGACAGAGAACATGCTGCTCTGTGTATGGACTGAGTCAGATGCCTTACCTTCACTGCAGTCCTTGCCCTGGTAGCCGGTGTGGGAGCAGTCACAGGTGGGTTCATCGTTGATCAGGCTGCACACTCCTCCATTTAAGCACATGTTAGCAGTACCACACACATCCTGCAGGACCCCTTCACTGTTGACTAGCACGGCCTCGGTGCCGTTCACTGTGATGTTGGTTATCCACCCAGTGAACGGGGGCTGGTCCTTCACCACCACAGACGTGAGCCTCAGGGCAACCGAGCGTAACTCCGGAGGTATCCCCCCAACAAACAGGTGACTGAAGACGGTCATGTCCCTCCTCTTGGACCTCACCTCCACCCACTTCACCTCACTGTCCACGACCAGAGTGGTGTTCTTAAAGTTTCTCCGTATTGTCACGCTGTGCCACTGGCTGTCGTTGATCGCGATGTCAGACAGGATGGAGGCGGGCTCAGCACAGAAGATGGAGAAGCGAAGGCTGAGTTTACCGTTGATTATGAGCAGCTCTAAAAAGTCACAGAATCCATCGTCATCGAAGTACACTAGGAGCCCCTGGGAGCTCTTGGTTTTCATGTTGAAGCTCATCTCACTCTCACAGCAGGCGTTCCACACGGGGAACCTGGCCCACTGGCCCTCAGCTCCGGAAAACTCCAGACAAGAACTCATCTCCAACAAACAGCACACTACAAGAGCCACCCACAGGACATGGGTACCACTGGGCTTCTGAAGGACCATGGTGAAATCACTAACTACAGGAAGTCTAAATGAAATGGGTTCAATCTGACTTTATCTTTCCAATAAGTACGAATGTTATAAATCAGCCTGTCTAGATGGGCACACCAGGGCTAACAGGTGCATTTTATAAGAAATGCTTAAACACTTGGTTTGTGCAACGCAAAACTCTTGGCCACCACTTGTTCCCTGGAGCGAATCTCATTACCTCACACAGGCCAGGCCACTGCCAAAGCTCTCACTGCTCGCTCCAGAACACTGGGCTCTGTCTAAAGGTCCTCTCTGCCATGGCTGTTTACATCAAAATGAACCGCAGTCAAAAATCCATTGGCACAGTTGGTCTAATTTGTATAATGAGGAAGTGTCTCTTGTGTTGCCAGTCAGACACTGCTTCACTCGAGGTGAAATAGCAGCTTCATGTTCATGCCTCTTTTCTTTGGTCAGGATCTAGGAGCCTCGCCTGGGGCTCTTCACCCTGCATCCTCTGTAAAAATGCCATATGTAACCAACTTGACGTGACAGAAGAGGCAGGCTGTCTGTCAAAGAGCTCCTTAGTCCCAATGCTGTAAAAAAGAGGAAGAAAGAAAACACAGTGAGCATTTCGACTTGTGCGTTGAACGCTTGTGTCCAAAACCCTCATCACCATTCACTCTAAAGACTATCATCAGTCTAATCACAGTATTTAGGTACACTCCTCTGGCATTTATTCCACACAGGCCTTTGTGTCTTCTCAAACCATATCATTAGATTCATATCAGGCTTTCCTGGTAGCACACAGCTGCACACAAAACAGTCTTCGCACAGAGCAGCTTCTGTATGCACACATGGAGCAAATCGAAACCTCCTGTATCACATATCAAATCAATCACTACAATCCCGAGTCTTTTTTTCAATGTATATATATATATATATGTTTGATCGTTTAGAATCTAGATGAGAATATGTTAATAATCACTGGTCGCCTAACTCAGATTTGTTTAGAGCTATTGACTCGAGTCCCAAAAGTTCGTTTATTTTCAGCGATGGCATTCCTTTACGTGCGCGCAATAACGAGCATCTGTAGCGTGTGAATAAGTGCGTCATTCGCTCCACAAAGCCCGGTCTGTGTGAGACGAAGCGGCGAGCGGGACCGCTGCTGCTGCCTTCCACAGTCCGCTGCTGCTCCATTCTGTCTGCCTCATCACTATTCCCCTCTCGCACCGGATCGCTTTTTAACCCAAAGATCCAAACATCTCTGGATAGATCACAGAGAAACAAACTATGAAAACTGTTTCCTTTAAGAACAGACATGCATCGTGTGCGTGAATTAAAATCCATTTTACTTGCAATCAGCGAATCTAAGTTAGCGTTTCGTCTCATTTGCAAAGCAGGGCATCTTCACTCCGCACACGAACAACGAACCATTCCGTGTGACTACTTGGGACTCCTGATCGTTAGCGTGTTTTGGATGCAAAGAACTGGCATTTAGAAGTGTTACTTGAATGGGACCCCGAACTATTTGCGAGTAAATAGCTATTTTTCACAAAGCTCCCACTGGGAAATATGACAGGATAGTGCGTCCTATTTCAAATCTTGCCTGGTTTTACGTGCAAACTGTCTGACCGAGACCAGTTTTTAAGTGAAAAAAACATCAACACTTTCACACCAAAACTCGATTGCCTATAGTGTTCACATTACCTCCAGTAATCCGTTTATGAAGTTAGTTTCCAGTGTCCAAAAACACAAACTCAAGACAAAAAGGAAAAAGATGAAAAGCCAGTTGGAGCGGCTGAATGGAAGCTCCGTCGCCGGTGCGCAGTGGAGAAAATCCCGTTATCTTCAGCGGAGGAGAAGGTGCAATCTGGTTCCCCCGTTGAGCCTATCCAGCGACTGTCAAGAGCCACAGACAGCGAGAATCACGTGTCTCTCCGTGATGTCTACCGGGGAGGGGCCGAATGCAGTACCTTGGACAGCGCCTCTGCCTCCACCGCTCATCAGTCTCTGGTCTATGGGTATTTACAGCCCGGGCAACGTTTACGCGCTACATCAGAGTACAGCTGTAGCCTTTTAGTGAATGGGATTTAATTTCTATGCAATGTCAGCCAGTGTCAACCATTTCTAATTTAGGTTGTTTGTCTAACAATCCATTTAATTTGATTTTATTTACTGTAATCAGTTGTAAGTATGTAATCTAACATTTCTATTAGGCCTACAATAAAATGCATGCAAAGAAATCGATTTGAACAAACTTTACAAGTTGAAAACAGTTTTTAAGATTCTAACTTTGCAGCAGATTATTAACACTGGACATTTCTTGCATGAAAAGCTTAAAGCAGGGGTGTGCAATTATTTTTTCCATGGGGTCACAAGAGAAACACAAAATATTGTGGAGGGCAAGGCCAAAATGCTTAACTCAATTCAGCATAATATTAACTGTATTTCTTTATTTAAGAAAAAAAAAAAAAAAAAAAAAAAAAAAATGCATTGTTTAGACAAAACTCATACAAGTGTATGTTATGACTAAGCAATGAAAAAGTGAGGTTGCCTTACAAAAAAATTTCATTAAAAAACATCTCTAAAATAAAAGCAATGCAGCTTTAGTTTATGCATGAGGTAAAATGATCAAATATGTTTATTTTGTAATTCCAAATGAGCTTAAGCAGGCCAGTCAGAGTCAACCAAAGGACATTGTGTGACCTGGGAGCTGTACAATGTCCAGGTCTGCCTTAAATGGATATTATTTCCATAAAAGATATTAAACACATTCAACTAGCCACAATCTAAAAAGAAAAAAAAAACAATATAAACATTAATTTGGATCATCTGAATAGTTTAACGTAGTTACGTCTACCCTTGTCAGTTTTGGAAAAGCAAACCTCTGACCAAAACAGGCAATGGAGAGAACAATGTAAATAGGCCATTACGGTTAAAGAGTTTATTATGAGAACAGCTAAATGATTAATCACCCTGGAGACGCTAATGCCCCTTTTCACAGTTATGCTTAATTTTTTATTTTATTTATGTCCCATTTTTTATTTATGGCCAGCAGTGTCCCTGTGGATGTATATGGGGTTTGAATGACCGAGAACACCAGTGGGCGTCTCACTATATTCCAAAGAGAGGGGGTTGGTTCCGTCTCATCTTGTATTTTTAGCTCAAGAGCAATGTTTCTTTCATAAAACACTCCACTGTATTCACCGGAAAGGGGTGACAGTAATTCTTGGCCTATGGTTAAACTGTAAAGTGGACTGTAAGAGGTAGTGAGGTAAATAAATAAGCCTTGACAAGAAGTACATTGAGGGGATACTTACAGGAAATTGCTGAGGGGCATTTTCAAATTAATTCCATGGAAAAAAAAAAAAAACATAATATACAACAATTACAATGCCTATATAGTTTCTGTCTCAATAAACACTTAACACACACAAAATAAATAAATCCTCCTCCTCCTTTTAATTTCACTTATTACATTATTATATTTTATTATAGACTTGAAATTATTGACAGTCAGGCTATGTTTATTCAACCCAGCCACACCTCAAAATGTTCAGGGAAGATTCATTACTTACTTTTCCCACAATAAGAATTTAACTTGGACACACTGCAGTATACATTACACAGAGTTTAAACAAATACTAAGATACAAATTGTTGTGATTTCACGCAGTACATCAGGCTAAATTTTGCTGTAGTCTCGCTGGTCGCTGGTCTCTGTAGCCCCTCAGCCCCAGTTCATCTCTGCCTGAGCACCTGCTTAATTGCTTCGTCTCCTCTGGGGCCCTGAGGAGCCCAAGAGTCCAGAGACATAGCCCAAGACAACCTACACTTTAGCATCAGATTTTGGATTGTTTCCAAAACCTGCACTTGAATTCATATGGATCAAGTATATGCCCTTTATTTTTCTAATTATCTGTTAAAGAGTCTTCTAAAGCAATAGCAAGAATGCTCCATTGGTTAGCTGATCTGCCTTTGAGCAAAGATGCTGTGGGTTCTGGATGGTAATGATGTTCTAGGTGAGTGGTTCTAAAACTTTTCATAGTAAGTACTACTCAAGAAGATTGGGCCTACCCAATAGCACCATTTCTAAAACTGCACTTTAAAATTAGGCCTAAAGCAGTTGTAAAAATAGACTACACCGCAGTAGTTTTTTTTTTTTTTTTTTTTTTTTTTTTAAGGATCAAGGAGAGGAAAAAATACAACTAAAATGACTCTGAATTAACTTAACCCTATAGAACCGCACAGGCACCCACTTGGCCATAAAGGCTTGTCAAAGCCTGATCTCGTCAGAAGTCAGAAGCTGGGTAGTACTTGAATGGGAAACCATTGGGAATTCCAGGTGCCACAGTGGGGCACCAGTGGCAAAAACTGTTGTGTCCTTAGGCAAGACACGTCACCCATATTGCCTAGTATGAAAGTGGAGTGTGCGTGAGTGATGGCGGTGGTCGGATGGGCTGATGGTACAGATTGGCAGCCTTGCTTCTGTCAGTCTGGGCAGCTGTGACTACAGTAGTAGCTTACCACCACTTAGTATTAAGTGAATGACTAATCAATTGTAAAGTGCTTTGGGTATCTTGAAAAACTCTATATAAATGCAATGATTAATAATAATAATAATAATAACTTGCCGACGGACTTTCAAGTGGTATGTGTACCACCATTTGAGAACCACTGATGGGTTAAAACTGGTTGTCCTGACCTCCCCTACATTTCCTCACACCAAACTAAACACTAAACAGTGTCATCAGGATGATGAGACATGAAGTGGTGATGTGGTTGGCTGTGGTCTGGGCCTCAAAGGCACAACACCTAAGGCTCATTTGCTGGTATCATCTCCAATGGGTAGTGTAATTAAATAAAACATAGATGAAGCACACTGAATAAAGATAAGGGCCATTCTCTGATACTAAAAATAAGAGTCATTGTGGTTAAAGAAAACATTTTATGCTTTTTCAGGTTGTTAGTGCTGAACTATAACATATGTATATTAATTAATTTACATTTGTGTTGGTTTAGATCAATGTTTACAAAAAAAAATAAAAATATTGAACACAGAACTGAATACAAAACTGGCCTCTTCAGGAAAGTCATTGTGATAAGCAGCAGGTTTTTAATTATGCAGTTTTATTGTTGAAAAACTGCCACATTTTTTAACCGTATGTGTTAATTTTTCAGGTGGAAACAGAAATTTCAGAGCATTCAAGCCTTGAAGGCAGGACAATGTAGGTTTACTCAAAAATGCACCAATCAATCAAAATATGACTCTGAGTAAGATAATAATGAGGGAGCACTATAATAACATTATTAAAAGCTCATAAAAGTCAATTATTCATTATTATTCCCTTTAAGGTTACAGTTGTGCCTGTGGGATGACAGATTGAAGACAGCAGAGGTAGTGCATTTAACATTAATATAATTCTTGTGTCTGGGTTCAGTGCAGGATAAGATCACAAAGCTGTATTCATGCATGAATAATCCTGCAGCCTTAAGTGATCCAAAGAAGACAGGGACACAGTTAGGGCTTTATCAATGTATCCGCCAACTTCACACAAAGTAGGATCAGTAAATCATATAAGAAGTTAGCCATTTTATTTGTATAGGATTTTATTTCTCTTCTTCACTGCAGCTGGAAGTGTGCACCAAATATTTGATGATTCTGCCTGAGTTTTGTGAACTTTGTGATGTTTGCAGAAGATTTGGTGTTTTTTTATTCTTTGTGCAAAGCTATAACCTGACTTTCTCAGAGTAGCCCTCTTTTCTGAACCCACAGCAGTGAAATTATTATTGCTCTTCTCACCTATCTCCAGGTGAACATCTAATATTTGTCCAAATACCGCTCAACCCTGTCATTTAATACACAAAAGAAGACAAAGAGGTCGAGTTGTGGCTTATTTCACTTATTTTGAACAGAAAGATGTCATCAGTTGTGTAAAATAACATTTCTCATTGTGCTAAATATTGTCAAGAACACAGCTTACTACTGATGAATTCATTATTTTTTATGAATTTGACAGAAACATTGAACATCCATTTACATTTCAGAAAATAAATCAGACTTAAAGGTGAGCTGTGCAGCTTTTCTGGTGCAGGGTCCATCAAATGCTTTTCACCAGGGAGATGTTATTGCTTTGTCTGAAATGTTTCACAGTACGACATTAAACCTTTCTGACACTGAAGTCAGTTTTTCTATGTATTTTTGAGCTATAAACCGCTTGTAATTGAATAAATGTAGGGTAGAGCTATTTAATGACATACTGTGGAAATTTTTGATAGAAAAAAGCAGGTGACAGACCCTTGACCAAAAATTTACATAGTGGACTTTTAAAAGACTTCTTGCTGTAGCCTTTTTGCACAGACATGGGTAAAAGTGAAGTGTGATTGCATTCTCCAGGTGCAGGGGACACGGGTCTGTTACATGAGCCGCTGACGTCACTCAAGATGGTACATAATAGTATTGAATGATTTTCCCTATTCTTCTATCATAGCAGCACAACACCATGGATCTGTGAAAGAAATAAAGAAATATGTTCCACAAATACCCTGACTTTTACAGCACAGTCGACCATCTAAACATATCTGGAGTCCATAGACTAAACTGGGCCCGTCTTTGATCATGTTTTGACATTTGTGTGAGTTCAAAGCCTCGGAGAAAGTCATCAGTCTGCGCACGGCATCAGGAAGGACAGATCCTCCTCTGATCTCTCTCCAGCATTTAAAGGGTTAAACTCACTCTGATCTTATGGTTTAAACCAACCACGGTGCTATATACACAGTTTTTAGTTGCTCTAAAACAATTCTCAAAATAGAAGAATGCATTTGCAGTCATGGAGAATGGCACTTCCCTCATATGGATTTTTATAACGCGAGTATAAATGAATTATATTTATGTATTGTTATGTTGGGTGGCAGTTGTGTGACTGATACAGAGATATACATCATTCACAAGAATATGAATTTGTAATACTCAGCACACATTTTCACTATATATTTCAATACTACTTTGAGATAGCCTGTGCATATTTTTTACACTAACATTGCTGAACACTATGCTGCCAAATAAGTCAAAATCCAGACAAAATCCAGACCTGGCCAGCTACAAGTAAAAAAAAAAGAATATATCAATATATTGTATTGTTTAATGTGATGATACAGTACAGACATCATGGGCTGTTGTATCGCCAAGAGTATTTTTTGGTATATTTTACTAAACTATTTTGTTAAAGCTCTACAGTTTTGTTACTTGTTCAGAAGAAGAAAACTCGTTTATGCAACACATTTGACATTTTCACTGTTTTGATGATGGTGTTTCATATGAACTTTGCACAAGAAGTGGTTTAACAAAGACTTTTAGTTTCACAGCCATGATTTAGAAATGATTTTTTATTGAACCGTATCAAATCGATTTGAAATATATTGTATTGAATCAAAAGCTCGCTGTATCAAGATATGTATTGTATCGTGGCCTATGTATCAAGATATGTATGGTATTGGCAACTTCTTAGTGATACCCAGCCCTAATAATAATGGTCCAAAATATTGTGTGTGGAGAGACAGAAAAGAATGGACAGCTCCCTTGATGCTGTCACGGTATAAAAATGAGTTAGCAACAAGACCTTGTGATTGATATTTTCAGTCTGCATTCTGCTTTATGTGGGACTCCATATTTTTATCTACTGCACTTATGCTTGTGGTAAAGAGGTGCAGTTAGCAGTGCCAGGACAGGGCCAAGGCGACTCAAGGTGCCCCTGTCTTGTTCCTCTTGGAGCTCGCTCAAATTTGAATGTAGCCACTAAATGAAAAATGAGAGTAGTTGCCCCTGAGTTCATCCAAATGTACATGTGGGGTAAGTTTAATTAAGACACATTTCTGGGCATGCGGCCGATGTCTACAGTTGATCTTGAACCCTAGTCTGATTAGCATGCAAGCGTTTAATCAAAGCAGAATTGTATCCATGGGTTTCAGAATTATGAAAAGCTGTTGCCAAAAGGAATTCAAGGACCCATATTACACAAACATTGACTCTTGGGAGCTTTAAGTCATGCTAGAAAGATGTTACCTCCTCAAAAACATGCCCAGAGTTGTGTTTGTTTCATTCACACATGTTTAAGTCATCCTTTATTAGTGTGTCTACATTTCCAAAGCTCAAAATGCCTAAATATTCAGGATTATAAACATGTAAATAAATATATGTTTTTGACAAGGAAACAATATTATAACATAAATCAGAAAATAGCATAGGTTAACGATAATAAAAATGGCATCATATAAGAAGAAGCTGAAATAAATAAGTACCCACAATTCAGTCTTGGAAAGATGCTACATAGCCCTATTTTCTACTTTATCCATTTTTATCATCTGGGACCTCTATCTCCCTGTAGAGAGCCACAGTGTCCCTCGGATTATGGATGATTGAATTTGCAAATCTCAATCATTACCATTATTAGATTAGGAACAATGTCCACACAAGTCTGAATTTCATTTTGGTGAAATTAATGGAAATGTAGACCACCAAGAGCCTGTCACGTGGTCAGCTCCGAGAGGCTTAGAGATCGTATTGACTTTTAAGTAATGAGCCCACTGAAGATGCATGAGCAAAGCATTAACATGTCACAAATTGGATTAACGCAGAGTTTCAGGACAAAAAAAAAAAAAAGCTGAAGTATTTATTGACTGGGGCTTTGTAATGAGATCCTTCCAATACACCAATTTTGATCTATGTAACATTTGAGCTTGAGATTCTGCTTTGCTGTGAGTGACAGAAAAGCAAATGCCTAGAAAAAAATAATATTATGATTATGATATTGTGGCTGATGATTATTGGTTATATTATTGAAGTATTGAACCATTACTCCTGATCTATTTGCTTTGAGAAATGGATGACTTATTGAACGATTTCAGTGCATCATTTCAAGTCGGTTGTTGCCAGAGGACCGTAGAACCATTTGTTACAAGAGCTGGATCTTCTAGAATTGAGAAATAATAATTAAAACAAAAGGCAAGTGCATTTCAGTTCTCAGTTTTGGTTGCTAAAAGGGGAGGAGAAATACCTTTCCAACAGCTTGAAGAACTCCTTGTAGAACATCTTGGTCACATCTTAGACTGAGTTGAGGCCCTCAGTTTGTCTTCTGCAAAGGTAAAACAAATGGTAATGCGGGCATTGCAAATGTCATATTTTGAGATCCATAAACTGTATCTACAAGTCATCAAATATAACTAGAACAGGACAAAACCAAGTGTACATCAGGACTAAACCAGAATCAAACCAAGGCCGAAGCAGGACAAGTGTGAACACAGCCATAGCATTGACTGTTGTGTACACAGCAAAGTCTCTGTCAGGCTATTTGTACATCTGCTCAAAGAGATCTAAAGCTCTTCAAGACTGATGCTGGGTTCTTGTATGGGTTCAGGGTTAGGGTATCATGATCTAACATATGGAAATCAAATCAAAAAGTTTGTTGGGTTTTTTTTTTTTTTTTTTTTTTTTTTTTCCAGTGGAGAGAGTCTTATTGTGTGATTTTTGTATCAGATTATTGTATGGATAGATGTGGATGGTGCCTACATGTGAATGCTGTGAACAATATAAAATGACAGGATCAGATTCCAGATAAAAGGCTTTCTAAATATCTTCTGCAAATCAACAACAAAATTGCTGCTACAAGAATGGACCTCACCGCTCAGTTCTATCGGCATCCAGAAATCGCAACAGCCAAGGTCATCCTATAAGAACCCTCACAGGAGCAAAGGAAGGAGGAGGAGCTGATCAAAACCTAAAGAGACATGGCTGCTAGAAACTGATGTTGGTTTCATATCCAGGCTAGCATATGGGCAGCCTAAGTAATGTAAAGATACACAATCTCTTTACCATTTATGCAAAAAAGTCTGTTCATTTACAACTTGAATCCCTATTGTCACTATATATGCATAACTAATGTAGTGTTTTTAAACAATTATTCCATAAACAGATGAAGATCTCTGGACACAATATAATTTAAATGTATCCGAGGCTGGACTGGAGCTGGTTTTAAGAGCGGCCTGATCAGTGGGCAGCATCTGTAAAGCAGATGATAATGTAGAATAATATTCATTGGAGTGCAGGCTGGTGTGAAATGGCCTGATAAGATGAGACTGTTGACACACCTGCTGATCACCAACAGTAATCCCGCCATTTTATAGAGCTTCTTTGCCTTATCATAGGGGATTGTGGGAGCTACTGCACGGAACAGACTATTTACTGAAGGCGCACTCACTCATAATAACTACAGGGGGACGTGCACTGTAAAGTTGAGCACATGTCTAAGAACAGTTGAATGTTTTATATGGGCAAACACGGATTCACATTTTGTACATTTTTTAGACTGCAATAGTGTATTTTAGGTTGTTTTATTTATTTTAATTAATATCATGTAAGATTTAAATTAAATGATAAATTAAATGTTTTCTCTAAGGACCAGTCACCCATTCGCACACACATTCATAGACCAGCGTATGCAGACACATTGGGGGTTAAGTGTCTTGCCAAAGAACACAGCAATATTCACGAGTGGGAGCTGTCATTAACCAGTGAGCCAGCAGGCTAGTGGATCTTACTGCTCTACAATGTTTTTACTTTACCACCATAGTTAAGTTGCAACTCATTTTATGTAAAGACAATTTAAAGCTTTATATTCAGTATATATATATATATATATATATATATATATATATATATATATATATATATATATATATATATATATATATATATATATATATATATTAAAAAAAAAGAAAAAAAAAAAACTTGCTAACTGTTGTGGGTTCTTATTGAAGAAAAAGAAGTAATCAAAAATAGTGTTGGTGATTTTATTCCCAAAAGAATAGATAGGATTTATTTACAGCCTGTAGCAGCCCTTGGATAGCTCTGGTGCTGGTGCTCGCAGTGCACACAGATCTTCTCCTTAACAGACACTGCCTCTGGGGTGGTGAAAGGCCCCTTTAATAGTATGAGGCCCCTCCCCCAAATCAATTTTTAAAAAAAAGCTAATTTCTCTAACAATAGAAATAGATACACCCCCCTTTAAAATAGAATGATCATAGACACTACCATAAACAAACATATCCTAATAATAGGCTTTAAGCACAGATGGGGAAAAATATATATTATGCGGTGGGCATGGAAAAAAGTTTGGAAATGGAACAATGGATTTGGCGAGAGGAATGTTTGAGCAGAAATGTGTGCGCAACCCTGACTGTTGAGATGGCTATGTGAGGAAACCTCAGAGATAGCGGTAAATGGCCCAGTAAGTGAAATTGTTTGTTTGTTTTTTTTTGTTTTTTTTGGCTTGGTGTGCATGTATGAACTTCCTGAACTTGCTGACTGGACTACAACGTCACAGTAACACTATCGTCATCATAACATAACAATAAAATAACTATTAATGTACTGAATTACAAATCTAACACAACTTAAGAGCAATCTGTGAGAGATATAACAATTAAAACTGAAAATTTGCCACAAATAGACATTTGATAATAACCTTATGATGTTGGATTTAAATTTTCAGGCCATTTTGGAGCAGATAATGAACTGCCTTTGAAATTTGGCTTGTGTTCCGCAGAGTTTAGACAGTAATGGAATCATATTGATCAAACTGAGAGAGGAGAGCGGCTTGTCCAAACTGAGGCTGTCTTTAATAGTAATAAGAGCTCCATGGAGCAGACAGTGACCTGCTGTCCACTGAGCTGAGGCTGGAGCTGCTGATACAGAGGCCATAGGCACACACTGTGAACAAGTGATTAATGAGCGCACCGCTCTATTGTTCTGCTGCCTAAAGATTTCTTGTCGTTCACTTCATTAAACTGTGTGATCAAGTGATTTTTCAGAGAGGAGCAGAGAGCAGGGTGAGACCAGCTGCTTTAATGTTGGACAGAGCAAGTTTTAACTAAAAATTCAGCCATGCACCTATCACATGTCCTTGTAATGGCAAGAAAAACACATAATACACAGGCTAAGTTTGATTAAATAATGATCCGCTTTGTTTTTCAACAGGCAACTGCCAGACTGATATTACAGAGCTAAAAAGGTTAGCTTCTATAATATTGATCTAGAATGGCATTTCATTTCAGTCGTTTGGGAAGAGGAGGGACACCCCGCAGAGCCTTAGCCAATCACAGCAGCTAATTAGCTGAACAGCAAAATTCTACGATAACAAAACAATATTGAATTTGCTGCAAAACAATTTCCCCACAGGGAAAAATAAAGTTTTCTGTCTATCTACAATAATGTAGCATGATACCTGACAGTTTTTATTCCTGAAACCTTGTTAGCAATTCTGCAAAAGTTGTCCAGACTCAAAAGGCTGGATGT
This sequence comes from Boleophthalmus pectinirostris, assembly GCF_026225935.1. Classification (NCBI taxonomy): domain Eukaryota; kingdom Metazoa; phylum Chordata; class Actinopteri; order Gobiiformes; family Gobiidae; genus Boleophthalmus; species Boleophthalmus pectinirostris. The sequence goes on from NW_026571404.1 coordinate 19,689,200, forward strand.
ACAGGGTGGATTATAGACAATCCATCTTTCTATGCAATGTCAATCTGTAGTGATTGTGTTGTCATAAATGCACACACCAATGTCAGTGTATAATTGGCATAATTCTGTGTTGTTTTCCCATGGGCCTATTTCATGTTGAAACACTGGACATAAAATCTGAATCCAACTCTGAAGGGTTGTGTTTTCTCATAAGCAAATGTTTTACAAAGTTGTAAAATAACTAAATGCTAATGTTCATACAGAGCATTGTTCTGACCTAAACCACAGGGAGGTGGTGTGAGCATGCAGTGAGACTGTGACTGCATTCGGGGGTTCCTCTGGGATCCCTTCATGACACAGGATGTTGTGGGATGTTGTTCCATTTAGAGAAGTTGTCCCATATAGTTGTATTACCAAAGAGATTTCATTGTGTGTGGAAACATTTGAAATGCCATTTATGTCCCTAAAGTAGGTTACAGATATAGGGCAGGTTCACAGTGTGCCTTCTCAAACCAGAGACATGCTGATGCAGACAATGTTACTTGTTTTCCTAAAAGGCAGAGGATTTGGGACTCTTACCTCCTTGTAAAGATGTAGCTCTTACTATTGCAATACTCTGTTCTTTCCACACATGAACACTGTGTCACAAGTAGTGAATCTCAAAGCACCAAGAGTGAATGACTTAATAGTTGTCTGTCTGATGAATGAATGAATGGATGAAGAATGATAATGACTTTGTACTTAGTGCCAAATACACTCTAAACATGTGGATGGCATTTCACTTGCACAGCTCATATATCAATAACCCCACATGAAACATCCATGAAACAATTCAACACATGCATGACTCAACATGATGCATCATCTGAACTTCAGTTCTGCTTTAAGATCATATTAATAAACATGCAGTTCCTCCTCTGTGTACAGCCTGCTATCTATTTAATGACTTGGTTTACAATGTAGCTGTGTGCACATTAAAAGCACTATATTATGCAAAATTGTCTCTTGTGAGCTTTTAGCCATGTTTTAAAGCTGATACCTGATCAAAAGCATACCCAGAGTTGTGTTTTGTTTCATTCACACATGTTTAAGTAACCTTTTATTATTAGTCTGTCTCCAAAACTCAAAATGCTCTATTACACCTTGTGATGTGATGAAGTAGTAGCTTTCAGTTTAACATGTGCTTTTTAAATTTAGTAGAGATATGCAGTTCCAGGAGTGATATTATCCAAATGATTCTAATGAAGGTGTGTGGAGTTTAAAAACACAGTGGAGCACTTTCTGTACTATTATATGACATCACACAGTTGAACAGAGTATCAGAAAATGGTGCATATGAGCCCTTTAAGACTGGTGTCAAGAAAAAAACAACCATAGAAGCACATTATATGCATCTTCAAAAGTCAGTGTCATCAAAGGACTGGTCATCCGTGGGTCAGCTGGATTGGTTCTTATCAGCGAGACTTCACTTTCCTTGTATTAGTGGATAAATTATTTTACATGCCTCAATAACCCACTGTATTAAGACAAGGATTTAACTTTGGTCCCTTGAAGATTAGAAAAGACTCAAGCAAATTGGAAAAATATATTCTGTGTCAATCTTAGGAGAGAGGACATTCAGAGGACATGGACAGTACAGCTGTAAGAATGTTGTCTGTTTGCATCGTATTATTGGAAGAGCTTGACCATTATGATAAAGTTGATAGTAAATTCTAAAAAAAAATATTACAAAACTGATGAATCTACTTGATGGGATTTGGATTAAAATTACATCAAGTTATGGATGCAATTTTGGAGACTTCAAAAATGTAAGGTGTCCTATAGAATGTCCCATATTATGTTATCAGTATCGGGAGTAACACTAACGTTATAAAAGTAACTAATTACTGTAACGCATTTGTATTTGCCGTCTCGCAGTAATGTAATAGATTCATCAGATTCATCAGGTTTCACTTTGTAGAAACCGGCTGACCTTGCAACATTAGACTTTGTTTGCTCGACGGTAGGCGGATACTTTTTTCATTTAACCACTCACTGCTATTTGGTCATTACGTATGTAACTAACTGGTATATTAAGCTTTTCCCAAATAGGTAGGAAGAAGGGCAATAACATCTTTCCCCTTCATGAAATTCACCAAACGTTCTTTTTATTCTGGCTTTAAATCCTCAAAATCGTTGCCAACACAGAATGTATGGCTCTTCACTGACTGGCTGGTGCTCAAACTGGTACTTCCGGGGATTTTTGCAAACCGTCTAGTGTGTTCTGATTTCTGACCTGGTCACTGGAGAGAAATTAAATTGAGCAGAGGCACTAGGTGGCACCAGCCTGGCTAATAATGTAAGGCATTACAGGGAAATAAAAAAAAAAATATTTTACTTGGTACAAATGTCAGTAACGTGTGTTACAGTGCATTTTTAACCTGGATTTTTCATTTTTCTTCATACAAATTTGCTAAAATCACCATATCAGCAGCAGTGAAACGCCATTGTTACGGTTCCGAATGTCGTGAAGAACCAGGAGGTGCGCCCACGTAGATGGTTGGGTAACTGCAAGTGAAAGTTCAGTTCTGGTTCGGTCCTGGTTTAGTTCTGGTTCAGTCCATATACGCCGCAAAAGTTCAGCATGTAGTGTGATGCCTTACATTTTAATGCAGTAATATTGTAATGTTACGAATTACTTTGAAATGACAGTAACAAGTAATAAATAACACATTACAGCTTTGAAGTAACTTGCCCAACAGTGCATGTTATATTAAAGGTCCTAAATTATGCAAAATCATCGCTTGTGAGCTCTTACCCATGTTAGAATGTCCTCAGAAACATACCTGGAGTTGTTTTGTTTCATTCACAAATGTTAACATGCATAACACTGCATATTAGTCTATCTACACCTTGTGATGTCAGGAAGTGCCTAGAATCCAACCTAAAGATGCAGGGTTTGTGTGTTAAACATGTGTGAATGAAACAAAAGACAACACAACAGCAGGTATGTTTGTGATGAGGAAACAGCATCATAACACACATCAAAAATAGCATAATATGGCCCCTTTGATGATTAAGGCGCCATGGCAACAGTTCTAGTGTTCACGACTTGAAAACCCTTGTATAAATGAAAGAAGACTGGCAGCTTATTAGTGTAAAAAAATAGATAATGACATATTTGGTCCACATTATATTTGTCGTCAGCACTGAAATGCCATACCATGCAATTTACTAATTTAAATTAACATCTGTGGAGTAAACGCTTGCTGCATCTGAGAGCTTTTACTTGACGTGATGAAATATTACCCAAAATGCACCAGTCTCACCTGAGTCCTTATTTTTTCCACAAAAGGGAGTGAAGCGCGAGGATTTCCCTGTTCTCGTCAAACTGCCAACCATCACCGGGGAGCATACTTCATTAACCACTGCGATGGCGGAGAGAAGGTAGCATTTTCCAGACAGCAGGCACAAATCTGAAGCCCCACGAATACCCACAATGCATTACACTGAATAGGCTTGTCACTCCTGTCCGGGTTCATTTCCTTTTAAGCGTGAGCCCAAGTCAATCAAAGCAAATGAGCTGCAAAACCCCCAGCTATTATTTATCACTTTTTCCAGTTGGGGTTGGTTTATCACAACCTCTCCACTCTGTTTGAAAGGCATACATATTAAACAGGTCAGAGTATAGCCCACTTTTCCACGCACGTACTTGTTCAAACCTTCATGTATCTAATCATAATAATAGTGTTACTGTGATGTATGCTGGACATTCTTCGGTCTGTAGTGGGCAATTGTGTTGTCTGTCTGTCTATGGCTATGTTCAGACTGCAGGGTTTAATGTTCAATTCAGATTTTTTTGTGAAATTCGATATTTTCATTTAAATGCGACTTGTATGTGATTTCCAGTGTGAACTTTAAATGCCCCAAGTGTCCTGCATGCACATTGGAGGACATGATGATGGCATACACAGTGAGCGTGCGCAGTGTTCACGGAAGTAGCCTAAACGCTGGGCTTGTCTCCCAAAATACAGTCCAGTTCTTCGTAAAATGGACAGGTTACACAGTCACAGCCGCTTTGTTTGTTTGAGACTTTAGCCTCCTTGTATTTGGCTCGCAGGCTCTTAATTTTTTTGTTGATACTGGAGCCAGGAACGCCTATAGTCATGCTTTTTTTTTTTTGTCTCGTCTTTGGCAATCATTTCAAAAACCGACCAGTTCCGATAAGACCCCTCCAATTTGGCCTGAATACAGTGATCCCACCATATATGAATAAACTCACTAACCTCACTTTACCTACATTGACTAGACTCTGAGCTTGATGTGCTGGTCAGATGAACGCGACCTGGCCGTTCAGACTGAAGTTGCATGTCAAAATATTGGATATGTATCGATTTTTGGAGCACATATCCAAGTGGCCTGGGTCGCAATTGAAAAAATCTGAAACACTGTCATTAAAAAGTCAGATACAGCTAACATAGAAGTGAAAATATCAGATCTGGGTCACTTCAGGCTGCAGTTTGAAAGTAGCCTATGATAGTTATTTTGCCTTATTAAAGTTCAGGTCTGGGAGCTTTAAAGATCCTATATTACACAAGCTGGACTTGTGTGAGCTTTACGTCATGTTATAATGCTGTTACCTCCTCAAAAACATACCTGGACTTATGTTTTGTTTCATTCACACATGTTTGAGTAATCCTTTATTATTATTAGTCTATTTACATCTCTAACGCTCAAAATGCTCAGTTCCACCTTGTCATAAAGCAGTACTTTTAAATTTAACAGCTACTTTTTTTGTTCAGTAGATTGGTCATTCCAGGTCTGAAATTATGTTCAGTATGAGAGAGGAACACAGCCTAAAAGTGCAGGATTTGTGTGTTAAACATGTGTGAGAAAATATTGTAATATTGGTCCTTTAATGTAATTGCACAATACACTTTTTTGTTTTTTCAGGCCAAATATTCCTTCCGATTGGAGGATTTTATTAAGAATTTACCCCATTCAAAACAACTATTTGACCACAGTTATGGAGTTACTTTACCTTACAGTTACTTTATTTTTTCTTGCTGTTTTTATTCCATAGCTTGGAGGTAGTAAAAAGGAAGGAATAGGCCAGTTATCAGTACAGTATTTGAATCATGGACATACATGTTTCTTTAGAAATCCATTGTTGACAAAGAACTCAGCAGCTCTATGACACAAGGCCGGTAACAGAACAATGAAAACACCAGACATATTCTGTACGGACATTACATTCTATTCTCTTACATAACACAACATCCTATTATCACTTACTTCTATTCAGTGCATTAAGAAAGGGCTCCGCTTCACTGGCACATGTGCCATTCACTGATGTTCTGCATGTGGAGAACAGTGATCATTTGAGTCTATGATGGTCTCAAAACATCACATGCTATTATGACAAAGCAAGGGAGAACTTAATATTTTCACAAAACATCAGTGGACACAAGTGCTTTCAGACCCCTTTTTTCACCAAGCTAAAAAGTACTACTATATAAATGAGCACTTATAAGTAATTGGTAGTTTTCAGATTGTAGAATGTGTTATTTTGTATACTCCCAGAGGTTGGGGGTTGGGCATGAAATATCCAAAAAGGTAAATTCACAAATGTTGAAGCAGATAATTTCTATTAGTAACTTAAGTCAAAATCTCAGTCTATTACAACACAATCTGCATTTTAACAATTTTCATTTTAGCTGTCCCCATTCTATATTAGATGTCATTGACCTATAAGACATGATGTCTTCTGAAACCCAGCAATAATGGGATAAGCATTTGAATTATGGTCACTATTTCCATCAAGGTTGAAACAGCAATGCATGTGTTTTATGATGACTGAAATAGTTTAACAAAGCCTTTTCTGTTGGAGGAAAAACTTTTCAAGGAAGCACTGAGAAGAAAATTGTCTAAATTCATATGGAACAAGACATTTCCAAATGGTGATAGTAATTACCTCTTCCCAATTTGTACTTGTGAATTTATAATGTCATTACAGGAAGGGAGGGCTCTCATTGGGTGGAAACAGAAATGCTAATATTATCTTCCAATTAAAATGCGTTGACAATATCTATAAAATGGATTATGACTTTAAAGACTGGGTATGCTTCCTTTTAAAATATTTAATTTCCCATCGTTCTAATGAAGGGCTTTTCTGGAGGTAATGAGCATCTGTCAGCAGCAGCAGCCTGCAGCAGGAGAGAGGCAGGGACATGTCCACACTCAACACTGAATACATGCAAACACAAAACACAATGTGGACAGCCATTTCTGTGTATAACGCATGATCTAGTAAGACATACAACTGTACAGCATGACACTTATGTACAATATATGCGACATTCTGTTTATATCATCAGAAAAGTGGTAACTACTGAATATCTTGCATTTTGTATGTACAGTCAGTAGGTGTTTGCCATTAGTCAAACATACCTCAGTGTATAATTAGCAGGGGTGTAACGATATCCAAGTCTCAAGACACGATACCATCATGATATGAACCTTATGGTATGATATTTATTGAGATATCATGGGACAGCTCACAATTTGGGATGTAACAATATCAAAATCTCTCGGTATGACATTTTCACAATATACATCTCACGGTATGATATTTATTGAGATATTTTCTAGAGGTTAAGAAAACTGTGAATATGCTACTTTTTTCTCTTAAAATGCCTTGACAAGATTTAACCCAAAGAACTAAGAGTTAAAAGTTCTTAAAACTGTTATTTCTTCTCGTAGTCTACACTAAAATGGAGCAAAGAATCATGGTCTGTGTCATTTTCTCTTTCTTTTTTTTTTTTTTTAGCTACTGCTGCACCATAACTCTTAATTTAAGCAAAGAGACTTGTAATTCGATATATTGTAATGGTCCACAATATTATTGTGAGAATGATGATACGATATCACGATATTTCAGTTATTGTTACATCCCTAATAATTAGAATTGCTAAGTCAGACAAATAGATGGATAGATATTGATATTGATCTCAAAGGAAGTTCAAAGTTCAGAAGCAACACAGCGCCAAACATTGCAACTTAGAAAAGAAATATGTATGTTAAAGAGGACACATGAAGTGTTTTAATGACTACACTACATCAAATGTAGGTTCAAATACAGGACAATACAGGATTAGTGCAAGAGTCACTCAAATTAAACTTGGAGTAAGTTAATGGTGAAGGAAAGCCATTCAAATGTGGTTGAAAGCTGTGAATGCTGGTTGATCTGCTTGTCCAATTTTCTAGCTTTTTGTTGGTAAAATAAACAATTTTGTTACCACCCTGCGAGGCTACAGCTGCTATGATTTTGGATTCTACAAAAAAAATCAATTGAACTGAAAGCTCATAAAAGTGAATGTTGCATGATATGTCTCATTCATCTCTCTCGCTGTGCACTTCTATGCTGTGTATAAACAAACTTAGTCTTCTATCCAATGTGAATGCATCTTCAGATCTACCTCCTCTGTTTCTCTCTCCCATCTTCAGACCTCACTGGTGATGGGCAGAGAAGCTCCTGCAGATGAAGTTGAAGCTATAGTTAAACACAGAGGCCTTTGAACATTCTCCAGAGAGACCTGTGCTGGATTTGGGTTGGATTTGTTGAACCGGGCTCTAGCTCTCATACAGTCTTTCACATGCTCCTTATCTGTAGTCCCAGGATGTTTTTGAGGACACTGGAGAATCATCCTCTTTTTACTAATTCAGCTGTTTTTTAGACTGTACACTATGGAATCTGCCAATCTCTAGTAATATTGATTCTCTTAGCAACCTTGCACTTGGAGCTACTTGTTGTCTTTCTGAGTAAATTTCTGGTGTAGATGGTGTAGATTTAAATTTATTTTTTCTTTTATTATTTCTCAAGGTGCATTTTGTTACTTTTCTGGTGGAGGGTCCATGACTTGCTTGTTTCTATAGACATGTTACTGTTCTGTTTCACAGTATAACAATAAACAGCTCTACCTTACATTTATTCAATTACAGTTGGCTTTATAGCTCAAAAATATCAAGAAAAACAGGCATTCTGACTGTGAGTGGGTTTGCGTCTTCTCAGATCTCACCTGTAACTTGGTCTGGTTTGGTCTTCATGAAGATTGGAAGGTTGAAACATACCAGACAAAGCAATAACATTTCCATGGATAAAAAAATAAATAAATTGATGGATCTTCCACCAGAAGTTACACAATGCAATGTGAATAAGTTGGACTATTCTAAATACATTGCACACTCACAACAAGACACAGAGCAAGTGACTTTGGCTGCAGCCCAAAGTCTTTTAAAAAACAATAAATCTATATTCATTTATGTAGGAACGTCAGAGTAGCATGACTCCCCTTTGCCAAGGTTCACCCACTCCCCTGTACTGGGACACATCCTCATTTAAATAAATTAGCAGGAGTCAAGCCTGGCTTTAATGTGCACCCACTAATGACATGCCAAGGTTAAAGTGAGGAGTCAGCCATTGATTTGTACAGTCTGCTTTCTATGGATGTAATGAGGATCAAGGAGTGGTCAGCATTATAAGCCCCACACTGGGAAATAGCCATGAGTGGAAATACAAAATGAGCTTGATTTGAATCTGATTAAAAAACATTGCAATCTGGCAGGATTACAAACCACAACAAATTAATGAGCAAACTTGATCATCAATGATTAAGAATATTGTGAATTAAATACTAACAAAAGCCAGCAGGTCAGACAAATCCCTAAAAGAGCCAAAACATGCATTTAATTCAACCTCTGTACCAGAGATTTTGTTGGATGAAGCCAGAGCATTTGTGTGTTTCCAAAAATAAATTTAAATTTAATTATTGGAAAAAAGGCGTCATGCCAGATGCCTTTCTCGGCACACCCTTCCCAATCATCTACTCGGACAGTAATACTATTCGGCTCTTCACACACTGATATTTGCATTGCATATTATTGTTGTGTCCCTGGGCAAGACACCTTATCTGTTGTGTATAGATGAATATGATGGTGTAATTGAGATTTTGGTGGTGGCCACAGATGTAGTTGGCACAGAATGACTGCCCCATTTCTGTCTGTCTGCTCAGCGGCGACTGGGGGATCGCTTTGCCACCACTATGAAGTTTTTTGGGGCGCTGTCAAAACACAGACATCTTATTTAAATATACTGTGTCACCTTTTCCCATATATTTATTCTGTGCTGATTCTATACACAGATAATTTCAGTGTTTTCTAAACTGCTGGTGGTATTCATATTCTTGCATGTAATTATGTCATAGTTACAGATGGGGGGCAAGAGACACTTTTCTATTGATTATATTTTACTTTGTCATTAAAGGTGTATTGCACAACTTTTCAGGTGGAGGGTCTGCTACCTGCTTGTCTCCATGGAGATGTTTTTGCTTCTCCTGGAATGTCACATGGTATGGGATTAAACCCATTTATCTAGCATTTATTCATTATGGGTGTTTCTATTGCTCAAAAATACAGTTATTCTCTCTGTGAGGAGGGTTGCCTCTCCACAGATCTGACCTGTAATGAGGCCTAGAGTAGTCTCCTTTGAGATAATGTATTAAATAATATTGGCCTATAGAATGTTGTGATGTCATCTGAAACAAAGCAGTTTAGTTTATTTAAATACACAATGTCAGATTATTATTATATATATATATTTTTTTTATTGAGTCACCATATTCTTTATTTGAGTGAGGGATTATGCGTCCTCATTGTTGATGTTGCACTCGACTAAAGAGAGTCTTGTGAGGTTTTTTAATGAGGCACATCTGTTTTCCAAAGCCCTGTCTGTTAGCATGAGCTGATATTGAGATTAGCTCTGGAGCCTGGATGGAGTGACAAAGTGCTCTCAGATAAAGGCCTGCAGAGGATTATTCAATCAATCACCTGTAGCCATATCTCTTACAGCACGTCTCGGAAGACACAGGAAGTAGTCCGTTCCACAAGGGATGAATGCTGGGAAAAAACAGGGTCACAGGAGTTCGCTAAGCTCCCCTTCAGCAGCCAGTGTAATTATAGGAGATAGGAGCAGTGTGTGCATGTCAATTCACTGTTTCATTTACACGTGTGAATGTATGAAACACAAACCCTGCATGTTCAGGCTGAGCTTCTCAAATGGAAAACTCTCCATTGAACCTTGTGATGTCATAAGGTAAAACAGAAAGAGCTCCACTGTGTTTTTAAACTCCATACACCTTCACTAGAATCAGTGGATTGGGGGGGGATTGTTATTATGTAGCATACAGACTCTAGTGGTCCGCTTTCACACCGGCAAACGAGCCTAAATTGGTTTGCGCTTTCGTGGCCTGGTACCAAACGACCCAGGTCCCAGTACCAGTCCCCTGCCTGGGGGTTAGGGACCCCTGATTTGGATGATTTCAGCCCTGGAATTACCTTTTTCTACTAAACAAAAGGTAAGATGTAGCTGCTAACTTGCAAACTACCACTACATGACATCACAAGGTGGCTCTCAACATTTTAAGATTTGGGAATGCAGACTTTTTAATAATCCAGGATTACTCAAACATGTGTGGATGAAACAAAATACAATTCCAGGTATGTTTTTGATGAAGTAACAACATAACATGCATTAAAGCTCACAAGAGTCAATTGTGCATAATATTGGACCTTTAATCTATTGAAATCTCATTTCACATATAGTAAGTCTCTAAATTACCATCGCAGACAGACAGCAATTACTCTGAATGCATGGATAAAATGTGCCTTAATATCTGTTAACAGTATTCTAAGTGTAATTTTGCATTTACAGTGGAGAAGGGGGAAGCAGGCCCTAATATGTCATACATGATTGATAAAGTCTGAGAGCCTGCTGAGAGTGCATCAGGGAGAGGAGAGATTAAGGCCTCACTCAGCACTAACAGCAGGAAATTATGCCCCAATCTTATGGAGCTGAAAATATAAGGCTTTAACTTCAAATAAAAATCTCCGCTCTGGGTCACACCATTATGATATGATTAATCGTCGTGGCATTTAATTTACTGATGAAATGTTTTCTCTTGGCCGGACAAAAGCTCCATTTATCTTCAGTTTCAAAGATGAGATGTATTAGAATGATCTCGCTCTGATTTTATTGGGTTGTGTTTCACTGCACAACAGATGCACGCTATAAATGGTGGATAATGTGTGATAAAATTGGAAGGTAAATATACATGGTGACCTTTAAAGGGTGAAAAACACAAAGTCGATAGATGATGTGGTGTGATATCAAAATAAAACAAGAAACCTTTGACAACAGTAATACATTAAAGTAGATGATAGATAGGCATCCATGTGTCCCTACACTACTGTATTGCCATTACAAAAGGTCTTAGAGCTGGTGCACCCATTTTTCTTGTAAGTAATTTGTATGAATATGTTATGAAAGCATGACTATTTGACAAAATCAGGCCACTGGACACTGCAGTCTAATTATAAACCCTGATATGTCACATTGACATCTGAAAAAACTGTTCTAAAGCTATGAATGCTCGAAGAGAGTTAAACGGTCATATATTATACAAAATTGACTCATGTAAGGTTTAAGCCATGTTCTAATGTTTTTACCTCCTCAAAAACTCACCTGAAGTAGTGTTTTGTTTCATTCACACATGTTTAAATAACATTTTATTATTAGTCTGGCTACATCTCCAAAGCTCAAAATGCTCTGTTCCACCTTATGATGTCATGTAGTGGTAGTTTTCAAGTTAATAGCTACCCTTGATGTTTAGTTGAGTATAGATTGGTAACTGAGGTGCAGAAATTATCCAAATGATTCTAGTGAAGGTGTATGGAGTTTAAAAACAGTGGAACACTTCCTGTATTACCACATGACATCACAAGGTGGAAAAAAATGTCTTCTGTTTGAGAGAAGAACTCTGCAGAATGTGTGTGTTAAACATGTGTGAAACAAAACACAACTCCAGGTATGTTTATGATCAGGAAACAACATTATAACATAGATCAGAAAATTGTGTAATATGGGCCCTTTAATGTATATGAGTGCTATATGTTCTAAGATTTCTGAGAGCTGATTTTGGGTGCATTCACTGGTCATGATGTGATCCTAAAACAGTTTTGAGCTCATATTGGTCCTGTTCTTGTCCTTGTTTAGTCGTGATCTAATCCAGATTTAGTTTTGGGTTTAGTCCCAATTTTGCTGTGGGGAATGTGAAGTGTAAAGGCATCCAGAGTTGCTGGTAGTCAAAGAAGAAGCTATATTAGTAGAGATGTCACAATAACCGAAATATCGTTGTACCGTATTGTCAAAGTTCTCACAATAATATCGTGGGCCATCACAGTATGTATCGAATTACAAGTCTCTTTGCTTAAATGGAGAGTTATGGCGCAGGAATAGCTAAAAAAAAATAAAAAAAACACAGAGGGAACTACATAGACCATGATCCTGTGCTCCATTTCAGTGCAGACTACAAGAAGAAATAACATTTATAAGAACTTTTAAGTCTTAGTTCTTTGGATTAAGTTTTGTCAAGGCATTTTAAGAGGAAAAAGTAGCAAAATATTGCAATAAATATCATACCATGAGGTTCATACCGTGACGATATCGTATCGTGAGACTTGGATAGCGTTACACCCCTGTATATTAGTGTTGGAAAAAATAAAGAATGAATATACATTATGAATGATAATACAAGATGTAAATTAAAGGTTGATTTGAGCCTTTACAACTATGGCCCTTGCAAAGACTCATAAATTCACTGTAATTTACTGTGTGCAGTTTAGACCCTTTTAGTGCCATTTATGTTTAAAAATAAAATGACCCAGAACAGGCTGTAATGTTTAGGAGCCCTTCAAACGAATGATTGTCAAACATTAATGCTTTCTCAGAGTAAAATACTTTTAATGTATTCTTCAGAGACTCGCTGACGTATTATTGCAGAATAGATGATAGCGGATCGTGCGAATATGACTAACACTGGCTATTCCGTATCGATCCTCGCACTTTCAATGGCGGGGTCCTTGTTACAAATAGCAACAATTGGGGCCTCTGAATTCATCTCAGACTACAGCTATTTTCACTATTGAACTTTACATCATCTTTTCTGAAAAAGGGAGAGCAGATTGGCTTTGTAATGGAGGAGTCCTATTGATCCCTGGTTGCATTGATTTCCTCTTTTTTGTCCACGGCAAGGATGCAGAGAGGATAGGAGGTAGGGGGCACAGGAGCTGGAGAAGGCCCCTCTCTGAATAAGAATGGTGGAAGCCTAGATGCTGTGCTGCATGTTCAATAGCTTCACTGGAGCATTGGCGGAGCTCTCCGGGGCTGGTGTATCTGCCCCTGACACAGAACAGCAGGTAAATTGTCCACACTTAATGAGACCTTGGAATTATTGGATTCCTGTCGACTTGACGCAAGAGACACGCCGGCTCTGTCTAAAAGCGCACTTAAAAGCTTCCTCCATTCCCGTCCTTACTGTACATGTGCCTGTAATATGGACAGATAGCAAGGGCGAGTAAGATGGAAGAGATCAGCGGTCGGATCAGTTCGGTTTTGAGGAGTAATATTGTTTTATATACGCCAAGGTTATTTTGAGAGGAGTTTTACTGACAGGAAATGAAAGAGATAAAATAACACCAGGTATAATACACAGTGAGAACTATAGCTTTGAAAATGTGCGTGGGAATATTTGACATTTGGAGATTTTTTGTTGTTGTTGTTTTTAGATTCAAGAATGTGATAATGTCCTAAAAATGACTGTATTACAACAAAAATCTTCATTTTAACAATCTTCATTTTAGCTGCATTCCATCTGTATCTGTAAAAATGTTGTCATGTCATCTGAAACCCAGTAATATTTGACTGCTTTTGACAATATGGGAGATTTGACAGAAAAATTACATATATGTAGTCCACAAAACTGTACATCACTTATGGAAAAAATGAACATGGATTTTCCAGTGGTAAAGATTTCACAGATAAAAACAAAATCTGAATACAGCTTAAGTTATTTTACAATTTTACTATGATATTATTCATAATTTGCTCTTATTTAACAATTCACACAATTTCTAATGAATTAACTTTTATATTATTTATATATTTATTTATTTATTTATTTTTTCTACTTGTTTTCCTTTTGTCTGTACATGTGGCACATCCACACGACAAGCATTGGATGTTATTGTCTGGTAGATAAGAACAACATACAATGGGGCTGAAACACAGTCCAGATAAGACCAGACAGTACACCATGTCTCCTTTTAGCTATTGAAAAAACAACTAGACATATGACACAAACGGAAAGATAATGTTTAAAAAATGATCTTAGATATTTATTTAGTTATATGTTGCATTGTTTATCAGAAAGGGAATCCAAGAAAATTGTTCAAAAGGCTGACGATTTTGCAGTTCACACAGATGGCACAACTCAGCAACATTTCAGTGTAATCTAAATGATCTTATTTTATCCCTAAATCAGCGTTTCTCACATGTGTGTGTGTGTGTGTGCGCATGCTGCCAACAATGGTTAAACTCCACCTCTGCATGACATTACACCTGCAGTATGAAGCTGATCGCTGTTTATTTGAGGTTAGAGCTCCATAGCAAAACGAGCACTACCATCTCAGTGATACTTTTCAGCACTACCATCTCAGTGATACTTTTCAGCACTACCATCTCAGTGATACTTTCTGACAAACTTTAAGATGTCAAGATGTTCCTTCTTGGTCTAGACTTTGGAGTTTAGTTCCATTTCAAATTGTGATGGACCAAAATCAAATAAGAGCTTAACCATTTTTTAGCCCCTATGACCCAGTGGGGGCAGTATGCAGCCTTCCTCTTGGGCCAGTGATATGGGGTGAGACCAGATCAGAGGTGCAGAGGAGGGGTTTGATTGACACATTTCTTCTCAGTAGCATCAAGTCTCTACAGTGGCTCTACATCATTTAAAACAGCCTAACTATGTGCTCCAAGAATTACACTATACTGAATAATTAACATTTATAACTTGTGCCAGTTTGACAGTCCAAAGTTGGAAGATGTAAATGTAGTTAACTGCAAAAACCTGACAAACAGTGACTGCAGTTCCATGCTCTCAAAATCAGATAAATATGACATTTTTGTAGTTATTTTTGTAGATTTTTAAAATTACATGTGAACCACCAAATCATCTCATTTATTTCTGATCATGGTTCCTTTGATTACTGATATCAGATTTTGCAGTTTACATGTCAGTCAAGTAATCTTAAAGGTCCAGAAATCAGATTTATGATCAGATTTTGGTGTGCGTGTCAACAAGGCCGCTGGTATTTTATTTAATTTTTTTCCCCTCTTGGTAGTTAATGTTGGTCTTTTTGACGTTATCCAAACACTGACATGGTGCTATATGTGCAAATGTACATCCTCCTCCTCTGGGTGTTCACGTTTTCACACCATGATATCAAGGCGGTAAAAATTACTACATGTTAAAAGTGTGCATAGAGATGTAGAGTGCGTACATGTGAACCACAGTTACACAGTACACCTTAGAAAATAGAATATAGGTGCAATATTAACAACTGCATATATTAAATGATTATTAACTTGTATTAAAGGTGCATTGCGTAACTCTTCTTGTGGAGGGTCTGTCAAATGTGTTTCTTCATGAAGATGTTATTGCTTTGTCTGGAATGTTTCACAGTATGGCATTAAACCTTTCTATTTTGACCAAACAAGATCAAGTTACATGTCAGATCTGTGGAGAAGCTAAAGTTTTTCTAGCTATTTTCATGCAGTAAAACGACCTGTAATTGAATAAAAGTAAGGTAGTTTAATGCCATAAATGTTGTATTGTGGAACATTCCAGGCGGAGCAATGATAAATTCATAGAAACAAGCAGGTGATGAACCCTCAAACAAAAAGTTACATAGTGCACCTTGAACATACAAACAAAGCAGCAACATCAATGTCATATTACTAATTTACTACTGTAATAATGCATACTAGAATTTCAAGAGCAAGTGCTTCTTAGAAAAGAGCAAGAGGGTTCAACTTCAAGGCTGACGTATGATCTTCTTACTATTTCTGTGTATTTTAAAGGCCAATTTTATGCTATTTTCTGATCTACACTACCGGTCAAAAGGTTTAGAATACCCTCATTTTTCCAGTTATTTATTGCAATTCAAGTCGTGCAAGTCCATTGAAGAGCTTGAAATGGTACAAAGGTAAGTACTGAACAGCCAGAGGTTAAAAAAAAAGATAAAAGATACAAAACACAAGTCCAAGCTCTGCCAAAACTGCCTCAGGAAAAAAGAACAAGATGGTGAGCTTGAAAACATGGAGTGTCCAGCACAGTCTCCAGTCTCGAGCTAGTTTGGGATGAACGGGACAGAAGAGTGAAAGCCAAGCAACCTACAAGTGCTACACATTTATGGGAACTTCTGCAACAGACTTGGGCAGAAATTTCTACAAAATATTTGATTTCTATTGTAAAAAGAACAAGCCACGAGTGTGTTCAGCTGTTATATTTGTAAAAAATTTTAACAAGTGTAGAAACTTTTGACCAGTAGCGTATATAATATAATATAATATAATATATAACTATAATATATTATAATGTTGTTTCCTCATCACAAACACACACAAATGCTGCATATTTAGGCTGGGTTTTTCCTCTCAAACTGAAACCACCTTCTGATGCCATGTGGTGCTACAGGAAGTGCTCCAGTGTGTTGTTAAACTCTATACACCTTCACTAGAATGGTTTGACTAATTTCAGCTCTGCAATTGCCGATCTCTACTGAACTAAAGGTAAAAGGTCACTTTAAAACTATCACATCATGGCATCACAAAACTAAAAAAAAGTGTGAATGAAACAACACAACTCCAGGCATGTTTTTGATGAGGTAACAACATTCTAGCATTGCCTTAAAGCTCACAAGAGTCAGTTTTGTTATTTCACAGCTGCTAGAGATTTGTGGACAAAGTATAAGAAAAAAACTACAGACATGCTTGCGACCTGCATTTCCAGGGCCACTTTACATTACCTGGAGATTCAGATGTGTGCATTGTTATTCTTCCATTCTAACATTACCATGTGTTTCTTGTGTGTGTGTAATATTGTCTGTAGATGACGGTGGTGATGTGATGCTCTCTGTTCCAGTCTAATGAGCCGGAGTTTGTTTACGCACACCTCTCTGGACAGTGCCAGCGCGGGGTCGACGTGAATGCCAGTGTTTTGATAAAGGTCAATGAGAGTGAGGCAGGTCTGTTCAAGTTTACCTACTTTAATTAGCTAAGCCTGTGTGCTCCTCGTCTCCTCCTGTAGCGTCAGTAGCCCTGGAGTGCACGAATGAGCAGGAGACAGACTGTATCACATGCATATATAGACAGAATTCTTAAATCATTGTGGGACAAGGTGCAGTACTTTATTATACCACTTTCATGTCCTATACCTAAGCTTTTTAGAGACGTGTTTCTGATACTGATTTAAAATAACAGTTTGAAGATCTTTTTGTGAATAAAGTTCATGCCACTGATACATTTACATTACATTTTTAATTTTTTTTTTTTTGTATTTTAGACTGTTGAGGAAGTCTAAACAAGTTCAGCATATCACCATATCAAGGCAGAAAATTCAGTCTCACCAAGAAACAGTTTCCATCAAATGAATTTAATTCAGATCCCGATACTGATTTCTATACTTTTGTTTGTCTGCCGATAGCTGGTGGCTCATATTAAAGGGACAGTTTGTAATTTTGGACATAGGGCCTCATTTCCTAGTTAGCCAGAGTGTTGGACACGTGTGGCGACAGTTTTTTAAATATTCCATCCAGTCCTTGTATTTGCAGAGGTCACTGGTGCTAGGCTAGTGCATGTCAATGGCCATAGTTAGCCTGCCACTAAAAACAGTCTTACCCACTCCACAAAGCACCTGAAGCAAATGTATTATTATGCCAGACTGTCGATGTAAATGTCTGTGTTGATAGAATAATGTCTGAAATAAAACTAACCTTGCATCGCATGAATCGTCGCATGTTGAGGGACTATTTTCTCATAAATCAGTCCGCCGCTGCCAGGAAGTATAACTCGCTGCTGCTGCTCAGACATAAATCCTTCAAATGCAAGGTTGGTTTTACTTTTAAAATTATTCTATCAACACAGACATTCACATCGACAGTCTGGCATTATAATTGTTTTGCATCGGGTGCTTTGTGGAGTGGGTAAGACTGTTTTTAGTGGCATGCTAACTATGGCCATTGACATGCACTAGTCTAGCACCAGCGACCTCTGCAAATACAAGGACTGGATGGAATATTTTAAAAAGTATCTCCAACACTCTGGCTCTCTAGGAAATGAGGCCCCATGTCCAAAAGTTTAAAAAAAAACTGTCCGTTTAACACCAATATTAATGGATACCACTGAAAACAGCATTTAAAAATGTATACAAATGTGTTATGTAAAATTTGTTTATAGTACAAGTAACTAGAGATGTAAATAAGAGTTCAAACATGAGACATTCTGGGCCAGCCACAACCAGTAAATAGTCTGTATGCAACTGTATCCAACCAGTATATCGGCTGAACCTGCCTTCATAGTTCGGTTTCACATATTTGCGTCAAAGAAGAACATTCACGGAAACCAATCTTTTAGCAATCTAGAAACCACTTTCAGTTAGCTCCATTTTCATTTGCACATCATTAAAACCCTATAGAACTGTATAAAGATTTCATTTAACACATTGAAAACACACTTTGTGACATAGAAGGTGGGCTTTGAGCTGCGGAGTCTCACTTACTGTATGCGCTCACTTCATTCGAACAGCTTCAGATGTGGGAACTGACTGAAGTGCTACAACATTTACAATTCAATATCACGTCTTTGTTTCCAGCTTCACGGCGTGGAGTGCCCTGCCGACAATGGAATATTCACAACACAACATCGGCCTAACAACTAAAATAAATATTATGCATTGTAATTCTGCTTGTTAGGATTCAGTGTTTTCAAATTTGCATTGCACAACATGTACGCCACAAAGCTAGCCCTACGAGACATGAATTTGAGCTGCCTGGAGGTAAAACATAATGCACTTCTCCTGTTTATCCAGCAGCTGTCGGCCATGGGGAATAGCCCGGACTGGTTTCTAATATCTGTAAAAAGTCAAGATGACTTACTAGTGCGCAAGTGTAAGTATGAGACTGGTGGAGGAGAGAGAGTTAGGAGGGCCCTCTGTCCGCCTGTTGGGGACTTTCACTCTCCCCATATCGATTACTCTGTCCACTGTGTAATTAGGCCCGAGTGAGAGCGAGGGAGCAGAGGAGGAGAAGAGGAGAAAGAGGAAGTGTGGAGCAGTGGCAGCGTAAAGGCCATTCTGTGAGCCGTATCAATAGAGGAGAGAAAGAAAACAAGTGCAGATGAGATACAGGCAGCTCACTCACAAAGCCCTAATATCGTGGGCCTGTTCCACGGCGCAGGGGTCGAGCGGCCGCACAAAAGGTGAATGGTGCTCGGAGCCAAGCGGAAAACAAAATGTCACTGAGAGCGGTGATTGATTGGTCAGTTTAGTCATCTGCAGCCGAGGTTCTGCACAGAAGAGGGAGGGGGGTGAGTGAACATGTCCAGAAACAAGACTGGAGTGTTATGATGTAACTGTAAGATTTATTAGGGACACTACTGCCTGTGCTAATTGTAACATGTATTGCGTCATATTAAAATCAATTAAACAATGTTAATACCTTTTGCTATGGATGCATTGTGAATGCACATTTAAATTAAATATTTTGCTTAGTTTTTCTTTTTATATCACTTTCAGGTTTATGGATTATGAACATATGTAACTGCACAGTTTCTCTCTGCTTGTATTCAGCTGTCATATTTCCACAAAACAGAGACATGCATGTTAACAAATGAGGAACATCAACCATTTGCAATGACAAGTATTCCCCAGACACGTGTTACTCCAGAGGCTTGAATAATGAACATATAGTTAGAGTTGGGGGTGGATGGCGTGTCTGGTGACTCCAGCTCATATGAGAGAGAGCCTGTAGTGCAGAGTTTAGTAGGCTGCCAGCAGCCGCTTGTGTTTTTGTGTATTTTTCTCTCCCTCTGGAGCAGGGCGTTTTATGTGCAAAAAGCTTTGCTGTTTCCCTTGACACAGTCCACTACACAAAATAGCTGGGAATACATCCCTAAAGTGCCACTTCCATTTAGTCAATTCCTTAAGGTTTGTTGACATGTTTTCTTACACGGATACAGATGAAAGTTTACAGAGAAGAAAGTGACTGGACTGTCTGAAGTCCCATGAAAAAAAAAACTAATCCAAATGGTTAAAACTAGTTTGTTGACCATTTTGGTGTTATTTCAAGTGAGTGTTTTACGCTGGAGTTCTTTCACACCATTAAAACCATTAAATAACAGTGGTATACCAAAACATTATTGGCCAATGTATCTGTTAGTTTTATTATTCTATAACAAAACACAATAAAAATAACTTCAAACTGAGAATAAAGGCTGTGCACATCATGTTAGCATGCTATTGTGGTGTAGTGGCTAATGTTATTCTTCCACAGGAAATCCATTGTGCCCTGCTTAGCTGATGACAGGACTCTTTAATAGATTTTTATAATAGAGTTTGTATTGCTGTTTCTGAAAGCATTGTCACAGAAGTGCATTCAAGTGAAGGCCATCTTGTCTCCATAGCAACAGATTTAAAGATATCACACATCAAAGCCACTCTGAGCCCCTTTATCACAACATAATTACTTACAGTGGCAGCTCATTATTAGAAAATTACCTTTAGTCAGAGTGGTACATTTACATAGTGCTGAGGTGTGGTCTGAGGCTGTGGTAACTCCATTCACAACAACACTTTCTGTAATTACTGTTGCATCTCATCCGTGAAGGCTAAACATCGCACACAAACACTCAGAGGCCATCTTGTTTGTGTTAATAGACTTTCATTCCAACAGTGGTGGTAAATATATCTGGAGAAATGCATTGTTTGAAAAGAACATTTAGTAGACAGTATGCAGCATCTTTTTCTCCAAGATAATTATAATGTCATCTCAATAGGCCCGTAATATAATAAAAGTTCACGTTTGAAAGGTTAAAAAATAAAATAAAGTTTGCAGATGGTGTTGCTGAGACACATAGGCATACTTGAGACATGCATTAATTATTTATATAACCACATAAAGAACTGAGGTCAATTTAATGTTTGTTGAGTTAAAGTTTGATGCATGCTAATTGATACTTAAATATCCATTAGCTCTTAAAGGAATTCAAGATTATATTCACTGTTAATTAGAAGAGGCGTGTTAGCTCCACTAACAAGGCACCAAATCTTTACAGGGGTCAAGTGAAGTCCACAGATGCTGGTGTTGATCAGGTTTATGATTCAGGTCTGACTTGAGTCCACATCATGACCATTCTGCTTCTGACCATCTCTGAACTCAACAGGATGTGTCTCCTGTAGTGCCTCGTGAGCACAGCAGTGGGACAGTGGTGAGCAGGTCCCCATGTGAGACTGAAGTCTGTCTCTGCCTCAGCCTCATGGGACACACAGTGAGCTAATGAAGCCACCAGAGGATCAGAGAACACGCCTGAAGAGCCAGGAGAACTGCACTCAAATATATCACAGGAACAAGACTTATTCAGACTTGCCATTATCTATAACAAAACACAACTTTAAAGGTGTCCTATGTAACTTTTTTAGTGAGGGTATGTAATCTGACTATCCAGAACCAGATTTAGTCACTTAACCTGTGAGAATGGACCAATACAATTATATATATGTTTTTTATCATACTTATATTTATACAATGATATAAGGAAGGTTGTATGTCCATTACTCACAACTGAGCTTGGTAAATTTTAACTACTGACATACAAAGAGCACATTATTGGAGCTGATTTTGTCAGTGTTTGGAGCTGCTCTGCTGGTCAATTCCTCATGAACTTTATGAAATGTTTATCAATTCTCTTTGGAGAGGAGGTACTGAGTCACAGGCCAGAGGGTATAAAAACATGTATGTGCGCATTCACATCACAGCACCATAGACCTCTGAAGTCACTCTGAATAATTAACTATATCTCCCACAATCACCCAGCTTTACGCAGAATTTCACATAAACTTGTATTACATATTATACATGTATTAGATATATTACACTAGTAAAAAAAAACACACATTTATTAACCGCAGAAGCATATGCATTTTGGTAAAGTGAAGAAAACTGTAGGAAAGACATTGATCTGCAAGTTTGCTTTGATAATTTTCACCCTCCGACAGAAGACTTTGAAGGCAATTTTTTCCAAGATTCTTCCTTAATAATACATGGAGAACATGCTCAGATTTCAAACTCAGGGGAACAAATTACGTCCAAGTTTGTGAGGCAGTGACGCCAGTATGCTTTAACACATATTTTGGGGTGATAGTATTTTGATGACTTGACACAATGTAAAGTGATTTGTTTATGTTTTATACAGCTACTTTGGGCTGAAAGTGGGCATTCTGTGGACAGAATCTATCTGAGACTGACACTAATAATCTCCTACTTACCATCCACTATTAGCAAGTTGAGAACAATTATTTGACTTTCTTGTACTGAGGTTTTTAATTTATCTGAGGAAAAAGTGGTAAAAGTATTTTCTGCCTGACAAGAATTAATCCATATTTGTGTAACTACCTGAGAAAATACACTACACTTCAATGATTTACAAGTCTTCTGATGGAAGAAGTCTTCCCACGGAAAGGCGTTGACTCAACGTACACCGCTGCCGTTGCCTTGTCGCAGTCGTTTTTGATTGATGGATTTGTGTCGAAGACTATGCACCCTGAAGTAATTCACTGCCACAACGCTAGGAGGCTAGGATTGCATTCGTATATACAAAATGAAGCGGCAAAGCAGAGTACCAGAAATGTATGTAAAGCGGATGTAGAGAGGACAAATCACAGCCCTTATTTTCTGTGTTGCTTCCCTGTGCTCTCTGCGTCATTTCAATGTGTAGTTAGAAAATTTCGGAGGTGCACTTAAGTTGACGCAGATGCTTTGCGGAGGAGGTTCACGTCGATGCAGACTCTCTGCATCGTGACGCAGACAATTTGAAGTATGATCATAAATTGGACTGAAGTCCCCTGCCTTCCTACAGAAGTACCGGTAACTTATGTGCTACTTTTTTCTCAAACTTTGAACCCTGTGGCTTATACAACAGTGCAGCTAATATATGGACGGATTATTTGGTTGGCACATTGTCCATTCATACATACTGTCTATGGTTTGGCAACACAGTTAATGCGTGTGCAGAACTCAGTGCAGAAAGTGCCACTGTCTGTGCGGTTAACATGAAGTGCAACATTAGTAGCACTGTTGTCTTGTACAACCATATGCGTTACATGCAGGTGGGTGTGTAAATGATGAGAAGAAATGGCTCAAACTTCAGTAGCCGGACATTCACTCATACCTGATCTATACAACAAACCTAGCCCCTGGGAGAACCTGAAATCTGCAGAAATCCTACAAGACACTGACATGAATGATACAAGACAAAACAGCAGCTCTTTCTGAGGAGACGTGCAGTAAAGCACGGGGAGGGATGGGGTGATGTGCCCAGGAAGATGCTTGTTTTATTGTGTTTTGAACTGTTATTTTGCGCTTCATGCATACGCTCTCCTCATGGAAATCACATGAAGAAATGTAGATGATGCAGCTTTTAAGTTAAAGGCAACTGATTTGGCTGTGGAAGAAGGTAAAAGAGCTTCTTCACATGAGCATGGCATCAATGAGTTGATGGTGAGACGTTGGTGACGGCAGAGTGACTGACTCAGTGTTAAAGACAACAAAAGCTTTCAGAGGCAATCAAAGCAGATGGCCCGAACTTGAAAACGCTGAGGACGTGGACACCTGCGGCTTATATTCAGGTGCGACCTATATGTACTTTTTTTTTTTTTCCTTTTAAAATTTAGTTGATGCAGCTTATATTCAGGTGGGCTTAATAGTCCAGAAATTACAGTAGTCTTCCCATGGAATTCCCTACCTTCCTATTGAAGTGGCCTTCCTACAGAAACTCCTGTCTCCCCATAGAAGTATTCTTAGAAAGTAGCCTTCCTATATACTAAATGTCCAGTTTTGAAATACAGGTTTTGACAACACAAGAATTGCAGTCTCTGGCATATATAATAAATAACTTTTTTTCCTTTATGTTCTGTACTTGAACTGAATAAAATATAGTATTTTAAATGCACACAAAAGCTTAAAGGTGAAGGTATAATAAACTTATTTGAAGGTTTAGTAAAATTAAACAAGCCATTTTACTTGATAAGAGGTTCTTATTTAACACTGATGTAATCCCACTAGTTTTAAAGGCCCACTGAAGATTGATTCTCCCTTTTGTTAGCCCTGGAGTCAGTGAAAGAGCACTTGGCTCCCTGCTGCTCCCTCTCACTTCACCTACAATCATTTCACTACAGACTAATTACTATTCCTGTTATTGGGCTCTAATTTGCTGCTGTGTATACTTAGATGAAAGAAGTCATTATAATAAGGACCTCATTGGTGTTGGTAGAGGAGATAGCAATTACTACCTGAGAGACCCCATGATGTCCCTTCAATTCACAGACCCATGCTTCAAATCAAATGCTCCCAGAAAGAAAAATAGTCATGGCCTTTTAGAATGGTTTTTTTCAACAGTGTAAATATTTTTAGACACTTGGAAGGAAAGAAATTTAATTAACACCATCAACTCACCATCTTTAAAAAGTACTCATAATAAACTGTGAGGGTACCAGCTGAACTAGTGACTGTAGTCAGTATTTAATAATATTTACTTTCTAAGGAGCAATGTAATGGTCAAAATTAAACTATAACACACACATTCTTCAAAACCAGTTGTCGTAAAGAGCAAAAGCAGTATTTGTGCTGCCCTCTATTCATATATGCATAAAGGTTCAACGCTGCTGTTTACTGAATGCTGGATGTTAAAGGTCCTATATTTCACAAATATGACTTTTTACCTTTTAGTCATGTTATAATGTTGTTATATTATCAAAAATATACCTGGGGTTGTCTCCTGTGTAATTCTCACATGTTTGAGTAAACCTTTTAGCTACCTTGAGCAACGTTTTACTTTTTGTTCAGTACAGATTGACAATTCCGGGGCTGAGATCATCTAGTGAAGGTTCATGGAGTTCAGAAACACATTGGAGCACTTCTTGTTTTACCACAACATGACAAGGTAGAACAGAGTGTTTTCTATTTGAGAGAATACAGTCTAAATGTGCAAAATGTGTGTGTTTAAACATGTGAATGAAACTAAACAACTCTTGTTTTTGATGAGGAAATGACATTATAACAGAAAGAGAAAATAGTGTAATGTGGGATCTTTAAACTTGGGTCCCTCCAGAACCAATCTTCACAGAATGACTTTTTATCTCAGAATCTCTCTTCCAGGTCTGTGCTGAGTCAAACTTCTCAGTCTTTCCTGATTTCTCCTAAACATACAGTGACATGCATTATTAACCTGGTGCCAAATGGGCTCATCTTTACTCCTTTATTTCAGTGAGTATCTCTTGTCTCACAGCCTGTAGTGAACAGATACTGAGGGAAAAGTTCACACGCTGGAACAGGCAGTGGGTCACCTTCAGAGCTGCACTAATCCTTTTGTTCATCTTTTCTAAATTTAATTCACTTTAAATTAAAGATAAGGCCCGCTTCGCTCCATTAACTTCAAATCCATGGATAATTAATGATAAGTCAAGGATCATTGTTGAAGCTGGTTTTGCTTCAGACTGACATGTTGTTAATGATGGCTACAGATACTAATGGGAAGGATTACTCTGCCAGTGAGGTCCTGCTATGGTATATCTATTCTACTTACTTCACTTGCTAAATTTAGCATGAGAAAAATTCAAAGTTACATAGTGCACCTTTTGGTTGGTGGGTCCGTGACCTGTTTGTTTTTATGGATATGTCATTGCTCTGCTTGGAATGTTTCACAGTATGACATTAAACAGCTATACCTTACGTTTATTCAATTACATGTGGTTTTACTTCTCAAAAACATCTAGAAAAACAGGTATTTTGACTGTAAGCAGGGTTGTCTCGCCACCGATTTGACCTGTCACTTGGTCTGGTTTGGAAGATACATTTAATACCGTGCTGTGAAACATTTCAAAGAATGCAATGACATTCCCATGAAGAAAAGCATGTGACAGATCCTCCGTCAGAAAAGCTGCACAATGCACCTTTAAGGGAAATGAACAAAGGAACACGCGTGTTTATGTAATTTTATGAATCCTTGTCAGCATACATACAGTTTTGAATAGCAGTATCATGAACAGATTTTTACTCTTTGTGGGAATTGATAAAAATAAGGATCAAATAAAGGACTATAATTCTCTAGTCTCTTTAAAAAACAGCACATCTGTAACCCATCTGCTCCACAATTAATTAAATATGTAAGTAAATTAATCCAATTTCTCAATAAAAAAACAAAACAAAACAAAAAAACATGTTAGCGCTTAATTAGGTTCCACACCACAATGAGTTAACATGTTTGACGTTTTTATTATTAATTAGAATTGTATATTTTAATAAAATAAAAGGTTCTCAACCTTCTGAGACGATTCTTTGGTTTTAGACAGTTTTATGACACACTATTGCTTTCACATCAACATGCTGCTTCTTTGCCTGAACCTGTCTTTGAACCTTCTACTTCAACTATGGCAAACCTAATGTTATGCAAGTTATATTTGACTGGAAGTGACACAGCCTGGACTAAGGTCAAATACATCCAAAAAAACCTTCTGACAAAATATGTGCACTGAAAATTGCATACTTTAAAACCAGGCTGTTCTAGGTCTGTTGGTGGTTCAATTATAAAGTGAACTTGGGGAAGCCACGTTGCAGGGAGGAGGAGGAGGGAGAGAAGGAGGAGGGAGACGAGGAAAAGTGCTTTGGAGAGGGCTAATATTTCACGCTGCTGTTTTGTCTGCTGGCAGTTATCAGCAGCTGCCACTCTGATAATTGGTGCTCTGGGCACGGTGCCTGACAGTCCAATTCCAGCTGTGAGCCCTGTCGCTGCCGGGACCAAGCCTCTGCACTGGGAGACTGGGCTGGTCTTGAGGAGTTTACTAAGTTGTTGTGCATAAAAGTGAAGATATCAGTTTGCAGTTGATTCATATTGGTGATTGAAATGAAATGTATTGACATGTTTTAAAGTTGTAAAGTGACTATCGGTGTGCTGGAAAAGGGTAGAGATAACATAAGATTATTCTTCTTTCTGCTCTCTTTCATTAAGTTCTTGTATGTTTAATGTTATGACTCTGTTCATGTCTTTCTATATTTTATGAATGAAACCACAAAGAACACCACAAAGAGGCCAGTCAAGTCCCCCAGACTGACGTTAACCTGACCCCATCCTGGAATGGGATGGGTGCTTGACGGCAAGTGATTGGTGGCCAGCCTCCCCCCACAGGGTCTGGCTAGGCACAGCCCAAACGAGTAATGTAAGGCCGTCCTCCCATGGACTCATCACTCGTAGGAGGATCTGTAAGGGGCCAGTGTAGAGAGATCTGGGTGGCAGTCGAAGGAAAAGGGATCTCCAGACATGGAAACTGGCTCTGGGGACACGGAATGTCACCTCGCTGGGGGGAAGGAGCCTGAGCTTGCGCAGGAGGTAGAGCATTAATGACTAGATATAGTTGGCCTCACCTCTACCCACAGTTTGGGCTCTAGAACCAACTTCTCTAGTGAACATTTCTCTGGTGTTGCCCACAAGGAGTAACGTCAGGCTGGTGTCGGCCTGCTCACTGCCCCACAACTCAGGGTTGTAATTCAATTAATTAGGGTTGAAATTCACCCTAGTGAATGAGAGGGTCTCTTCCCTGTGCCTTTGGGTCGGGTCTGATCTCTCACTGGGGTGTTGGCCCAGCAGTGCAGAGTACCCTTTGAATCCCTGGGAGAGGCACTAGACAGCAAACAGACCGGAGACTTCATTGTTCTACTGGGGGACTTCAACGCCCATGTGGGCAACGACAGTAACACCTGGAGAGGGGTGATCAGAAGGAATGGCCTCCCTGATCTGAATCCGAGCAGTTTTTTGGAGGAGGACCATCAGTTTGCCCTAGGACCAGGAAGCAATGATTCAACAGCACTGTTTACAGTGTGAGTGGAGAGCTGTTGACCTCAACTGGGGAAGTTGTATGACGGTGGAAGGAATACTTTGAGGATCACCTCAATCCCACCATTGCTTCAGGGGACTCGGAAGCAGACTCATTCTTCACTCTGGCTGAAGTCACTGAGGTGGGTGGCAAGACCGGGTGGTGGTCCCTCTGTTTAAGAAGGGGGACCATAGGGTGTGTTCCAACTACAGGGGAATCACAATCCTCAGCCACAACAGTAAGGTCTATTCCAGATTGAATCCGACCAATTGTCGAACCTCGAATTCAGGAAGAGCAGTAGAAGAGCAGACACCTTGTGGTGTCCTGTGGCGGGTGCTCTGGGAGTATGGGGTCTGGGGCCCTTTGCTAAGGGCTGTCCAATCCCTGTCGGACCGGAGCAGGAGCTGTGTTCACATTGCAGGCAGTAAGTCAGACTTGTTCCCTATGCATGTTGGACTTGAGCAGGGCTTTGTCACTGGTTCTGTTCATTGTATTTATGGACAGAATCCAGGACCTGCTGGAGAGACTATATAATATATATATATGCTCCTCTTTTAAATTCTGCTAACAAATACTTAGCAATAATTACTCTTAAAACATTAGCAATGTTTCATCAAATATTTGAGTAACACCATTTTTGCATTTAGGTTCTTCTGTCAGTTTTAGTACTGTAAACTAATGTTATATTAGTGGAAGGAATCTAAACACTTTAAGTAATGATCACAAATTTTTTCCTATTAATGTTACTGTAAATCTTAGACTACAAATCTGAAACTCACAAATCATTTATTTGACAAATAAAACCACTAAGTGGCATCCATGACCAGAGGAAGTTATGCAAGTCATGGACAAAAACGTATGAATATATATATTAGCAACAAGTAAAGCAGTTGAAAACTGCAAACCACTCTGCCACCACATGATCCTATTATCAAAAATATTCATCAGAAGACTGGTTTAAACAAACAGTTTTGTACAAAGTTTGGTGCTATCAATTTATTCCCTTAGAACAGTGCGTATTTCATTTCAGTCCCTTGTAAGTTATGAAATCAAAGTAGATGTGTGTGGGGAAATGTGAAAGAGAAGCATATTGCTGAGACTGACACGAGCAGAACGGTGGAGTTTGGTGTGATTTAGAGCGGGCGTTGCTCTTTGAGGAGCTGTGGCGATGTTGTGTACAATCAAGGCGGCGTGTCACTTAGGCGCCCGATAACGGATGTCCCACTCGCCTCATAACCAGGAGCGATCCGTCTGGGCCTGCCGCGTGTATCTCTGCTGTCGTCTCTCAAGTAAATTACAGCTCAGCAGTTCCAGATAGCACCCTGCTCCTCCACTGGCCCCCATCCCTCTTCCTTGTTTGCCCTTCATTCCTCTCCTTTTATTATTTTATTTTAGAGTCAGCGTCTGATGGAGCTGCAGCCCCCTTGCATGAATTTCGGCCTCATAGACACAAGATCGGGCCCTGAGGTGTGAGTGAGTGACCTGTCTAGTTAAGAATTTATAATGACTGAAACAGACAACAGAAAATCATGCATTTATGTAGGCTTGGTGCTGACTCAAACGGTACACTAGTCTGTGTCAGTTATGCAGTGGAAAAGTTGGTGCATTTCAACCAGAGGAAGTTTATTTTTTTATAATCCAATTTAAAATTCCTCCACAAGATAACAGGTTACAGGTCAGTTACAGGTCAGATCTGTGGAGAGGCAACCCTGCTCACAATTAGAATGCCTGTTTTTCTAGGTATTTCTGAGCAATAAAAGCACCTGTAAATTAGTACATTTACAGCTGTTTAATGCAATACTGTGCTGTTTAATGTCATGTGGAATATTCCAGGCAGAGCAGTGACATATGTATAAAAACAAGTAGGTGATGAACCCCCCAACCATAAAGTTACATAGTGCACCTTTAAGAAGGTTATTTTTGATTCAACCTCAACCTGTATGACAAAGAATCTCTCCCTACTTGTCACCACTGTATACTGGATGGTAAGAGTATTCTAATCTGTCAATTTTGCATGAAAAATATCCACAGAAAGGCTTCTTCTCATTAAAGATTCACTGTAGTTACAAAACATTATCAAGGTCAGGAAAGAAGTGTGCTGCATGAACTTTGGTGAACTGTTTTATGTGATACACTCATTTCTAACTCCGCTTCTTGATACAAACAGACAGATTATACAGTGTTAGATATGCAATTTTATGTTTTTAATAGATATAAATCTCTGTGCATCTGATATGAGGTGATAAAACATCACCTTTTCGCAACATCTGGTCCGGACAGAAATAGAAGACTGAAATGGAATTAATTACAGAAAATGTCACACAGCTTATATGATTAGGACAATGCCAACTTTACCTCATGTCTATTGCGGAAGGATGAATAATTAGTCTCACAGGAGAAAATCCATCAGAGAAAGGCAATCATTACTTTGGAAACATCTACTGTATTTGTAATAATGTTTCATTTTTATTTTGTATTTTTTGCAAACATTAATATTTACAAAATGAAGTGCATATTAACAAGAGAGAAAAGGACATAAGTGGATATAGGTGAGGGAAATAAGGGATACAAGATGGGTTTGTAATTATACTTAGTGTAGTATATAGTACTATTATTATAATTCTCCTACTATTACAGGTATAATTTTCCTTACCCACCTCTTGTATATAGCTGAGCTGCATTGTATTACTATATTCTATATTTTATTTTGACTTCAGTGACACCAGTCTCTTGCTATTTTTGATATTTATTTAGAATTTATTTATTATTACCATTTATATTTTTGCACTATGTTATATTATATATTATATTGTGATGTGTGAGCTACTGTGTCCAAATAATAAATGTAAGTAATTGTGTGAGTAGTAATAGTAGTAACAATAGTAGTAACAGTAGTCACAGTGGTGGTAGTAATCATAGTAGTAAAAGCACTGACAGTAGTAGCACACGCACGCACACGCGCACACACACACACACGCGCACGCACACACACACACACATGCACGCGCACGCACACACACACACGCACACACGCACACACGCACATCTACAGGCTAAAATGAATACATAATAAAAACCAATACAGATATGGGGACACCATGGCAATGGAGTGTTACTTACTGAAAAAAGTAAAATATTCATTGAATCCCTTGTACCCTCTCTCACTTTCATCAATTTCCCCACCAGCAAATTCATTTTGTTTGGACATATTACATGAGGCACCACCAACAGGTTTTAACCTGTCTGCCACTATGGAGCTGATGAAATTGCTACCACATTTTCATAATGATTCCTCAAAACTGTGTGTGTATTACAAACCTTGTATAGGAAATGCCCTTATGCATATTGCTGGAAAATAAAACCATGAACTAGTGTATGAAAAAGCACAGGAACAACTCAGAATATATAATTATTATTTCTAAATTTTGGTTTTAAAAAAATATTGTGGTTCTGCAAATTTAACTTAAGCTATTGCCAATTCTTACCTCTTGTAATTTTCTAATAATATCTCTGCAAACCCAGATATTACAAACTTTGAAACAGCTCTTTGAAAAAGCACAAGACTATTTGAGTGAGAATATAGTGCCAAGAGTATTCCCAGATCTACAATTTATGAGCAAACTATTTAAAACTGATATTAAACCGTGTTTCTAATATATACACTAGGTAATGTTTGTACTTTTCTAATGACATGAAATAGTGTGACATGTTACATGATCAGTTCAAATGATTCAAAAGTCATTACTGTCCTTTTCTATTACATTTATTGCTAACCACTTAGCGTCTTCTCAAACATATGTTAACTTCTTGCCAAGAAATCAAGCAAGTGTTTCATTTTTCCTCAGAAACTGCATGTTTCAGATCGTGCTAATCAGTCAAGCCTGCGCACGATTCATTTCCAGCTCTTGCCTTAAGGTCTCCATTAGTCGTCACAAGAGGATCCTGCTGAGGTGATGTGCCACTTGTCCTTGCAGTGAAATGATCCATGTGCAGGTATATGTGTGTATGTCTCCTCTGCTCCCATACGAGCAAAGCGCCTCATTTACTGCTGCTTCAAACACGGCCTAACTTTCCTCCCATATGACTCTGTGTCCCAGGGGGCGCTGTCTTTCTCTTTGAATCTGCACCAAACAAGCTTTGATGGCATCTTTGTGCAGCACATGAGTCAGCCATGTTTGGCAGAGGGAAATGTGAGCATTGTACCAGCTATAAAGTAAAATGAAAATAGCCATCATGAACTAAGAACATCAGGCATTTGATCTTCCCAATACATGCACAAAACTTTCAATGCCATTGTCAGTGAACAAAATATACAAGCCAGGAATTTAGAAATAAACTATGATCAAATAAAAATAAGGATATGCATTAAAAAGGTAAATAAAAATAGACTTTGACTGAATGTAAACACAAAATATACAATGTGGGAAGAACAAAACAATCAATGTGAGGAAAGCTCATCACTGGCCCCATGACCACACTGTTTGATTTAATTTAAAATGCACAGAATTTACCACTTTTTATATTCAGAGGAAAAGATGAACTGAATGCAAAGAAATAGATTATTTTCAAATTGTTGAAATAGCACACAATGAATGTTTAATTGCATTTGAACTAGATGGAATAGGGTATTGCATATTATTGACTGTGCTGGAGTCATTTGCATTATTGATGCTCTACAGTGCTTCATTACTCTAAAAAAGAAAAAACATTCTAACAGTGTGTACAGCTTTTTGTGCATTTTCTTAATGTTCTTAAAATATATACATATAGCTTGTGAGAATTTCAAAATTTTATTTTCTAGATTTAGTGTTTAATTTCATGTTTGATTGTGTATTAAAATAGTTTGTAATGTTTGAAGTAATGGGGTGTGTCAAAGCCTGGTATATAATATTGTCAGATTAAGTGATTCACACGGCAAGGGGCAATCCTTTATTATATCCCCTGTATGAATTGTTTTATATTCAACCATTAAAATGTCTGTACATAAAAGCTCCCTCACTTTTCACTGGCTGAGGGACATAATTATTGTTATGATTAAACTACACATGAGTTAAAAGCATGACATTTACGGCTCTACTATTAGTGCACATCAGACGAGGATCAGAAATGACTGCTTTGGACTCACTGCGGATGATTATAGAGAGAGGGGGGCTGTTGGTTCAGTGTTCAACAAATGAGAGTAAGATTACGGGGCAGTACAATGCAATCATATGTGTCTTCTCTTGTGATTTACAGTCTTGCATGGAGACCTGTATTTTTTCATTTCAATTCACTAGTCAACCAACATTATACTTATTAGTGACAGTCTGTAAAAAGGGGGGGGGTACTTTATAACCAAACCATGAAAGGAGGAGCTTGAGAATTTAAACTGTTACCTGTGATTATGGCTAATGTAACATATCACATATTCAACTCAAATTAATTTTATTCTTATATACATGAAAAACAAAAACAAAAAAGAAAGTCTTTCAAAACATTATTCATTGCAATAGAGCACAAACAATAGTTACATATGTTTCTCAAAAGTTTGAAGTCTGTGGAGTACTTCTCTCAGACAGAAAACATGTTCCACCTTGTGATTTCATGTGGTAATACAGGAAGTGCTTCACTGTGTTTTTAAAGGGCCCATCTCATGAAAAATAACTCTTTTCATATTGTATCTTCTGCATATATACATGCACAATTGTATTGTATATTGTATTGTAATTTTGGAAAATCCATTACACAACAGTTATGAAATCTTACTGATTTCTTGGAGGCAGTCACAGACAAGGAACTATAAAAGGCCCGCTATTGCTCATCCCCCCACCCGTCCTGAGAAAGCACAGGCCCCGCCCTCCAAACGTGACGTAGGCTCTGACTGAGTCGCCCTTCCTCCCCCATCTCAGGGAGGGAGGGGGAGACATGTGTGCACCCTGTGGCATACGTGTACAGCCCTGCAGCCACACAACCCATTTAGCGGTCTGATAGCAATAGGAATAAACTTTTATTCATCATGGCGAGTTCAGCCTTACGTGTTGGACCCAGAATCGGACAAGGACTTTGAGGTGCACGAAGCGCAAGCACTGCGTCGGCATCAGCTGGACATTGCTGATTGGTAAACTATTAATAAACACTAGTAGATAAACTTATTATATCATGTACACTGCAGTGTCTAACAGTTATCTTATGCTGTCGCTTTTGTTTAGGTGTTCATGTGGGAATTGTCAGCCGATGCGGGGTGGAGGCGGGTGTGAAGCAATTTCTGCTACGTCAAATGCATCATAGGTGCAGCTGGCTGCTAAAAAAAAAACAGAAGTTACTAAACTAAAGTTAAAAGGCAGCTGTTAACTTGAAAGCTACCACTACATGACATAGAATTGATTTTAAGAGTATACTGATCACTTTTAAAGCTTGTTTAGGTTTTGCACCAATTTACATTTCAGCTTCAACTTTGAACCCTGTGAGCGCTTCCGCAGCCTTCTCAGAGAGGTCCCTGTTAGCTCTTCCAAAGTCCAGGCTCCATACGAAGGGTGATCGAACCTTTTCAGCCCAGGCGCCTCGTCTTTGGAATGATCTGCCTGAGGAGATAAGGCTCTCTATCAGTATCATCTTTTAAATCACTTCTTAAGACTCATATGTATCAGTTGGCCTTATTATTATTATCACAAGGTGGAACAGAACATTTTGAGTTTGAGATGGTAATTTTGCTTAATACAGAACCTTTAAAAACTTTGTCTACTTTGTCTTGCAATTCTTAGAACATCTGTTGCTTCTCAATTGAATCCACAGGAACCAGTAGTGAAAGAGCGCAGGCAACTGACAACAGTCTTTAATCACATTTCATTCTATAGTGCCTTCCTGTCTTAGCTCTGGCTTCCTTTAGTGAGGTCATCGCACTTACAATAAATGTCAAATAATTTAATAATCTTTATGTTAAGAATAATCATATCCTGTTTCTATTTTGGTTCTTGCTTACATCATGTGCTTTAAAGGTGCATTGTGTAACTTTTCTGGTGGAGGGGCTGTCACCTGCTTTTGATATGTCATTGCTCTGCTTAGAATGTTCCACAGTATGACATTAAATAGTTTTACCTTACATTTATTACATTTTATAGCTCAAAATTACCTAGAAAAACAGATATTGCTCTGACTATGAGCAAGATTGCCTCTCCTACAGAAAGGTTTAATGCCATATTGTGAAACATTCCAGACAAAGCAATAACATCTCCATGGAAAAAAGCATTTGATAGACCTTCCAAAAGAAAAGTTACGCAATGCATCTTTAAATAACACTGGACTACAGGCTGAGTATGTCTTGACAGATAAGTTGAGAGGTCTTGTCCTTTACAGAATAGGTCAGCAGCAGACACGCACACAACTTCAACTACGAGGATCAAATTTACACAGCAATATGATCCTGAACTCCCCTTATCTATTAGATAAAAGCCTCGGAAAATTAATTCTGCTTTTAATTTTCAGGTTCAGCTGCAAAGACCTTCACCGCGCTATTGCAGACTTTGTGCAGGTGCGTGTTTGGTATTTGAGGTTTAATAAGACGGCGAAAGGACAAAAACTTGGTATCTATTTGAATAATTTTGTATTTGTATTCAGACTCACACCTGCTATTGGTCACCATTCATTTGGGGAAATATTATAACCTTTAGTAGTGTATTCAACTGTCATACAAAAAAATTACAAAATGAAATAAGTTGAATTAGAATTATTTTTTTTTAAATATCTTAATCAAAAATACCCAAGCAAACACACGGCAAGACTATGGGTTTCTAAATGATGGAAAAATAACATCAAACTAAAAATATATTATTATGATACACAACAAACCATTAAAAGAGCATAACTTATAGCACAAACTGTAAATTTGAAGATATCTCCTGCCTTTCTCTCCTTGACCTTGACCATATTTTTTTCATCCTACTTGAAATGCATTGATTTAAAAAGTTCAAAAACACAGACAACATAAGCATTCTTAAAAGTATCTCTTGAAATATTGCCACATTGCTGACTTTGTGTTGCTTATTTCTCATCTTTCATACAGCTAAATAACACTTGTAAAACATAGCTCTTATTAATATTAATGTTAAAATGCCTTTATTTAAGATTTATGCAAAAACATTCACACTTGTTTTCCCAAGTCACAGAAATTATCTGATAAATACAGATATAAGAAAAAAAAACTATTTTGTTGAAATCATGTTTAAAATATCAGAAAAATGCATTTTTCAAGTGAAAAATATGCCAAAGTTTTGTACAGAAATCTCCCTAGTGTTAAGTCATCAGTATTTGAACTCTCTGCTTCATGTAATTTTCAACATGTTTCAACCTTTTCAACAAATCGCTTCTTGATTGATGTAAAACTGTAATTTATATTTGCAATATTTACAATCCCACCAAATGAAGTCAAATTGGGGAATCATAAAATTCTGTCATAAACACTTTAATATTAATGCACCATTAGTTTTAAGTTAACCAAAAGAAGCAGTACTCACATTTGTAGTGGTTTGTGTTTGTTCTCCTCTTGAGCGCCCCCTGGATGGTGTAGAGTGTGTTGGGTCACTGAGCCTGGCAGTTTGTCTATGGACACATCAGACTGTCAGTCACAGGCAGCAGCAGAGCATGAACTGGTAACATCTGACATGTCACTGCTCCACACTCACAACAGTGAAGAAAACTGCCACCGCTCATGTCAGGTGGAAAAATGTGTCTGCGTTTGCCTTTTTACTACATTCAATTTAGCCTTTTTGAACTTTATCTCATTCACTAAAAGGATATCTCAGAAACAATATGCTTTTCCATTAGCCTGGTTTTAATTAATTAGCGTGGCTGAAGCTATAAGGAAATGGGATTCTGCCCTCAGGATATGATTGGTGCCTTTGATTTTTATTTTTTTTTCTTATTTTTTTAATATGAAAAAAAAAAAAAAAAAAAAGTGAAAGTGTATAGTTTGTGTCCAGATGCAGTACACACTGTTACTGGTGGAAGTTACTCCAGCTGCTACAGGCCCTGGTCTAAACAGGAGCCATAGCACCCTCAGTGTAACAATGACACTTAATGACATATTGTTTTTGCACCCCTTTAAAACAGATGCTCATTCAGCCAGTTTGATCAGGACTGGACATGCCTGCTTCGAGTCCATGGAGATATTTTTGCTTTGCCAGGAATGCTCCACAATACAGCATTAAATGTATAAACAGGAGACATCACCAGGCCACATTTTTATTTATTCTTGGCAATGAAAATGTGTAATTGAATAAACACGAGGTAGACAAGTGTAATTCCATACTATGGAACATTCCAGGCAAAGCAGCAATATCTACATTGAGGCAGGTGGAGAAATTTGTCCCATTTTAAACTTGCTTTTTTTTTTTTGCAATTTGTCTCATTTCACACATTTTGTTATTTTTAATATCCATTTCAGTTACATTAAACATTCACCTAGTTTACCTGCAGCTCCACATGGTCCAGACAAAAGAAGAGGCGCGCCTCATGTCGGCCATTTTTAAAGCCTTGGGAGGAGGTTGTGGGCTGGACCATGTGGAGGGGAGAACTGGTTTAACAGAACATATATTGTCTTACGGGGATATTTGGTCTGGATAACTAGCTATGGAAACACATTTTATTTAACTCATGCTCCCCTCCGGGTCACATTGACCCGAATATTTATTTTTTTTCCTTCCCGCTCTCTTGGGGTGGGTCAGTCAGACCCAAAAATGTATTTTCAAATAAATTCTCACCAGGCAAGAATATAAATGTTTGGGTCAGATTGACCCTCCCCAAGAGAGCGGGAAGAGAAAAAAATATTCAGGTCAATGTGACCCCGAGGAGAGCGTGAGGGTTAAACACATGTGTTTAAAGGTGCACTGTGTAACTTTTCTAGAGGATCCACAACCTGTTTGTCTCCATGGAGATGTTAATACTTTGGGTTAAATTGCCCACGCTATGATATTAAATTAATCTGTCTTGCATTTATTCAATTACTAGTGTTATTTATTGCTCAAAAAAATTCTTAAAAAAACATGAATCCATACTGTGAGTGGGGTCGCCTCTCCACAAATCTAGACTGTAATTTGGTTTGCAAGTCTCCATGGGGGTTTTTAAGTTCATGACTATACTGAGTAACATTTTAGGTACATCTCCATGGATACAAGCAGGTAATGGACCCTCCACCGGACAAGTTGCACAGTGCATCTTTAAAGGTTGTAATTCCACATACATTTTCATCTTTTAGTTACTCAAAGTATAAGCAATAAATAAAACTAATCTAAAGTGTCCCGTAGTCCTATATAAAACTATAACCATTATTCTTGATTTGGTCTTTGCTATGTATTTCCTTGTATCATTTATACGAATAGGAATACAAATTCACCTCCAGCATTTTAGATTGCATTTAGCTGTTCCTCGTGGGGCCAGGTATAATTTCAATGCACACATCATGGAGGAGAGAGACAGCTCTGTGATGGTTATTCAGTGTGAAATACCCGCCGGTCCTCTGCACCACCTGATCAAGTTAAATGTGTCAGTGTGCTTCAATCTCACAAAAGGGTCCCATTGGTGTAATACTCTGCAAAGACAACCCCAGCATACATATATAGCAGAATGCATCTTATGAGAGCCGCCTTTTTAGTTTGATAAGACAATTTTCTCCTCGTCGTCATGCAAGGACCATCTCTTCCCTTACTCTGATTCACTGCCACTTTCAATTAAGACCCATAATTACTTTGCTCCCTGCTCTGTAAAAGGGGTTGGATCAGTTTAATAAAATATGACACTGCCAGTTGTCATAGTATGGAAAGTATTAAATGCACTGTGAGAAGTCAGAGTTAGTCAGCCATTTTGTTTATGCGTATTTAATGCTATAGGGGCTTTGGGCGGGTTAAATCATAATTATCACTATATGGCAAGTCTGTTCACTAATATAGGCTGCACATAATGGAATATCCACTAAAATTAACTTAAAGAGGAAAAATAAGGTTTGCTTTCAACAAAATCATCTCAAGGGCTGGGCATTAATGTGACGATATGGTGTTTTGGTGTTAGCGTCATTGTGATTCAGGGCTTCATTGCCTCTCAAACACACTTTCTCCCACTCACCCCCCCTCCTATTGGTCAGCCTCAGTTGTGATCGAGGCTTTAAGAATATTGTGTGATGAATTCATTAGCATATCGCCCACCACTATGGGATTCGTAACAGAATATAAAGGCTGCATTCATTCTTATGTAGATAGTAAAAGTGTAGCTTAGATCAGATGCAAACTCATTCACAGCAGGACGCCTTTGCCTGCAGCCAGCCGCACAACAAGGCACATAGAATAAACATGTGCCCTTGAAGAGCATCGGCTTCAGGGAACAATAATTGGCAGATGAGAACTCTGGGAGGATTTTAGCTCTGCATGCAAAATAGTCAACACTAAACAATGGTAACACTGGCTCACTAATGATGTTTTCACAAATAGTACATTTTGCTTTTCCAATATTACAGCAAAGTGTATTTTGACATCATGTGCACAATTCATATTCTCTGGATTAAACTATAAAATGTAAACTAACTCTCCAATACAACAATGGTTATCTAAACCTTGTAAATCTCAGGCTCCTAAAGCAGCTGCAGCATTCACTTAAACTTTTCAAGCGGAAACTTATTTGGAGGCACGACTGTTTGTTTTTGCTGTTTTATTGTATTGTCTTGTCTGTCTGAAAAGTCTGAATATTTTCAAACAGTTGTGGATGTTTTAATCCAAAGCTAAGCCTTGTGTTGCCTTTTCCATTTCCATGGATAAGTGTTTAGGTCAGATTGATTCTGGTTACAGTGTATTGCGTCCCAAATGCAGGATGTAAATCAATGAGTGGAGCTGTGGAAACATTTTCAGCTAAACTTTAATCTTAATACTGTGTTTGCCAAATAGTGTGCAGTGCAGTGACAGCACAGGTCTGTTTTATGGATATGGGGCAGGAAGTGTCCTGCATTTCTGTGGCAGATTTGGCATAAACCACTCATTAATCTCTGAGATTGGAACAGTCAGGGCTTTGAAAAGCAGTGCCTCTCTTGTGCTCTGTGAGGCCTTTGATAAAACTGCTTCTGTAGGATTGGGAACGGGGCAACAGCTGGTATAAGTTATGTTTCCAATTACCAACTTATTCCAGGCAGTCTCATCCAGGACAGAGCAGAGTTTTAGGGCTATGGGTCATTTAATGAATAGTGTTATATCCCTTACATTTGAACTGTGGATGACCTGTTATATATACTTCTATATGGAACACTTATATCAACATCAAATAGCAAAGTGTATTATAATATATATTACACAAACATGTCCATTGTTTGTTCTTGCATGAAAAAAATCACACCAATCAAAGCAATGTTGATGTATTCAGTCCAACAAAACCTTGAAAGACAAGAAAACAAATAGTGCAGCTCTGGTGAGGATAGCTTTCTGTAGCAAATATAACAGAAAGGGTGATAACAATTGGAGGTAAAATAAATTTCCCCAAAATATACAGTTCTTACAATGGGAAAATTATGATTAAACAGTCTTTTGTTATTAGAGGCATGTAGTACGGCCTCACCAAAACCCATGGTACCCATGTACCCATGGGACCATGTATCGTGTTTGGTATGAGCCAGTGTTTTGTCTTCAGTGAGAAAAGTTTATTGGATTATTGACAGGGGGATTCTTGGAAATTAATGCTGGCATGCAAGTAATCTATGCACATTTTAGTGGGAACTTGTACAGAGGAGTGGAGAATCCTTTAGAGTTCATCAATGCTGGAGCCAGTCTGAGAAGAAGCTATTGATCACTCTTGGCTTTTGTCCATTTTGGCCGCTCTCTTCAAACTGTTACTCACTGCACAAAGTCCATACTGTGAGTTTAATTACAATTTTCTTATTCAATCAGGGGGGAGTGTTCATATAAACAACAGCAAAACAGAAATATAATAATAATAATATTTACTCATCATTTTAAGACAATTACACAAGAAATGGTTCTAAAGGACAGTGACATGGAGATATGTTTCATAATTATGTTTGCTACTGGAGGTGAGTGGACCAAAACAATGAGTTGTATACCCCTCATGTGGTACAGCCTGTAGATCTAGATATAGCCATGTTTAACCCTGACTGCAGGTTTAGTCAGGTGAAACATCTCTTTCTTTTCTCCCATTTTTCACAGAGATAATCTGGACGAGTGGTCTGTGAAATGCAACATACAAAAATACAAATAGTGATTTTCTTTCTCTTGAACTTGAATAGGTGCATTTCACAAGCATTTAGCTTCAGAATAAGGATGAAGAAGCTGCACCTGCGCTTCTCCAAACCCGGGCCTGTGCCTGTGTGTACTCTGTGCCTTATTACTGCAGCATGCCTTTGACATGGATTCAAAGGAAGATGACAAGGAGGGAGAAGAGAAATATTCAAACACTAATTAACAAATTCATGGGACTGGCAAACATCCAGGACATGTTGATAAGATAATGGCTCTGTAGCAATAATCGAATTGTGTCTATTGTAGACAGGTTCATCCTGTCTTCAGTTTTCTAAATTATTAGATCACAATCCTGTTTGTCAGACAGGAGGAGTGTTTGTTTACCTGGTTCAGATACTTCCTGTAGTCTCCAGAAACTTCATGTGTTGTGACATGCCCCCTACTGTCTGATGCTTTTTCCAGGACTGCATCCCACGTGTGACAAATGTAGGCTCCCTTGTCTTTATTTGGTCCTGTGAGCATTGTAAATGCTCTAGATTCACAATAAAATAAGAAAATGGCAAAATAATTTAATATTTCAAATTAACCATTTGCTAATCACAATATCAAAATATGTACAGAGAAAATACAAAATTTGTGTTACATTATGTTGCATTTAACACTAATGTATTTCACATTGTTACTGTTTCTATCAGGTCCTCAGTACACACAAAACACATTATTTAGGTAGAAGTAAATCTAACAAAATAGTTAAATAATAAACTTTTGGTACATTAAAATAACAACAGTGACATTTGACGCATATGCAACTGTATTTTGGAACTTAAACGTTGTTTTGATGTGAGGGTTATTTGTTGTTGAGAAGGAGATTAGACGGAGGAGTTTGACAGCTGAATCAATGTAGAACCAGGACGAGCGGGCCAGCCCTCCTGCATCATCTCCTCACACCAAACCATCTTCATTTGGAGTATTTACCATTTATCTTGAGGCTGTCTATGGACTCTCGACAAGTCCATTAGGCAGGAGACTGTGTGATGGCTGTGTGCTGATGATGGACAATGCCCAGTCTGAGCACAAAGGTGAAAAAGACTGAAGCAGGAGCAGCACTGACCTTTAGAGTCCACAGAGCACAGAGCTCTAATGCAGGAGGAAACTCGTCACTCAGACCTCCCAGAGTTGCCATACAGTTTAGGAACAAACCATCAGATAGACACTACTGTTTGCGTGTTCTAATACAATGTGTTACAATCAGGGCAGATAGACAGTATAAGATTTTGACTCGATTCATGTCTCTTGAATATCTATAAAAGCAAAATAATAATTATTGTGTCAGATATGTTCCCCTATTAAATTACTTGCACAATATTTCAGTCAAAAAATGAACTAATACAAAACAAAGCCATTATTTAAAGCAAATGTTTTTGTTTTTTTTCACTGAAAAACTTTAAAAACATTCTTATATCAGTGGGCTTGTGTCTCCATAAATCTGACCTGTAACTTTGCTTGGTGGAGAGTCCACCACTTGCTTTTCACCTTGGAGAAGTTATTGCTTTGCCTGGAATGTTGTACATTGCAGACCATGGTGTTTTTGTTGGCACCAGTCTGATCCCACAGCTGAGCACTCTCCTGTGCTGATAATGACACTGCTCCATCTCTAGATTACTGTCCAGTGATGGCTGTTGTCCCATTCAGAGATTAACAGAGTTGCTGTGGTTCTGGGCCCTGCTCCCACAGCTCACACATTCTACTGGAGCAGTCCCGCCAACACTCACCCATCAGGTAATCTGGTTTACAGGGCGCTAAATGGATACAAGCTCAACTCTCAGGGCTGCCAAAGGTGAGGCTGTTTCTGTCTGTTATAATATCTGCTGATAGCACCAATCTCATGGTCACAAAACAAATACAACTGTGGATCAGGATTTTGTCATGTTCAAATGTAGTTTAAAGAATAGACACAATGTCACAGACTGTTACAGTTTTCAGTTTATTTATGAATTCAACATCCAGAATCATGGTCCATTTTAAAGGTGCTCCATCTAAGTTACATAGTAATTACCTTTTAAATAAAATAAGACAATGCAAATATACACAGTTTGACAGTGGCTCATTTACACTTGTCCAGGACTGATTCCAGCTTGGACAAAGTGTTGTTGTGTCCTCAGGCAACACACTTCATCCACATTGCCTGTAGTCTGAATGTGATGTGTGCAATGGTCAAATTGGCAATCAGGAAACACAGAAGATTTCGGCCAAAGGAGCAGAGCACCCCTCTCGTGTCTACCCCGTCTGGCACAGACCTGAGATTCTGCCGTGGCTCTTTGAGGAGCTGTCAGCAGCCGACCCTTCCTGTTTGTAGTTTCTTTCAGCTTTGTTTCATTGCAGGTGCCGCAAAGTCAAGTCGTGTGTTAATAATGTTGCCCAAAACTCCTGAAAAGTTCCTCCAGTGCATATTGTTTTCTGAAGGCACAGTTATCAAACTCTTTGAATGGCTTTGATAAACTGGAGATTAGGATTTAATGTGAAAAGGTTATAAAATGACAATAACTCTGCTCAAAACACAAAAAGCTGCTCTGTCCAGAGAAACAGTGGATTCAGCTGGTTTTTAGGCGTGCATTATGCATTGAATGGAACATTTTTGCTTGAAATAAATTATTTAACATAACAAAAAGAACAGCATAGGTCAAGTTCGATGCATAGTTTTAAGCATAGAGCAAAGGAAAGGGAGATTTATAAAAACGTATAAAACATGCTCATACATTCTTTTTTGTGAATATAACAATTTCAAAACAACAAAATGTAGCATGGTGATCCAAATGTGTTATATATTAGCAGTTAATACCCCATGGAAGTAAAACACCCCCTCTTTAAATGATAAATCAATGTTATAGAATATGGGGCCTTTGTGCTAGTCCCCAGTCCTCTGAACACCAGTGTGCTGCTATGGGCTGCAGTGACTGTGGGTGGGCTCTTTACATTCTGCTCTCACCTTCACCATGTCTCAGTTTTGTCTTACGTGGCCATGAGTCGTGACACTAATGAAGCCTGAAC
The DNA here is from genome assembly GCF_026225935.1 of Boleophthalmus pectinirostris. Lineage (NCBI taxonomy): Eukaryota > Metazoa > Chordata > Actinopteri > Gobiiformes > Gobiidae > Boleophthalmus > Boleophthalmus pectinirostris. The sequence goes on from NW_026571404.1 coordinate 19,733,499, forward strand.
TACCCAGAGAATTATGAGGTGTACCATACACAGAATATTAAGTGCCAGAAATCCTTTTACCATGTATGTAAACTTACCATTGGCCCTCATTCATTATCATTACTAATAGTTTATGCTTCTGGATGGTACTGGCCTAATGGGCTTAAGTGGATTTGGTAGTAGTTTTGGATGTTCCTGCATAATCTTTAGGAATATATTTTCATATTTCTTAAAATGTGTATATGTCAAAGAACCAGGTAAATGTCTACATAAAGGCTATTTATAAGAATTTTTGTTGCAAGTAATACAGAATAAATACATAAATAAAACTATATAAATCATGGCACATTTGAAGTATTTTTATTTTTTATTTATGTTTAAGGTCCTATATTACGCAAAACTGTCTCTTGTAGTTTTCAAGTTAACAGCTACCTTTTTACCTATATTCAGTAGAGACTGGCAAGTAAAGGGCTGAAATGATCCAAATGATTCTAGTGAAGGTGTATGGAGTATAAAAACACAGTGGAGCACTTCTTGTATTAGCACAGGACATCTCAGGGCGGAACTGAGTGTTTTCTGTTTGCGAGAAGAACTCATGAAACAAAACAGAACTGCGGGTATGTTTCTGATGAGGAAACAACATCATAACAGATCAGAAAATAGCAGAATATGGGTCCTTGAAACATTCAGCATTGCATATATAAGATGTTTGTTGCAAATCCAGCCAACGACCCATATACTTAAAGAGCTTCAGTGCGTCAATATAGGGCTCCACACTGTGCCTTGAAGAAGACAGAGAGCTCTTTGTCTTATGGCAGTTCCTCCTTGTTTGAATGACACTAAGAAAGTGTTTCTGCTGCGCATATCGAGTCAGGCCTTGCTAAAGTGCAGCAGATGCTCAATACTATCGACACATGACATTTGGAGATACTGCATGGGTACTTTTAATATTTAATGTACCTGGATTGGAGGCATGCATGGAAATGAAATCATGAATACACTTAAACCATCTTATATCAACAATGGCGACCTACTGGGAGCCACTAGAATGGAAACTCGATCAGACTTATTTAGTTTATACAGGGCAGTCTATGCGGTTCAGGGCTTGTTGACTATGGTACACAATGGCAGAGGTGGTGAATGTGCTTGGCTTTCACAATGGCTGCTTGTATTTTTCTCAGTGCGTGTCAGCGTCGCATAGAATAAAAAGGAGCCCACTGACACTGACTGAAGCGGCTCTCCTGTGAGAATATAGTGGCTAATAACAATCTAGTCCTTGAGTTTTGAGGTTATCCCATTCAATCACTTGTCCTGGCTCTTCTGCGCATGTTTTACAGAGAGCCAAACAAATAGTCAGTGCAACAGAGGCCCATACTACAAGGTTATTGAGTACATACAGAATTGCTCTTTATGTTTTAGACTGGAAAAATGATAAAGAGTACATTAAAAGTATTCTGTATGTAACTTTTGTTTTGGGGATCACCATCTGCTTGCCTGCTTGGAGAAGCTGCTTTGTATCGAATGTTCCACAAACTTGAGGAAATCTTGCTTTTATTCAATAACATATATTATCATGGCTCAAAAAATACCCTGGAAAACATGAATTCTTACTCTGAGTGGGCTTGACTTGACCAACATAACTTGGTGGCATCACTTATTGTCTTAATGTAGGACATTCCATGCAAAGCAATAACAACTCCCTGAAGACAAGCAGGTGGCAGACCCCTCCAGAAAAGTTACATAGTGCACCTTTAAAGTCAGTTGTTTCTATGGTTATGTCATTGCTCTGCTGTGGATGTTCCACAATATGACATTAAACACGTCTGTCTTACATGCATTCAATTACAGATGGCTTTATTGCTTAAAAATACCTAAGAAAACAGACATTCTGGCTGTGAGCGGGTTGTCTCTCTACACATCTGACCTGTAACTTGGTCTGGTTTGGTCTCCATGATGATAGAAATGTTTAGTTATTGTGCAATTGACTAATTAAAAAATCAAAAATACAAACATGGAATATATGAGTTTGATTTGTTGAATAAAATGTAAAATTATTTGTTTTAGATGCACAATGACACTTGACTTGTTTCACTAAATCACATAAAATGTACAATATGTAATCTCTACTTTGGCCTAGAACATTCTTTCATGGGTCAGGAGGACTGGACAGCTTTACAGAGAGAGGATGCGGTCTCTACCATCTGTGCTCTTGACCACGGGGAGACTGCTCTGAGCTCTGAGGTGAGTGACTCTCACACAGCTACAGTGGACTGTGGCTCCTCTGACACACACAGAAGGGTTTTCACTGGACAAGAGCCTTACAGGAATAGAGTGACAGCATGAAATTTGTAACTTCTGTCTGGTAACAATTTTTAATATTTTGACCTTAAAGGTTTTTTTGCCATGTCAAAATGGTTTCCCCTCATCATTATTATTTTGAGTGATTCATGCATGTTTGAGTAATGATGTATGGTCCTGCATTTGAGGCTTAAGTGCTCAGAACATGTCCTCTTTCACCTACTCCCTATTCCCCCATACACTATAGTTAAAAAATGCTACATAGGATTTACTTATTATTATTATTATTATTATTTCCTTTTTTATGAAAACACATTGAAAGAAAATCTGTTGTTGTTTATGTTGAAAAGCCAGAGGGCCAGTAGAAAATCAGTTTTGCCATTTGAATAGGAAGTCAATGGACCTGTTTTAATTACTAAGTAATTTTAGATCACATTTTCCAGTTATGCAGTTTACAATGAACAAAATGTAAAACAAGGAACTTCATATGTGAAAATGCCTGACTAAGTATCAGAAAATATTTTAATTAATTTTAAATTAGGGGCAGATTCATCAGTAGTGGCTCTGTCTAGCCATAACCCATTTGTTATATGTATTGTATATATGTATATTATAAAGACCATTTGCAAACAGTAAAATAACCATTACAGTAAATGCTAATCTTATTAGACAATATAGCGCCACAATTACACAGAGATATTTATTACATAATGCATGTTACCCTATTTGTAATCTATAATGAAAACAATACAAAATGAATATGTAAATTGAAAGACATGTTATGTGGCTTATAATAAGGCCATGGTATCACATTTGCATACACAATACATTTAATTGCCAATATCTGTAATTTTCTGAACATTTAGGGGAGCTTGGGGGTTTTCCTCTCAAGTCGATAGGTCAATGCATCATGAAGTGAAAAACACTTGTGAACTCCTGTGATATCTTGCTTTCTAAGATGTCCAATATGGCGGCTGCATGTGCAGTCTTTAGATGCTTTGTATGACAGCTGTCTCCTAAGCTCTGCCTCTCTCTCACTGTCTGTACCTACCTGCTTCTAACACGCCATGACACTTCTGCTGATGCATAATTCAGTGAGCGGCTAATTAGCCTGGCAGCTGCTACAAAGGCACTTCCTCCTGCCCCACTGTAGCAGACAGACACTCAGACTTTGTCAACACACACTGTCTCGCTCCTTGCACTGTACTACAGACAGCACAGCAAAGCAAAGGCCAGCCCTCTCAGAGCTTTCAGTACAAGAGAATGTGGCGAGTTTGTTCAAAAACATGCAGCCCAAATTATTTACACTGATTTAAATGGTTATGTTGGTCTAAAATATTTTGAAATGAATTATATCTCTTTGGCTCTTCTGTGACACCTGTGATTTGACCCTCTGTAAGTATAAGCTCAGCTTCACTAAACCGTAAGAGTACAATGCAAGGTAAGAAATTGCTGATTGTTCAACAGTGGTGTAGTGACTTATGGCACTACACATATGCAGTTTTTAACATCCGGCATATGGGTCAGCTCCTGGCCATGATTTTTGCTAAATTTCTCTGCCCTCTTTTCCCCATTTCACATCACAGCTCTCCTCTGTGTTCAAGTATTTCAAAGTATTAGCTTTGAATAGGCTTATCTATGGTTCTGTAACATTAAAAGATATGGTATGTTTTAAGGTAATTTGTTAATGTTTTTGTTTCTTCATGTTATAGGTGAAATTTTGAGGACAAATCAAAACATGTAATAGGCTTATTTTGTTGTCAGTTGTTATGGCAACAGTCCTCATCTTTCATAATCCTGAAACCTATAGATACACTATATGAAAGAGTTATGAATAAAATGTATTTCCATTAATTTCCATATAAACCATTCATTATTATTCAACTTGAGACAACCCCAGAATTCATCTGTAGTTTTAGCCCAGCACATTATTTGTTAAAATGATTCAGTAGTGCTGTAAGAGAAGCAGATTTTATTATTTTTTATAAAAGGTTGAGTTTTGGCTCCATGTCTGTTAAAATGATCTGAGTAAATGCAGCAGACCCATGAGGCAGGAGAACCCCGGAGCTAACGCCACAGTCATGAGCACCACAGGTTTTATAATGGGGGAGCTCATTTGGATATGCTTCAGTCATGCTTCAGGCAACTGTTTACAAACTGTTTTCTTCCTCTGTGAAAAAGCCTAGTTTTGGGTTAACATTTAAATTTCACTGGTTTATTCAGCAATGCAAAGCTCTGAATACCAAAGCATCAAGAAATCTTTGAGTTTGCTGTGTTTTATGAATTTTTTATGTCCGTGCTTAACATAACTTATACTCAAGTCCCATGTTGGCAAGGGGAGATATGATTTTTTTTTTTTACATATGAAAAAAAAAAACCTCAATAGCAGAACAACCCTGTGCTTTTAAACAGTAAAAATTAAAGGTGCAGATTTTTTTAGTGGAGGATTTGTTCAAATGCTTTTCTCCATGGTGATGTTATTGCTTTGTCTGGAATGTTTCACAGTGTGGCATTAAACCTTTCTGTCCTTATGGAGACCAAACCAGGCCAGATCTGTGAAGAGACTCTTCTGACTGAATATTTTTGAGCTCTAAAGCCACCTGTATTTGAATAAATGTAAGGTTGAGCTGTTTAATGTCCTACTGTGGAACATTTCAGGTAGAGAAATGACCTGTCCACTGAAACAAGCAGATGACAGACACCTAACCAAAAATTTGACACAGTGCAGCTTTAAAAAATAAAATTTTTAAAAATCTACTATAAAATATTCAAACTGTTTCCATTTCAAACCAAAAATTATACTAATAAATGCACTCATTACCTAAACAGTGGAATATTGTCTGAGAAAGTGTGTACAACGTGGACCACGGTGGTGTCAAGTGTCGTGTGGTTTTCCAAGCTTCACCTCAGACACCTCTTTATTCACTTACAACAACCAGCTGTCAGAGTGCGGCCCGGCAAATTAGCCATGAAAATGCTTTGAGAAATACACTGGTGTAACTCGATCTGCTCCAGGCTGCTACTTATCGCACTTGTGCCTGAGCTTTTAAAGGGAAAATATCCAAAAATACAACCACGTGGTGTCGGCTAAGCTTTGTATCATCTTATTACGGTTAATGCCTTGATTTGATTCTTCAGATTTACTGTTTGAAATTGAACCAGCAAGTACATTTAATTTTTTGTTTGTTTGTTTGTTTGTTTAAAACCCAAATGAAGGCTGAGGTTAATGATGGTCATATAAATTTCTGTCGTAATGGTGAAGAGTAACTGTACCTGAGGGGCAGGCAAAGTAAAACACTGTCCAAAAACAAGGAATAGAATGTAATTTGAAAGTATTTCACTTTTTTCAACTTTTATTTTCATTTCATTCATTTAATTCAAAGTCGGTTTACAACTTCATGCATTATTCATACACTTCAAATTGTGGTTAGACACCGTAGTAACCACAGCTGCCCTGGAAGCGAGGCTGCCGATCTGCACCACTGGCTTCCAAGACCATCACTCACATTTACCCACACACCACTCTCATACTAGGCAATGTGGGTGAAGTGTTTTGCCTAAGGACACAATGTCACTTTTGCCCCTAGCACCCCCCTGTGGCACCTGATTTTCCCAGCAGTCTCCCATCCAAATATTAACCAGGCCAGGCTTTGCTTAGCTTCTGAGATCAGATGAGATCAGGCTTTGACAAGGAGGTCTGGCCATTGAAAAACTTGGAAAAACATGTGCACTTAATGTAGACGGGCTTACATTTCCCCAAACCTGATTAGTATGTCCCAAAGTATGATTTTCTTTTTCCATGGATGATGTGCTTCCTCCAGAAAGTTACATACTGCGTCTTTATGTAATATATAGTATGGAAATGTATAGTGTAATAGTATGAAAATATTTCCAAGCATATCATTGCTGGTGATATTCAGAGGCAGGAGGAAACAGTGTGCCATAAGGTGAGGACTATGAGGAGATGATGAGTGCATGGAGCAGTGTGGAGCAGATGGGGCTGCATATGAGACAGAGCTCCACTGTCAAAGTAATTGTTTATTTGCTCTGGTGGCTGAAGTCTGTTTATATTATTGTTATCGGTGGGACTGAAACGCACTGGCCAGGGTTTTTAAAGAGTCTGGCCATCTTTTGGTAGGTTCAAATCTGAAACTCTGGATGCTTTTAGAAGCTCACTGTGATAGTTGGAGACAGCAGACGCACTGGGAAGTGTCTGACATGTGGAAGAGGGATCCATGTTTTTGGGGAGAGCCTTTGAGTGAACATAGGCCTGCAGGCTCTGGTACTGATGTGAAGTCAGTGACAGGTGACAGTCTGTGGAGCATGGAGGTTTGACTTTAACAAAATGCTCAGAAATGTCAGGATGTCTTGCCTAGTGAAAATGAGGCAGAAAAAGTATCTGTTACACAAGGAAGCTGGACCACAATCATATTCAGAATGTTCTCTAAACATATTAGTGCTTTCAGGCTTGTACTTTTGGTTTTATTGTAAAATTTGATCAGTTCACCTCATAACTCTATTGCTATTTGGTTGGCCAAATCTGTATTGGAATAAATGTTTGCTATTGCAAGTGCTTTCAAAAATAAATAAGTGTATTTGTATAGAGCTTTTCACGGACATAGGTCACACAGTCTGTCACAGAGGCAAATAAATGTAAAAAACAGCTATTTACATTAATACACTTAAGTACATTTAGTTATAGTCGCACTGAGCCTATGTGGGCAGTAACCGCTTGCACAAATAGGAAGGTTTTCAGCTATTTTTTATAAGAGTTTACTGACCACAAATAAAGTGGCTGTTCATTTCAAAGTTTACGAGAAACAGCTTGAAAAAGATCAAATCAAAGTGCATGTCAGGATGAGAGTGATCTGATGGCATGAAATGGGTTTTAATAGTTTTGTTTAATATTAATACATAAATAATCATCAAATCAAATTCAAATCAATCAAATTAACATTAAAAGAGAAGAGTAAAGAGTGCGGATTAAAAACCTTTTAGTCATATGCACAGCTAAATAGAACCGCTTTGAGCCTGGATTTAAACAGAGCGAGTGTAGAGGCCCGTCTCACATGTTCAGAGAGAAAGTTCCAGGTTATAGCTTCATAAAAGTGAAACTCTGATTCCCCGTGTTTAGTCCTGACTCTGGGCACCAGGAGACCGGTCCCTGAGGTCCTCAGACGTGACATTCACATGAAAAAGAACAGGGAGTCAATGTAAAGCTTTAAAATTGGGCTGATAGGAGGAGCCTCGAGGCAGAGTTTTGGGCCATTTGCATCTGGGTCAGTTTCTTTTTACTCAGATAAGTAAACAGACTGTTGCAGTAATCTAGTTTTTCGCGGATATGAATGTGTGGATTACCATCTTTTGCCCAACTTTAAAATCAGTTGGTCTAGGTTTAGAAACACTGAAAAAGTAGTATTTGTTAAGTTGCTTGCAGTATAGTGGTGTTCTTTTGTGTGATTAGTAATTTATTGTTTACATCTTCAATTATTTAACATGTCAGAAGTTGAAATGATCAAATTGTGAGGAAAAAAAGGGATTATAGTGGTGTTCTAAAGATATTGCATCAAAAACTTCTCCTATATTCTAGAAACACACAGAATTTTTAGATAGATGATCATGTTCAAGTTTATGTAATATGCTAAATGCTAAACATCATTCATTCCTGACACTATAAATTGATAATCGTATTTACCAGCAGTGATTCATCAATTTATGAGCTCTTTTGTTTACTTTTTTATATTGTTCTGTTTTTGTTGTGGATTTTTTTTTGTAAAGTTTTTTGCCATTCGATCCAAAGCTCTAAATGTAAATTGGTTCCCTGAAAAGACCAACACTGTCCCAAGTTGCTCTAATTAATACACAAATGCCATGTTTATTCTTTGGATCAAACTTAATTCTGTTTCTTTGTAAAGTTATGCTGGCCTTCAAGCTGAGCAAACCTTATGAAACTATATGCCACTCTTAATGTTGTTACTTCCTCGCACACCTGCTGTTTGTATGCGCCTGTCAACTCTCCCCGGCTCCTCTGTAAACTGGATTGGCGTTGCTTTTGCCGTTAAGCTGTGCTCATAAGCCTCCATAACAGTGTCACATTTCTAACACGTCACCACAATCCAATTAATCTGCTTTATATCCACATAAAGCCGCGCCGCTATTTCAGCTAATGAACGCAGGCAGTCTCCTTGTTCCCTGAGCCGGCGCTGTGTTCTCATGACAACTGGCTCCCTGGCCCATTCCGCCAACTGTTTTGTTGCTGTTGCTTCATTGAGTTTTGAGGCTCTCGCTGTTTTCTTTTAAAGCTCCAAAATGGCAGACTGGAGATCGGGAACAATTCACAGATTGGCTATTTCTGTGGACGGTTTATGGCCCACATGCTGAATTTAGATTTTATTCAAACAAATGAGACCCCGGGTGACGCCTCCTGACGGTGACTGCTAATCGCTGGTGATTTGGGTTATCCACAAGTAGCCAAGTGTCTTACAGATCTTTAAACCAACTGTGCGAGCTCTCGGTTGCAAGATGAGCTTAGTAAACAAAGGGACCTAAACCCATTTCATGTGCTGTGAGCGTGTGTCTGCTGGACCAGATTAGCCGAGCAGCCTCTTAGCATAATATAAGTCCAGATGCACAGCTTGTTCTTGGAGAGTGAGCTAAGAAGCGCCACGTCATCTGACAAGGACAAAAACACCACAGACAGTGAGGTCGTTTAACAGTGAAGACAACCAAGCTATATTACATTACACTTTCAACAAAACAAAGGCGTTCCAAAACAAATACAGCAGATGTGTTTTGAGAGATGACAACTCATTCGGTATTGTTCGGTTCAGGTTTAAAGGGCCCACGTTACACTGTTTTCTGATCTATGTTATAATGTTGTTTCCTCATCAAAAACATACCTGGAATTACGTTTAGTTTCATTCACACACACTTAACACATGTTTAACACACAAATCCTCCATATTTAGCCTGAGTTCTGATACAGGAAGTGCTCCACTGTGTTTTTAAACTCCATACACCTTCACCAGAAGCATTTTGATCATTTCAGACTTGGAATTGTCCTTCAAATCTTCTAAACAAAAGGTAAAAAGGTAACTGTAAACTTAAAAAGGACTGCTTCATGACATCTGCTGCTGTGAGCCGCATCATTTTGGTCTTTAAATGTCCATATTATGTGATTTTGGTGTTTATATTTTATTTTGTTTGTAAATAAATTTCTATTCCTAATATGAAACTCAGCTCCAAATTCACCCCTTTAACTCCTCTTGTTATTCTTCATTTTACTGGAGCTGAACATCACACTCCCTTAGTATATTTCTTTATACTGTCTATGGAATTAACAAGAACAGATATTATACACAACCATAAAATACTTTAACAACTGCATTTATGTTTATTTTCCTTTACTCTTATGTAACAAAGCATGTGTAACCAGATGGAAAAACAGCACTACTATGAGTCACCTAGTTACACTTATGACATCAACACAGAGAACTTACACAGAAACAAATTATAGCTTCCTTCCACCTGAATCTTCCCTGGATTTTAAGGGGGATGTTGTTAGCCTGCAGCTGACAGGGCAGGGACTTTCCTCTGTGGAGTCAAAGCTTTTACTGCAACATACCCACTCCATTAGGGCACGACCATGACACCCCCCAAGGTCTCCTCAAGGACGGCCACGGTGGAGCACAGACTCTGCAGCCTTGGCTCCCTGCGCACTCAGCCACTTGCTCCCTCTGATTTACCTCCCTTTGTTTTCACTCTCTGCCTGCGTCGTGCACTGAAGGACGGATATTTGTGCGTCTTGAATGGAGACAAAGCTTTTCTGTTGTTTTGCTTGAACGTAATAGAACAATTAGTCAAAGCGTATTGTACACAGTCATTATGCTGTGGGAGAGCACACCTGCTGGTAGGCCTTGATGCATGCATGTGTCAGAAGTTTGTATAAAAGTTTGTGCTGTCGTTTTATCCTTTTATAGTCACACATGAGAAATATAATTATAACTCCTCAGTTTAACATTGTGTAACTTTTCTGTCTAATGCTTTCCTTCATGGAGGTGTTATTGCTTTGTCTGGAATGTTTCACAGTATGGTATTAAACCTTTCTATCTGCATGGAGCCCAAACCAGATCAAGTTACAGGACAGATCTGTGAAGAGGCAACACCGTTCACAGTCAGAATGCTTGTTTCTCTAGATATTTCTTCCCCTGCCTATACATTTGGGATTGAAAATGTTGCGTATTGTACAATTTGTAGCTGTCTTTGCCTACAACTTCACTACTTTCTCCCCATTGTTAATGCTATACTCCAATGCAGACGTTTTCATGAAGTAGGCTATCTTTCTTTGCTTATTGTCGACTACTACTGTGCAAGTAGCAGTCCCACATACATAATTCACCATTCCACTGAATAGCCACACCATTGTCCCCTGGTTGTAGTATCCATCGCACTAATCCAGTCTTATTCAAACCTCATCCCTCATCTCTTATGGCCTTTTCCCTGTAGCCACACACAAGCCTGAGCTTTGCACTGTCAGCTTAAAGTAGGATCACACCAGGCAGCCATTGTGGAGATGTGATCAAAGCCCTGCACACCAGAGCCAGGAGCTCCATGCCAAAAGCATACCTTCAGTGCTCAGCTACTGCAAGACCTGTGAACGCCAGGTGAATAGCAAGTCCACGCTCATCCATAATGCACAGACTATTGTTAAGAATAGAAAATAGAATAATGCTGTTTTTCACCATCATAACACTTGGCTTTGGGCAACTGCAGTCAGTCAACACTATATAGGCCCAAGGCAGTGTACAACTTGGACTATGGTTAATGAGTGACGCTTACTCTCAAGGGGTCCATTTTGAGTCACAAATGATTGTATGGATGCTTGTTTTAATGTTTTCAAACCATACACTTGTGGTTTCAATCCACCCAAATTTTGTCTGACAGATATTTTCTCTGACAGACATTTTGTCTGACAGATATTGGACATTTGATTATCAGTTTGTGCAGTAAAATAAAGTTTGGGTACCTGATTTTTCCGTGAGAGAATGTGTTCCTTGCTCTCACTAACCTTTTGGTTAACCTGCACAAACTTCTTGTCCACCACCACAGCTTTAGAACATCTTTTTCAGATGGAAAAGTAAAACAAGGTGGACCAACTTTACAGAGTCAATCAGCTCCGATTTTGTATCATCATAGACTGAGGCATGTGGCTTCTTACAAGTTTGCAATATATTTTTTGTAGATGAAGGCAGCCTATAGTGGTCAAACTTCAGCTTTTACAGCAGCAGGAGGTTGGGCAATGTGGCCCCATGAGTGCTCATTCAAAATCTTATCAAAAGTACATTGATCTGAATATAGACACCAGATCTACAGAAATGCCTAATGCGCTGGGGGTTGTCTGTGTTTCTCAAATAGTTTTAATATTAGACCTGAATGGTTGCTTTGTACACTGACACAAATCAAAATATTATAAAAGTAGTCCATAGCAACCATTGAATTTAATATTTCTCACAGTATAATTAAAGGTCCTGTATTACCCAAAATGAACTCTTATGAGCTTTAAGCCATGTTAGAATGTTGTAACCTCATCAAAAACATATCTGGAGTTGTGTTTCATTCTCACATGTTTGAGTAATCCTTTATTATGAGTCTGTTTCCAAAGCTCAAAATGCTCTGTTCCACCTTGTGATGTCATGTAGTGGTAGCTTTTCACTGTAACAGCAATTTATTTTTTTTTTTTTATTTTAGTCCAGCAGAGATTGGTAATTCCAGGGCTAAAATTATCCAAATGATTTTAGTGGAGCACTTCCTGTATTACCACATGACATTCTTTTTTCTGTTTGAGAGAAGAGCTCAGCCTAAACATGCAAGGTTTGTGTGTCAAACATGTGAATGAAACAAAACACAACTCCAGGTATGTTTGTGACAACATTATAACATAGATCAGAAAATAGTGTAATATACGCCCTTTAAATGTGCTCCTTCTATTATGAATCCTATATTGCAAAAATGGGTTGTGGGATTTGAGGTTAAATTACATACAAAATGCTATTGCAAAAAGTCACATACATGCCTCTCATCTACAGCGGAAGTCCTTAAAAAATAATAGGATTTTTGTACATGACCCTACAAGAGGCAATGCTTTCATGCTCAAGTGCTAATTTGAGTGTGAAAACCCGGAGCAGTGGCCCATGTCAAACGTATGGAGACTGGGAAATTATTTGTGCAAATCACACTCTATAAAAAGAAAACTAATAAAAAGAGGCTTAGTGCAGCAAGCCCCATTATACAGTACATTACACCTGGAGACAGTGACAGAGGGAGCAGCCGGGATGGGGTAGAGTTGGGCAATTGTGTTGTCGATGAATGTAACCAAGCTCCTCTCTTCATCATTTATCTTGTTCCAGGACCCTATGTGGCTTTCAGGGGATTGCTGATGCTACTGATGATTTACCCACATATACACTGCCCTTGCTTTTACTTCTAAAGACACACTGAATTTCATGAGATATAGGAAAATGTCAATTCTGCCATATATTTTTAATGGTGAATACTGAGTGGATGGAGTTAACATCAGAAACAGAATATAAAAAGTAGGAAGTAATCAATCAAGTACTATACACAGACACAGGTTATGCTCAAACATAATTTTCATCTTGCCATTCAACTTGCAAGATGCATTTACGGCCCATTCACACATACCCTATATATATAAACAGAAAATGCTCTGTTCCACCTTGTGATGCCATGTATTGATACATTAAATGCTCCAGTGTGTTTGTAAAGTTGATACATCTCCACTAGAATCATTTGGATAATTTCACCCCTGGAACTGCCAATTGCTGTTAAATTTAAAAGGTAGATGTTAACTTGAAACTTATCGCTTCATGACATCACAAGGTGGAACAGAGCATTTTGAGCTTTTGAGATGTAGACTAATGTATGTAGATGTAGTAATAATAAAGTGACTCAAACATGAATGAAACAAAACACAACTCCAGGTATGTTTTTGATGAGGTAACAACATCCTAATATGACCAAAAACTAATACAAGTGTCAGTTTTGTGAAATATAGGACCTTTAAGGTTTTTCATTTTAATGTATAAAGAATACTAAAATACAGAGATGGGACCAAGTTGTCATTTTGCAAGTCTCAAGGAAGTCTCAAGGAAGTCTTTGACCTCAAGTTCAAGTCAAGTCCCAAGTCAAATGCAATCAAGTCCAAGTCATGTCCCGAGTCAGTGGCCCATAAGTCTAAGTCAAATCCAAGTCGTTTGCTTTGAGATTTAAGTCATTACAAGTCTTTAAACCAAAGCACCAAATATAGTTTAGATTTTTGCAATTTAGGACTTTTAAGATAAACTGTACTTATAAAGTAATTCTATATTTATATATGAGTATTTATAGAGTATATATATATAGAGTGAATCATTGCAGTCAGAATAAAACAAATTCAAGTTTAAAAGTGCTTCTCAAGTCTTCTCAAGTCCTCAAGTTCGAGTCAAGTCCCAAGTCTTTGACCTTCAAGTCCAAGTCGAGTCCCAAGTCTTAGTCCATTTTATCAAGTCAAGTCTCAAGTCCTAAAAATAGTGATTCAAGTCTGACTTGAGTCCAAGTCACGAGTTACAAGTCCCCAGCTCTGCTAAAATATATATAATAAGTGAATGTTTTATTCTTTTAGAAATTTTGAAAGAATTGTCTAAAAAAGAAGTAATGTTATTTCTTAATCTCATTATCTTAATCCTCACTAAAATACAATTATTCCTGGAATTTATTATTTATTATTGTTATTATATTAATTTTATACCATGCTTTTGTGGTATATTGTGATCACCTCCAAGCACCAGATTTTTGCCGATATAAACTCAGTAAAAAGACCATACCTGACTATTCCAATAATTCCCTATGTAATTCCCTCAGTAATTGTCAAAATCGCTCTCCTTTGAAACAGATCATTTGCAACCTCCTCATTCATTATTCAGGGCCGTGAATCTTATGTACTACAATGTATGTGCATATGTTTACATGCTAAGACAAACCTTGACTTGTGCATTTGGAGCAGGCTGCGCGGCTGTAACTAACGCAGGCTGATAAATGGACTGGCCCAGTCTGGCCTGAGGATGAGATAAGCAGCGTATCACAGCTCTAAAGCCTGGACACGACCTTGAGAAAGCACTGTACATGAGAAGAGGACCGGGGGCTGATATTAGCTGGACTCTCATTTGGCTCAGAGCTCAGGTCTCTGTTCACAGGAATAAAACTACAGATGTGGAACTTATACTCAATATGTAATGATAGTAATACTGTAAATGTTTGCACAATGCTTTTTAAATGGCAAGGTGAGAAAAGTTATTCAGATAAGAACAAGTTTAATAAGGGAAAATGTGAATAGACCTTTAAAATCATTTCATATTATTATTATCAAAGTATATAATACAGTTAGTACTGGTTGCCCATGAAGTTTTTTGGTTAAGAATAAAAAAAACTATTCAAGAAAACTACTACATAAGTCAGAGTAATTGTAAGAGTGTGGTCACATAACATAGTACAAGAATTTATAAAACTTAACAATTCTTCTGAGCCTGGAAAGTCTGTATCTTCTTTACACAAGGGTAGTCACATAATTTTGAGAACAGAAATATACTGTAAATATAAACTATAAACTATAAACTATAAACTATAAACTACCTTTTGTACAGGATCAACGTCCCATTTTCATGATATGTGCTTTTTAAAAGTGAAGCTGAGGATAAGTTCAGGATGTTCTACTGCATCAGTCGAGGTGTGAGTAATTGTGGACTTAAGTCTCCTGTGGTCGTCTGAGCTGATCTGTGCAAATGTTCAAAATTCTCCTCATAAGCCCTCTGTTTGATGTTCTATATCTCTAATACTTAATGTTTATGTATTATCCAACCATTCTGAACAAACCAATAATAGTCAATAGATCTCTTCATAGAGTGGAAAAAATACTGTTATACACCTTTTGGTCTAAAATAACACATAATCTTTAGAGGTGTGCTGAAAGTGATTTTCTCTTTGACACACATAAAGAACGGCTTGCTTTGCAAAAAGTTAACACCTGTTACTTTACTACTTTTCTAAGTGATAAATAAGACAGAGTTCACCAAACAAATGTATCAGCATCAGTGAGTGTGAATAGATGAATAGGTGTTAGTCATTGGGAACTTTAGTGATGGGTTTGTTAAGAATGTCTTCAGCTTCACATAGTACATTGTGTAGAGTTTCATCAGTTTATGTTTCCTGGTGAGAGCCAGTCTCCCAGCCTCCATCTGGAGCTGTACTCCACTTTGTAGCCCTGAGGACCCAGTACCTCACGGTGCTGCTCTGATGTTGCAGTGAGCCCACCTTCGTCCAGTCCGCACTGTGCCTCTGGTGCATGAGAGCCAGTCTCCCAGTGCACGAGCTTCTCCTCCCACGCCTGGCAGGTCTTAGGAAGCCTTGGCTTTTTAGCGTCCAGTGGTTTGACTGACGTGTGGTACTCACATGCATGCATGTGATTAGAAGTTCATATAATTTCTCCAACAGGATGATGACAGCAGGTTTTGATATATGGCTTGATGCATAACTTGTTGGATTTAATGATTGCATGCTCTAAATAGGTTATATTTTCAGATGGAATGATAACCACGAGCATGGTCAAAACCTTATATCTATATGCTACATTTAACCTTTAGCTAGGGATGCTCCCAGAGCTCCCTCTGGGGTAATGGCTCCAGCAAATCAATATAGTGATGTACAATTAATAAAAAACAAAATGATAATATACTTATGGTATAATTCAATACAACTACATGAAAAAATAAATATATAAAACAAAACACTTAATATCCATCATCAATATCAATAAATTCTTCAGAACACCTAAAAATGCTCCTAAAGATAATAATGCATTTGATCCCAACACATACACATACACATGTAACTACCTGTGATATTATATGTGTATAAAAAGTATTCATCTCCTCCCAGTGGGCTTTTGCAGCAGGGCAGGCTATGGGTACATTGTTATTCATGTGTACTGTGGGTACAAAAGCTTGAGCACGCTCCCTGGCAGTGCTCGGCTGGCTCCCAAACAGCACAGCGACTCAAAGGTCAGCCTGTCTGTTCATCTACCAGCATGACAGACCTCCACAGCAGGACTAGACCACGTGTACCCACCCCGCTAACACTCATGCAAAAACACGCACTATCACAACCCTTATCGCCAATCACTGCAATGAAAAGATAAGAATAAAGTGGTTACACATGTCAGCTAACCATCTGTGGATGAACATAAAAAGATAAGGAAATATTCCAACTGCTGGAGCAGTGAAGCAAAGACAATTGATTTTTATTTGAGAAGTAACTATCAGATATCGTTATTCGTTTTGACAGCTTAAAGTACTATGCTGAGACATGCTTGGCTGCCTGCATTTCTATTAAACTGTCAAGCATGTGCCCTTTCATACACAAAAGTAGAATTTCTGTCACTTTAACACCACTGACAAACATTCCCTTGGTCTTAAGTGTGCCCTGTGAATGAAGGGGAAGGCAGTCTGCGCTAACCTGCTGGCATAGACTACTGGTTTAAAGAAAAGAGACGATTAAAGTCCAGATAAAAGAAGCATGTAATGTGATGTTGTTTAAGACACTAGTTTGTTTTGCTTTTTTGTTTTGCAAAACCCCTTAATGTTTGATGATACAAAATGTTTAAAAGTTTGTGGATCACAAAATCCAAATCACAAAATATATATTTCAAAATTTATGTTTAAAATGCCATCTTAGAGCTACAATAAGGGCGCTTGTAATTGAAATCAATCCCTAAATCCAGGCTGAAAAGTCCTCTACCTGCCACTAAAAACCTTTAGAACATGGACTGTGGTGGTTTTGAACAAGCACAGTTGAGCTCATTGCAAAGTGAGAAACTAAGAGAGAGACACTGAATGAGCAAGGGGCCAAGGAGCAGGAGTAGAGAGAGCTGTTGTCAACAAACCACCCTCCTGGTTGTGTGAATGGTCAAGTGATCACAGGAAACACAGAAGAGGTGCGAGTCCTCAGGTTATCAGGAGCCTCTGAAGTGGAGATCTGCTGTTGAAGACTTTCAAGAGTTTACCGTCATCACAAACTGTTGGATAAAAGTGCAGCCATTTTAGTCACAGACTGGAGTTATTTTCACCTGACGGCAAAGTCAAGTCTCACAAGCTTCCAACTTCCTGCCCTTTAAGAGGCTTGTTATGGTAACTTTTAAAAAACAAGACAGACTACTATGTAATTTAGTCTGCCAGCAATAAAACTGAACAGTTTCTTACATCTAGACAGACTGACAGGACGAGTATCTGTTTATCTGCATGGCTCCTGAAGTATAAAGTGTAAGATGTATTGTGCTTGTTAGACACCACAGACAAGCCCTCATAAGAACTGAAGGTTATTTGACATACACACACTTTGGCAGTTTCATTTGGAAATGAATTCATGCTACACTGAATGGTAAAGGTCAGAAAGAAATAAGTAATTGCTGGGAATTACTACCATTTGGTTTTACCTTATTCTAATCAGAGTAGCCATAAACCATAGAAAATAGCTTTTCAAGCTCTCCTCTAAATGTAGCAAAAGGCAAAGGCGGTGCAGTGCTGGCACCAGGGCAGAGCGCAGAGTCAACCATTTACAGTTGGAGATGGTCTGATTCGGCCTGACACAAGTGAATTGCCAGCAAGTAAAAGCTAAGTGCTTTTACTCCTATTCTTGTTCATAGAGAGACTGTGTATTTTATTGGTGGTGCTTCCATTCAAAAATGTGTGTCTGTAAGAAAATCTAGACATGGCTAACAGGACATATTTTAATTAACGGTCCTGTATAACGCAAAAATAACTCTTGTGAGTTTAAGCCATGTCATAATGTTGTTACTTCATCAAAAACATAGCTGGAACTGTGTTTTCTTTCATTCACATATGTTTGAGTTCAGGGGCGGTTCTAAGATTTTTCTGAAACAGGAGCCATTAAGGGGCCACATGTTACATTCAGGGGCCAAGTACAGGGTACATCCAAGCACACAAATGATTAATTCCGTATGGTGCAAATACATTTGGACAGTCATGCAGTACCTTTTTCAAACACAAATAAACCATTATGAAGCAGTAAAGTTCATATTAATTTTCTCTTTTATTCATACTGTGTGCATACAGGACACAAGACATAAAACAATCACTCAATGCAATCATTCTCACCCACACAGGCACACGTACACCTTTACATAGTGGACATGTGCACACACATGCACAAATGGAACCTGACTCCATAAATGGTAACATTCAAGCATTTCAAGCATAGACAGTAAAAAAAAGCCCTCCACAGGTCTGTTTCTTCTGTCATTAAGTTGTATTGGCACAATAGGTCTACTGCCACCAAGAGTTTGGGGGTGGAATTGCATCAGTGATTATTGAATTCCGGTTGTTCTCATCAGTTGATTGATACAACAGGGGCACCACAGGAGCCCTGTTGCTCCTCCCCTAGAACCACCCCTGTTTGAGTTACCACCGTAACCAAATGCAATATAAAATAATATTACAAACAGGCAAAGAATACAGTACACACCCAACAGTCAACAGAATACAGAAAATAGGTAATTGCAGCCAGGGAATTAGCGCGATGGCTTGAAACATCTCCAATAGTTGCTTATATGTCACAGTAAACCAATTTTTCTCTCAGTTATTCAATTAAATCATAAATTAAATGTGTTACTTTGTGTATTTGCAAGTTTCAGTCAATTTCATACAAGCTAATAATAAAGCCATTACTGGCCTTTTCACTGGTCCCTCTGTGGAGAGAGCCTTATCAGAGCTATGTCTTCTCCCGCAGGCACGAGCGGGACAAAGCTGTCTCTGTCTGCAGCATGAGTCTACTAAAAAGAGAAGCACAAAGGAGGACGGAGCAGAGGGTCAGAGGTAGCCCCCACTGGCTTTAGGCGTGCCCCTCAGCTCAGCTCTGAAGAGACCAACAATGTAACAATGTCCACCTTCTGCAGATAACAGCTAATTTCTTATGTTAGATTTTTTTTTATTACAGAGCTCTGCAATGATCTAGTCCAATCTATCTACTGTTCTGTGTCACAAGAGAAATTAGTTCTGTACGATATAGTGAGAAAATAATTGTGCTGGTGCGTTACTGTCTTAGCTGAAAAGACACGGGTCCAGCAACAGTAGCTCAGTGGTCATCCTCTGATCCAAAAGGTTGATGGTTCAAATCCTCCTCCTAGTGTAAACATCACTGTTAGAGCAGCTAACAGCCACTGCACCACGGGTTGACAGTCAGGCTTCCATAGATGAATACCGTTGTTGTGTCCTTGGGCAAGACACTTAACCCACCTTGTCCCCAGTGTGTGCATAAAAGGTGTCAACAACAGTCAAAAGGGCTGTTTTACGCAGCAGTAAAAGTAGAAGTATGTTCATTATATTTTCATTCAGGATTCAGACAAATGCCAATTTCATTACACATTTTCAGCAATTTAGTCAGGGACATACCAGTTACTTTGAGTCATGTACCATCAATCCCTTAACATACTGTACATTAGAGGGCCTATTTCTGTACCTGCTGAGTAAAATGATTTGCTGTGATGATGGAGAGGAAGCACTGAAAAAAACTCATGATATTGTGATTACAATCATAGACCTCCACATCTGTATCTATATCACTTCCAAGTTTCCAAAGTCTTCTTCTTCTCACAAACATTTTCTTTTTTTTTCCATGTACTCCTACATCAGCCCTCACCATTACTCATCAGATCAGAAAAGATGCTCTTGTTTTTATCATGGATGTGTGCTTCTGCTTCTCTGAGAATATTAAATACACTTTTGGTTCTGATCCATACATCATTACTTATCGTCTGTGCTAATGAGCCACGGTCGACCGCTGAGTGAGAGAGGAGGAAGGTGGGATCAAAGAACATCAAGCAGCACAAGAAATAGATTTTATAATTGAACTTAGATAGCTGCTTATTTTTGCTCAAATCAATATCGCACAGATCAGGAGGCAATAGAGGATGAACGTGTGAGGATTTCCTTTTTACACCTGCTTTGGAAAACCAAACATAATTGATCCATGTGCAGATAAGTATGTCATGTTTTGGGTTTTTCCCAGTGCTTTGCAACTAGACAGCATGACTGACCAAGCCTTGTTCACCACTGGCATACAGCTGCCCAGGCTCTGCTCCAGCTAAACAATGTACTCCTAACCATCTAGCATTCTTATGATTCACTACTATGAGTTTTTAAGTACATTTCAGTAGGCCAGAGCACAGTTTTGCCATCACATTCACATCACTGCTACCAACAACTGGCATGCTAACAACGCACCAGCTGTACTTCCTTTCATTTTAATTATAAGAGGTGCTTTTATATTATATCTGTACTGGGGCAAAACAAATATTACTCCTACGGGAAAACTGGATATGATCAACTTTATTTTGCTTTGTACTGATTATGGGTTATATACTGAGCATCTAGGACTTTAGTACACCTTTTTTAGTGCATTTCTTTTTTAACTATCACAAAAATGGATATAAAGCACACAATTTTACAAATGACAGTAAATATTACTGCTGCATTGTGTCTCTTTATCCCTGAGTGCTGGTAAGTAAAAAGTATGGGATCAGTGTTAACCTTGTATACTCAGAGCTGACTCAGAAGTCCAAACTCTCTCCATGGAGCTGGGAAATGATTCATGGTGGTGTCACAATCACTTCATCTGCCCAAATAAAACACAAAAACAGGTGAAATGAACAAAACACCACCTTTCACATGCAAGTAGCTCACAGGGCTGGTGGGACTGGACAATACTGGAAACCTTTGATGATCTGATTAGTCATATCCTTGTGGAGAATGATTGACATGGTACAACAACATTACATAAAATAAATCAGCAATTCAGTGTCAAATCACACTCCATACTGGAATAATAGCATTACCTTCAGAGACAAACCGAGGACTATTTTGTAAAGATGTCCTTAGCTATTCAAATGTGTTTCATTGTTTCAGCTCTGTCAACACAGAATCGAAATAATGAGCAGTTCACAAGTTGTGCTTACATTATTGTGGTTTGGCAACATGTCAATCTGTGCAAAGATTTGCCCACAGTTTGGAGACAAACTTTTACTGTGAATTCTTTTAGAGAACAAAACCACCAGATGCTTTTAAACTGTGCTTTATAGAACAAAATAAATAGTAGCAGTAGATCTGATTGTCTGTTGCAGTTGCTATGGTGTTGTGGTTAGTGAAAAAATAAAAGTATTGTTGAGCATTTTAGAAATAAGTAGCCTACAAAGCACTATACCAGATACAGAATAATTATTTTAAACTTTCTGGCTAATTTCTAATCAGGACATCTGCTAAGCTTATGGCACCACTGAACACTGCATTGCAATGCCTATTAACACGTGTATTTATAACACAGGGTATAATGGAAAATGGTAGCTTTTTTATACATTCACCTTTTTCAGTTCGTTGGTGTTCATTTGCACCTGGCTGAGATAGGAATCGGATGATGCAATAGTGAACAATAGTGGGAGGCTGGGAGGCAGACTTACTAATTTCTCCCTCTCAGAGTTTGTATTAATCATGATTACTGTGGGAGTGGACCTGTAAGTGCAGTTTCTCAGTTTGAGATGGCCACAAGGGTGCCATGGGTCTGACCTGTTTACCGTCGCTCTGCTAGAACCCACACAGCGATCCATCTCAAGCTTCAACTTGAGTGTTTGTCTAATGACCACCTGCCCCAAAGCGCTATCTCACCACATACACGGGCGAGAGACAATGCAAAAGGTATTCTGCTGCAGTTTCTAACATCACAACATTTGTCTCACTATTTTGACCTATACGTATAGATGACCTGTACTTTTGTATTTTCGTGTATAATTCATTCACTCCACACTTAGTGCTGGTAAACTACTACAGACAAGCCGCTCTGGGGCAGACTGACAGAAGCAAGGCTGCCAATCTGAGGCATTGGCTCTTCCGACAACTAACACTTGCGCACACACAACTTTTATACCAGGCAGTGTGGGTGGGTAATACTCTAGCTTATTTATTTTTATTTTTTATTGCATATTTGCTTGGGCTGGGTATCATCAAGAAGTTGCCAATATACATACAAAGATACAGTGAGCTTTTGAGATATATATATATATATATATATATATATATATATATATATATATATATATATATATATATATATATATATATATATATATATATATATATATATATCAAAAGCTCACTGTATCTTTGTATGTATATTGGCAACTTCTTGCAGTTCAATAAAAAAATTATTTCTAAATCATGGCGATACAAAGTTGCAAAAGTTAATATGAAACATGCCCATTTTAATTATCAACAGTGAAAATGTCAAATGTGTTGTATAAACAAGTTTCCTTCCTCTGAACAAGCAACAAAACTGTAGTGCTTTAACTAAAAAATTTAGTAAAATTCACCAAAAAAAAATAAATCTTGGTGATATATTGAATGATATCATGAGTTTCTGATTGCTGTATAAGAAAAGAGGTGAGGACCACAAGAGCGTTTTCTGAAGGTTCAATATTAACACATACAGAGCTCTGGCTCTACTGCCCACATGCAACGACAGAGAGTGAGTCTCAGGAACGGACAGTTTTTCTACACTGGTGGTGGCCAACAGGTGTGAGGCTCATGTCAAACAGAGGGATCAATACATGGTCAAGCAATAACTGTAGCTATAAAAGTATAGTGTGATAACTTAACTTTAGCAACAACCAATGGTGTAACATTCCTTACCGTAATTTTAGGAAACAACAGACTTGTCCTCATATTCCTTACATGAGGCTTGTTTGTCCTTCATCTAACAAAAAAAAACAAAAAAACATGCCATCATCGATTCAGCAGCCCACAATACTGTATCATCACATTAAACAATACCATATATTGATATTTCGATATTTTTGCACACCCCTAATATTTGCTACTCTCCTGCTGTTCTAATACTTTGCTTTCCAGCTCTTGAATTTCTGGAGTTACTGGAACTGTGTGACAAAAAAGGTTCTCTCATCTTATATTATAAGTCACCTCTATCTCTCAATCTCTTAATCTCCTAAACGTAATTGATTTACTTAACTATATGTAATATGTTAAAAGTAAATGACAAATTTGGCCTGACATTCCTTTTACTAAAACACAAAAGTGATGTACAACAGTTATACTTAGACTCAGTGCACCTCAATATGGAGGCTCAAATTCACAAGGGAGTGGTTATGTCAATCATACATTAGATAGCATGATTCTATACGGCCTCTATACATTTTCTCTATCATCCAAACGGAGCTGAGGCCCTGAGGCACTGCTCCTAAATTGACAGAAGTAGCTGTTTAACCTTGTGGAAACAAATTCACTCACATCATTTTTTTTTTTTTTTTCTGGGTTACTCTGTGACATTGCAATATATGACAAAAGTGTTTTGCTATAACATTTTACTGACCAAATACTGCAGAAATAGAAGATATAAGCTCATGAGCTATTGTAAATTCATTTCATGTTTATGTGCAGTTCATTTCTGTCTGATGTTTGTCTACTTTGACAATGTTTAAATCTAGACACAAAGCAGTTCTGATTAGCTGTGCACATGACTGAATGTAGCTTTTTTTTTTCCCCGCACTCTTCTCTTTTCTCTTCTCTTCTCTTCTATGATGATTATTTATGCTTTGATTTGTTTGTATTGTGATTTTAGTGTCTTTCCTATTGTGTAAAGCACTTTGAATTACTTTGTGCACAAACTGTGCTATACAAATAAACTTGTCTTGCCTTTTTCTTTCTTTATGAACATTAGACTTTGGTGGTGATAAGCTGATGAGGGGTGCATGGTGGTTCTGTGATTCTCTGACTGAGACCAGGGTGCTCCTGGTTGAACCTGTACTGCCTGTTTAATCTAGTTTATTTTTAGGGCTGTGTCTATAGAATAACTGGATTAAGTGGCTTTAGTTTTAGGATAGGACTTTTGGATTCTCAGTTTTGAGAATATCTAGAATAAAACATGTGTATTTATTAGCTCTCCGCCTCTCTCTCTGTAGTTTGTGAATTTTTTCCCACCAGGTAAGATAATTTTGTTATGTTACACAAAACTGACTCTTTGCTTTAAGTCATGCTACTATCTCAAAAGCATACCTGGAGTTGTGCTTTGTTTCATTCACACATGTTGTCTACATTTCCAAAGATCAGGATGCTCTGGTCCATCTTGTGATGTCATGAAGTGGTAGTTGTTAATTTAGCAGCTACCTTTTACCTTTTTCAGTTCAGTTCAGTAGAGATTGGCTATCCCAGTGCTGAAATAATCCAAATGATTTTAGTGAAAGGAGTTTAAAAACACAGTGGTGCACTTCTTGTTTAACCCGTGATAACACAGAGTGTTCTGTTTGAGAGAAGAATGTAAATTTGGAGAATGTGTAAATGAAACAAAACAGGTCCAGTTTTTTTTTTTTTATATAACAAACATTATAGCCTGATTCAGCAGCCAGTTTCACTTTGTGGAAACCACCTGACCTTGCAGCATTAGGATTTGTTCGCTCGACTGTAGGTGGGTACTTTTTTCATTTAACCAATCGCTGCTATTTGGTCATGACTTATGTAATGCGCTGCTAACGGGACTAACTGGTATATTAAGCTTTTCTGAAATCATATAGGAAGAAGGGCAATAACGTCTTTCACCTTGATAAATTTCACCAAACATTCTCTTTGTTCTGGCTTTAAATTCTCAATCTCGGGAATCTTTGTCAACACAGAATGTACGGCTCTTTGATGAGTGGCTGGTCCTGACTCGCACTTCCAGAGATCTTGCAAACTGTCTATTGTATTCCGATTCCTGACCTAGTCACTGGAGAGAAATGAAACTGCGCAGAGGCACTAGGTGGCACCAGCCTGGCTAGAAACATTATTACGAAGATCAGAAAATAGTGTTATATGGGCCCTTTAAATATCATTATTATTTTAACCAACTCTCCTTTTGTTGTTAGTAACACAAATGCAAAATATAAACAATAATAGAAAAGTATAAATAAGAATGTTATTTATTTTGCTAAATAAAACATTGCAATTAACATTTTCATAAAAGAAAGTACCACAGAAAATCTCTTCCACCCTTATACCAAATGAGTCCATATGGCTGAATTGGCTGGCTGTAGAAGACATTGTAAATAGTGTGCATCGTAATGGTGACTTTAATTTGTTCACAACAGATGTTCCAGCCCTGAACGGTCCCCTGATTGTTTCCTCGGCACCTTCTCTCCCCTTCACCGGAGGCAATAACACCAGCCGCCATGGCCACAAATAGCTGCAGCTAAATAAACAGCACATGAATGTCAAGGCGATTGTCTGCGCACCTCTTCACTCCTCAAGTGCAGTTTGGGATTCACAATGACATTTCCCAGGCTTTTGTCACATATCTGGGCCTGGCGTCTTTCCAATACCATACCAATGTTTTATGGTACAATTTAGACCAATATTTGGGAGGTATTTCCGTTGTTATTATGGGTACATCTTGATTAGGTGTGCTTTGATTTCTCTGTGCATAAGTCGCAGGGCTGGGAACTTCAAAACATCTTCTTTTATTTAAATACTGATGCAATCGCAGCAGGGTTTTCAGTCATAGAGTTAAAACACACAGTGAAGGTACAAACGTGTGAAAATCCTGCGCCCTTAAATTGTCTTCATTTCATTTTTGATCTCGGTATTTATGCATTTTTAGGGTTTTACTAATGGAGCAAGATGGGTGATGTGTCATGCCCAAGAATATAATAAAATATTGCAGGAATTGAAGGAGCAAGCATATGAAAAACTTACCTCATGTGTAAATTTTAAATTTTAATTTTAGGAATTCTGTGCAGTGTGTGTAACTTTTCCGGTGGTGAGCCAGTTAAACAACAGGTAATTTAACATACAGCAGTAATCTTGGCTTGGTGCCACCATACTTGTGTTCATGGAGACTGATCATTTTAATGCCGTACTGTGGAATATTCCCAGCAAAGCAATACAATGTCAGGGGTGGGCAATTATTTCTTTCATGGGGCCACATGAGAAATAAAAAATATTGTGGAGGGCCAGGCCAAAATTCTTAACTCAATTCTGCATAATATTAATTGGATTTCTTTATAAAAAGCAGTAAATAGCATTGAAAAATTTAGGTTGCCTTACAAAAAATGTCATAAAGAACAAAACAAAAAAACAAAACACAATAAAAGCAATGCAGCTTTAGTCCATGCATGAGGTAAAATTATAAAATACGTTTAGTTGGTAATTCCAAATTATCTTAAATGGGCCAGAGTAAACCAAAGAGACGTATTTGACCTGGGAACTGTTCAATGCCCAGGTCTAGTCTACAGAAACAATTGCACTTTTTTTTTTTTTTTTTTTTACAGCTTGACAAGTTATAGTTTTGATCAATAAAGAGCATTTCAATTCCTGAAAAGGAAAATTATAGTATTGTCATTGCAAGATCTTTTTAGAAGTATTCATTTGTTTTGTTTTTGTTTCTCCCATTTCTTAAAACCCACTTTGGCCTGTACAGCATCAGTGCAGCCTCATTGCAGCTTAATTGAGATCAGTCTTCAGAAAGGCCCCAGTGGGACTGAAGGAAACATGAAGAAGTGTGCGTTTGACCGGGGGGCGGGGCCAGCACAGCCCTGATCACCTCTCTCTTTTAACCTCAAAAGCAGGTTATGGAGGTGATTCTTGACCGCTGCTATTGGAAAATGATTGTTGTGGGGGTGAGAGAGAGAGAGAGAGAGAGAGAGAGAGAGAGAGAGAGAGAGAGAGAGAGAGAGAGAGAGAGAGCGAGAGAGAGAGAGAGCAGCCTGTTCCTATTCTGTTCTGATGACCTGATTTTAAAGCTGCCCTCCGCTGTTTTGTGACCTGCTTGTGTGCATGTTTTCCTTAACCCAATTTAGCCCTGCGGTGTAAGACACAGACAGGCTAATGACCGGCTAAAGCTGCCGGCACATTAAGGCACTCGGCATTTTACAACATGCTATTATTTGAACTTTGAGGACAGCTATTTTACTCTACTAAGTCAAGAATGGTAAATCCGCTGCAACATTGGAATTAGATGTCAGAATATGATTACAGATGTAACTGTACAGTCTCCTGGAAACACATCATCTAACAAAAATTTCATATATTGAATCGTTTCTCTTTTTGTCACAGATTTGGACCACACATTTTAATAATCTTCACCAGTGTACCTTCAGATTGAGATGCAAAGGAAGTTTTGACCATGCCTAGGTCAAAATCTGCTGTGCCCACTGACAGGTTGCCCCAATAGGACAGAAGGATGAGTCAAATGCAGAGGACAAATTTCGTTACCTTGAGAAAGACTTCTGATTGGAAGTTAAAACCAGATATGGACCACTCCTGGATGAATGAAGGATTAAATGGTACGTTGATCTAATCTTTGAGTACTTTTAATTAAGAACAAGCGTGCCTGCGTGTTTGAACAATGCCAGCACTTTTTAATATCAGATTGCAAAAAATCTGCTTTCTAGTGTTAATAGAGAAGACACTGAACTTTATAAGGTTTTGTGTGGATTAGCTGGTAATTTAACTACAAACTAGATCAAAACATTTGTGTTTTGATAGCTAAAAGACCCTTGGAATTCTGACCTGACCTCCACCTCAATTGTATATGCTTTTTAATGATGTTACCATGAAGCATACCTATTAATATTCACATTACATGAATGCATCCTATTGTATATCTAGGTAATGTAGGGATAGACTGTGTAACCATGGACACAGCAGTCATGATGTCAGTAGGAGCCAAGGGCAGAGAGTTGGAGCTGGTCAGGAGCACTGTTAAAAAAAAAAAAAAAAAAAAAAAAGTGTGTTTTTGCCCTAAGGCAGGTTCCCAGGGTCTGCAGCACGCTCCATTTTTATTTCTGTGAGAAGCCAAAGAGACATGTCTGCTGTTCACTGGGTTTCATAACATTATTGTCAATGCAGGTGCGATACGGTAAGAACTGCCAATTATGAAACAGCTCATCAAGTACTCAACAATTTCTCGATGATTTGAAATGAAATTCTTAATGTTCAACTTTTCAATATTACGACATATACTTGGCTTATTTCATTCATTATTTACTGACAATCTTAGCCTCAGTCTGTAGTTTTGTTGTTTCTGTGCCCCTGATCTGAACCTTATAAATGTATAATCAAATCTAGGTTTACCTTTCTCTCAATGCTGTGACACATGGTCATAAACATTTAAAGGATTTGTTCAGTATTTCAGCAAAACACAATTGTAGACAGGTGCTGGGGAGTGAACTGGTTAGCAAGGAGGTCAAGGGTTCAGACCAGCCAATCTTTTCCACTATATTTGGTTTGTGGCGTATTTCAAGCACATGGTGCATTTCACATGCAATGAGGACTGGCTTTGTGCATTTTGGAAGGGGCCTGCGTGATGGCAATAGTTGAGATTTATTTTATCATTTATTATGTTTTCATGTCTGACAGGTCTTCCTCAGAGTGGTCATGTGATGTTGCTGTGATGTGTCTGGTCAGCTGATTTATACAGGTTTTGCCGCTGTCTTCCTACCAGTGGAGGCAGGACGACAGTGCCATCTGCAGTCCAGCTTCTTCAGGACAGTATTCCAGGTGTGTGAGAGTAAGAAAGCCCCCTCGTCCCGGTTTATAGTCCCAGTTTAAGAATCTAATAAAAGAAATTATCAGAAAACCAAATAAGCCTCGTTAGACTAGAGGTCACTAATGTCTACTGTTCCATGTAGCTCTGTTTAGTTCCATTTGTGGGTACAGACATTTTTTATTTATTTATTTATTTTTTATTTTTTTTAGACAGGTAAATTAGTTTGTATCTTTTCTGGTTTTCTGGAATGTTCTACAGTATAGCATTGAATTAGCTACATTGCACTTATTCAATAATCTGCATTCTTACTGTGAGCAAAGTTGTCTCTTTACAAATCTGACTTCATCAGCACCTTCTCATCTCCATGGAGATAAATAAGTTTAATTCTATACTGTGGAACATTACAGGCAAAGCAATAACAATTACATTTTGTGCCATATATAAGTTGTGACAAACTGATCAATAATAAATGATAATATGAAAACATGTTGGCTAAATATTTGCTGTAATATGCTCATGCCATATCAAATCCACATAAAAACCTTGTTATGTCATTTTACTTTTTAAATCAAGTAGTGCTGAATCGACTGGTTTCCTCCTCACATCCTTTTGAGACAGAGTATGAGGTGATTAAGCTGACATCTCAGACAGGGGTCATTCATGGATCACAGAACCAAACGTGGCTCTGAAACATTTAAAAGTCCTCCCCGTCGTCCTCTCTCTGGCGCTGCCTGTGGAGAAGGTGATCCTGGGCTTGTTCTTTCTGATCTGTCTGGAGAAAAGCATCGGTGCTCCTGCTGCTGCCTCCAGACTCAGGGCGCGCTGCCACCAAGTTGATAAAGTGAGCCATTTTGCACACAGGCAAGATTACTCTCAAGGACAGAGATTAAAGTGCTTGTGTTGAAGCAGCCATAGCCCCAGTGCGCACACACGAACACAAAAAACAAGAGAGCAGAGGCACACTGCTGATACAGAAGACTTCATACTCATTATTCACATGTGCTTTGTATGCAGCCATGACAACAGACACCAGCCATCGCTCCTATAGTGACATGAAACACACAAACTCACAGCTACTAGTTCAAAGTGTGGCTCCAGGACTGAACATGGTGGGAAGATGGGACTCGTGACTGGCATTACAAGTTTTGTCAATGAGTTGGGTTGAGATTAGAAGTGGAAAAATGGGATTTGAGTTTGATAAGGCCAGAATGTTATAGTTAAAAGATCGAGGCGGAGTATATCCAAAATGGCAGAATCAGTTCAACAAGGGGTGATAAAGGATTCACTTGGTGATTGGATGACATGTAGCTCAGTGGAGTGTTCACTCATGGATTCAAAAGTCGGTGATTAGATTCTGGTTACTTCTAATGCATATTGTTGTAGTGTCCTTGAGCATGACACTTTACCCTGCCGTCATTGCCAATGCAAAACTGGTTTATGTTTGGGTGTGAATGGACAAGGATTGTTAAGTGCACATTGGAGAGGGGAAAAAAAACACATAAATCAAAACACAGTGTGGCTGTATTTTAAAGTTATCTGATGAAAATATTTTATGTTATATTAAAGCAGACATATTACAGAACTGACTATTGCAAGTTTGGGCAATCATTAATGGCTTTTTTTCAAAAGAGCATTTTGCCGATCAACTTCCACTGGTATACACCCACTGCTGTGTACTTACTTCATTCTCCAATTTTATTTTCTTAATCGTGATATGTGTACAATTCAGCAGTGTCATCATTTTGGTACAAATGAAAAAAAAAAAAAAAAAGCGGACTGATTTCTTTTATTAAGTAGTCTCAGATGAATATTGCGATTTAAAATGTCCAAATTATAACATAATGATCCAGGGGTGTCATAGTTTACATCTACACAATACACAAGCAGAGTAGGTCTTCTTTGACACGTGTTACTTTGGAGTCAAGTACAGGGAAAAAATACATGCAACCTATATCCTGAGCGATAGATCAATTCCCTGTTCAATATTCCACATTAAGGAGTAATATCTCCAAGAAAACACGCATTATTCCCTCCACTAGAAAATGTACACATGCATTTCAAAAATATCTTTAATGTCTCTCACTTGTCAGTACCACAAACATACTCTCTTGCTGTGGTACAAGAAACCAGAACAATTCAATCTTGGTCTGACACCAAATTGAAGGATTCAGCAGTTAGTTAGTTTCAACAAAGCAGCGTGATTAGAAAGGGTAATGTGCATAATAAACGTGCAATTAGGAAACATCCATAAAACTTCCAACTCATCGCTCTCTGATCCGGCTATGGCACTCCTCATGTATATTTTGCCAGGAGCTGAAGTGTTGCTGAAACCACAAACTCAATGGCCAACTCCATCAGAAGAGCCCAGAGCGTGCAATGAGAGATTAGACACTTGTTGTGCTGGTCTCCTCTCGCCTGCCACTTATCAGAGCAGAAACACTTAATGAATTCACGGCTGGGTGAAGTTCTAAACAGACTGGTGCAGTTTCAATTATTGTGCATTGTTGAATAAATACACATCTGCCAGGCGGACATGTTTTGGACACACTGGGAATTAAATGTAATAGCTGCTGCGTATTGTGAAAATGACTGAAGTGAAAAGCTCTTTTTTCAGGCTAATTTATTCATCTGTTTCTGGGGATTGCCTGTGGAGGTTGAGGGTGGCCTGGGTCTGTAATTTCAGCAAGTATGGGAATGAGGGGGTGTTTTTTCTCGTAAGAGGTACTAGATTAATGGGGTCACTGTTTCATTTTGAGTGTGCATTTGGAAAATATTAATTAAAGACGTAGACCACTCTTAAATAGTACTTTTTTTAGCTTTTGGTTTTACAAAATAACAAAAGGTCATGTGCACAATCCAATCTTAATTCCATCCAGCTTTGTTTTTGGATGATCAAAGGCAGTTAGATCAAAATATCAAACTAATATATTCTCACAACAAACCAGAAATATTCCTGCATTGACTAAAGAGAGTTACTATTTATACAAGAAAGTGCTACATCTACTGTTGTATTCTCTAGTTTTACCTTATTTAAATTATTGTGCACTGGTAGGAGCAACACATACAAATGCTATTTGCAACTAATGGGCAACACACCAATCCTCTTTAGTAAGTAGTTTTTACTCTTTTTGAGTATATATTTAATATAAATGACTTAATATTGAAATAGCATTATGTATTGACTGTATATCCCCTAATGATTAATCAGGAGAAAAAAATGATTTAAAATTATTTAATTGGTATGAGTAGTTATTGGTATGAGTAGTGATAAGTTGTAAATAATAATAATAAACACTAAATAAAAAGTTTTTTTAAATGTGTTTCTGAATTGGTGAACTGCCATGAATTATAAAATACATCATATAAATGGTTTTATGGTTAAAGATTTCCCATTTGAAAACGAAAATCAAATGAGCACAAGGTACGCTGACCATGTGTATTTTATTTTTGCATTTTGCCCTGCCCAAACTAAAAGCTTATGTCCCCACCAACCCTGAAGTCAAACTGACGCCCTTGGGGCTGCAGCACTGCACCTGCACCTGCACATGCTCTTCTCACCACGTGGAGCTTATCACCATGGACAGCTCCAGCTCCTGTCCATAAACACAATCTCTGCCATTCTTCTTTTAAACACCTATAAATAACTACATAACTAGACTCAATAAATCTGCTTTGTGACTTAAAAGAGAAGGCTACCAGGTCAAAATATTTTATAGGCCAATAATATTTATTGGGTGGCAGCCTAATGAATATTTTTAAAAAGCAGATTTTAGTTGTAATATACTGAGCTATAGGGTGTTCTTACAAATATAAATTATCAGGTTCATCATTTGTGAATTTACCTTTTGGATACTTAATGGTAAATTACAATGACGCTAATCAATAGTAAAAACTGTCTCTTGCCTCCATCTGAGAGTATCTCCTATCACATTCTAGATGGAAAAAGATTATTATGTTGTTTTCAGCAAAACATTCTTTTTTGCCTTTTATGGATTTTCTGAAACATATAATTTAAAATATCAGGCATATAGATATTTCACTGCATGCACATCTAGAAAACCTCTCTTTGCGAAATACATCACACAGTATCCAATGTATGAAAATTACCTCTCATGTCTACAGTTGCCTCTGCTTGGTGTATGTTTTACTGAGCTCCTAATTATGGAGCCTCTTCTCCTCCTCCGTCTGCAGAGTGTCTTTATGCTCTGGCTCAGTGCGCTCCTAAAATGCTCCAGCACACTCCATTCAAATCTCCAATTGAGCCGCTCTGCCTCCAATTCCCTTGACACCATATAGCAGGATTTCAAAGGACGACAGCCCACTCTTCAGCTTTCAAAATTATATAGATTTCTACATAATCCCTAACCCAGGTGCTAAGTCTATTTTCAGTCGTTCTTCCAAAATTCTGTAAGCACCATTTGGTTATGTATAGTCTGTAAACTAAATTATCTATGACAGGGATATCAAGTGAAGCTGTGTACATGCATCTGTGTTATCCAAATGTAGTCATAAAGAGGTCACCTTATATGGAAAAAACACAGTGTGTTTTTTCCTTCTAAAAGCTAAGTCCAAGCTATGCATAATTGAGACTTGGGCCATATGTTTCACAGTCTGAGTTCAAATCAGGGTCATGTGAAACTGCCTGTATGAGCCAGGGGCTGAATTGTGTTTTACTGAGTGCTGGTCAGATGTGAGCTATGAAACCTAATTAAAACTATGCCAGAATCTCTCAGAATTTACATTTGAGTAAAAGCACGACATTTAAATTATTATGTTAGAAGGAAAATGTTGCTTACAAGTGCAATAGTCATGGTCCGAACTTATGCATGTATGAAGGTTATACTTGCATTATTGTCATACCTGAGCTATAATAATGCACCTCTCACTAAAGTGGGGGAAAGCAGCATGTGTTCTTGTTTATAATATATATGTATTGTAAGGAAATATTATATGTATTTATCTCTCATGTGAAAGCCATCCTTCAATGCCACTGGGACAATCTGTCCAGACCAGTGGGCAACCTTTGTACAGTGCACTGCAGTCTCCAGATACTGATCTAGACCTGGGCAAGACTGCCTTATCGAGAGGACTTTGCCTATGGTGCATGTTTTGGGCTGATGCCCAGAGGAAATCCACCCAGAAACATGAACAAATGTGCAAACTCTGTGCAGAAAGGCCTTAAAAGCAGCATTAAACGTATCTATGTCTATATGGAGACAAGCAGGTGACGTCTGATCTGTGGAGTGGCAAACTTGCTCACAGGAACAATGTATGTTTTTCAAGCAACAAAACTATTGCTGACCAATAGAATAATATTTTGAATATTTAATATTTTAATATTTTTAAAAGCACTTTAAAAACTTTACAGCTGACCAAAGTGCTGTACGCAATCATAAAATAGACAAAGACAATCACGGTCAAAACTGCAATACAACTATTAAAACATAGAAAACAATAAGACATAAGATGCTCAAGTTAATTAATAACAAGAAATCTACATCTCATTTGTTAAAAAAGCCAGTGAAAAAATGAGTGATTTAAAAACAGATTGAGACTCAGGCTAAAAATATCTAATGGCACTATGAGCTATCAGCTATACCATCTCCATAGAGCCATTCAGAAAAGCATGTGGTAAAGCTACCAGAAATGTTGCTACATAGTACACCTTTAAAAAGCAAACTTTGCAATTATGGCTACTGTCTGAATTTTGACCATTTGAAAGCTGAGCCTTTTTTTGACTGAAGTTGCATGTGGCATTATAGCTGAAGTGTAATTCTTTTTTACTGGCTCACTTCAGATGCTGATTGCTCTATTGCATTTCAAAACTGACAGAGCTCTGATTGATTCGTTCTGAGTCTAATCCACTTGCAGAGCCAGGCCTGTAACTGTGATTGTATTACTCGTGTGATTAAATTACTTGTGAATGACAGGGCCACAATGAAATATGTATGTGATGTGTTATTTTAGTGCACGACGCCGCTGTAATGCAAACTGACACACAAAGAGCTTTCAATCTGTTAAGTGTACCTTTTGCCTGTCCGATAGATAGTAGTACGGGAAAACCATTTACAATTCTGAACAATGTTGTTTTTTTCACTCAGATAATCAATACAAGAGGTGAATTTATTTAGGGTTGTAGCGAGCGTCTTGAGAAATGGGAAAAATATGATGCTTGCTTCCTGTCTCCGTAACTCATCGCTCACTAAGTCGTCTTAAACCTATCGACTGGGCAGTGTGACACGCCTGATAAAAGATGTGCCCGTAATATGCTGTAGCAACCAATCAATGTCAGCCATATCAGTCAGCTGTCACCTGTGTTTATATATAGGAACGTGAGCTGTTGGATAGTGTATGCTTTGGTGTCAGACTTTATTTAGCTATAGTTTGATGTTCATTGATTGAGAGTCTGGAAAGCGCAAAGCTCCACCAAGGTGTTCACTTTGGATCATCTAAATGCTCAGCTATTCAGTGTATTGATACTTCGCAGCTGATGCCATCAACCCTCCCTAACTGAAAGCACACTACAATTTACTATTTTCCAAATAGTATATTAACACAACTAGCTCACTTTTCCTGTTTGCAGCAGTGCAAACTTATTCCTCACTTTCCTACTACATTCTCAGCATTCTAATGTGGCTCTCTGGAACTCTGGAAAATGTTTTTCTGAGCTGAAAAAAGCACATGAACGTAGCGCAAGGCGAGATAACACCTCAGGAACTCGGGTGAAAACAAGCAGTCTGACATGTGCACCTGACGTCACCAGCTGTATGAAGACTGACTCAAATATGCTAATTGTTAAAGTTCAAAATTTAAAGTTTATTTATTGTCAGTTTCTTCACATGTACTAGACATAGAAAAGAATAAAAATGTGGTTTCTCTCTATCCCATGCAAAGGCAACGATTGGGGGAGTGAGAGGCTGCTATGTCTGCACGCGCCACTGTTCAAGTCATAACACCATTCAAGTTTTGCTGCAGCAAACTGTTGGCTGCTGTGTCTCAGTCAAAGGTCTCAGTGCAGTTTAACAGGAGGACTGTTCAGGAAGGGTCAGCAGATCAGTGTCAGGGCAGTATGAGGAGAAGAAGGGCCAAAAGTGCCCCTCCTCTGTGTCCTGCAGCATCACAGCAACCTTCAGGGGGAGCCAAAAATGTTCCATTCCCTCAAAGAACTTTCTCTGGAAGATCCTCTGTCACGTGTGGTGGAAAAAAGCCTGTAGCGTCTCAAATGACCATAGCTAGCTTCTTAGCTAGACTCTTGCACAGTCTGGATACGAGAAAAACTGTTCATTTCACACAATCCAACAGTCCCTTGTGATCTCTCAAAGTATTTCCTCTGAAGATTTTCTGCCACAGTTTAGTTTAGTTTATTTAGTTTATTTGTTTATTTATCAGGGACAAGGCACGTGGTTACATGGTTACATGTTTGTTTATGCCGCTGGACTTCTTTCTCCGTTGAAGTGATAGCACCACTGAGCGGCATGTAAACAAGCAGCTCCATGTGATGATCGGGTTCAGTTGGGTTGTATCGGTGTGAGTGCGAGCTACAGGCAATTGTGCTTGAGCACAGCATGGTTCTAACATCCTAGTGTGAGTGTGCCCATGCTTTGGCATATTAAAAAATAAATAAGACTAAAATAGAGAGAGAGAGAGAGAGATAAATATAGATATAGATACTATATGAATATGTTCTAAAAACCGAGAGGAAACTCTGGTGAGGTTCCAGGATCAATTCTCCTGTGATGGATCCTGTGAACTAGAACCACACCAAGACCTGTGTTTGTCCAGACAAACCCACTGGCATACCTCTGGCCAAATGAGCCACCACTTTGGACCTGCTTTAGACCTGTGTTAGACCTGTTTTAATCCTGCTTTAGTCCTGCCTTAGTCCTGATTTAGACCTGCTTTAGACCTGTTTTAAAGCTGTTTTAAGAGCCATGACTGTTGGTTTTTAGCTAATATATGTCTCATTTGTCCACAGAAAAGGGGAGTACAGTGGACGTGTTCTCGCTGGAACAGAGGTGTCAGGGCTGGATTATACTTCACTTTATTGGGACGATGTACATGTTTCACGATCGTTTGTGATGAGTTCTTCATTCCAGCCATCCAACCATCCTCAGTTCACCCGTTTTAACCATCCTGTTTATCATCAGCACATCCGCCATTTTCTCTCATAAAGTGTTGAACTTGACCTTGTGGCTGCTGTTTCAAGATGTATTGTTTTATGTCCTTGACTTGATTATGCTAATTGTATTTTTCCTTGATAACTCCATCCAATGGTGGGAGATTGTACTATTGTTGTTGGAATATGCAGCTTATGTGGCATTTATGAAGTTTAACGTTCAAGCCTGGAGATGTGCTGCAAGAAATATCAAAACACAGTGGATGTGAGGCGCACCAAGGAGCTGGACAAGGTTAGTGCTGTTATTATTTTAAAGCAGCTGCCCACAGATAAACACTGAGCTGGAGGGGGGCTCCCAAGTCTGTAAAATCACTTGATGACTTATTATATCTATTTGTGTTTTACCATTATTCATCCAAGAAAATCTCATTGAGATTAAAAATGTCTTTTACAAGGAAGCATCTTTTTAATAGTAGGTCAAAGCGAACATGGGAGAACATGCAAAATCTTCTCAGAAAGACCTTGTGCCATCTGGAAATCAAACCCAGGACCTTTTTGCTGTAACCACTGTGCCACTATGTCATTCATTTCTGCAGAAGAGGCTTGGATGAGTGGCTTTGATGTACTCTAAAAACTTTTGTCCCGTTAACAGAATTCAACCTTCTTTTGCTATGATCTGTCACTGTTCATTCATTTTAGCACAAAACTCCCTTTAGAGGCATAAAAGTGGCACAAGAGGTAACTGTTATATTGACCGGAACAAGGACAGAGGACAGTGAACTGATATTTTAACCTGATGTATGGTTAATATCTCTGTAGTTACTGAGTGTATCCACATGAAACAAAAACTGGTATAAAAGTACAGGTAATCTAGCAAAAATAAACTAAGGTATATTTGGTCAGATGGAGCAGAGAATGCAGAGTAGAGGGTCATATGGAGCAGACGAGAGGGTCAGACAGAGCAGAGCATGCAAATGAGAGGGTTTTTTGATCGATAGATGACCTCTTACTTGTAACGTTGAACCCAAGACCATACCAGGATGGACCCAGCCAAAACCAAAGGCCTACCAAAGAACCTGTGAGGAACCATTTAGATTTAAATGCTTTTGTCTTCCTCCTGTCATGGTTTTCTCTGTCAGCAAAAATTTACTTAGGTGATTAACTGTTACACACACTGAAGTCAAAACACATTTAATTACAATTTTAGTTGGTCAATAGATAGACCTACATTCACTGAAAATAATCAAAGCCCTTTTGCGATGTACAGCTTAGAGAAAGGAGATGATGGAGATGCAGAGGAGGAGTGCGGCCCCTTGAGTCTGAAATGGCCCCAGACCTGGTCCAAACAGGTCAGGTACCTGTCCCCGCTGCTCCTTGTGTGTTTCCCACTGCTCAACATCACAAAAGTGTAAAAAATAACAAAATACATTTAACATATTTAGCATTTAAAATATGAAAATGTCTTCAAAAATGTGCATAGTTTTCCCTTTTGATAGAGACAAAACTTCGTGGTTGAACTTGGGCACAGACGTCTAAAAGGTTCATAAGATCTTGTTTTGTCTTGTTCTTCAGGCCTTGCGGGAGTTCTACATTGTGACACTCATCTGCTCCATATTGTGGATTGGGGGCTTCTCATACTTCATGGTGAGTCTTACAAGAATATCACACATGGACTCAAGTGGCTAAATGAGATTTTGTCCTATTCCTATTGTTTAACACCACCATTCTGGACCTCATCACCCACGTCATTGTGGCTGAAAATAGCTAAGTAATATGGTCGTGTCCAGCTCTGTGGGCAACAACATCTTTGAAACCTTGGGGTATGTGTGTGGACTGCTAAAATATACATACTAGTACACATGTTAAAACACTGCAAACAAACAAAAAATTAACTCTATAGATCTGTTTCATTTTTATACACAGACAAATATTACAAAGTTTAGACTGTCTGCCACCTTCCATTTTTTACATCCCTCCTCTCTCTCTCTTTGTCAATGTCTTTCTGCCTGTAGTCTCCCTTTTCCCTGGCTCTTCTCCCTGACCCGTGGTGGAGAGG
The DNA here is from genome assembly GCF_026225935.1 of Boleophthalmus pectinirostris. NCBI lineage: Eukaryota > Metazoa > Chordata > Actinopteri > Gobiiformes > Gobiidae > Boleophthalmus > Boleophthalmus pectinirostris. Next base: position 19,772,594 of record NW_026571404.1, read on the forward strand.
CAGTGGCGGTCAGCTCTAATGGTCTGTTCTGTGCTATTGTTATGCTCTTCCTCATGCTGCTCTTCGTCATCGTGTCCATCGTCGTGTGTCGCTGGAGAATGAACCGCACACTGGGCCTCATCATGTCTGTCCTCTGCTTCCTCTTCCTCCTGCTCAGCGTTCTGCTTGAGAATCACATGATACAGTGTCCGTGTAACAATCAAGTTTTGTGCAATGGGCCACTCACGAGAATTTTATTACATGATAGCACACTATCACAGGGTGTTCTACATGTGTGTGTATGGCGGAATGTTCATCACTTATTATGGTGGCACAGTGCACACATTCGTAAACACAGCCAAAAAAGTTTTTAGACCGTCTGAAAACTCAAGTAAAATATAAAATGGATTTAAACAACATGTTTTAAGGATCCAGTATTAATTCATGCATTCACGGTCTCGTTTAGGTGTTTCATTTCCAGCAATAAGGTGAGAACTGAAAAATGGTTGGCTAATGCAAGAATTTATCTGAGAGGAACCTGTTTAACACTATGTGCATCTAGCAGGCTAAAACATTTCTGTATTTTTTTATTTTTTTATTTTTTTTTTTTTAAGTTTATAATTTTACCTCCTGGTTGGACATGGGCATCAGAGGTAATTCCATATCAGTTACCTAACAACCATAATGTATACTAGGACCAAATAAAGCCTTCCTTGCACATACATTGTTCCTGCATTTTGGAGTTTTCTGTATTAACAGGTAGAGTTATTCCATTTAAGAACTTTTTTTTTTTTTTTTCACAAACTGCCACTTAGTTGGTATAAAACTAAATATTTCCCACAGTATCTTACTAAACTAAGTAATACAGTGGTTCTCAAACAGTGGTTTGGTTCTCAGACCTCATGTATGCACTTGTACTTGAGATAATAATTTCAGTTCTTTCAATAATATTGTTAGTTTTTGTTCAGTTTTTGGTGCATGTCCTGTTAGTAATGTTTATGTGTTATAATTGTGAATAGATATGGAATATGTTTAAAGTTACATGAATAAAAATGTCAAAATGTCTTGAATAGATTTGAGTAGATTTAACTCTCTTAAAACTGCTCTTTTATTTCCTCCTTGCAGCCACGTTCAACAGTGTGTGTTTTTTGTGTTTGTTGGAGGATCCCTGATGATTAATTGTTGCTCCTTTGGGGTAAAGACACAGCTTGAGGAGAAAAACTTTAAATAGCAAGGTCATGAGGAGATGATTCTGCACTGCAGTGTCACTGAGATGGATGTGGTTCATTTACTATTCGGTCAGCTCCATTTAAAATGCTATATCATGGAGAATACTCTTCCATTAGTAACACAGACATTAAAATTAGAGAGGGTTCAGGTGACCTGTGCCGAGAACTGCACTGGATCACATCTCCACCTCCATACTCATCATGTAGTCTATGGACATTTTGTATTGTACTTTTAAACAAAATGTGTTTAAACTTGTTTATGTAACTATCATAACATGTAAGCTCACACTTTAAAAAAAATAAAAAGTGACCAAGATGTTGTAGCAGGACAAATAATATTAATATAAGCACAACGCTGAAGTTGCATGTAAAATTATTTCCACTAGCCAAGTCTGAACACCAGAAAAATTAAATCAAATGGCTTTATTGAAACTTAAAGCGTGATTGTTCCAACCTAATTTAAACACGGTACGAAAAGGTCTCCTATTTCAGCTGAATCTGATCCGTCCTTCAGGCATTCTGACTTTCTTATTCACCACATCAACTGTAAAAATGAAAAGTGAAATTAGGTTAGAGAGCATTTTGCCTGCTACGCTCTGGACTGTTCCAATAGCACAAATACCTAAACAAGGACACACACCTCTTCATTCATTCAACTCAAAAATATTATGCACACTATGGAAATACTCCAAAAGAAATAAAGCACTGAGATGTTTAGACTGAGTCCGGGAGAGCTGCCAGGCTGTACTAACTTTGAGTTGATTGTACAGTAACACAATATACCTTTAGGTAGTCCAAATTTTGATAAATTCATACCCTCTCATAAATGAACATCTGGTTGAAGAACAGTGTAATAGTAAAGGAAGCTATTTTGAGAAAAAAGATATTCGCTCTTTGAATAAAAATGGTGCATCTGCCTTCTGTTTACAGTAGTATCCTCACACTTTGGTCTAGTGAGGGATCAAAGTAATCAAATGCAGGATAGTGTCAGATTAAAACTAAAGTATGATTTGTGTAACTGCATAAACTAAACAGTACATAGATCAGACCAATCTTCAAAAACGGTGTCCAGACCTTTTTACCTTTAAAACATTTTCTACCTAATTTAGTTTCACAAGCTTTTTTGTTGTGACATCAAAACAGCAAATTATCTGCTGTATTGGAGATTTCTGTAAAGGACAGCATGGATTATTTTGGTCTTAAATGTTCTGCCCTGACCTGGTTTGCCCCTTTTCACAACAGCGAAACACTCTCCTTTACAAAACACACAAACGTAATATATCTATGGACATCATGAAACTAAAACTGCAGAGATTTTCACCCACAGCCTTCAAAGCATGTCACTCTGGGCCAACATCTCCGTCTCTCCGCTACGGTCCTTGAACGTGTCCACTGTGTCCGGACCACCGCTGCAGTCTCTCAATCAAAAGCAAGTGTTTTTTCATTCGGGTCTCAGTGTTGGAATAATCAAAGATCCCCCAGGACACAGAGGGTCAGTGGAAAAGCCCTCGGCACAAGTGTGGAAAATAAAAGTTATGGAAATTTAGCTTCAAGTTCAATAGGCGTCCATGTGGAATTGAATAAGACCTTGATACAAATCCATGTGGGTATTAAGATAGCAATCCTGTTTTTAAAGATTAAAGAACAACACAAAAGTTTCTGGGCAAGGTGTGTTTTGTTAAGTTTTACAAGAAAAGAGAGCATTTTCAGTCTGATGACACAACACTGAAATTTAGGGTTGTTCGACTAAAAAGTAGTGAGTGTTTGTTGTTTGTTTTTTGTTTTAATCTAAATAAAGTTATATGTTACCATTAATGGAGGGTTTCTGAACTTTTTGCATTGCCTGGAATGTTTGTCAATTATCATTAAAGTTTTTCTATCCATGGAGACAAGCAGATGATGCCTTCAGACCAGGTTACAGATCAACACTGATCAACACTTTTCAAAGCATTTTTAAGCAATAAATGCCTGTAACTGAACAAATACAAGATAGATAGGTTGGATCAAGCAAAGCAATAACACCTCCATGGAGACAGACGGCATACCTCATATAAAACATATATATTGAAACAAACAAGGAGAGAAAAACACAAAGCTTTTGCTACAGGTTAGTTGGGAGTGATATTATTTAACACAAACCGCCATCAAAAGTCTCAGTGGGTTTCTGTATCGAGGCCATTTACAGGGGATAATGGTGAAGTCCTGATAAACCTGAACAGAATGCAGTGGACGTAAAAATGAGCCACGTTCAAATAAGGTCAGGGCTGGCTAATACCTTGACGGTGTTATCGCTTAATTACTTTTAATAATATCTGCAGGGAATTCAGATGAGCCTTCTTATTTGTCAAAGGCAGCTCATCCACAAAGTGTGGAGCATTTAAAGCAGTGACAGGTCTATTGAAAAAAGTTCCATTATTTACTTTCACTGAGGTGATTTGAGTAAATGTTAAAGCGCCTGAACAATCAAACGTATGCTTGTATTACATTTTCACCAAGGCCAATAAAGAGACATAAATTATAACTCCTGTTTGGATCTGAATAAAAAGGAATTAATTCATCTTTTTGAAATGTCAAAGATACTATAGAGTCAGAACCATTTTGGAAATAGTAGTTTAGACAGTTTAGAGGAAAGTTTTACTATTTTGTCAAAAAATATTGGAGAGAAATATATTGCTGATATAAACTAACTATGCATTTTTTTTTTCTTTATTAAATATGTAGTGTTGAAAAAGTATAGATCTTCAATATACATTTACAGTATACATGGATCTGTGACTTTATCATCATTCTGGATCAGCATTTCATCAGAATATCCTGTCTTCAGTAGGGCCAGTTTTTCTGTGCTTTTTCTTTCACTGCTACATACATGTGTGAATTGGGATTTTCTGTGCTCACAAAAATGAAGACAAAGCACAAAAACAGACTGAGTGCTGCACCTGATATGCGTGTTGTGCTCTCCTCCTGCAACCCGGACTGGAACGCACTACTAATAGACAGACAGGCCCACCTATCTCATTAGAAATGTTGAAATGTTAAGACATGTTTTGTATCATTTCTAATCTTTTTGTAATTATTTCATTGACTATTTTGTTTGACTATTGCTGGCTCAGTTTAATGTTGAAAAGAATGAGCTACATTTAATATTCAAATATGTGATTTATGGATCCTTTTATTGCTGCTTCAATTAAAGTTTTTCATTGTTCAAAACTTGAGTACTACTAATTGTTCAGAGAGACACGATCACTCAGTGAACAATAAACAATCCTCATTAATGTTCAGTAATGGTCAAATCCACCTTTATTTTATGATTTATGAATAATGTCTATTGACTTGGGTCGTGAAGGTTTGTGACTTTTAAAATATGGGGCCCAGAAAAAAAGTTTGGGGAACACTGATGTAGGTTATGTGAGTCTGCTATTCAACTGAAATCAGCACCACGGACAGCTCCCTTTCACAGCCTATTGCGATGCATGTACTGTAAACCACTATGTCTCAAAAGAGTAAGTAACAGGTTTGACACCAACTTTAGCCAGTTAAGACTATGGCTGTGTAATTGGGCAAGACACTTACTGTCCCTATGTGTTTGGTGGTTGGAGAGACATACTAAAACATCGTAATTCTTACTCAGCAGAGCCAAACATGTTAATAGGGTGGTTTTATGGTTGGTCAAGAGGTCTGACGGGGACCGTACATAAAATGGATTGAAGCCTTTAATAGGTCATCATAAAAATTAAAATAATAGTTAAAAAGGAAAGACCCCCTTCCCTTGAATTAACATGTAAGAGCATGAAAAGTACAGCCATGTATTAATATTGTGACACCTAGTGGCAGTCTCTAATGGACGGGGGGCTCAACTCTGACTATTTCAGAAACACGAACAAACCAATTAATCCAAGAAAAATGTCAGGACATGCATATCTGCCACGGTAATCAGGGCGCCCCGTTCAAAATGCTAATGTATTGTCCCTGATTACACAGGGTCTGCGGAGAGCCACGAGAGCGCGCTGAGTCCAGATTAGTAATGTGAAGGATAAGTGGATTATTACAGGCTTTGAATAGCCATCAAATTAACCATCCTCTAAATGAATTAAGGGGAAATTGCTTTCTATACACCTTTACCTGATATAGGCAGTATAATGTACACTAACATGATCATTACGCAATTAGCTCTCCTTCAGCGATAGAATATTTTATGAGGAAAATGGGGTTTAGAGGTCTTTTATGGGCCTGATAGAGCACACAGTGTTGTCTTAAAGCACAACATCCCAGAGTGCTAAGTGAAGGGTCCAAAATAGACAGTGTCCCCCCAAGGGATCGTTTTTATGGCTCACCATAATTATTCAACTTCTTAAAAGGGCTTAAAGCATGGCAGTTCCCAAAGGATACTCTGGTGGAGGTATTTTGTTTTAATCACAAAAGCTTGCAGTTAAAATTTATGAGGGAGGGAAAATGAATAATTAACACTTAAATGCACTGACGCGCTTGTGTTATAGCCTCATAACGTGCTCCTCTCTTGGCGTTTGCTCAGATTTATAGAGGCATTTCTGCCCCTCACTGCTGCCAGACTGTGATGTCACACAAGACCTGCTTCAGGATTAATTCAAACTGTTCTCCCAGTTCAGCCCCTCTTCCTCCACTCTGCCTCCATCTCTGCTTTCTATCCCCATCTCTCTCTTCTCTCAGTCCTTCTCTCTCTACCACTCTCTGTTTCTCTCTCTATGTGAATTCTATCTAAATGTTGTCTCTCCCTTTCCTTCCTCCTCTTTCTGTCTTAATCCTCTCTCTACTTTGACTTTCTTTCTCTCTCTCTTCTTTCTTTGCCTTTCTCTTCCTGTCTCTCCTCTCACTCCTCTCATCACCTTTATCTTGACTCTTAATTCTCTATATATATAAATATATATCTTCCCTATGAATCTCTCTCTCACACCTTTTGCTCTTTTCTCTCTCCTGTGTCACTCTCTTCTTCCTATACCTCTGTGTCTCTCTTCTCTCATCCATCCTTCACTCTTTCTCTTCTGTCTCTCTCTCTTCTCTCTTCACTTTGTCTGCTCCTCAGTCAGACAATGAAGACACCAAGATCTACCGTTTTTACACTTTAAAGAGGTCTTCTATTCTCGAACCATTATATGAAGATTTATAGAGCTAAAAGAGGGACAAAATAAGCACCAATGTTTTATTTCTTTTTTTTTTTTTTGTTTAAATCAGAATATGCTGTATTATGAAGAGAAAATCTGAACCAGAAGCAGTTTAACTAAGCAAATTTATTTCCTAATAATTGACAGCAACTTTCCACAGCAACGCTAAACAAACCCACTAGTAATTATTTCAACAAAACTGAATTTGCAGAAATAATTACCAAAAAATAAAGGTAAAAAGCAACTATTAGAGGAGCTTTGCAAATGTTCTTAATAGACACTGAACCCAACCAAAGAGCTATTGTATATGAATGAAAAAGCATATTTAAAATGAGGTAAACCAATTTCTATTCACTGCGCCCTTACACATGTTTATTTATTAAAGAGCACAATGCTAAAACCTTGACTGATAAACAAGAATTAACAGTGTTTTCCCCATTCACTGCAGTTCATGTTTTCCTCTGACAATTTTACCACCTCATCAACAAACCTGCTTGCAAAGTTAATGGGAAACAGACCAGCTGCTGCATATTTACTACATTTTAGCCCATTCTCACCTGTGCTTTATTTTGACTTCCAGCACCCTGCGATTCTCACTCTCATTTTAATTTCCAACACTAAAAGCAGAGGGACAAACTGGGCCTTGTTGAGTTTGCCAATCACACTTGTAGCTTGTAAACAGCGGGCAAGAGCCAGGAGAGCCACTATCAGTCTGCCCAGTGTTGATAGAGATCAGACTGGAGTTTGTGTTTGCTGGTTTGTTGATACGACACATTGGCTGTACTTTTGAATGGACGGGAAATAGTGCACTAGTGAAAAGCTTGAATCATACTTCTAACGTCAATCATGTTTTAATTAAGACATGTTGAGCAGAGGCAGAGAAGGAAGGAGAAAACTGGAGCTGTCTGGCCGCGTACCGCTCTGTGCTAATGAAGCTGTTGCTCCCAGGCTAACCTTTCCACAAATGAGACCAGACTCTAATTAATATCCTCAAACATAATAGAGAAAAAATGAGACGTCAAAATAGAGGCCATTGGTTATTGTCAGAGGGTTTTTTTTCTGCAGGTGGAAGCTGGTTGAAGGTAGGCCAGACTTAAAATGTTTTTTGGAAAAATTTGATTTTGAGGGTGCAGAGCAGAAAGGTGGGTTTTTTATCATGAAAAAACTTGAATAAATGTAAAATAGGCAGGTGTAAAACCCAACCCCGGTCTCTTCAAAGTGAATCAGTATGAGAGTAATTCATGTCTCTGTGCAAGTCTCTACTCAGTATCAGCTCCCCAACTATCAGGTAATAGTTCACTATGACAGGCACAGAATTTGAATGACTGTCTTTTGGAAGGACCCTTATTATGCTAAATCAACGTTTTGAGCTTGTATCCATGTTATAATGTATTCTGCAATACTTAGGCTGTCTCCATCACAAGGGCACAAATGCTCTGAACATTCCTTTTTTGGAAAGTGCTCCTCTGTGTCCATACACCATGCCTGAACTACAAAATGTATCCTTTTTTTATGCCTCAGATAAAATGGTAATATATTACTTTTTTAGTATAAAGTAATGTGTAGCGTACAACACAATAAATACTAGTATGTAAACTGTAAACATTTCTAAAAGATTTTTTTTTTTAATTCCTGAATAATGCATAGGCTGATGTACCTTTAACGGGCCACTGTTTAGGGAGTATTGCCCATAAGACTCAGAGTGGCTGTGATGTGCTCCAGTGACCAGAGACTTCTAATGGGAAAAAAGCAGAAAAAGATGGATACATTTAAATCCATTTTATCTGGCCAGTCACTACAGGCCTTTGGAGATTGGTTTTGGTCTAAAATGATGGAGCTGTTACGTGTGGTGTGGTTTGGGCTCCGGAGATGGTTCGGAGGTAGAGTAGGATTTAGCATGCAGCCTGCTGAGATCAGACACAGCACAGCAGAGTGAGAGGGTCTTTCTAAATCCCACCAGGGACAGGACTGGAGATGAGAGCGGAGAGCAGGCTTCACGTGCCCCTCCAGAGGAAAAGGATGTAAAGTGAACCATGTGGCTTACAGAGACTCAGGGAGCACTGAGCACCTGGGCTACTGAGGAGATCTGCAAAACATACATTCAGAATACTTCAACTACTGTCTGTTACTACATATACAGACATAGAGGCATTAACCTCAGTCCAACCTCTGTCCAAAACTCAAGACTGCACAGTACGATGTATAATGTGAAATATTAAGCCTACCTTGGGTACATATGTGCAGTTTGCATCATCACTGGAGCTGTATGTATTTGTGTATTGTACTTAGCAAATAAAAACAGCATTTAGTAGAGCAAAAATTTTCAGGGACAACTCAAATAATATTAATAATAATACACTGAATTTATGCTTTTTGGTTTCTTAAAGATTGCTGTAAACAGTCAGTCTTTGCCATCAGCTCTTCCAACCACCAGTCACACAACACATTCACACTAGGAAAACTATGTGAAGTGTTTTGCACAGGGACACAACAACAGTACACAACAGTCAAGGAGCCACTGCCACCTCACTAAACACAGCCTAGGTTTAAGCTGGATAGTATTTGTAACAATATGGATATTTCATCTACACAATCAGTGAAACCAAACTTGTAAATATTTAAAAAAGGAAAGAAATGTAAGATCTGAAAAGGACCACTACTGCCAGTGACACAGACATCTGCTGGAGCATTCAGTGGGACACCTGAAAGAGTTATGGAGCGGCTCTGTCTGACAAAGCGCTAATTTGTTTTCTTATCAGCCACAGAAAGTGTCAAGAGGGAGAAGGATGGAGATAGGACAAAGGTGGGACAGCCCCTATCCTCCACTGGGATCAGATAAAACCAGCTTGGACTTAGACCGAGAAATAATGTACCAGGAGTCAATCTGGTCAGTATTAAACAAGCCACTTAAGCACTTGTGATGCAGGCTTAGCTGAGAAATTCATAATTAACCCACTAGGGAGAGAAAATGTTGTAAAGTTCAAAGTTCATTTTTTAAAGATCCTATATTATGTAAAATGGATTCTTGCGAGCTTTAAGTCATCTTACAATGTTGTTATCTCCTCAAAAACATACCTTGAGGTATGTTTTGATTCATTTACACCCTTTATTTTTAAGCTGTCTACATCTACAAAGCTCAAAATGCTCTGTTCATGTGATGTCATGAAGTGGTAACAGCTCCTTTTACCTTTTGTTTAGTAGAAATTGACAATTCCAGAACTGAAATTATTCAAATGATTCTAGTGAAGGTGTATGGAGTTTAAAACACAGTGGAGCACTTCCAGTATCACCACATGACATCACAAGGTGGAAAAAAGTTTTCTGTTTGAGAGAAGAATTAAACTAAATATGCAGGGTTTGTGTGTTAAACATGTGTGAATGAAACAAAACAGAACTCCAGGTCTGTTTTTAATGAGGAAACAACATTATAACAGAGATCAGAAAATTGCATAATATGGGCTCTTTAAAGTATTGTATGAATAACAAATAGCTTAATTAAGAAAACTGTCTAAAAGTTTAACATTATTAAACTATAATTTCTAATTGTTTTTGGGTGGCAGGAGCTCATGAGAAAGGAGACTTGCAAGACTGTAAAAATCCCATTTGAATCCACGGAGGAAACTGCTTGGAACAAATAGTGATACAAATGCTCACCGGTTAGGGGTGATTTTCTGCTGAAGTTGAAGACAAAATGGACTGGCCCGTAGATTCTTCATCCAATTTTCACATTAGAAATTGAACCATATATGAGATGTCTATTATGAAACTTGTTTAGAATTATCAATTAGTATAGATTTTTCATATGGTTGTGTATTGACGAGCTGGCTTGTTCAGACACGCTAATAGAGACCTGGTACTTTGGGTTCCTCAGATGAAGCTGAGAGGAGCAGACTGCAGACAGGAGTGTGTCTGGAGGAGGACACAGAGTCTGGAGTATATCTATGATAAGACCCAGAGTGAATAGTCTGGGCCACTGGGGGAGGCACAAACACTCAAGAAGAAAGATGAGACTTTACAAAGCACTTTCTCATCTATTGACAGAATTTTCATTAAATCAAGATTTTGTTATGAAGTTTTATGCTTTGAGTGGCTTAAAAACAGGGTGTGGATAGTGTGGAGGAATCAGGATTGAGTGGGAAAGTCACTTTGGTACCTCTGTGCCCGACTTATCAGAAAAGAAAATTACCATGTGAAAAACGCTGCAGCAGCCTAAAACTTTGCCAGATAATACTTCTGAAAGTAACATCCATCATCCTCACCTTCTCCACACCCTATCTCTCTTCCTCTTTTCTCTTCTCCCTCTCTTGCTCTTTCCCTTTTTCTCTCTTGATAGGGCAAAAGGCCTGGTCAAAGATTGATAAAAGAACAATGACTTCGCTGGTTAGACATATGCTTTTTGGAGTATTTAGTATTAAATGATAACACACTTAGATCTCAGTTTTAACTTTTGTACATTGTAAATCACAATATTGATCTACATTTTGTTAATGGTGGAATCTGTCCTGTTCAAAACTGAGGAACTCATTGACCACATCTTTTCATACATGTTTTAATTGACATTTTTGAACCCTATGACCCTGAGTCAGTTTTTTTTAATAACCGCAAGTAAGTACAAAGTAATGGGTGGAGATAGGGAGTAGGTGAAAAAGGTTTTGTTTTTTGTTTTGGTTTTTCTGGGCACTCAAACTTAGCCAGGCTGGTGCCACCTAGTGCCTCCTCTCTATTTAATTTCTCTCCAGCAACTAGATCAGGAATAGGAAAACACTAGACAGTGTGCAAGAACCTCGGAAGTTGTAGACCGCACATCGGCCAATCAGCGAAGAGCTGTGAAGCTATGACGTCAAATTCAAGTGTCTGTCTGGGTCCTTTTTGTGGTACAGCACAACAGTAAACAAAGCAGTCGAGATGGATGTAGACAAAGCCATACATTCTGTGTTCGCAATGATTCCCGAGATTGAGGATTTAAAGCTGGAATAAAGAGAATGTTTGGTGAATTTTATCAAGGGGAAAGACGTTATTGCCCTTCTTCCTACAGGATTTGGAGTCTTACATATGTCACGACCAAACAGCGATTGGTTAAATAATAAAAGTACTCGCCTACTGTCGAGTGAACAAATCCTAATGCTGAGAGGTCATACGGTTTCCACAAAGTGTAACCGGATGATGAATCACACTAACTCAAGTTCATGACTTCACTGAAGTATAATATGTGGAGGTTTTCTGAAGAAACTCTGTTATAGCTTGGTTAAAAAGTTAAATTTACAGACAACTACACTATGCATTGAGTATGAAGATTCATTAAATATGTGTATAATATTATAGCAGGTTCTACTTCAAGGACAACAAAGATACAGATGCACTGCAGGTCCGTGGTGCATACAATAAATAGATTGTACAGAGCCATGCACCATGCATCTGAGCAAACAATCTTCACTGGGGACATTATGAAAAGTAATAAATAGCCTTGTTTCACATCATATTCCCAGAAGAATTGATGTTTCATAATTACTTCTACTTAATATCAAGGGCATGTCATTGGAGGTCTAAAACACAAGAAAACCTTGACTTTACTAATTAAAAAGAGGGCAGTGTTGGCATAGAGGACACTGTATTTGTGTGTAACTCCATTAAACGTATTTCTTATAGGTGATATATTGTAGAATTGGTGAGATACTGTGTGTGAATGGAAATGTCATGGTTCTGTGGGAAAAGTAGTTGGTTTTTGACAAAGTGCCCAGCAGCAGATTGATTTATCGGATGACCTCATGTTCAGGTCTGGAGAAAATCAAACTCCCTCCATAACTTTCAACCTGAATCAATCTGTGATTCATGTCAAGTGCAAAGGCTATAGCACACAATGCGAATCTGGTCTCTTTAATTTTGTAATGAAGGCTTTTAAAGAATTAATCTCATGAATTACCTCGGATACAATCCCATCAACGCAACTGAAGGGGATGACAGAGTACAGGCAACAGAGTAGACAGACAACGACTATTACAACCGTTTCTTCAGTTTTAAAAGGGGGAGAATATGTGCTAATATAGGCGAAATTTACAAGAGCACTATGTGGGTGACAATAGTTCAGTTGTTTGAGAACTTGTCCTCTGCACTGAAGGTTGACAGTTTGAATCCTACTCTTGACATAAACATTCATTGGTACAGATCCACTGGCCCACAGGCTGACGATGTGATTCCAGTTCCCACAATTTCATGCTGTTATTGGGTCCTTGGGCAAGACACTAAACCCACCTCTCCCCTAGAGTCTTGGTACACTGGTGTGTAAATGGGTGAGTGATTCCTTGATGTAAAACCACCACCACCTGTTTGTTTCAATTGTGATGCTATTCTTTTTGAGTTCTCGCATTGATTCAGTTACAGGTGTTTTTATTGCTCTTCACAGACCTGACCTGTAACTAGGCATAGCTGCTTCACCTGTTTGTTTCCATAGAGATAGGTCAGTTTAACACCATGGGGAAAATTCCAGGTAAAGCAATGACATTTCCATGGAAACAAGCATTAACTTAACTTTTGATCCAAATTTCTGTCCTGGGCCAATTCAGCACAACTTGTAGGTCACTGTGGTGGATACGTGTCCCACCACTGCCACCAACTGTAGTGGGCCAAACAGAAAGGCAAAGACAAGGTATAGAAATAAGTAAAATTTTGTGAAAAAAAAAAAGAGAAAAAGCCAGGCCCATCAGGGGTAACTTAAATCAAACTGAACAGAACAAAAACTAACCCAACAAGACAAAGAACAGGGGTGTTTAAATATATGAGGACCAACTAAAGCAACACAAACAAACAAAAAAACAAAACAAAAGGGGGAATTTAAACTTAGGCTACGTTTATATGATGACGGTCTGAATAGAAGACGCAAAAGTGGCGTAGCTTCTTCACTTTTTATTTCATTTTTAGACGAGTGTTTTTGGGAGGAAACCTGCATGCATAGGTTGATGCAAAAGTGTGTGGAATTCAGTTAGGTATATATGCATGCCATCTGGCATGTTTGCTTCTGTGTACTGTAGGAATGTGAAGTAAACACATACACAATGTGAGCAGATCTGACCAGAGTTTTGCATCTCGGGCAGTGTAGACGGAAACGCTACGGCGGAGTGTATTCAACTTTTCCACTCTGGAGGGTGGTTTCAGATTTTTGCTTTTTTAAGCCCCCATAACACAGTCACCATCTAAATGAAAGGCACTTCTGATAAAATATTTTGTCATTTGCAAGTGTTCTCGTGTAAACAGGTCCTAAATAAATAACTAAAACTACTAACTTAATCAAAGTAACAAGAAGGCAAATAAGTATAATACAGAATATAATAAGTGATATAAGTGATAAAATAACCTTAAACAAACTAGACAAACCAACTAGTAAAACTAACTAAACAGTGCTCCCCCTTTGTTCGGCATAGATGGTCTCTGTCAAGGGTCCTCCATCTGGCCACTGAAACAAAAAAAAAGAACAAGCGTAAATGATCATTCAGACATATATTAACTAAAATGTGTGCATCCAAATTAGAATATAAGTCTAAATAAAGGAATTAAATTAAACTATATATACTGTAGTTAACTTAATGTTTAATGAAATGAAATAATACCAACACTGTGGAGTGGTGGCAGAGGTATCCACCACAATCATATTTATTTATTTTACACAAACAAACAACGAAATAAACATTTTTGACTAATTCTGAAGCTGCAAAGAATAATCTCAGTGTTATGATAAAGGATGTCTGAAAACAAATGAACTCATCAGAACAGCAGGGGAGCAGGGCAGCAAACAAAACTCTATTCCAGTTTCATAAATAACTAAACATTTGATCTCAACATCTACCTCGAGATCTGAGCAAAAACACCTCAAATTAATCAAATAAAGTAGAGCTCTTGTAAATCAGATGCGGTGCAAATGCCTTCTTGAAATTCAATGACTCCATTTTAAAATCCTTCAGTCTTCCACATCAACACACACACAAGCCAAACCACTCAGGTGTAAGAATTAGCTTTCACTCCTCGCCCTGGTGTCCTTCCCTTCACCAGAAAAACAAACAGTCATTTAAAACACAGACGCTCCTCTCACTTCCTGGTTCCTGCGGGGGGCGTAGGTAAACTGGCCTTGGTCTCCGGTGGTTCCAGACAAGCATCTTCAGGGAGCTTTTCTCTGCTGTTTCCAGATGCTCTGTTCTGCTCCAGTTCGTCTTTTACTACGTTTTTTGATCAAGTGTTTACTTCATTAGCCTGCTGCTCTCTGCTCCTTGATTTTTGAGTAACCATGAGGAGTGGAATTCAAAATTTTACACTTCTCTGGATTGTCATTTTGTTTTTTCAGATTTTATTTTTTACCATTCACAATTCTGGTCTTGATTTTGTCTGGGGCAAGATTTTTATTTCTGATTTTTTGTTAGTATTCAGTTCATTCTTCAGTTCAGTTCATTCTTATTGTACAAATGATGTCATTCTACCTGCTATTTATTCTTGTCCACATGCTGCACTGATCGTGACCACTCTACCGTAAATCTTTATAGTATAATTCCAGTGGTGGAAGAAGTACCTGCACAAGTAAAAGTAAAAGTATAACATGAAAAAATCTACTTAAGTAAAAGTACCAAAGTACCAGTTTAAAAATGTACTTCAAGAGTAAAATGTTCTAAAATGTAGTTGAGCAGAAATTACAGCTTCCTGCTCTCAAAGTAAAAGTGAAGTAAAAGTAAAAAGTATCCACTTCAAAATATACTTAGGTACAAATACTGATACAGTACTTTACTTTTACTTTGATATGTTCCACTACTTCATAATTTATCTTGTTCAAATTTTCCTGCTGCTCTTGACGTTTGCGTTACAATATTGTAATTTCCCCATTGAAGGACAAATAAATGTTTACCTTCCAGTCCCGACAAGTTGTTCAGAGATTCTATTAGTTTTTACAAAAGTGTTGGTTGTACGCTGGGGCATCTTCTGTGTAATATCATATTGTTCCTTAACAGAATATTTTGTGACTGTGAAGGAGCCCAATAACAATCAGAGGATGGTGAGGAGACATGTGCAAGGTAGACATATAAGAGCCTTTCTTACTTGACATTACATTTTCAATGATTTAATGCATGTTCGAGTCATCTTTCTTGTCCTACATTCGTGGTGCCATTGCTCTGAAAATTACTGTTTTTATCTCCTCTTTACACACTCACTCCTCCTGCACTTACTTTGCTCTTGCTTTTTCTTTTTTTTTTTTTTTGTAAAACACTGTTACAGCTGGTTTCAGTGTTACACAAATAAAAATTTAAAAAAAACAAATACAGTTCTCACTGCTCAGTACCCTGAACAGCTATTTCCATTTTAATTTCCATTATTAAAATAATCATCCATGTGTGTTACTGAATGTCAGGAATAAGAGTGAGCGTATCTTATGCTTGTTTCCATGTTACTTTATACTTTCTGGTCATAATTTGCTCTCTGATGGTATTTGATTTATGAAATACAGGAATATATAGGAATATAGGAATCTTTATCCAGTGTCCTGAACTTACTCAAATGACTCACTAATTCTCATATTCTGTCAAGATTCTGTTGATTCATTAATTTTGTTAATATTTAATTATCAGTATCATATTATGACAGTTTGACAGTTTGTAAAAGCATGATTCTCTGCCTGCGTCTTGTGGCTCCCCTTTATATAGTGAAAATGTGAGAATATGCCGAACAATGCCTGAGCTGGTATTGAGTTTCTCCTTTGTATCTCAGATTGTATTTGAGATGTGGAAAGTGACAGAAGTATGGATTGCCTGGTTGCATGAGCAATTTCAGCACAGCCTGTAATTGCAGGATATTGATGCATGAGAGGCGGGGGCGTATGTGAG
The DNA here is from genome assembly GCF_026225935.1 of Boleophthalmus pectinirostris. NCBI lineage: Eukaryota > Metazoa > Chordata > Actinopteri > Gobiiformes > Gobiidae > Boleophthalmus > Boleophthalmus pectinirostris. The sequence continues at coordinate 19,788,791 of NW_026571404.1, forward strand.
TGTGTGGGGGGCTTTATTTCATATCTTACAATTCCTCTGTCGGCTGATGAAAATAGGGCACTCTGCTCTTTGTGACATTTTCATTGAAGGGAGCAGCCTGCCCTGTGCATGACGAGCTGAGTTTAGCATTGTAGCATTGCTGATTACATACCCTTTTATGAGGACGTACGCAGCCAGAGAAATGACATTAACAGTGAATGTGTTGATACAGTAACAGCGTGTACAGTAACAATTATAGTCTTGTTTTGTTATCAGAAGAGATGTTCAATAAGAGAAATTAGATTAGGTGAGACAATTGAGACAGCTTTTAGCACTGACAGTCCAATTTCAAGTGCTGTGTGTATTCTGACATTGCAAATGAGTGCAAATGGTTCTACATGCAGCTGCAAGAGACAGTTATTGGGAGAAGAAGCACTACTCAATCTTGACATAGTTCTGACATAGGATATCTTGATGTAAAGGGCTTCAAGGTCTACTCTGTAACTTCTTAAAAGTTCTTGCTTGTCTTCATAATATTATTTCTTTGCCAGGAATGTTACACAGTAGGGCATTAAATATATCTACCTTGATTTTGTTCAACTACAGGTGTTTTATTAGCCAGACTGGAACCACCTAGTGCCTCCGCTTAATTACATTTCACTCCAGTGACTAGGTCAGGAATAGGAATACACTAGAGGGTTTGCAAGAACCCTGGAAGTTGTAGACCGCGCAACGGGCAATCAGCAAAGAGCTGTGAAGCCATGACTGGGTCCCTTTTTGTGGTACAGCACAACAGTAAACAAAGCAGCCGAGATGGATGTAGATGAAGTCATGCATTCTGTGTTGGCAATGATTCCCGAGATCGAGGATTTAAAGTTGGAACAAAGAGAATATTTGTTAAATTTTATCAAGGGGAAAGACGTTATTGTAAAGTGTATAAGCATTACAAGTGTCACGACCAAATAGCAACGATTGGTTGAATAAAAAAAGTACCCAACTACCACTGAGTGAACGAATCCTAATGCTGCAAGGTCAGACGGTTTCTACGAAGTGAAACTGGCTGAGGAATCAGGCTTGTGTTTTATAGCTCAAAAACACCTTCAAAAACATGAATTCTTGACATGTGCAGGCTTGCTTCTTCATAAATCTGACCATTAACCTGTCTCCATTGTGATTACTAAGTTTAGTTCCATTCTCAAAATCAAGGCAAAACAGTAATATCTCATTGGAGACATGCAGGTGGTGGACCCTCCACCAGAAAAGTTGCACCATGCTCCTTTAAGTCCATCTCTTTTTTGATCTGAATGCATTTGAACCTCATGTGCAAATGTAAATATTTATTTCATCAGGATATTATTCTCATTACTAGTCTTTGTCATACTAGAGACATTTCATCTTCCAGACCCCATACAGAGTGCTTCAGTTACAATTGCCCCCTGATTGCTTTTAGTGGCACATGTGATCAGCAGTCATTTCAAGCATCTGCTGTAAGCCATATGGCCCTTCAGCACAGCAGAGGGAGACTCCCAAAGCCTTCATTAAACAGATCATAGACCAATGGACCCTGCTCCTCCCACTGTCCACAGCCCTGGAAAATATCTGCAAACTTTGGGCTTTTTGGTGTGAGAAAATGGCTGACAAAGTACTTTACCTGCATTTCTATCAATAAGGGAATATCATTTTGAAATACATTTGATCATCTGCTAAATAGTTTATCATGTTGCATAATTGCAAAATACATGTTTAAAAAAAACTGTTGGGGTGTTTCTTGTAAATAATGAACTGAATGTGAATAAAAATGGCTAGCGTATACAAGAAACTAAAGAATATTACTGGCTTTTTATTTTCTGCTCACTCAACCAAACCAGTATGAAATTATAGCCCATGTGATCTATTAGTGGTCATTACTGGTATTGATTAGGCATTACTCATAGGAACAGAGAGAGGGTTGTGATAAATTGGGTGGATTAGGTAACTGCATACATCATAGACCATGTCTAATAAATAAATGATTTAAAATATCTTGCAAGCATCCACATTTGTTTTGGTCTATGGGTATTCCTGATGGATTAATCCACCTGTCAATCATGGCCATCTGAACTCAAAAGAATTACTAATATCAAGGTGACAAATGACATCCGCCTGAACACTGATGCAGGCAAAGTCTCAGTCTTGATCCTGTTAGATCTGAGTGCTGCTTTTGACACTGTCGATCATGGGATCCTCTTACAGAGACTAGAGGACTGGGTGGGCATCTCTGGTTCTGTACTAAACTGGTTCAAGTCCTATCTAGAAGACAGGAAGTATTTTGTTGAAATTGGAAACTGTGTCTCAGATCACATGGCCCTGACCTGTGGGGTGCCTCAGGGGTCAATCCTGGGCCCCCTGTTGTTCAATCTCTACATGCTGCCATTAGGCCAGTTAATAAGCAGCAATAACGTGTCCTACCACAATTATGCAGATGACACTCAGATCTACGTCTCTCTGGCAGCAGGAGACTATGGACCAGTGGACTCACTTGGTCACTGCATCCAACAGATCAGTGTGTGGATGCAGAACAACTTTCTCCAGCTAAACTCTGACAAGACTGAAGTCAGAGTCTTTGGTCCACAGAAACAAAGGGACAGTGTCAGCAGTCACCTCCAGTCTCTCTCTCTAAAACCTTCAAATCAGGCAAGAAATCTAGGGGTAATAATGGACTCAGACTTGAACTTTAACAGCCACATCAAATCAATAACATCCACAGCCTTTTACCATCTAAAAAACATAGCAAAAATCAAAGGTTTACTGTCTAAATCAGACTTGGAGAAACTTATCCATGCGTTTGTCTCCAGTAGGTTAGACTACTGTAATGGTCTGCTCACTGGTCTCTCCAAACGAGCTGTGAGACAGCTGCAGAACATCCAGAACGCTGCAGCTCGGGTCCTTACTCGAACTAGGAAGTACGAGCACATAAGTCCTGTGCTCAGGTCTCTGCACTGGCTTCCTGTGCCTTCAGAGAATAGACTTTAAAGCAGCTCTGCTTGTGTACAAGTCTCTCCATGGCCGAGCACCAAAGTACATCTGTGACATGTTAGTGTCATATGAACCATCTCGCACTCTGAGGAGCTCAGGGACCGGCCTCCTGCTGGTGCCCAGAGTCAGGACTAAACAAGGGGAGTCAGCATTTCAGGTTCATGCAGCTAAAACCTGGAACAGTCTTCCTGAACATGTGAGACAGACTCTTCTGTGACGCTGTTTAAATCCAGGCTCAAAACATTTCTGTTTAACTGTGCATATAACTGAAAGGTTTTCATTCCGCACTCTTCTCTCCAATTTATGTCTCTCTTTTTTAATTTTAATCTTCATGATTATTTATGTTTTGATTTGTTTTTATTATGATTTTAATGTATTTCTTATTCTGTAAAGCACTTTGAATTACTTTGTGTATGAATTGTGCTATACAAATAAACTTGCCTTGCCTTGCCTAATAGTGCACAGCATTAGCTTTCATCCTAAAGTGCCTTTTAGCAATACACATGTCACTTATTATCATAATCAACTAATACTCATAGGACATAAGAAAGGGACTGCTGGATTGTGTGAAGTTAGTTTGTGTTTGCTGTATTTATGGAGACATTGCGATACTACATGCTTTTAACACAATATGTGGAAGCAAATGTGGCAGAAGACCTTCCAGAAGAAAGACCTTCCATAGGTAATACTTAGAGGACCAGGCCCGTTTCATCACTAACTGAAACACCAGAGCGGAGTAAGAGTGAGACCTTTCGTATTATGTTTACCTTGTTCCCCCTGGACGCTGCTTCCTCTGCTCAAACAAAGAAAAGTTGGGCAATGCAGCTTGTGTCTTAAGTATAAAGTCTTTATACTTCAAAAACTATTCCAAGTGATCAGGCTGGGTCTAAACCAGAAAACAATCACCTCATTAGCAGTAACACAACATACCATTAGAACCTTTTTTCTCTGTAGCGGCATAATTAGGATGTCATTAAATAATTGCTGCTAATCATCTAACTCAGTCAGCAAACAACCGCCTTGGGAGCTGAATATGTATCTGGCACAGTGCGCTGTCAGCCTGCCTGTTTGTAGTTATATAAGGCCTTGATGTCAAAGCGCACTTATATGCCAGCCCTGTCCATTAACAACATGTCTATGGAAATATTACTGCAAAGGTCACTGCCTGCAGACAGAGGGGGAACAAGATGTGTGTGTGTGAAATGCTCCCACTGCTTTAATATGTGCCATTTAAAGGGGGCGAGTTTTGGCCGCTAATCCTGCTGTAAGAACTGTGTCTAATCTTTGGTCTTGAGCCAGTATTGATCTACTGTTTTATTGTCATTTGATTTTCGTTTTAAGAGGAGTTTAATGGAGGGATGACCTTCAGATTTGTCCTGTCTTCTGTAAATGTATTCATACAGAACATACAACCAAGAATATCAACATGTTTTTCTGCTATTTTGAATGTGTGGACATGGTCAAATGTATCGAAGGCTAGAGAACATATTGTCACACAAAAAACTTGGCAAGAGCTGAAAAACTGGACACATTACACAGGAAGCCACAACATAACAGATACATGTTAAACCTTCTCATATCAGATTCAGCGTTAGATAATTGTATTGATCTACCTCTGCCAGATTCCCTTCCAGATAAAACCATTGCTCTGTTTTCATCAAAAGCACACAGGGAAATGTATTACAAAACAATTTTTATGCTTTTTCTTCTACTACTAAGTTTTCTCACATAAACTTTCCATTTGTAAAGAAATTCAGTCCACGGTGCGATCTTGGAGAGTTGCCATGAATAGGCTGAATGAAATAAAGGTGATAAGAGATGTTTCATGCACCAGTAGGCCCCACTATAGTGAGCTCAGAGGTGCACAGCCTAATCCAATGGATTTTAGCAGGTGATGGGGAGATTACAGAAAAACTGCTTTTTTATCTACTTTGTTTTTGCTCTACCCACATTTTGATTCTGGTGTTGTCTCTCTGTCCCTTTTGTGATGTCAAAAAGATTGATTTGCTTCAATATAAAAGGAAAAGTTTTATATATTTTTTTTACATTATTTTAAACAGACAATTAAAAACAAATCATTTCTAATACTTATGTACTAATGTTTGTAATTGCCTTAAGGTATAGTGAAAAATATTTTTGACACCATAACTTGAATGAAAATCTTTAAAAAGGTTAATAATGAAGAATAAGACTTCTGCCTGAGCTTAAATATAAAGCACCTGTTGCCTTTGTACTGTTGCTTAAAGCATAAGAGATAAAGATGTATTAAACAAGGTAATTTTCTTTTAAAGAACACAAAATCCTGACGTGTTTCAATTTGTTCATTTGTATTTTTCTTATTTTCCTTTTTTTCCTCCTAATAAACAATACACCCAAGCATAAAGAATTGACCTGGCATAGGTACAGGATTGTGACCCTCCACTGTATTTTAATGCTAAGACCAAACGAAATAATAGCATAATAAAACCTCTGAAAGTAACAAATATAGACTTACGGTCACACTAAATATATCTATATCTCAAGTGTAGAGCACAATAGTTTCATATACTACAAATCAATGGAGTGTGTGAAAATACTGCCTGCAGACTCTGGAGAGCGGGGCATAATTCATGTAGCAGTGCAGATCCCAAATAAAAAGCTCTCATAATTCTGAGTGTGTCCCTTGCCCGCCCTGGCGCGTCCTGTCAGATTTCTGCTCGTGGTCCCAGTGGGAGCAGCAGCAGGCCAGTCTCTGTCACATTTGATTACAGGCCTGGAGGCAAAGAGCAACAACATAATAACCTTATCAGGAGCAGATGATTGAGATCTTCAAAGGGCCTGCTCCGCCTGAGTCTGTGTTCAGCACTGTCCCGGGACATAGGGGTGATCAAAGGCCTGCCCAACACGGACCAGCGGAGGAGCACCCTTTCATCGCCCTGTCTCCTGCCCTCGGATCACAGCTGACAGGTGTCACATCATCAGGCCTCAGGGTGACGTGTCTCTATCAGAAATATTTAATAGGTTCCAGGTTAGGCTCAGAAATCTAGCTTTGTATATCCTTTTATATGCCCAAATAAAGTGAGCCTGTTTTAAGGTTTTTAGATGTCACTCTGAGAAGCCTGTATAAGTAGGCCTGGTATTTGGCCTATCCATTAGTAACTTAAGTGACCCTTACTTTAGCAAACAGGTCTTATGTAAACATCAGCATTACAGCACATTTGTGCAAACAGAGGGCTGTTTCAGAAGTGAATAATAGAGTAATGGACTGTCTGGAATATTTGTTATTTTATTTTCCTAAAAGAAGTTCATCAGAGGTAGTTACTGTGTCTTCTCGGAATGATCTAAAGTTGATGGTGTATAGTAAGTTGGCTATTGGGCACTAGGCCTGGCTTATATTCTGTGGAACTTTAGGAATAACATGACTTAAGTGATCATTACTAAGCCTAGTTTCTATATTATAAAAATCTCTGCACTTTTTATCTAATGAATTCTGCTCACAGCATGTTTATCTCAAACATTAATTTGTCAGCTGTAAACCTATCAACCGAGGCTTACGTCCTAGTGCTCTCTATTCCTCCATGACCCATAACACAGAGTAAAGTAATTATCAGGTAAAGACAGTGAATACATGAATAAATGAATGGGCAATGAAGTGAAACAGTGTAATTAAAAAGATTCACAGCACTGCTGTTTGAACCAGTCTTTGAAGACATCCATAGACACTTTTCTCTCTGAGCTATAATTAGACCCACACCTTTTAGCTCAAGTCGAAAGGTGAAGATGGTTCATGTGGTTGGGTCGCAGTCAAGACAGATGGCGACAGGGACAAAGATTTAGAGTTGGGTTACTGTGATCTGAGGAAACATGTTCTATGACAGAGTACTGTACACTCATGAGTGTCAGGAGTGTAGACCACTCACACTTCCACAATGCAATCACTGACTGAGAGGAGAGGAGGACCCAGGACCTCCATAAAGTACTCCAGGACCAGAAGACCATCACAGAGGAACTAGTCCAACTCTACATCCAGAGAGAGGATGAACTGGAGCTCAGGTTTAATGACTCAAGTCAATGAGCAAAAGATTCAAAACCTCAAGAATGAAAAGCAACAACTCCAGGTCCAACTCTGGGCTCAAGACCAGGTCACTCAGGAGCTGTTTCATACTCTCACTGAGGAGAGACTAAAGAAACTGGACCTCCAAGAGCAACTGGTGGGGGAGACCAGCAATCACAACCTGAAAGCGCTGCGCCTCGCACCATGCTGTAGAAGAGCATCCAAGTCCTGCAGGGGGCGCTGTGCAAGAAGGAGCGCAAGTTGCAAGAGGCGGAGCTTACGAGCAGAGAGAGACTGGAGAAGGGAGACATGACTGAGCGCGAGGCCTTGTTCAGGGGCCATCTGTGTTTGGAGAATAAGAAGATGGAAAAGAAAAGCCCTGCGTGTCGACAGCTCGGAGCTCAGCTGCACAAGGAGGAGCAGAGGAGCCAGAGTCTACAGCAGCTCACACTCAGTCTGAATGGGGTGCTGCAATCACACAGGGAGAGGGAGCAGCATGTCCACAGGGAGGGAGCACCTCAGGGAGCAGCTCACTGGAAACAGGTGCTCTGCCAACAGGAGGAGGAGAAGCCAAGAGGAGACTCAGTGATGAGTTTACAACATCATTGTAAAGCTGCATTGGAAACCAAGTTCATACATAAATAAATTAACTGCACTCCTTATTTTGGACAGCTTCAAGGTGTTTTTTCCCCCCATTTAAATCAAATAAACACCCCATGAGTCGGCCCATGACAGTTCGCGCTGCACAACAGACAGATGTGGGCTGTTATACAAATACGTCACTTTTCAGGGATATGGTTAGATCTGGCATTTGATTGCTTGCACAGTGTTCCTCATAAGCCTCATAATCTTGTGAAAAGAAAATCCCTCTGTATTTAATTAGCATAAGAGCTTTAGTGTCCCTGTGCTGTGATGACACATAACATTTACTTTGTCTGACATATCTTTATTACGCGTCAATGCACATGTAGCCCTGGTGTGAGCGCTCCCCAACCTCACACACGCTCAACCAGGGCAAGTGGGTTTTTGTTGCCACTGGCTCCTTCTCTATTTATTATCGCACTCAAAAGACAAAAAAGGTTATCAGGGTGCGTGGCTACTTCCAGAGAGGCAAAGAAAGAGAACACAGCATTGCATGTACAGTGTTGCATACATTTCAATACTTAGAAAGAAACTGGTCCATTGAGTTCTTGTTTAAAAGTGCAGAACTGACTGGTAACACCACCTCATCATTTAAATGTACATGTTTGACCTGGAAATAGTACAGAGCAGTGGGCGGGGATAGCGGGCAGGTGGAAAGAGGCATATTCTGAACACTCAAGCCACAAATTCAGGACAACACAGGATTAATCAAACTTGCAAGAATGTACTGAATAAAGGGAACAAGATAAAAAGCAAAAATAAAAGTAAATGTTCTATACATTTCTATACCATCATAAAGAACAGTTTGTGAGTGGTTTCCTAGCAGCTACTTTTTATTATGTTTCCCAAAAATAATTTGTAAAAGCAAAAAACATAATTAGCTGTATTTTTAAGATAATGAATTCAGCATTATGATTTTTTTATTAGGCATAGCTACTGGCATGATATTTGAATAACTAATTATGGGAAAAACACAGAATACTGCACACATAACTTAATTATTCATCCCTTAAGTATATATTTAAATGTCTTATGAATGTTTCAGGTTGGGCAGTATCTTTGAAGTCTCATATATTCCCTATTGACGTGGTCCGCGAGCCCCCTCCCCATCACATAGCCACAGTCATCTCGTGCGTCAGAGCCCCACTGATCTGGAGCTGTGAAAAGCTGTGATTTTTTTTCTCTCCCTTGACTGGTTCATCACGAGGGAATTTCGAGGTCTCAAATAACAAAATATACAAGAGAGGAGAGCACGCACAGCCCCTCAGAGAGCCCATCCACTGTGGGCATTAGGCTTATGTTAATTACATCAAGGCAGGCCCATTCCAATTGAATTAATGCTGATCCGCTGTCAATGTCTCTCACTTGTTTACAATAGCCTGCCATATTGTGTTATTGCTGTTTGATCGGGTTAATTTGCGGATAGAGGGAACACAGTGAATGTCAATGTGTTTATGGGACTATTAGAGGAAATGTGTAGGGCTGAAGTTTGAGAACTAAAGCGGAGGTGTTTACATACTTGTCTTAAGTGTGCATTGACTGTTTAGCTTTATTGTACATATAAGTCTTAAATACAATGGGCGTTCTACCATTTACACAATCTTACCTAATATAATTGAACAAGGCACTCTTACATGTCAATCAACATGAGATTTCCATGTTAAAAGTGCATTGTAGGTTTTTTTTAGCTATAATACCACCTGTAATTAAATATATGTAAGGTAGAGCTGTTTAATGTCATACTGTGGAACATTCCCGGTAGAGCAGGGACATATACATAGAAATATGAAAGTGATGGAACCAACCAAAAAGTTACATAGTGCATCTTTAATGTCTTTTAGTCATTAGAAATCATACTTGGAGTATTTTGCTTTATTCTTGCAGGCTAAATCTTGCATGCAGACTATTATCTTTGATTGTAACTCTCTGTAAGCTTATGGGGCAGTTCAGACTTGTGCATAATGCCATTGTGTCCTTGAGCAAGGCAGCTGTCTAAGAAAAGGAGTTACCACCACAGAGTTTGGAGGGAATGAATAATGACTGCAGTGTGGTGCTTTCAGTTTGTCACACTTTAAAGTACAAAGCGCATGCAAGTCATTACTGCAATTTTTACTCAAAGTTTAGCAAAAATTATTGATCTTCGTAGAAAAAACAGGATTGTGATTCCAAAATCACAATCGGCTTCATGACCTGGAAATGGTTTGAATCACACTTTAACAAGCTACTACTGAATTTTTCTCATGTGCACAGCTCCATCTTTTTCCTGCTAAAATAAAACCTCCTGGATTCATTTGGGTGTTGCATGTTGCATAAGGTGCATGATGCAGCATTGTCTCTCATTAGTATCCTCCGTGTTAGGATGCCAACTGACAGCGATCCTGGGGGAGAGCTTTGTGCCGCTCCTGTATATCTATGTGCACAGTGCAGCCCCCTTCACTCCCCCTCACTCCCCTGGTCTCCTCACCCCTCTTCCTTATACATTAGGCTCAAGCCACAGGAGCACCTCTGGCAATGCAGGGGCGCTCGCTATTTGTCTACCACTCCACGAGGTCGGCAGAGGTTTTCAAACTGTTTGGCTTTATGTAAATCAAATTCATGACATGCAAAACCATTCATTTGAAGTTGTCTTAAAATAACAGCACAAGCAATTTGAACAATGTGTAAATCTGCTTATGTAGATGTTAACAAATTAGAAAGACGTGCTTGGGTAAGCTTTTTTCCCAAGCGGAACAGAAGGCTGGATGTGATTGGATGTTATGAGATTTCTGCGCTCAAGCAGAAGAGGATAGATAAAATTGCACTCAGAGTAGAAGTATTGTTTTTTGTTTGTTTGTTTTTTGTTTTCCAAAAACAATATAAATTACTTAATCGTACACCATACTCTTACACCAGATTATCCATATGGCCCAGTGGCACGATGCCCAGGGGAACCAACCATTCACAACCAGTGAATGGTTGTGAACTAATGTGAAAATATTTTTTTGTAAATTTGCATGTTGTTCACTTGAAAATGTTAAATGGATATACATAACTCGTCATTAACAATAATTTCATAATAACAATAATAATAATGATAATACTGAACAAATCAAGATTTGTTGGGCTGATGTAGTTCGTAAATTACATATGAGAAATATCCTTGTTCATGTGTACTATTTTTCACAGGAAGACAGGGGTAAAGTGTGTGCGTGTGTGGCTTCAAAAGTGACTTTCTTTACTCTTACTCAAGTATGTAAATAAAAAAGTTGTAGACAATTTAGACCCAACAATAATGATTTGCTTTCTGTGTTTATATGTACACCTAAATTCTGAACATTTTCAGATTTCTAATCAGATCAGTGAAATGTGATGTAAACAGATACATTTAATGTGAGTAATCTGATTTATTTCTGATTGTTCACTCTTTTGCAGGTTTTGATTTTTTAAAAAGAATATAAAAAAGGAAAACTGATGTGGCAAAGACCAAATCAAAGAGAAAATGTTAAAGATTGAATTGGTTATTTTAAAATTAATTTTACATGGTCTTATAACACAAAAGTTACTTATTTTATGCATATGAACAAACAACAGACATTAGATTTAATTCTCAGATTACTTGATTCACCTAGTTTTCAGTTAGATTTTTACTGGCCGTGTGAATGTTACCTTGGACAAAATGTAACTCATAACTAGCCTCATCAGAGTGACTAGTTTCCTCATGCTATTATGGATGAGGGGTGAAGGTTGATCGGCTTCATGTAGAGGGCAACAAATGCTCTTAATTTTGCTCCTGATTGCATCTGATTTCAGGCGTGACCCTCACATCTCCTGCCTGCTCTGTTTTTTTTAGCTCTGATTTATTCCACTGTTGCTTATGGGGATTGTACCATTCGTCAGGTGATTGCACATGCACTGTGTTAGCTGCAGGCGGATCGCTCAATGTCATGCACAGAGTTTAGATCAGCCCCCTCAAAACAGCAGATGATACTAGACATGTTATCTGAGCCCTGAGCAATCTCTTACAAGGATGTTTAACATAAAGCTCGCGTTTCACCGTCTCTCGTGTCAGTTGTTTGTACTTGAGCTAGCAGTGTCTCTGAGTGTTCAAACATATGGTGGTTCAGGCCTTAAGAGTCAGGCAAGGTAATGCTTGTTTGCAAAGGAGCTTGTTCACTGTCTGCTTTATAGAACGTAGAAGTGGGTCAATCCAGTTCATGTTTCAAAGGCGGCCAATAGCCAAACATGTGGATAGTAGAAAGATACTCATACTGAAGATACTGGCAAACTAATTTATTGTAGCTGTAGACTGAAACAAATCCACAATCATTGTTTATGTGTTTATTGTGCTTTTTTAAGTTACAATAGCCACGGTAGATTGCTTTTTTATTTTAAAATATGGAAATTGGTATCTACTCTCACATTTGATATGCAGTGTATGGACCTTGGCAATACAACTACAAAAAAATGGTTTGAAAAAGAAGGTAGAATCAATATCTTTTAAATCACTTGGGGAGGCGATGGTGGATTTAAAGAAAAATGCATCCAATATTTAAAATGTTTTTTGCATATTGGGTTAGTTTATTTGTATTGCTGATTTTTTTTACTGCAGTTCACCTTACCTTTAAAATAGCTACATATGTTAAAGGGACAGACATAGGGCCTCATTTCCTAGTTAGCCAGAGTGCCAGAGCCAGTTTTTTAAATATTTCATCCAGTCCTTGTATTTACAGAGGTAGTGGTGCTAGGCTAGTGCATGTCAATGGCCATAGTTAGCCTGAAGCTAAAAACAGTCTTTCCCACTCCACAAAGCACCCAAAGCAAAACTATTATTATGCCAGATTGTCAATGTAAATGTCTGTGTTGATAGAATAATTTTAGAAGGAAAACCATCCTTGCATTTGAAAGATTTATGTCTGAGCAGCAGCAGCAATTTGTACTTCCTGATAGAAAGATCGCAGCGGCGAACTGATATCACCTAGCACCTATTTTTACTGGCAAAGTAAAATTCCACTGCTACTGAGAAAAGAGTTTTATTTTAAACATTATTCTATCAACACAGATATTTACATCGACAGTCTGGCGTAATAACAGATTTACTTCAGGTGCTTTGTGGAGTGGGTAAGACTGTTTTTAGTGGCAGGCTAACTATGGTCACTGACATGCGCTAGCTTAGCACCAGAGACGCCTGCAAACACAAGGACTGGATTTAATATTTTTTTTAAAAGCATCTCCACGCGTCTCCAACACTCTGGCTCACTAGGAAATGAAGCCCTATGTCACTTTAAAGATAATCTCCAGTGAACATAAGTTTATACACTCTATGCTACTACCCTTCATACATTTATTGTTCAATGCCCACATAGGTTTTTTTAAGGTGCTATATTACACAAAATTGACTCCTGTGAGTGTTAGTTATAATGCTGTTACCTCCTCAAAAACATACCTGTCATTGTGTTTGTTTCATTTACACATGTTTGAGTAGCCCTATTATTAGTCTGTCTACATTACCAAAGCTTAAAATGGTCTCTTCCACCTTGTGATGTCATGTAGTGGTAGTTTTCAAGCTAACAACTACTTTTTACCTTTAGTTTTGAAGGATTGGCAGTCCCATGGCTGAAATTATCCAAATGTTTCTAGAGTAGGTGTATGGATTTTAAAAATACAGTGGAGCACTTTCTGTATTTCCACATGAAATCACAAGATGGAACAAACTGTTTTCTGTTTATGAGAAGAGCACAGCCTAAATATGCAGGTTCTGTGTTGTGTATGAATGAAACAAACACAACACCAGGTAAGTTTTTGATGAGGAGACAACACTATAACGTAGATTAGAAAATAGGTTAATGGGCCCTTTAAGATTCATAAATAAGCCGTTAGAGGAAGATTCATAAGACAGACTCAGGTATCCCTCTTCACCCTCTGTTTGCTAGCCTCTTGTCTGCTTTGTCAAACCTGTCTATTGGCGATTGTGAGGGTTTAAAATCGTTTGAACTGATGCTCTCTGTAGTAGTCCTGGCTGTAGTGCTCAGTCCATTGACAGTGCTGCTGCTGAGACTGCAGTGAGAGTGGAGAGGGAAAAGTCGGCTCGCTGCTGGCCCTCTAACCACAGCAGATGATTGTGCTCGCTCAGTAATTCACTCAATTTGGCCACTGTCAGAGGATCCAGCACTCTCCATTTGCTCCGCCAGGACTTTTAGAGAGCCACTGGTGCACAGGAAATGTCACCAGCACACACACTTAGCCTGCCCTAGACTTATACAGCATCTATCTGCATTACAATTATACTCTATCACATAAATTACTATACAACGTGTTGACAATAGCCATATAATATGATGCATGACAAAACAGCCTGGCCATTAAAGACAACATGCTTTTACGCTTTACAAAGACATTTCTGGAACCGTATCCTGACTGGCATCTTACAAGTACAATATTTCAGAGTCGAGCACTATGTTATGCTCTATGCTCTGGTCCCCAAACCCTTTGCATTTGAACAAAAATAGTAGGAGTTCTGTTGGTTGCTTTCATCCACTATCAATTCATAGAAAAGCTGGAGATTAGCATTTCTCAAAGTGTGGTACATGTGAGATGCCTCTGGTAGTATTTCTTTCATATAGATAAATGTATAAATGTTTTTATCCTCCTTTGGTCAGTCATCATTTAATCATCATAGTTTATTCTAAGTTTAGAGCATCTTTAGTCGTAATTTAGCTCCCATATCGTCCAAGCTTTGATCTGGTGGTACTTAGAAAGCTACATAATCAGAACCAGTGCTGTAGATGATTTATGACCAGGAAGTAATAGTGATATATATAATACTGATGTTGAACCAAAAGCATTTTAAAATCATCAGCTAAAAACATGTTTAATTCTAATGTGAGACCAGAAATTAGAACAATAAGACCTGACATGGCTGTGATTCATGTGAATGCTCCTAAATGTGAAAATTAAATAACACACTGTTCTAGGAAAATGACTTTCCTAAAACACTGTCAAATTTTCTGATAAAAAAAAAAAAAAGCACAGAAGTGAAATAAGCTTTTAGAGCAAGTTAAGTGTGGAATTATAAAACTTAGCATATTCCCTAATTGTGACACCCTAGTAAAGCGAGTGGGATGGGAGTGTTCTGTTCTCCTCCTGTGAACCGCCCCAAGCCCATGAGTCTAAATGTGATGGGGGGGTCTGAGTTTATGTGGCGTGGAGCAGGGGCAGGCACACACCATTACTCTGGATGCTCCCCCACACCCTTTACCTCCCTCCCCCAAAGATGGACCTCCTGGCTGGGCTCAAAGAGAGGGGCTGTCCTGCTCTCCCAGCCTCATTGCCTTCGGAGGTCTCCATCAATTAAACCTGATAGACTTTCAACTCCAGTGAACCCGGAGCTGCGGTTATAATAGGAACAGGAGGGAGGTCACCTGAATCCACTAGTCCCATTATCTAGGAATATACAGTGTAAGGGTCAGATTTGTGTGCAATAAATCACAGCGTGCAAAAGTATGCAGGCTATTTCTGTGCTAAAAACACAAATAAGTAGTGGGTGGGTAAATGTGTGCCCCCTAAAGGCAGAGGTGAAGAAGGCAGACAAATATTATACCACAGCCAACTCTCATCCATATAATAATTAACCTTGATACAAAGAGTGGGGGAAAAATGGGAAAAATTGGTCAACCATGAATACTAAATGCACAGCTAAAAGTCAAGTTAATTGTTTTGTTCAGACACCAAATGAACAATGTATGAATTGTTTATTAATAATATTTTAGGCTTAGTAAATACTTAAAGGTATGTAACGTTTTGGTTGGTGGTCCATCACTTGCTTGTTTCTATGGATATGTCATTGCACTGACTGTAATGTTCCACACTATGGCATTACCTTACATGTATTATCTTCTATCTATCTATCTCTTCACAGATAGAAAGATTTAATACATACTGTGTGAAACATTCCAGACAATAAAGAAGCAGTAATATTTCCAAGTAGAAAAGTATTTGACAGACAGTCCACCAGAAAAGTTATATTGAAGGTGCATTACCTTTAATAATCAAGTAGTACTGAGATTTTCTTAAAGATGTGGTATTTTACTGGGGGGTGGGGTATTAATAGCTTCCACATAATATATTCAGATCAACATGTTACCTTGAAAATGTTATATTCCCCAAAAATGTGTTGTGGTTGTGTTAACATGTTTTATACGTTTCACATTTGTTTTGACACTCTCTGCATTCTCCAGTTTCCCTTTTCTTTGCTCCCTGCATTAAATTGTATACATTTCTCTTGTATAAAGCTGTGATTTTATATTTTATTACTTATCTTTCTATTTTATTTTTACTTGTACATTTACATTTATATAGTTATGTCTTATTTGACACCTGGCTCTTGCTATCTTTTTAGAAACTTATTTAGAATGTATTATTACCATTTATATTTTTGCTTTTTGTTATTAGATATATTATGATGTGTGAGCTACTGTGTCCAAATACTTTCCCTTGTGGATCAATAAAGTTCATCTAAGTCTAAGTCTAAGTCTAAATCACTCCCCCTTCAGAGTGCATCTTGGTAATGAAACTACTGCACATCACATCAGGTTAGTGCACAGTTTTGTATCATATTTTTGTATATTTATATATTTTATATTGAATTGTTGTATGGGAGCACAGCTTGCTGGCTGAGCATTGCACTGAATCTTACAGCTAATTGTAAGGAGGGTTTGAATAGGGCCCAGGAGAAATCGCAAAAATACTCAAACATGCATGAATGACATCATTAAGGAACATAAATAAAGTTACAAATCTAGCTGTATTCTAATCTGTTGTATTATATTAAGACAAATTATAGTGCCACCTGCCAAAGTGGGTAAAGCAATTAGAAATGAAACAAAAAGAAGTTAAAATTCATACTAAGAAGAAGAAGAAGTATTATTATTAACAAATTATGAATGGTTGTTTATTTTTTATAGCACAAACAACTGATTCAGTATCAAAGACTACATGCTGTGATAGTTCAGAGTGATTAACTTTGTAATAATTGATAGATTTGGGATTTTGAATTACATTATAAATATTTTACTAATGAATATGTTATCATTGATCATAATTGTCTGCTGCAGGACAAGATAATTA
Organism: Boleophthalmus pectinirostris; assembly: GCF_026225935.1. Taxonomy (NCBI): domain Eukaryota; kingdom Metazoa; phylum Chordata; class Actinopteri; order Gobiiformes; family Gobiidae; genus Boleophthalmus; species Boleophthalmus pectinirostris. Next base: position 19,805,562 of record NW_026571404.1, read on the forward strand.
TTATGCATTTTCACATTTTTCACCCATTTTAAATTGCCATATGTGCCATAAATATTCGGGCTGGTAGAGATCATAGCGCATTTTTTCTTCATATTTGGAAGACGTGAATTTTTCCACTTCATTTGTCGTTAATCGTGCATTGCTGTGTTTCTGTCTGCATGCGTTCAGATCTGTACATGTCAGCGAGGTATACTGAAGGACTGATGGCTTATTCATGTGTAAACAAACAGGCCTTGTTTACTCAGGGGGCAATCTTTTGAGAGAAATGTCATTTTGAATTTCAGCTGCTTTGGGTGACACATGCCTTCTCTTAGCATTAGCGGGCAGCCATGCATTTTGCCCACACCAGATAGCAGAGAGAAAAGATGGTGTTTGTGCTCAGAAACAAGTAAAGCAGGAGGCAAAGCTAACAGCTCAACAGTACCTCGCCGAAGCCATTTGCGAAGGTTACGGTTGAGCTGAAGAAGCCCATTTGGCCCCCCGGTGAGCGAGGCAGGAGGGAGGGGAGAGAGAGTGCAGTCGAACAAAGAGTCATCGATTCAAACTGCTGCGTTACAGAGTGGAAGAAGAGAGGCAGGTCCAGGAGCTGTGGATCAGGCCCGGGCATCTCACAAGAATGTAATCACAAATGACCACAATGAACATATCTAATGGGGAATGACTGTATTGTGCAGTCACTGATATTTAAATGAAACATGCAACTTTTCTGTAACTTTTCTGGTGAGGGAGACTCCACCTGCTTGACCCTGTGGGGATGTAAGTGCTTTGCCAGGAATGTTCCACAGTAGGGCTGAACAATGATTGAATTGCAATTTTTCTGGTAGATACTGCAATTTCGATTTCATCCACAATTTTTAGTGCACATGAATATCTGCAAACATCATAGAAACTTGCATCATACCAGAGTCCTCCACTGACGATTTGCGCACATTTGTTTACAAAAGGAAACTTAAAACCACATGGCTCATTTGCATAAACTATAAGCACTGAAAAAACAGCTTTCTCCTTGGGCCATTTATGCGGTCAGTTTCTGTCGGAGTAAAGGACACAACTTAGTGGAGCATGTGTGTTCTCTCTGTGACAGAGGATGGTGGTCAGTCTGTTCTGTGCTTCTGTCGCATTGGAGATGGTTCATGTTAAACTTTACACGAACGCCAGGTTTAAATCCTCATCTGCTAGTGTTGTGGTGGTGAACAGACCTCGACGCAGAACCATAAATCAAAAATGAGGGCGGCAGTGTGTGTTGAGTCAATACTTCCCCCTTAAAAATAGGGCTTTAGGAACACCATAAAAAGATGCGGCTTTGACGCTCACTAAATTGTGTTGTCTGAGATTGCAATTTTCGGTACAAAACGATAGATCGTTCAGCCCTATTCCCCAGTATGGCATGTAAACCTAACTGCATTTTTAAAATAAAGGTCTTTCTATTGATAAACAATTGTTACATTGTTACTGTAAGTGGGGTCACCTATCCACAAATATGAATTGTAACTGGCATACTGTAATACTGTGACACATTCCAGATAAAATAATAGCATTTCTATGGAGAAAAGCAGGTGGCAGTTTCTCCACAAGAAAAGTTACATTGTGCACATCTATGAGTGAACCACACTGAAAATACAATTGATGTACTCTACAAGATTCAAAGTATTAAACTCCAAATTTGTTGACCAGCACTAAAATTTTGCTAACATTAAGTCCTAAAATCCTAAGGACAAGTCTATCCTAAACCAAACATACTTTTCTTTTTAGCATGCCCAAACTAATCACTCCATGTAGCGATGATAAGTATTATTATTGTCATTTGTTAATTTTCCGTGATTTTCTATTCCACTGAAACATTAAAGCACATATAAAACAACACATGGAGCTTTGAAAAGGTTCAAAGGAAAATTCTGGTTTGTTTTGAGGCCACAGTGTATTTTGGTGAGTGGATTTCCTGGCATCCTTTCAGCACAACAGACTCCTCTCAAGAGCTCTGTGAGTCTCCACGTTCTGGTGCGGCAGACGGCTTTAGCTGCCACTAATTCTGATGGAGGAGAATTGTAACACAGCTCCAGTAGCAGACGTCAATACACTTCAGACAACTGTCCTGAAAACCTACATTCACTAACCTCACTGCAGCTGTGAGGCAACATTTACTACGTTCACATACACAGAGAACTCAGACTGTGCTAAATAATTGAATTCAAATAGTCTTTGCCCCAAAACTTCAGTCTACATGCAGGTTCATTTGATTTTCCAATATGCTAAATTACTGTGTTACTCAGAAATGATTTGCTCTCTACAACACAAACAAAGCTCAGGTAGTTTTTACTTTCACCTTAACGTAGTGGACCAAAACAGTGAAACAGCTTATGGTGGAGGGATCATAGATTGTCATTACTGCTCATTTAAAACAAGTGAGTGTACGTCCAAATAGTAATAATTTATTTAATTTAATTTAATTCTTACCTCATGCAGTTGAATGCCTTTCCTAGTCTGTACCTAGTGATTGCATGCAGTGGGCATGGGAAATGAGCATAGGCAAGATCTGGCTGATTGATTCTGGCTCCTGTTCAATTTCTATTGAAAAATGGGGGTCCCTCTTTTTGTATCTGCCGCTTTCAAACTTGTCATTTTGGTCTTCAAATGTATCAACAACTCATGATCTTATAGATTGTTTTGTACGTAAATCAAGATATGAATTTAATAAGACCAATAGATCTTTTTCACTACGGCCGGAAGTGCCGCAGTGTAGGGTAAACGTCATGTACGTCAATGCTTTTCTGTGACAAAATATCTGTAGAAATGTCTCATGTATTTTCCACCAGCTTTATAAATCTACCCCATCACCAACTCTTCATCCAACAAGTTCCACAAAGGACATATTCTGTCCATGAAGAATTTATCATTAGTGAAGTACTCCTAAGAAAAACTAATGTTATGGTCATGAATAAAACACAAGTAACTTGTTAACTCAGAGTGATTCTACAATTAAAATTAAAAGTCGATTTGATGATGTAGATATTAGTATAGACAGAGAGATTTGTGCAGTTTAAATGCTAGACAAGTAATCTGTGAACATCTGTAGCATTTGAACTGCACAAATCTCTCTGTCTATGCTAATATCTACATCATGAAATCGATTTTAGTTACTTATTAACAAATGACTTATTACTTGGATTTTATTAATGACCATAACATTAGTTTTGCTCAGGAGTACTTCACTAATGCCAATCGTTGATAGCTTTTACGTTTTCGTCTTTCTTACCTTGATAGTTGTGGATAAATTCTTCCTGGACAGAATATGTGCTTTGTGGACCTTGTTGGATGAAGATTTGGTGATGGGGCAGATTTATGAAGCTGGCGGAAAATACGCAAGACATTTCCACACATATTTTGCCATAGAAAAGCATTGACGTAAATGACATTTACCCAATATCGCCGCACTTTCGGCCGTTGTGAAAAAGGTCTATGAGCTGCCCTTTCACCGATGTCACTCCCACTACCCTTCGCAACATGTTTGATTGACAGTGTTGCTAAGTGCTCAGTTCTTGTCAAACCAGCAGTGCAGGCAGGAAGGGGCATTACCTTCAACCATCTGGCTCCTCATTGGCTCTTTGGTTGATATAATACTTGTGGGTGGAATTCCAAATGTGGATCTTAGCTCCAAATTCACCAGTGTAAACTCTAGCCTCAATGAGCGTCATTTGGCTGGAGCTAAACGCTATGGGTGACGTTAAATTACTTCTTTGGCAGTTCTTGGGTTTACATGCATTTTGAGAAAAATGGTTCTCCCGCCGTCTATTGAAGGCTGTAACAAATAATAAAGTGTCGTGAGTATACCACATGCAATTATTAAATGCTGAAATCATATATTTGTTTAAATGTTGTTAATGAAGTCACGCCATTAATGCTTAACTATTTAAATCTGATATATGTGTTTAAAGAAACTGCTGTGTAGGTTATGTCTTTTTAAGGAAATTCTGTACAGAGCAGCTGACAAGGGGACATCCTGGCTGGCACCAAACCTAAATAGATCCGGTCATTCCCATAAACGGAGAGGCTTCGGGGAGGACCCAAGGCGTGAACCTCATCAACATCTCATTTGCATATTTCTGTGAATGTATATACACTGGGTTAAGGGACAGATGCAGGTGTTCAGACTGCCTGAAATAAGTCCTGTGTAAAATAGGCCATCAGGGATAGTGGTTTGACCCAGAGCTCTGTATTAGAATTGTATTGGACAGGGAATAAATTCTTTTTACTTTTAATCGATCGATTCCAGTTGTGAGTTTTGATAGAACACGCCTAACAGTATGTAAACGTAATGACTGTGAGGCTTCTATTTTGCTCTGCACTTTCCTACAGCCATCAAGGACATGTGGCTCACTTAAAGTTGTGAAAGTTGACATGGACATAGGCTACGTGTTGTGTCATAAGCCATAGCAATAATCAGAACTAACGGAGGGTGTCAGCTCTGTCCTGGAAATGCTCTGACCGCTCTGAGCTTTGTAAACTTCAGGTGACTCACTGATAAAGCTGCTATGGTCTGTGACATGACTTTCATACATTCTGATTTAGAAAATGTCATTAAAAACTGTAGTCTTAACAGAAAATACTCAATAAAGGATTGTAGGGTTAAATTTAGTGAAATATCCTGAAATGTTCATTTAAATACCAAAGGACATACATTAAAACAATCATCTCTTTCTTAATGGTGATCTAGGCTCTGAGTTACTAAGCATAACACATTGAAATTCTCACTTTGGGCAAAGCAAATGTCTTTATCTGCCAATGTTTGTCTCATCAGCTCAAACACAAGTGGGATTTGACAGTCAGTTCAAATGTCAAAAGCATTTGTCTAACCACCACAGTGATATTTACCAAAGTGTAGCTTTTAGGGACAAGTCAGAGGGACCCTGAGTCATGAGTCCAACTGTTTCTCCTCATCTGACACGGAGCAACTTCAATTTTATTTCATAATGGACTCATTGGACTGGATGATTTAAGGGCCGTGGGATAATATCCTCTCCATGTTCTGAAGTTTGTTAGTTAGATAAACCAACAGTGACATTTGACATAATAAAGAATTGGCTGGCTGGACAAAAAGAGCCTTCTAGTGAGAGGGTTAAAAATTGGATACACTTTTAATCTCTTACTTTCTGTGTGTCTTTCTCTTTCCCTTTTCAAAGTGTTAGTGTGGTTTCCAATAGTGTTTTTCTTTTATATTAAGATCAAAAAAGCTTTGCACGCAACATGAGCAACTGAGGTGACATTAAAGGCGCCATATAAATCCAGTGCATTATTATTATTATGTTGTCGAATGGTGGAAGGAATACTTTGAGGAGGATCTCAGTCCCATTGTCACGTCTTCCGAGGAGGAAGCAGAGGCTGGGGACTTGGAGGCGATCTTGTCCATCACCCTGAAGTCACTGAGGTGGTTGGCAAGCTCCTTGGTGGCAAGGCTCCAGGGGTGGATGAAATCCGTCCTGAGTATCTTAAGTCTCTGGATGTTGTGGGGCTGTCTTGTCTGACATGTCTCTGCAACATCGCGTGGCGGTCAGGGACAGTACTTCTGGACTGGCAGACCGAGGTGGTGGTCCGTTTGTTTAAGAAGGGGGACTGGTGGGTGTGTGCCAACTACAGAGGAATCACACTTCTCAGCCTCCTCGGTAAGGTCTAATCCAAAGTACTGGAGAGGAGAATCCGACCGATAGTCGAACCTTGGATTCAGGAGGAGCAATGTGGGTTTTGTACCAGCCACAGAACACTGGACCAGCTCTACACTCTCCATCGGGTGCTTGAGGGTTCATGGGAATTTGCTCAACTAGTTCACATGTGTTCTGTGGATCTGGAGAAGGCATTCAACCATGTTAATCGTGGTGTCCTGTGGGGGGTGCTCCGGGAGTATGGGGCTCAGGGCCCTTTGCTAAGGGCTGTCAAATCCCTGCATGACCGGAGCAGGAGCTGTGTTCGCATTGCTGGCAGTAAATCAAACCTGTTCCCAGTGCATGTTGGACTCCGCCAGGGCTGCCCTTTGTCACCGGTTCTGTTCATTGTATTTATGGACAGAATTTCAAGGCACAGTCAAGGGCTGGAGGGGGTCTGGTTTGGGGACAACAGGATCTCATCTCTGCTGTTTGCACATGATGTTGTTCTGCTGGCTTCATCAGACCAGGACCTTCAGCATGCACTGTGGCAGTTTGAGTGTGAAGTGATTGGAATGAGGATCAGCTATTCCAAATCCGAGGCCATGTTTCTCAACCGGAAAAAGGTGGCTTGCCCTCTCCAGGTGGGCAGGGAGTCCAGACCATTGTGGTGAAGAAGGAGCTGAGTGGAAAGGTGAGGCTTTCAATTTACCGGTCAATCTACGTTCATACCCTCACCCATGGTCATGAGCTTTGGGTAATGACCGAAAGGATGAGATTGCGGATACAAGCGGTCAAAATGAGTTTCCTCCGTAGGGTGGCACTCCCTTAGAGATAAGGTGAGGAGCTCAGTCACACAGGAGGAGCTCGAAGTAGAGCCGCTGCTCCTTCAGGTCCAGAGGAGCCAGCTGAGGGGGCTTGGGCGTTTGCTCCGGACTCCTCCTGGGCACCTCCCTTGGGAGGTGTTCTGGGCATGTCTCACTGGGAGGAGGCCAAGGGAAGACCCAGGACACGCTGGAGGGAGTGTGTCTCTAGGATGGCCTGGGAACGCCTTGGGGTCCCCCCTGAAGAGCTGGAGGAAGTGTGTGTGGAAAGGGAAGCCTGGGAGTGCCTGCTTAGACTGACCCGGCCCTGAATAAAGCAGAAGATGGATGGAAGTATCATGCAGAGAGAGAGCAAGCTATTATGTCTAAGGGGGAGTGAACACTGTTCATCTGTGAAAAGAAGCTTGGGTTTAGAAATGAAAATGCAGATTAGGGTTCAAAAAGGCAGGTGACACAATATTATGAGAAAAAAGTACTCTAGTGTCAAAATTGCAGTACTTGCAGAGGCCACTAGGGACATAAACTTTGCTAAACAGTGAGATTAAGGATTTGAAACTTGTGGTGTGAGTTCAGAGCTGAGACGTGTGCCACACTTCCTTTCTCATGTTGAGAGCTGTGACATGTACAGGGCTCGGCAAAGCTGTGATCAAATTAGCACATCTGAAAGTTTCCTCTAGGTTGGATGAACACAACTAACTGTTCCTGAGTGAATATAACAGTTGTCATATTAATTCACTTTCACTTTCAATACATGCAATTACTACTAATAACAAACAGTTTTTTTTTTCTTCTTCTTCTTCTTCTTCTTGCTTTGGCTACAAAGTATAAGATCTGTGTAAAGAAGATTTTTTTTATTTTTTTTTTGAAACAGAATTTTTTTCCGAAAATTATAACTGTAGATATTTCGGGGGGAAAAATATCTACAAACAGTTTTAATTTAGTTTGGGATTGTCACTATGGTAATGTGCATATTTTAATCAGCATAAAATACCATTATTATATATTATTCAAAGTGATCAATTATAAAATCATCTAATTGTTTATAAATTGTTGAATGAAGGTCACAATTTAGTTTTAAAATACTGTAAATACCAAATTTTCTGTTTTCTATTTTCTATTTAAGGATATCCCCCCCCCCCCCCCCCCCCCCCCAAAAGCCTTATGCTTGAGCACCTCTCTTTAAGCATCTGTGGGCTGAAACAAAGTGGAAATCAAGCCACAGTGTGCTTGTAGGAGCTTTTCATCAGCAAAAAGAACAAATTGGTGTTAGCACCCCTCTCCAGCATTGCTATAGAAGTGCATTTGCATGTCTTTGAGCGGGTGTTAAAACGACGCGTTGGCTGCTCAAGCGGTGAAGGCACAGAGCCACATGGCAAATCTGCAAAATGTGAAGAGTGTCACACAGGAGGCAGCTGTGTCCCATTGAAAAACACACAAAACTCACCCAGATGTTCTCAGCCCTGGTCCAAACTCATGTGAATATCAATCAGAAAACTATTCATGTTTCCATCATTTCTGTGATTGTCCTCAGCAATTTATTTTATTTTTCAAATGTGAAATTCTGGATTTCTAGATATTTTTCCTCAGCACAATGTGGGTGGGATGGATTTACAAGTTGATTTGTGTTCTTGTGAGGAGGCAGAAAATCAAACAGCTCTATATCATTGAGACTGACAGCAAGCGGTAGCCTTTATATTGTGCAGTTTTAGTGTTCATCTTTCACAGTTGTGCTTAGCTGCATCTTTTATTTCCTTTTGCTGGTTCCATTTATTAAGGTGTAATTGATGTTCCAAACTTATCATTACCATTTAAAACCACTGTTTCATTTTTCATATGTGTTTATGTTATTGTTGTGATACCTTACCCAAAAGTCTTTTCAGCAGCCTGCAGTGTGTCTAAATAATGGCCCGCTGCCATGGGTTTGTGTGTGGGAGGCTTCTATAACATGGTCAGACACAAAACATACTGTGTGGAGCCCCACAGGAGCACATGCTTGTGCCAGAATTAGACATCATTGAGCAGCCAAATACTCATAATTACTATAACAACAAGTACTATGAGTCTTTAAGAAGAGTCTTTGTATGCACGGCCTCATAACAGATGACTTCCTGCTTTCTGTTCATCCCAGGCCATTGCGCATACTGTATATTCGTATAATGACGGTGAATCATGTGCTAAAAGTGTCCGCTCTCTGGGTCATCTGTCAGGGTGCTGACAGGACCAGCTGGCCTGCTACAGTTGCTAGGGGTACAGGTTAGAGGGTGGTCCTCCTACAATCCTGCACCTCCTTCTAAATCAAGCCTGAAGCTCTGCCAACAGAGGATTCTGCAGAGCATCCTCCAAAACAACAGCATCTGATGCAGACAGAAGGAGAGGAGGAGCTGTGCCCACGCAGCCTGGGCACTACTGCAGGGCCCATAGTGCAAAGTGGGTCAAGGATGGACTATCAGAATCTCCCCTCTCAGATCAAAGGTGTGCTCTGTGCACGGCTCTGTTAGCCATAATGCTTTTTTGTGGTCAGAGGAAATTATGGAAGTGTGGAGATGATGAAAAATTGAGCTGCTCCTGGACATGAGGGCTGGAGGAAGATGAGTGTGTTTATGGGATTTACCTGATGAGATCGCTCGCTTCATATCCTCGAATGCTCCCACATCCAGAGGCTTTAGGCTCACCAAGTTACAGAGAGAAACAGGTTAGACAGCAAGTGGAAAAGAAGGCTGCCTCTGCCAGATGATAAATAGAACTATTTATTGTATTATAAAATCACTTAATACAGTGTACACCTAATACACGATGACACTTATGCAAAGTCTACTTATATAAACTTTTACCATAATGTATTACTCTGACTTGTATTTTCATCAGTTCCTGTATTTTTGAGTAATCCTGTATCATACTGCATTTGGGGCTCAGAAATTCTCAGTTTTCACCTACCCCTTACCTCCACCCACAGCTGTACTTTTTTGCAATTACAGTTATATACTACTACTATTACTACTACTACTATTAATACTACTACTACTACAAATACTACTACTACTACTACTACTACTACTACTACTACTAATAATAATAATAATAATAATAATAATAATAATAATAATGCCTTACAGTTGCAGTTTGGTTCTGGTTGCACAAATGTTTTCTTTTGACCTATAATATACGCAACCCTTTACAACTTTATAATTATAGAACTCAGTTACTTTGAAACATCAAGAACCCATAGCTATATCTCACAGCTGAGAGAGAAGATTGAGTATGTCCTCAAGTAAGACTCTGATTTTCACTGTTAATTACATGCCTGCGGACATTATGAGGAGACTAACAATTAACTTTCAGTTCTAATATAGTTACATATTTCATCAGATTTTCAGAGATCTCAAAATGTTTTATAAGCTTTCATATGGAAACAATATTGTCCACTCTGCATCTAAAGCTGTTTAATTTATTCAACTTGATGGATTTATATGGGACTTTTATTGTAACTTCAAAAGCATCATCACACTTCCATTCTTGTAGTTAACAAGATGTTGACGGATTGTACAGAAGGATTTGTTGATACTTAATCCTAAATTATTTGAGTTTTAACTCCAAAAAAATTGCCAATTTTAAAATTTTCAGTAAGTAACTACTGTTATGTGTTGTACTAAGAAATTTAAACAAGGCTCTGGGCAAGACTAGGCAAGTTCATATGTAGAGCCCAGTTCGTACACAAAATATAGTTTTACCAAATAAGATTTATTTTTTTATTTTTTTCAGATTTGTAAGTTCCACATATTTGTGTTACATGATTTTTTAAAAAGCTGATACACTAGCAGGCTAAACACACACTTCCTGATTAACTGACAATAAAACTCTTTACAGACTTATTTTGACCTCAAGAGCTGCTTAAACAATATATCTGAAGCAAGATCAGTTTTGCTCTCAAATACATGGGAAAGTACAGGCCCTTTAAGAGAAGTCTCCCTGACCACACTAGGTTGAAGGAATTTGGGAGTTTCTTTTTGGCAGTAGCTCCCCAAAACACTCAGAGGTGACAAAACAAAAAGTGAGGGAGGCTTAGGTAGACCATCATCAATTCATGGCAGTTTACAGTGAAAGCCAGAGTTTAGGTCAGGGAATTAGAGAGAGAGTGTGTACCCCCCGGACATGACCTGGTTGGCCTGTAAGACGCTGGGGGCAGACAGAGGAGCAGGGCAGCAGTAGCAGAGCAGTAAAGAGCTATGTTGTGGAGGTGTGGACTTTTGGGTCCAGCAGAGCGCGTGTCCCAGGCCTGGCAGATGGTGGCCTCAGGATAATGACCAGGTGACATCTGCGGAGGAGTGAGGGAGGAAGGGGGAGAGTACAGAGAGAGAGGGTAAGAGAGAGGTAGAGAGAGAGGGGGAGAGCAAGAGAAAGTAGAGAGAGGGATAGACGTCACCTTGACCCAGCGGGGGAGAGAGCACCAGTCTTAACTTCCTACTTCTGTGGAGGAGGAAAGTGACATTTACTGATCACAGATATTAGAACCTCAATACAAGTTAACCAACAATTAATTACTAATGATTGCCTAGTGAATCACAAAACATAGTTAACAACAATGAGTTTGTAGTTCCTCAAGTAAACTTTAGACAGTATAAATAATTGTTTTGAAAAATCATAATTTGATTTAAACAAGCAGCTGCATTATTCAAGGTTGAGAGCAACATACTGCTGTAGGGGGGCTTGACACCAACCAGTACAGACCCACCCACACAAGTTCTGGGCTCAGAGCATAGACTGTATAAAAGAAGTGGACTAAGGGCCTGTCCACACGACAACATTTTTTGGTCGACACAGTGAAGTTTCTATTTGTTTTGGCCTTTTGTCCACACGGAGCCGGCGTTTCGGGTGGGCGAAAACTGTGTTTTTTGAGAACGGGATTTAGAGTGGAGAAATCTGAGAACACCGGCACTGCGTTGTCGACAAGCAAACCGCAGCTTTTGGAAAACGATGATGCTGCGACCCCGTCACCGCCAGGGTCCTCCGATGCAGGCCTCAAACTAGCCTCTGTGGACCACAAGCTCGTTGCTGAAATGGGACAGGTGTACCCAACGGAGCAGCTGCTGTTGCCCAGCAACCGAGACACACTGCAAGCACTAATATTAACAACACGCACTGCAGATTATGCACATGGATCAATAACAAAGATTACGCACGAATAATTAAACTGGATTTTGAGACCAAGTTATTCTGATAACTCTCATCCAAATCTTATGGCTAAAAATGAAAACCTATGTTTAAGTTTGCAAAACAAAACAGTTATATTTCTGGGATGCATCTAAAATAAGCAAAATTATTTTAAAATTAAAAAAAAAAAACTTTGATGAGATATGCATTGTTAAATATTGTTAGCATTGTTAACAGCGCCACATACAGGTGTGGCATATGTATTACATTGTTTTCACTCTGCTCCTTTGTCGTCTGGACATGAATATTTATTGATCTGACATGTGTGTGGACGCAAACTTTTTTCAACCCCCCAAACAACAAATCCAGGTACCCACAGCGTGAATGAGGCTCACAATGCTCACGCTTCCAGGAGCGAATCTGGAGCCAGGCTCTTTGTTATGAATAGCATTTTTTTGAAAGACAAAATAGTGAAAAAAAAACAAAAAAAAATCAGGATTATGTAGAGCGGGTTAATATGAACATTTTAAGACCAAAATGATGAGACTCACAGCAGCAGTTAGAGATAGAGGGGCAACAAGATCAGCTGGAGCCAGGGTCAGAAGGAGCCGAAGAGCCTCTTGGTGCACTTCCTATTTGAGACGTGGCGGCTAGCGCATTAGCTATGTCCACTCACATATATATATTAGGGGTGTCAAATTATCGCGTTAATTGCGATTAATTAATTACAGTCATATTTAGCGTGTTATGTTTTTTAATCGCGTTAATCTCATTTTTAATCTCTAACTTTAGTGTTTCTGTATGCGAGTTGCTTTATTATAAAACCTGTTTTTATGTGTTGTTGGGACAACAACACACACACAAAACACATTTATAATTTTTTTTTATTTCAGTAATTCCACTCATTGCCGGAAACCCACACAAAACGCGCGCAGTAACAGCGATGTGAACGTTATGGTAACGTTGGCGGCGTCAGTCACACAATGGACAAGGTGGAAGAGCCAGTAGAACAGAGTCAGCAGTGCACAGGTAAAAACGCATTCGTGTCTTGGAAATTATTCTCCCGACGTGAAATATAAAAGAAAATAACAAATATAAAATCGCCTACAACTTAAATGTCACTGGTGAAAACAACCTGCATAGACTCATGATGTCTGCACTACTGTCCTATAGTGACCTGCCACATGAGGGGACACGCACACAAACACACACAACACACACACACACACAAACAAACACAAACACACACCTTCATCATCGTCATTAACCTGAGAACGCGCGGACCACGTTTCCTTCCGTAGTTACTGCGCGGACACCGACGTGCTCCCGTGCGCCGTGTGTGGATCGATCGTGTTTTCTCGAGTACGCGGCGTAAACCGCGCTTCCTCCTGTGCGCCTCTAAACCAGAACTAACACCAAGACTAAAACCAGGACTAATCCAGACCAGGACTAAACCAGGACTAAACCAGAACTAAAACCAGAACTAAAACCAGGACTAAACCAGGTCTAAACCAGGACTAAACCAGGACTAAACCAGAACTAAAACCAGGTCTAAACCAAGACTAAACCAGAACTAAACCAGGACTAAACCAGAACTAAAACCAGAACTAAAACCAGGTCTAAACCAGGACTAAACCAAGACTAAACCAGGACTAAACCAGAACTAAAACCAGAACTAAAACCAGGTCTAAACCAGGTCTAAACCAGGACTAAACCAGAACTAACACCAGGACTAAAACAGGATTAATCCATTCCAGGACTAAACTAGGACTAAAGCAGGTCTAAACCAGGACTAAAACAAGGACTAAAACCAGTGATCTCATATATAAAGCATTTCTCTATCAATAATATTTTTAATATGGTTAAGGAAAGACTGGACTTTTTATTGTCTTTAAGTAGACAAAAGTTATTATGTTCAGATTTCCTAGTCTTTGCTACTTTACAGCAAACAGTTTCTTATTCATGGAGACTTGGGCTCAACAGCCAATTTGGAGAGATTTGTTAAACAATAAATGACTTTATAAAGTCACTTTTAAAAATCTATATGAGTCTTTTGATCTGCCACAATAATGTAATAATGAATTTAAATACCTAAAATTTAAAGCTTTTCTCATATATATATATATATATATATATATATATATATATATATATATATATATATATATATATATATATATATATATATATATATATACATACATATGGCTCAGAGACTCAGAGACTAGGGGCCGTCTTTGTAGACTTTGTAACAGCAGTGCATCTTCACAAAACAAGTCTCTGTAATGAGCATCATAAGGCTTAACACAGGACAATCATTTGTGCACTGAGGTTATTATTATTAAGGTTATTATTTTGCTAATATTTAGTTGAGTTTTACCTCTGCATGAGTAAAATGGTTTTCAACAGTATCTGTAAATAGTCCTACCAGTCAAAAGTGTAACACAACACAAGCTAATATTGATTCACTAAGTTTCTCAACTTCCAAAAAGAGGTGCAGAGAATGAAAAAAAAAAAAAAAACATTAACAGATTTCATGTGGGTGCGAATTGAATTTCTTTTATCCACTAGAAGCTCAGTCTCTGCTTCCACAGCGCTGTAAAGTACTCTTCTTGTGTAATAATCACAGTGTTGTTAGACGAATAATAGGTGGAAAGTACTATTTCACTTTTTATTGAATTTTTTACACTCCACTTGAAGCCAGCTGCATTTTCATTCAACTATATTTGCAAGACATACAAAAATGTGTACTTTTTACTTTTTCCCGTCTCTGATGATTTGTAAAGGATAATAGCAGTAAAGGTAATTGTAGAGGTAAATGTGGTTAAAAACATTGTCACTGTTTATGCAGATGTAAATTTTAGTAGCAGTTTAGAATTTTAGTAGTTTTAGTGGTAACCGCAAGAGCAAGCACTATTTTTATTACTTTTTCTTCCTTTTTTTGTGTGTTCTTAATTTCAGCTCAGGGTTTGATTACATCTTCTAACGGCTTAAACCTAAATATTCATCAAAGTCTAAATATTAAAATAAAATAAAGAAAACTAAATTGTGAACTGGATTGCGCATGTTTTTATTATAAATGAGATCAAAACCTTTTCTTGTCTCAATCTCAGGGATCCAACCTTGTGTTTCATCCCACTCATAATAATTGATATGCAATAAGTGGACAGCGTCAAACTTAACAACTTTGCTATTGACAACTGATATCTGAAAGGCGATATTTGTTGCTTGTCTAAACAGTGTAACTCGTCCATTGACTTGTGGGATGCTGTGCACACAAAGGTCATGGTCTGACAGTGGTGAGATCAGGAAAAGGTCAAATTCCTTGTGCCATTTGGAAAAGAGGCTCCCAGATACCGAGATGCCGATATGAATTACCCCATCCTTCAGAGTTCCACCAATATGCGCTGTGTACTGAGCAGTTCACAGACACACGGAGAGGAATAAAGCCTGGGGAAAGTGCAGTACAAGTTTGTAAAAGTGCATAATAAAGTGTGGCACTTTAGATGGAGTTTGTTTGGCTTGTAGAAATATCAGGCAGACCGTGGATAACCTCAGTACTTCCTAACCTTGTGTGTACTGCGTGGGTTTGCCGTGTATTCAGTGTATATAAGACCATTGGTACAGCTTCACGTTGCTCTCAACATCTTGCTATTGTGAAGTATAGAGAAAAAATATAATGTTATGATGCTGTGTTATTGGACTGCAGCACTTAATGACCTGGTGTATTGTGGATGTGAAAAGTTTTGAAACTTTGCCAAATTGATTACAGTTTTGCAAATGTTTAAAAAGTAGGCTGTTAAATCAACATGTGCATGCCTTCAGTGTAAAACAAAACTATTAATTCAATTACTTGGGTATCCTACCTCCTGTGAGTAAGTCTAGAAATTTAAAAAGCATTATGTTGGTACTGTTAGATTATACAATTAACCTCAAACAAAAAACAACAGGGCTAATCAAAATATGCTATAGCTGACAGGTCACATCTTAGGGTAGTTCAATGTAATAACTAATACAGTGTATTAGTTTCAGTGTAGTTACCAGAGTTACTCTTACCAGAGCCCTTGGAGAACTTAAGAAGCTACTTAGATAGGTGCCAAAACATATTTACTGTATTTACAGTAAACTCTCACTTGTTTACATCTTAATCACCTCTGCTCTTGCATTTGGGACTTCTTGAAGGTTGCTCTAGTGTCTTCTTGTTCTTAGTGTTGTTCATTAAGACTTTTAGTTTGTAGTAGCCTACTTACTGTTGTACTTGCACAAATCTATAGTCACTTCTTTTGTGTAGCATTCATAACTTACTGTTACATTTTTAAATGACCAGTTTGTGTCACAGAACCACAAAAGAAATAGCTTTGTTTCAAGAGAAAAAAAAAAGCCTTAGTAACTATTTGTACATTGTGGATTAGCTCCTTGGTCATGCTTTATTAAGGCTAACTGGGTCTTATGAAGTAGTACTTTCTTCAATACATAAAATACATTAGCTGATGAGCTGTAAAACATTAGCTTCACCAAGTCCCTGTATATGCAATGGAAGTCATGATCCTTTATATCCCTCACCAGTAAACCATCTGTGTCCCAAACTGGTGCCAGTAAGATCTGGTGACTGTGTTCAAATAATGATGGAGTGTTTTGGTTCTTTTGCATCAATAACATTACAGCAGCCAGGCAAATAAATTAATGGACAAATGCAGTGAAGTGGATACTGTGTAACCAAATAGTGCAGCATAAAGATTATGCAGCTATTTGTTTGAAGCTCAGAAAACTACATGTTGATAGAGTCTGTCTTACAGTTAATGTTTATTAAAATCCTTAATTGTAAAAACTTTATTTATTAGAATTTATTAGACAATATTTATTTGGTGTCAGGTTTTATTTTCACCGTTGCAGTACAAGTGTGTAAAGTACTTTATTTCAAAATTACGTAAGTAGACGCAAGTGTACAAATATATGTCTATTTAAAGTCAAATGTGCTATGAAATTATCCCCTATAGCAATGGTTCCCTACGTTTCAGGGGGTTATGAGATGATATAAAATGGATATCATTTTAAAATTATGACATTTCATTTGAAGAATACATGCAATCTAAAGTGTAATTTAGTAATTAATGTTTAATGATGTTTCATGTTTTGACTATTAATAAAATAAAAAACTATTACCATTGTCAGTTTAATTTCACTTCATTCATAGCTTTGATTTAGTTTCACCTTGGCCCTCTTCAAGCCCATGTCCGAATGGCTGACAGTTATGATATGGCAGTACTAGGAGATCTCCTCTGGGAAAAGAGAAAATCCCATAACCTCAAATGATGATAGATGCACAACTCAATCTGCTGTGAATTAAATTACTCTTTCATTCTCATTTCCATGCATTGGGGCTTGTGTGTCTCGACATATTTTGATAGTGTCATTCAAAAGCCAAGTCACGGTGAAATGAAATCCCTTGAACCAGCGCCACGAGTATTTGAAGCCTTTCCAGATCCTTCCAAACAAAAATACTGTCTCATTACCTTCTCTGCAGGCATGTGGGGAGACGCACCCTGATCTGCTGACACGGCCAAATCCATCGCTTTCATGTTTCACACACAGCTTGTTTTTATTCTTTGCTGAATCTATACAAGCTGTAGGCTCTTACAAGATTCATTTAGCCTATAACTGCCCGGCCAAAACAACAGGTGCATTAGGAACAACAGAGCACAGCAAGGCATATTAAAATGCATGTCTCAACGTGGTAAATAAGCCTATAGGTTTGGTTCACGTGACATCACAATATTCTTAAGTCCCTATAGTTTAACGTAAACAGAACTAATCAAACCGGTGAGCTTAGTTGAACATGCATCGGATATGGAGAAACAAAGCTTTTAGGCAGGACTAAGATTTTAGACTGACGGCTAAGGATAGGTCTACTTATTTAACCTAGTGCAGGGAGGAGCCCTCACAAAATCTGTAATGTGTATTACAGACTATTATGGATTCAGAATGGTAGATAAAAAATGCCATTGTTCTTAATTTATTTAATTTTATTTTTGCAGTCATACATTGTTGCAGGCAGAGCGTGCAGTTGATGTGATGTATATAGAGTGTTTAGCTAGTGCTAACTAAACAGTTAAGAACCAGTTAAGAAAATTAAAACTAAAATATTATGTATTTTGAGTGGGAGAACATCCTTAAAATGTTGCATTTAACAGAAGCTGAAACCCATAAATGACATCCATGTGGGGGCCCACTAACATAGTTTGTACCCACACACTACAGCCCTGCTTCTAGAACTCACTTTGCAGTTTTCAATGCAACATTGGTATTCATCCTGCACAAAACATGTGCAGGATTCCCCTCCTGTCACTTCAGCACCTGCACCTCTATATTTATTCAGGTTCTTGCTTGTGACCCATATGCTGGCTGCATTATTGGATCCCAATGATAAATCTATAAGAAATACAAACAGAAATTCAGAATTGCACCAAACGTTTCTCAGCAGATCTCCTGTGGCTTGTATTTGTGTATTTGTGCTTTTTGGTATAGGACACACTGTAGCCTACACCTGTTAGCTAGCCCCTTTTAAGTCATGATTTTGAACCTTGGGGGTAAAGAAAATGGAAAGTTAATGAGTTTTGAATGTAATTAAAAGTCCATCCACAGTAACAGGGCTGATGTGAGGGTTGACGTATTCCTTGTGTGGTTTATAGGCGACAGCTCAGGATACATCTTAATCTCACTGCAGACCTTCAAATGCCAGGTTTCATTTCTCCGCGCTCCCTTTGGACTGATGTTATTATGGTTCTCGAGATGACAGTTGTATCAATTATGCATAAGGTGTGAATGTGCGAAAGGCATCTATGCAAATCAGGTTCACCCTAGCCATGGCACCAGCAAAATAAATGAAAAGCACATTTCAAAACAGGTGGCCTACTACCTGGTAAGTTAGCAAGACTTCACAAGAAAACACACAGACATGGACAAAGGAGGATTTGGATGATCATCTTAATCAAATACTGTGTTTAATCAAATGCACTTACAGATTAATGAGTGTAGAAACTGAATGTATTTGAAATATAATGAAAACCTTTAAGACAAAAAGTTAAACTACAAAGGAAAATGGGATAAAATGCATTATTTAATTTACAGGTGGAATACCTGCGATATTAATAACTGACACTGCATAAAACCTGAAATTTCACAAACTTCTTTTAAAGAAGTTTGTGAAATTTCTGTTACATTTATTCATAGCATATTTTGTCTTTCTATTCCTATTCTGAAAGGTATACTAGGTAATTATCATTTTAATAATAATCAAGTGTTATGCATGTTTACCTGCCTTTAAAATTTCTTTTTAACAGCACACATAGCCTTTTGTAAGATAGACCTATAAAGAGGTGGAAGAATGTAAAGGAGGTATGGCCATGTGTTAAGTTTTTTCAAATCTTACACCTCCACGTTCCTCTCCTCTTAATCCTGCTTCTTTTTGTTTCAGGTTTTCCATTGTAATCTCCCTCCTCTTTCCCTGGCTCAAAATCAATTTCTGGTTATTCTACACTGTGGTTATTCTTATAGCAACAGTGACACCATCAGGTTCCTAAAGGAATAGCCATGTTCATTTGCAGCAGGATATCGTTGAACTTTGCAGTCCCCGGCAACAGCAGTGAATCTCCATCATAGAACTATGATCTCCACACATGGCTGAGGTCTCTTCGAAACGACTGGTATGCATTTAATAGTTTTCATGTGAACACTCGAGGCTCGTCCTTCTGACTAGTGTTGCATCAACAGCTATTTATGTGAGAAATAGTAGGGGACCTAACTACAAAGAGGACAAAAGGACAAGGCGAATAATTGTCAATGAACAGTAGCCTAGGCTATATTTAACGTTAAGAGAAAATTCGGAACTATCACATTAAAGTTGATCGTCTTATTTAGAGAGAGAGAAACAGAGAGAGAGAGAAACAGAGAGAGAGAGAGAGAGAGAGAGAGAGAGAAACAGAGAGAGAGAGAGAGAGAGAGAGAGAAACAGAGAGAGAGAGAGAGAGAGAGAGAGAAACGAGAGAGAGAGAGAGAAACAGAGAGAGAGAGAGAAACAGAGAGAGAGAGAGAGAGAGAGAGAGAGAGAGAAACAGAGAGAGAAACAGAGAGAGAGAAACAGAGAGAGAGAGAGAGAGAGAGAGAGAGAGAGAAACAGAGAGAGAGAGAAACAGAGAGAGAGAGAAACAACAGAGAGAGAGAGAGAAACAGAGAGAGAGAGAGAGAAACAGAGAGAGAGAGAGATATTAAATGCCACTGCATCATTAATGCACATTCAGTTCAATTGGCCCATTATTATAGATTCCTGAGTTGGCCGCTGGATGTCGCTGTTGTTATTTCAACCCCTGGGCCGGAAAACGACGTGGCAAACAAACAGATCATTTCCGCTGCGATTGTTGTATTGACATCCGTCTCGCATTGTCAGATTGTGAGCCTTGTCAGAGCTTACACCTGGACGGCCTTTAGTGCTTTTATCCTCCGTGCAGCACAGTGTCTGTGTGAGGTGTGTGGCCCCGGTCGGCCCGGGGGGAGCGGCGTCGGAGCCGCTGAAAGCAGATCATGGCTGGGCTGCTCTGGGTGCTCCTCGGAGGGCTGCTGGAAGTCTGCTATGGCATCTCTGCAAACAGAGGAGGCTACCCTACTTTTACAGACGAAATTCCCTTTAAAATCACCTGGCCTGGATCTGAATTTACGCTGGTAAGATACACATTTACAATCAGATTGTAACGCAAAATCTACTATAAAGAGTTAATGTGTAAACTTATGTTACAGCCAACATCAGGTGCATTGTACAATGAGGAGGACTATGTTATTATGACAACCACAGAGCAGGAGAAGTACAAGTGTCTTTTGCCTTCTTTGAAGTCAGGAGATGAGGTAAGGAGTCACTTGTATGTAAGGATTAAGTTTGCTCTTAGCTTTGTTAACCTGCTCCTTTGTTTTGTTTTTGAAAGGAAAGATGTGTCAGGTATCCCTTTTACATACAGATGTTAAAACATAAAAATATATGCATTTATTTGTCTTAGGACGATGAGAAGGAGTACAAAGGACTGACTGCAGGTGAACTCCTGGAGCCATTATTCAAACGCAGCAGCTGTTCATACAGGGTGAGTTTCACTTCCTTGTTTCAAACTCTAGATAGTTTATGTTTCAAACCGCTCAGTGACGCAGCTGAGTCAGAAAGGGACAATGGGCATTTAAATACTAACGTACAACTGTCAATGGCAAGTTTCATTTTGACACTTCTAACACTGTTGCAGATTGAGTCATACTGGACCTATGAAGTATGTCATGGCAAATATGTCAGACAGTATCATGAAGAGAAAGAAACTGGACAAGTCAGTAGTATTTCTATTATAGTGCCTTTAAGTTCCATAAACATGGTTAATAACTGTTTTTTTGTGAAGAAGGTCAGTGTGCAGGAGTACTTCCTCGGCAATATGGTACAGAAGAGTCAGTCTACAGGTGAGAGGACTTTTTCTTTTGCTACCTCCTAATACAAAAAATCTAACTCAAGTTTGTATTAATTTTCAGAAAAGCCTGAGGAGACTGAAAGTAAAAAATCTGAAGACACAGATGTTAGTAATTACTTTGAGGTTTCCATTAAAACATGCTTTGGTAGTATTGTAATTAATCATATGTAATCTTGTAAAATATCAGGTGCCTACTAAGAACATAGAGGGCCAACTGACCCCATACTACTCTGTGGACATGGGCAATGGTACTCCTTGCACCCTGAAACAGAACCTGCCCCGTTCTACATCAGTGCTTTATGTGTGTCACCCTGAGGCCAAACACGAGATCTTATCTGTGGCTGAGGTCACAACCTGTGAATATGAGGTGGTGGTTCTGACACCG
Organism: Boleophthalmus pectinirostris; assembly: GCF_026225935.1. NCBI lineage: Eukaryota > Metazoa > Chordata > Actinopteri > Gobiiformes > Gobiidae > Boleophthalmus > Boleophthalmus pectinirostris. Next base: position 19,827,043 of record NW_026571404.1, read on the forward strand.
CTGCTCTGTGACCACCCAAAATACAGGTCTGTTTTCCTTTTTTTTTTTTTTTTGTACAGCTACATGCAAAAGTTGTTAATCTAGTTTATAAGTTACTAATGTATTGTACTCCAGTCACTCCAGGAGCCTCATTCAAATTCAATTCATATTTGAGTGCATGTAGATGTAATGATTTATTTATCTTTTTATTTGTCAAACCTCAGATTGACTGTATCGTAGAACAAGAACCACATTATAATAAGACCCATTGGGTTTTTTGGGTTTTTTTTTTCAATGATCCATTGGATTTTACTCCTATGTTTCAGATTCAAGACTTCTCCAGTCAATGCCATCTTCTGCCAGGCATTGTCAGGCTCTCCTCTTCGACCCCAGCGGCTCACAGAGCTGGACAAGGAGCGAGAAGAGCAGCTCAAACCGCCTTTTAGCAGCAGTGCCCCTGAAACCAAAGAGGTCAGGCAGTCTGACATGCAGAAGAATACTAGCAGTTTTTTGGAAAAATAATACAATTAAGTTGATTTGAATTCGATAGGATGAGGCATCTCCAGTGAGAGAAGAGGCCTTTACCTCCACTCACAAACCCATGACAGTTGGAGGGCAGACCCAAGTCACCGTGGGAACAACGCACATCTCTCGTCTAACTGATGAACAGCTGATTAAGGATTTTCTTAGTGGCTCGTACTGTTTGCATGGGGTAAGAAAAGCTAATTTGATATGTTATAAAAAGACTTGCATTACAAATAGAAAAGTCACATAACTGGTGTGTTTTATAGGGTGTAGGGTGGTGGAAATATGAGTTCTGTTATGGCAAGCATGTCCATCAGTACCATGAGGTAATGCGTGCTTCTTACATTAAAATTTCTAACACATTTAGGTATGTATTAAATGTATTTTTCAGGATAAAGAACAAGGAAAGAACATTGTGGTTGTAGGGAGCTGGAATGTTGAGGAGCATATTGACTGGGCCAAGAAAAATGTAGCTCGATCCTACCAGCTTAAGGAGGATGGAGTTCAGAAAGTCAAGTATGTTTTTTCTTATACTTTTTAATAAAGTATATTTTGATCAAGATTTTTCAAAACTGTTCACTTTTCCTACAGGTTAGTTTCCCACTTTTACGGACATGGGGATGTCTGTGATCTGACAGGCAAACCAAGACAAGTTGTTGTGAAACTCAAGTGAGTGAGAAAATATTCTAAATGTGTATAAAAATTGGTGTGTATACAAGTCAAAACCTGATCCTATCAGATCTCAGAAGCTAAGCACGGCCAGGCCTGGTTAGTACTTGGATGGGAGCCCCCTGGAAATTCCAGGTGCCACGGTTTGGTGCCAGTTGCAAAAACTGTCATTGTGTCCTTAGGCAAGGCACCTCACCCACACAGTCTAGTAAGAAAGTGGTGTGTGCGTGAGTGATGATGGTGGTGGGAGGGGCTGTTGACGCAAATTGGCAGTCTGCCCCAGGGCAGCTGTGGCTACAGTAGTAGCTTATCACTACTGAGTGTGGAGTGAATGAATATTGCTCTGTAAAGCGTCTTCGAGTGTCCAGAAAAGAGCTACATAAAAAAACGTTTGTATTTGTATGTTTGTATTTCACAGATGTAAGGAATCAGAATCTCCGCATGCTGTTACAGTGTATATGCTGGAGCCTCAGACGTGTCAGTATGTGCTTGGGGTAAGTGTTTTAAATGGGTAATTAAACAATAATACATTTGATTTAGAGGCAAAAGAACAGTAAAGTTGACTGCTACTGCGAATGATAAAAAAAAAAAATACAGTTCCGCACACCTGGAGAATATATGATGACACTACATGTATTTTCAAAACTGGAAATAATAACACATTTTAAGGGCTAAACTACATTTTAAAGTCATAATAAGTATTTAGTAATAAAAGGTGCAGTGCACTGCAAATATGTGGTTGATAATACTTTGGCACCACAGGTCTGTCTCCTCGCTCTTGACATCTTACTGAATATCTCCATAAACAAGTCTCTGCTTCTAAAGTATAATATATTGATCTTGTACAAGAAAACATTGTGGCTTCTTTTCTTCAGGTGGAATCCCCGGTTATATGCAGAGTTCTGGATACAGCAGATGAACATGGACTTTTATCAATATCCAGCTAAACTAAAGGGAGTATATCAAAGAACACTGGAGAGGGAACAGAAGATTGGAGGTCAAAGTAATCACTCTTTGGCTAACTCCATAAAGCCAAATATGAGGTGCACCAACATAAGCCCAGAAGACTGTTTGAGCCAATGATCCACTGCAGCAGAGTAACCCTGCTAACTGATAGACCGCACCTCACACCAAAAGTTCATCACCTCTGCTTGTTCTGTGCTTTTCCTAGTATATTAATGTGAAGGAATTGAGTAAAACAACTAATCCATAAATTTCAGGGGAATTACAATTATCAAAAGAAAAAAAAATATGTTTTGTTTTGAGATGAAAAGCTACTTTTCAGTGGCAGTTTGCACTTGTAGAGTCAGGAAGCAGCAATATGTGCTGTCTGTTTTTGCTGTATGGTTGATTTTAACTTATGTTGTTGAGTAGCAGAAGACTTTTTTATTACTGAAGTTACAAATGCCTGTGGATGATGGAAAGAGTATTTTGTTTTTATGCAAATGCACACTGGGATTCTGATGAGCTGTATTAGAGAGATAATCCAACTGATTTGAATTTACTAATAAAAAAGCTCAAAATCAAAATTGGTCTGGACTTGGACATGATAGTTGTAAAAATGTGCTCCTGCTGGTTTAAAAAAAGCAATTCACTCAACTGAGCCAGTGATGTCAGTAATGATCATATACTGTACTAGGTATATCACATTGTAGAGAGCCCTTTTAGGTTCACTCAAAACTGACCCTGGCTTTTTGATTAGAAAGTCAGTTTGAAAACCAACAGAAAATGTTTGTTTATATAATATATATTATATATATATGTGTGTTGTGTATATATATATATATATATATATATATGTATGTGTATGTGTATATATGTGTATATGTGTATATATATATATATATATATATATATATATATATATATATATATATATATATATATATATATATATATATATATATATATATATATATATATATATATATATATATATATATATATATATATATATATATTTCATAAATACGGAATAAATATATGTAGCTATTGTTATTTGTAAAATTCATACCTGATTTCAACATGTCTATGCACAGCTGAATGACACAAATAGGTTTAGGAAAATCGCACAGATGCTGCATTTTGTCAAATTGAAATGGATTATAATTAAACCACCAGAGGGTGCTGAAGGGCTGGAGAAGCCCATGTTTAGTTACCACAACTGCAGTCAACACAATATTGGCATTGTTATAAGAAATGACAAGAAAACAGTGTACAGAACATTAAAAAAATTAAGGATGACCATCTTTCATTTGCCAAACATTTATTTGTTTTAAAAAGTTTTAGGATCACAAACATTTAAGAAGCAAATGTCCCTCCATTCACATGCCATTGTCAGCCATGTGAGGACGTGTGCAGGTTTTCATAACACGGTCACTACAGCAACTGCTTTCAGGGCTCAGCACAGAAATCAGTTCATGTAGTCTGCAGCATTTTGAACCAAAGTCTTGCATTAAGGATGGCACATGCGTGCACAGTATTGTGTTAAAATGCACTAGAAAGTTTGAGCCGAAAACAGATTACAATACATTTTAGGTTTCATCTCAAAGAGTAGTATTCAACTCTATATCCCCGCTTGTGTGTTCATATCCAGGTACCTAAAGTGAGATGAGCCCTGTATTAACACTGATCTATAACAACAGATGTCTAAGGTTTAGACGGAGGGAATGGGAATCTGATGCACAGAGGTGCTGTCAAAGTCCTGTAGTGCATCTTGGTGGGTGTGGTAGTGCATAGCTACATAAGACTTAGCAAAAGCAAATGTTTGTGAGCTGACAGGCTGCAGGCTGGTAGGTGAGCTGGGCCCAGCAGATGGACTGCTGTTGTATATGCTGTAATAGGGCTCGATGCGGGTGTTGATGGGTGTGGAGGTGCTGGGGGGGCGGGGTTTGCGTGTCCCGGTGCCTTTAGGGCTTCCTACACAATCCCTGGAGTGGCTGGGCCCACATGCCTGATCAATTAGCCTTCTCTGTGGTTTTGGTGACAGGACATACGCCGAGTTGGTCTCATGGTGGGATGACTTATTGCGGTTCACTTCGAGACTGCCTTTTCCCATTGCATGAAGGCGGGTCTTTTGCTTGCAACAGAGAAAACCTAGTGCCACCCACTGAAAACAGCAAAGGACGCGGCGGCGGAGGCCGGCGCTGTTGCGAGAATACACAAAGGGATTAATGCCTGACTTGAGAAAGATGAGGACAAACCCGCACAGTTCAAACTGGTAATGTGTAAAGTTACTCTCTGGTGACAGCACATCTTGTGCCAGTGAAACTCCCATTGGCAAGCAGCACAGCAGCACAGAAAACACAATAACTACACAAGTCACCACTGCTTTAGAGTCTTTGGCTGTGGCCAGGTTGACTGTGGACACCAGCTGACAGCACGTAGCTCCTGCTGCGGCCCCTGGCACAACTGGCTGATTTCTGTTGGCAAAGGAGCGAGTCTGAACATTCTGCAGTTTATTGTATGTCTGGTTCCTATAGAGAGAGGGGCCCTGAACACCACACTGCATGCTCTCAAACCCTGCTGCAATGAGCGGTGGAGGAGGTGGGGGACAGGTGGCGTCCACGCTGATTATGGGACATTTCCTCACCTGTGCATTCTTCCTCAGGGTCTGAGCGATCATGAGGTAGGACACTGACACCACAGCCACACAAAAGGCAAAGTCTGCCAGGTAGATGTAAAGTACCACCCTGGCCTGGCCACCCCCCAGACCAAAGTGAGGGAGGCAGGGACCATCTCTGCGTGGATAGGCCCTCATGGTCAGCAGAGCCGCCATGGTGAAGCTGGAGGTCCACAAAAGGGCAGTCAGGGCCAGGGTACAAGGGAAAGAAGCAGTTCTGTTCGGTTGCTGTCCCAATACCATGCGCAGTCTGTGCAGGGCAATGACAGCCACCGTCTCCAGTGACATGATGATGAAGCCCGAGCTGGTCAGATGGAAGGCAAAGCAGAAACTTTTGGACACTCCGTCCCCTCCACTGGCATCCAGAAAAAGCACCAGCGCAAACATAGGTGCTGTCACACAGCAGATGAACAAATCACAAAAAGACAGGTTGAGAATCATGAAATCAAAGTTAGTTCGAAATTTGCGGAATGCTGGGTCAAAAAAAGAAAGGAACACAACCAGATTCCCATAAGAGCCCAGACAAAAGATAACAATGAGGAGGAAAGAGCAGAACGTCAATGTGGCCGTGTGGATGACGGCCCATCCTGCCAGGGCCTGTGAGCTTAGGGCTCCAAGAGGAACGCTGAGGTTCTGTGTCCTTGGCACTCCCACCAGCTCTGGGGGTGGGACAGTGGTGTTCATTTTATGTTGTTCTTCTTTTGAATTCTACTGGTTGGGTTTTCACATCCTTCTTATATAAAAAGAATAAAATCACGTTTTCAGTTCCTGCAGCTCTGGCTTGGACACCATAGCCATCGGTGTAGGATGCTAAAAGACAGAGAATAATAATCGTTATTTTATTCATAAAGAAACGCACAGTGCTCACAGCTTATCAATCACGTCACGTATATCGACAATTAGCGGTCTGCAGACGTCAATTTTACAGCATCTACGTTTATAGCCCGCTGTAGCTATGCACCACTGCAATTATTCCTTAACGCGCCCCAGCAAACAGCATACTTCAATTTTAGTCTATTTATATTTACCGCACAAGCCCCTTACAGCCACCAATGGCCGCATATACTAATAACAGAACAAAACGTACCATATGAAATCAGTAGCATCCGTCATCGTTATTTGAAACCTTCTCCATTTATCTTCATTTTTAAGCCGCAAGTAAACGCGTCGCGTCTTTTGTAGAAGAAAAAAATCTCTCGTATTTTCAGAGCTAATCCGGCAAAATTACGCGGCATTGGGGCGGATGTTCGCAAAAAAGACACACTCCTCCAAATGCGTAGTCATTTGACATAATTAAAACAAAATCTGACGGCTTCTTTGGGTTTTCTTGACGATATAACGGACTCATTCTTGTGTCGGAGCGACGGCTGCTGGACGTGCGCTGAAAAATGAGTATGAAGTCACTGCCTACGTAGGCTACAGGCATGAGCATAACCACTGCATTCAGGTAGATGATGCTAGTCCATGTGGAAAATAAAACCTCGCCTTACAATGCCATAAAGAAAAAGAGACGAAAAAAAACTGACCGCATAGATCTGATTATTACAGCAAAAAATCGAACTGCTTTGACTAAATTGTTACATAGCCCATTATAAATGCCACCACTGTTGGCTATATTTTTCTTTATGTTAAAGGGGGGCCTAATATGCTTGTAATATTCAGTTGTAAAAAATATAATAGGCTATATATAATAGTAGCCCATTTGAAACAGTAACGCAGTGGTTGGTTTGCCGTGCTGCAGTTCTTAGCAGCATCTCAACAAGTTGCTAGGCAACAAGTATGAATGATGAATTTCTATAGGCATTAATTTTTAACGCAGGTCATAATCATGTGCCATAGACTGCAGACAGGCTATTAAAGAATCTAGGTATCTGTGTTAACTAATCTACACAAGTGTATTTTGACCCCCAGACCTTTGGTGCATGGTTATTTTGTAGCATTTTAGACACTAATTTAATATGAAAGACCATCAAAAACAACCAATTAAAGCTTGATACAAACTTTATTATAACATTTAATGAGCAAACATTCCATCTAAAAAAGTCACTGCAGATTTGGCACTATGCTATACATAAGTGAGATCCTAAATTCATCTATGTTCAGACTGTTTCAAGTTATCTGGGAAAACAAACCAACACAGTTTATTGTCAGAGTTTTTAGAAAATTTTTCATACTCCATAGAACTCAGGAACAGGCATTTTGGTTACGTTTTTGCACCGAGACACATAATGGTTATAGAACTGTGTTTCTCACAGCAAACATCACACTGCACAGCAGAGGGGAGCATCTCCTCTCCCTTCATTGCAAAAAAGTACATGAGAGTAGTCTAAATGATTCGAATAGGACATCAACTACATAGTTTCAGAAAAAATAAATCTTTAGCACTTCAAAACGTAAAATAAATAATAAATATGTTTGTGCATATTTGCTATAGCATGACATATGCATACATATGTATGTATAGATCAAACAGACACACAAACATTGTGTGTGCAGGTTCACTATTGGAAGTAAAGAGGATGTCCTTCACTGGACATTGTGTTGGCTCAGAGTTTATACTTGGATACAATCCTGAGAAATGTGTGGGACACCGGCAGATGTCTTCAAGCATCTCCAAAATGCACACACACTCCTTTGTGCACATGCACACGAGATAAAAAGGAGGAAACACTGTACAATAATATTACAAGCTGCAGGCCTTTCATACCTGCAATGATTAATCCTTAAATATTAAGTATAGTAGAAATGTAAATTAACTAGATAAATACAAATCAACAAGGTGTTCAGTCCATGTGTCACATTTCAGTATTTTTTTTTTTCTTCACGATTCCCCTCTCTCAGATACATCATAAGTATCTGCCTTATGAAGGGTTGTCTTTATGGTGCTGTAAAATAGTAACACATTCAAGAGACTTTTTTTTTTTATTAAAGCGTTATAGGGGTTTATTTGGGTAATTACCTGGTATTAAGCATAATAACAGGGAGACACAAGCAGGTCAGTCAGGACAAGGAGCTGATCATCGGTGAACTGCTGCTTATGCTGCTGCCAGTTGTCATGGTGTGTTCGCCTGAAGTTTGAGAGGGTTTTCTTCACAGTCATCTGGGAGGAAATAACATGCTTTACAGATACAACTATTTTTTGAGGAACAACTCTAATTTATAATTATGAAAATATGTAATTATTAAAACATATATATTGACATATATATTCATTAAAAGGTCCAGACCTCTATAGGTTGGGTATCATTCAGGTGAGCACTCAAGTCCATTAACAACTGAGGCATCCAGGTGGGGACATCATACGGGCTGGAGAGTATACATGCACTCAGTCCAAGGACACCAGCATGGCGCCGTACCAGATCTAGAAAAACATAACAAGATATTTAAAAAAAAAAAAAAAATTTGTCTCATGGTTGAAAAGATCAAAAAACATTAAACAAACATTACCAGCTGAAGGTATGGGGTCCACCATAGCACCAAGCTCTCTCTTCCTCTTTTTTGGCAATCGTGTCTTGCAGAGAGCTTCAAAATGAGCTTGCATTGGGCCATCCATTGATAGAAAATTGCACTGTAGAAAGCCACTGAGTGTTGTAGCAGCCATTTCTCTAACCTGTAAAAATGAAATGGATAAATTGTTTGTATGTATTTTTTTTTTTTTTAAACAATTTATTGGATGCAAAATGTACTACATGTACTTGTAAATAGTTTTAATCCCAAACCACACAGTACTGGAGGTTGAGTCGTTTATCAGCATTTTAAATAATAAAACATTTTTAACCTATTGTCTTAAACATGACTCGTCATCCCAATAGAAATTTGACTCCATCCACCCTCAATCTTCTTTCCCTCTGTCCCTTATATTCTTTCAATCTGAACATGATTGCCATAGCAACAGATCACTGCAGCCTCCCGTTTCCATAGGAACAAGAAAAGAGACAGAGGGTAGAGAGAGAGTGCTGAATCACCACAGTGAAGCTAGACACTATGAGCACCACTAGCATAAACAAGCAGGTTACAGCAAATACTGGGCCAACTATTATATAATCAGACTGTCATGTCCTTTTAGTGAATCTGGTTTTAGTGAGCACACACCACTTTCCCATTGTTGATAAAAAGTGCACTTTACCTCAAGTTGTTCATCCTCCAGAAGTTTGATAACCAGTGACCGGATACTGTTCACAATCTCCTGGTCGCTCATGACAGTGAACAGGTTATAGAAAACCATGATTTGAAGATATGTCAGTACAGTGTATCGAGCATGCCAGGAATTACTGCCAGCAATCTGCAACATGTTACATATAAGGATCAGGACATGGCTTCACTTGCATGTTTGTATCACATATGTAACAACATGTAATTGATGTTGATAGCATAGTTTGTGATCATTAGCTGAAGCATTATATTTATGTTTATTCACCATTTGGCCTGAATATTGTTTTGTCCTATTGCAATCATATTATGTTAACATATAATGACTCACCTCCCGCAGCACCTCTAGAACCATGGGGATTTGCTCTGTGTAGAGCAGCCCCTGAGACATTAGAGACAGGCATGTCTTTGCATCACGTTTTAGCTCATCATAACTGTCATCATTCTCAACTGGAGCAATCTAAAACAAGGAACATAAGTGACATAAATATGAGTGATCAAATACAACATTAAAAATGATCGCAAAAAAACAACATCTGAACACTGTTGAAACACTGTTGAAACCGTCTTTACATTGAATGGATGAATGAGGGATTACACAGTGTCATGATCAAGTATACTGTACTTCAGACAGGACAGAAAAAAGTGCCCACCTTGAAGAGTAAAGGGAGGAATCGTAACTGTTCGGTAACAGCAGTGGAGAATGACCGTCCAGCACTCGCTTTTAGCCATTTCAATACTAACGGTAAGAAATAGGATTTAATTTAGACGAGTCATAAAATACTGATAGCATTTAGAATGGTCTTACTACAAATGAGCAGTTACTACAACAATCCCACCTGTTTTTAAGAGTTTTATCGCTTGGGTCCTCTCATCTTGCTCCCCCACCTCATTCTCCTCAATCACATGATTTTGTATTTCTTCATCACCTTCAGTCAGAGGTTTCAGACGCAATAAAACACGTTCAGTAAAATCACAGATGCGTGGAGACATGGTTGGCTCGGTGAATGGTAGATTCACATCAATCATGAAGATATAAGTGAGGACGCTGGAGGAAAAAAAATAACATTTATAAAAGTCAAGATGATTAAATCAAATGTCGGTCGATTTTTCAATATATCTTACCTGCCAATTCTTTCTCGCACATTTTTGTACACTTGTGTAAGTTTGGGCTCTAAATATTGCAGCAATCTGTGTAGGAGCTCTGGAACACGCCACTCCTGTTGAGCAAGCCCTCCTTGCAGCACATACAGGCGACTGGGAGAAATGAATGTGTTAGTGCTTGCAGTTGTTAATATATTTTTGATCATTTATGTTGTGTTTACCAGGCATCCACAAAGGACCCGCCTTCTCCATTCACAGGAGACTCCATGAGCATCTCAAACAGCCAGTGCAGTTTTCGTGGGTCTCTGCTCTCCTACATAAGAGAAAAAAAACACTGTAGCAGCAAACAACTTCAGTGTTACAATGTAAAGGAATAGGCCTAAACTTACACAAGCAGTGGCAATGCAAGTGCCCCAATCTGCATAGGTTTCTATTGTGATATTTGACAGAGCAGTGCGTAGTAAGGGACACAACATTTTCCAAAGTTTTTCAACCTAAAAATGAGTCAAGATTAAGAATTTTATGTCTTAATATTTTAAGTATCAATTTCAACTGTACCTTTGGATAGCTCCAGTGTTTGCAACCTCTGATCAATCCAGAGATGATCTCCGCCACACAGCGCTGCTTGCTTTCATGGGAGTCTGCAACAAGGCGCTCCATGTGCGGCTGCAGCAGTGGCAGAAAGGCATCATGAAAGTTGCGGAATAAACCCTGACAAAAACAAAGAACAATTTTTACTTTTCTCGTTTGCAATAATGATAGCATAACTTGTATTTATTTGGGACTCCCACTTTGAACAAACAAAATCGGCGCGGGCTGAATGTGTCTTTGCCCTTTCGGTCTTCCAGGGACAGAAACTCAATGAACTGGTTGATGAAGGCAGGGTCGGTGAAATGGTCATATATAATCTGTTCTCTCTGTAAATGACAGAAGTATCATTTAAATTATAATAAATACACAAATACTGCCATGTAGCAAATTATGACTAATTGTGCATTTGCCTCGGTCATTTCGTCTCTAGTAAGGTCTTGTTTGGGCTGTTCTTCTGACGGTGCATACATTGTCAGCTCCCTAAAAATTAAATCATCATTAGAAATCACAAGAAAATATGAAACAGTGATACATATGGTATTTTCAGCGTCTCACTTTGGCCAGGAGTAATATCCCCAGTGAGTCTTTTCCACAAACACACACGTGTCCCAGGCCTCCTGTGTGCGCGGCAGGCTGCTGCTATCATACTGAAGCCACTTGTTGTCCGGTCGGTCTCCTGCTACAATATTACTGGACCCCTTGATGTCACCTAGAGCAAATTTGACAACACAAAATGTAAATATATAAAAAATAAAATGCAATAGATCAACTATTTTACATAAAATACTTACAAAGCTTAGATGGACTGACTGAGACTTTCTTATGTGGTCTCTTAATCTGTTTCATGATTCCTGCTACAGCTGATATTGCCACCTAATGGAGAGAAAAGGTAATGTTTAAAATAAAATCTTAAGAAAAAGATCAATTCTTTAACCAAACTCTGTAACCAACCTTGCGAACATACAGCGAGTCATGATTGAGACTTTTAACAAAGAAAGTGATAGCAGCTGGTGGGAGTTGATGGTCATCTCTCAGTAACAATGACAAAAAGCCAATTGCAATATGTTCAAATTTCCAGGGCCTAGAAAAAAAAAAGAAAAAAAAAGATGTTAAAGGCGATAAACTAAAACAACTCACAACTGACAACTCATCAGCCCAAAAATACACAGACTTACAAGTTTCTGTTGCTTAAGTTATCCAAAAGGTCAACAATCAGTTGATTATATTTCCTACAAAACATGGCATGTTTTATTAAGTTGAAGAAAATGTCACTGAAGTAATGACAAAGGTTAGTAAAGGAGTTAACTCACTGCACAGACTCTGTGTTCTTCTGTTCTTGTCTCTGCAAACCTTCAGCTACATTCTCATCTGTGGGAACAGGCTCAGAGGGCACAGGGGCAGCAGTGCCCATAAGCTGTTTGGCCACAGCACAGCATTCAGAGGGAATCTACATGCATAAAAAAGTTAAGTAATTATATAGATAATATTTTAGTGAATATAAATGTCTGATCATTATCAATACTAGTCGTACAGCAAAGTCGATGCCAATAGTCTCGTACTGGCGGTGGATTTTATCTGCAAGGTCATCGAACAGGCGCACAATTGAGGGCTTTTCCAGGGACATAGCAGAGCTAAGGCCAGACCGCACAATAGCTGGCCATGTCAAAGAAATACAATCCCAGTCATGCAGATTGGCCAGGCACACACCATTGTGATTTCCAAGAAGGCAGTACAGGGCACCCTGAAACAGAGAGAAATGTCATGATAACGCAAATAAGGAAACTCTGGATTTAAAACCTATAGTTTTCTATAGAGAAAGCCCTGACATACTTTGAACTGCTGCTGGGTAACACTGCTGTTGTCTGGGTTGAGAAACTGCAATACATGAGGAATCAGATCTCTGCAGCAGAAGTTATAGGTCCCCAGTGCAGTGAACAGCACAGTTTGAGCTCTGTTTCGGACCTGTGAGATACAGTTTTTTGATTACCTTTTGAGTATTATGTTAAACGACTGAATGTTATCTTCACCATAGACTCACTAGTGGCAAGAACTTACTTGGCTGTAGGTGCTTGTGGAAAGTCTTAACAGATCTTTCATCAGGTCTTGGTGAATAGTTCTGTACTGACAACCTTCCACTGTCAGCTTTCGCAGCTAAAATCAGCAAAAATTTTTGTAAATACAAGAAATGCAAATGAGCCCATTAAAAAAAGATGAGATTAGGTACCTCATGCTGAAGCATAACTCTGTCTATGAGCAGAGCTCTGATGTGCTGCTTTCTGCCATGGAGCTGTAGGAACAAATATTTTGTCAACGAAGACTTGACAGTGTGAAATCCTGGCCTATATTAAAACAGTACAACACAAATGCTCACTCTGTTTTCCATTGATTTTTTGACAAGGTTGAAACTTTTCCAGCGGGAATCAAACTCGTGCTTATGCGAGCC